>NW_027203381.1:99918519-100598519 GCF_024711535.1 Dipodomys merriami | reverse complement strand
TTTGTTTGTTTATCTTTGGGAGGGTAAGGTGGGTATAGAAAAGGCAGAACAAAAAATAAACAAATACCATAGTGATAGTCACTAGACATTGTATGGAACTGTATTTCTCATAGACAGGAATGGAAGGGAGAAACTAGGAGAGAGAGAGGAAAGGGGAGACATGGTTCAAAAGATTGTACTCATTACCTGACTCATGTGCCTCTGTATATCACCTCTAAAATAACATTAAAAAACTCCATACTAGTATAGATCCAAATCCACAATTACCCAATATTGTATAGTAGAACTTTCCAAGAATGAAAAATTCAAGTGAAAGTCAACTTGCTAGATCAAATTAATGACAAAGACCATCCTAGTACATATTTACCTTCAGATTATAAGCATGACTCACAAGCACTAAACAAATATAGAAAAACATTGAGTCTATATATATCTCAACATAAAAGCTCTCTTATTAGGAGTCAACTTTTATATACATTTAAATGGAGAATAATGGACTTGCTTTAGAGATAAAAAGAACTCCAGAATAATTCAGAATTTCATCCAACAGGTACTTTTAGGAGAGACCTATCTCCTAAGATACAAATAAAGTATTATTCAGCAGACATATTCCTGATAGCTTGACTAGGATAGGATATCTCATTGACAAAATAGTTAAGGTTGAGACCCATTAATGTCTCACCAAGAGGGGAATACTTTGAGTTAATTTACAGCCCTAAATTTGCTATGGTTGAACACTAAGAACTATATAAACTTAATGTTTTATCAGAGATGTTCCCAAAAATACTTTTAAAAATGCAATACTATCTTTATTTCTTTTACCAAGAAGGAAAACACCTGTCGCTGTGGCTCTGATGGTTGGTATTCTCTTCACCATCTATGTCTATGGTAACATTTTTTTTTAAATACAAAATCAAGTATATTACAAAAATACATTGAGAGAGTAAACTTCCCTGAAGCAAAAAAGCAGTGATTTTTATTAGTAGTAGTATGTGTTAAAGCTAATACATGCTTTTAAAATATTATCATAAATGATCTTAAAAGCAAATAGTCTCATAATTTCCACTTACCCATTCATATCCATGCAAATATTCCTACCCATAAGTACTTAGAAGGATTTTTTTATCCTATCTAATCTTTTCATGTCTGTAAATAATTAAGGTTTCAATTGGGAGATGAAATGAAATGAGCAAATCTTTATTACAAATGTGTGTTACTGATGATATCTAAATTTTAAGTCCACTACATTTTGCAATAACTGATTATTTTCATAATGCTGCTCATAGTTAACATTTGCCACTATTCCCATGCTTCAAGAGGTTTATAACTTAACAGTAAATGTGTGCTTCAGTTGAAGAAGTATGCCTTAGAGAAATTGTTCTTGTGAAACTGAAAAAAAAAGAAAAATTCTGATTTCATTATATCTTTGTAAGAAAAATGTTTGACTTAAAACATTGTATATTGCAACCAGTATGCCATTCTGACAATACTGCATCAGAAAAATGATGTAAATATAGGAATTACTTTCTTTTTTTATGATCTCAGCATAGTTCTCCATAGTACTGCAGTGTAAAATATAAGAGTGCATGAAATTTAAAGATATGCCATCCCTAAAGTCATTTGAGATTTTCTGGTACTTTGCATTAAATTTGACAAAACAGCTTCCCTTATTAATTGCATATTGGCTCTCCAGGCAAATGTCACACATGTGCATGCACACACACACACACATACATGCTAATAAAATATAAATAAAATGCTGTTATATGAAAGAGATGAAAAGTGAATTAATATTCATCAAATAAATGTCAATGTTGGTGCATGTAAGTACCTCAGTAAACATTTTGTAAAATATATGTATGTATGTTATGTGAAACTCTATTTATTATATATACAGATATACTATCACATAGTATATTATATAAATAATGAATTTTAAAGCTATGCCAAAGTTTGTAGATATTGTCAAGTTACCTACATTTATATACTTTGGAACTTTAATATCAGTTTCTTGGGTTAATCTTTATATTACTAGCTACAAAATCAAGTAAGTATAGAAATTAGATAAGTAAAGAATGTGTGATCAAGAGAGAACAATCTGTGGCAGGGCATTAGGAAAGACAGTTTCCTTTATAAACCTGTATATTACTGTCCTACACAAAGTCACTCCTAAGTTATAATTTTATAAAATATTGTATCTGGAAAACCAAGGAGGCCCACGTGACATATTTGGTTCAGCTGACCCAGAAGAGCTGTTGAATAGAATCTTGCAAATTTTTTTTAGGTATTTTATATTAAAAACAAAACCCTCAGTTCCTTTCGGTCAGTACAAATTTTACACTCAAAATTGCCAGCACTGCATTTGAGTTTCAGGTACAGACTATAGAAAAGCCATAATCATTAATGCTATTTCCCAATAGTCTTGGTTTTCTTTACTTCCTGGCATACAATAGAAGTTTACTTCCTGGCAATCCTGTGGTTCAATGGCACCATGTGATTAATTGCATCCAACGATTCTGAGCTAGAGTGTTTCATTATCAATGCAAGCCTGTCAATGCTGTATGGACTTAAGATCTACAATACACAGAGTTACATTGATTTCACTACCTTTGACATAATAAGTAGAAACTGACTAGAATGGGGCTTTCCACATAAGTTATTTATTATAGGGTTATTGGACATAATAAAAAGCCATTGGATGTGAAAATCTATCTCATCAACCAGAATAAAATTGTTTAGTGCACTCACACATATAGAAAAACAATCATGTTTTTTAGGGTTTGGAGTAAAGGGAATGAAGAGTTTTAACCTCAAAGTTTTGTTCCCAAGGGCCCTACAAGTAGTACATAGTTTCCTGGTAGATATAGGTGCTCTCTCTGTTTGGTAGTTGCCTTCACTGTTACTGTGGGCTCAATTCAAAATGAGGATTTTCATTTCAGTGATACTCAAATATTCAGGCCCTTTCAAATGTAAGGTGTAGTGGAAAGACATAATCACATCAGCTTTGTGAGCACAAGACATCAAGATATAAAAGCACATGTTTATATTATTTACAATGAGAACTTTCATTTCTGTGATTGGTTCCCCTAGAGCTGGTTTGCTGATTGGCCATATGCAAATTAATTATGATGGTTCATCCTACATGCTACCTTTGCTACCCCAACCTTCAGACACACATTTTTGCATACAACCCTCAAATATACCTTTGCTACCCCAACCTTCAAATATGCATATTACACACAATCAGGTTGGACGATGCACATATGTTGATAAAATATCTGCCACTTAATCTCACATTTTGAATACTTCTATCCTCTCAAATACTTCCAGAACTATCTTTTTCATTGGCAGGAGAATGACTTCCAAGAATCACAACAGTCTGTTTTACCAGTTTTGTTACTTAATCACTACAGCGATAGATTTATTGCACTAATAATCAGCAAGTTATATACAAGAAAAGAATACCTTAGCTGATGTTACTAGTATGAATGTGCTCTTGGGTATGTCTTTTACTAGCTATGTCAAACTTTAAGAAAACAAATTATCCTAAGTCATGACTCCTAATCTTTAAAATAAGGCTAATCATGGCAACTACTAGATAATTTATGAAGAAGTGAGAAAAACTAAAATGAAAGATGTACTAAAGATGAAATATTCACATTATGAGAGGCAGCAGACTTGACACTTTCTGGGGAAACATTTCCACATATTCTTGTAAGATATTTACATATGACTACTATTGTGATAAAATCCAGGAAGAGATTATGAAATGAGAAGACTGGGTTCTGCTGGTATCTCAGGAAACAGTGACTGATTGGCATTACTGTTTTAGAAAAAAATATAAGATGTAAGGATTATTTCTGCCCAGAGCCCTCACAAATAGCATTTTCCAAAAGCACCTTAGATATTTGACTCATGTCATTTTCATTCCCAAATACTAACTAGCGTTATGAACTTCAGGTACATCTGAATCTAATACAATGTGCTCTCCTAACCTTTAACCTATTCTAATAGGTTTTCTTAAGAGTTGCTCACCACCCATTCCATCTGGCTATGGATGTTGGGGTTGAGTTCCTAGAATCAAGTACATCTTGCCTCTGATTTCTTTTATTTCACTCAAGTATTTATAGCAAAGATAAACATATTTGCTCAAAACCTGCTCTATTTATTGGTTTCTTCTTCAACCACATGGTTCAATCTTCCTCTTTTTTTCTTGACTTTGGGCAAAGATCAGACCTTTAACCAATGGTCCCTTTATGTCTGTGTACTCATGGTTTTGGGTGGTCTTCTTGGTCAGTCGATTTCAACTCTCACAATGTTCTTATTCCTAGCAGTATTGTTCTTTCTGAAATTGTAGCAATTCATAGTCAGTAGTCTCTCAATAGTTTGGATTTTTAAACTCTGTGAAGTAACATTTAAATTGGCATTTAAATAAGGTCTGTATTTCATCAACAATATGAATGATTTGGCAATAACCAATTTATTTTTACTATATAGAAAGTCTGAAAATAGACTATTTCATTCATGAGCTTTTAAAGAACAGCTATAATATAAAAAAGAATCCTGATCATTTTCTTTTATCTTCATTCAATTGTGTGTGGATAGTAGTCCAATTTAGAATTTCAATATAATTTTTACTTAAATAAAATATGGTCCTTTTTTGTAAATTTCATTGGCAAGGTGATGTACAGAGGGGTTACAGTTACATAGTAAGGTATTGAGTACATTTCTTGTTGAACATCTTCCTCCCTCTTTTTCTCCCACTTTCCCTCTCCCTCCCACCCTCCCCTCCTGCTGCCACAAGTTGTAAAGTTCATTTCCAAACACATTGTCTTGTATCACTGTTGCATAGTTTCACCCTTTGTCCTTTGTCTCACAATTTTGTTGTTCCCTTCCTGAATTCAGAAAAATGTATATACAATACCCAAGGTACCAAAATCAAATACAGTGACAACAGGGGATAAACCATAGGGGAAAAAAAACAAAAGGAAAAAGAAATCACTTCACATAGTACATTAAAAACAACAAAGAAAATCCTATTGTTTCTATATCTGGTCTTCTAACTCCTTGCTTTCAACACCCTCTTAGATGTAAATAAAAGAATTCATAAACAACTTAAAAAATAATCACTTGGGACTATTAATTCTTTCAGGCAAAAGTTACTGCAGCTCTCAACCATATCATCCCAGATGTATACATACTTTATGGCCTTCACATACATATAGTATCACCACACATGCACACACATGTACATATTATGAACATCCAAGAATTTAATGTAATTCAGAAGGAAGTTGCCATTCACCAATTTTGTTTTATTTCCATACCTTTATAAACCTCCTCAAATCTATTTCCCTGAAGCCCTATTTGCCCTCAGCTCTATCCCAAAGAAAGCCTCTCTCTGTGATTTGAAACATTTCATACTGTCTATCACAGTGGCTAATTTTTCTTGTTGTTAACCAGTAATCTGACATATTCTATAGCTTTGTAGTATTTAGATAAGACTCCGTGGGGGGTCTAGCATTTTCCAGCCATATAAAAATGTTTTGTTTTTTTCTTTTCTAATGAAGCATAAGGGCAAAAACACATGCCCTGCTGAACATTTGTACCAAATGCGATTAGAACACACATTCAAAGACTATTCTCTACAAGTTTTTTTTTTTTCTGAAGAAAAGAGTCATGCAGAGGACTTCATTAACTTCCAAATACTTCAAAATGAAAAACAGGAAGAAACTATCTTTGAACAGACTAAAGAACAAGACACAACTCAGCCAAGAGTATGTACATTATGAAAAATAAAGCATGATGTTTGACTTTGAGTATTGATTCACTTTAATTGCCATTTTAATAAAACAGAAAGTAATGGTAAGTTACATGAGGAATGGATTTTATCAGACATTAATCAGTTGTGCTTACTTACCTGTGCTGTTTGCAGTGTTTTACATAGAAAAAGAAAGGAGAAAACATCAGCTTACTAATATAACAAAGAAATAAGAGGACTAATTTAATTCCATCTAAATATTTCAGAAAAATGTTATTAGCTCTAAGAATTCAAGCACACTGCCTTTTTCAAATATAACCTCTATAAGGTATTTTATAAATCTGAAGACTTTGCAACTTTAAGAATATAGTTTAATATATCCTGAGAAATCTAACAATTCTTTTTTCTTCCATATGCCAGTAGTGAGGTTTTAATTCAGGGCCTGTGTGCTGTCCCTGAGCTTTTCTGATCAAAGTTGGCCTTCTACCATGTGAACCACATCTCCATAGCCAGGTTTTTTCTGATATTTAATTGGAGATAAGAGTCTTACAGGCTTTCCTGGCTGGTCTGGCTTCAAACCCAGTAATGCTTAACTCTCAGCCTCATGAGTTACTAGGATTACAGGCGTGAACCACCAGGCCCCAGCAATTTAGCAATTCTTAATGTTAAATTTCTAGTTCATTATTGGAGGTCATGCTGTACACTATTCGAATAAGTTTTTCAGATGTTTTAGAAAATGTTAGGTGAAAAATTAGTAACTTTTTATTAACATTTTATTTCAGGGGAACAAGATTCCAATCAGAAACATTCTCTATTGCATGTCTGGCAGTACTTTAAAAATAATTAGTAAGTAGACCTTTAGGATGAGGCATGTCCAGGGATCTGAGTTCTTATGTAAATAAACCAAAGTCCAGTTCAAGGAAATAGTCAAACTCTAGGCCAATCAGTAATCTGCAGTTAACCCCTAACCAAAGACTTACATCTCCTTAAGCATAAACCAGTCAGAGCCACCAACTAACTTCTAACTAGAGACTTTCCACTGGGAAAATACAAGTAAGGATACAGCTCCACTGTAACCAAATATTTTCTTTGCTTTGTCTCAACACAGAGCCCATAGCAACCTTCCTCTCTTGACCCTGCATTGGAGACTCCAACCATCTGGGTCAGATGCTCTGTGATTCAAATAAATAATTTAAAATTTATTTCAGTTCATCAGAATCATTTAATACTTTTAAAAGTATTATGAAACATCATTTGTAGGAGTTACCTAAGTCAGTTACTTATGTCATGCTTCAGCTACATCTTATACTAACCAAAGTAAATAAAGAGAATGTTCAAATAACAGTTGTTTTTTTTTTTAAGTTAGGGAAGGGATAGGAAGGGGAAAACAAAGGAGAGGTGACAATGCTCAATAGGAAATGTACTCATTACCTTACTCATGTAATTGTAACCTCTCTGTACAGTATCTTTACAATAAGAAAATTTTAAAAAAAGTTAAAATCAAAACAAATTTAAAAATCCCTAGGCAAATATATGGAACATCAAAAAAGAGAAAACTTTGCTATTATTTTAAACCAAATGGATAAATTTAAATTCTCTGCCTCACTTTTCAACTTATGACAAAGCTTTTGCATGTAATAGAGTAGCTTTGATTATTATCCCAAGTATCCATATATACAGATGCTCCTGTATTTATGTCTTCTGTATTTACCAGCATATATATGCCAGAGAGTTTATGACACATTAAGTTTAGTCACATAAAGGGACTTAATATGAACTGAAGTTTCCTTTCATGTTATCAGTGAACATTAATGACATCATAAATTAATGTAATTAACTTCATCTAAAACAAAATCTTAAATTTTCTTAATAAAGGGACATTGTCTCTTTAAACACATCCAAACTAAGTTTAAATAGATTTGCTTCATTAAAATGGAAAACAGTAAAAATGAGGATAAAGTAAATATGAAACTTATTCAACACATTAGGTGCACCTGACAAAGAAGAAACTCAAACTTACAGTTTACTTACTTGAAATATTTATGACAATGTGGTAATTAAAAGCACATTATAGCTAAAACTTCTCTGAAATCTACTTATGAAATTATAACACAAAATCAATTATGATATTCTTATAATCCTAGAATCATAGGAATATTAAAGCAAAAATAAGTTGGGTCTCAAAAAATAGCATCTTTAATTGCTGTAATTATCTTTTCCCCTTAGCTATTGATCAACCACCATATTCACTCTATTTGCTGCAATTTGCCAAACCAATAATTAAAAGAAAATTTAAGAATTTGTGGAAAATTCTAATATTTATTATGAGATACCAATGAGTTTATTTCTAAAGAAGTTTAGTATTTGAGTTAAACTATGTGTGTGATTGTGTGACTGTGTGATTGTGTGTGTGTGTGTGTGTGTGTGTGTGTGTGTGTAAGTGTACAAGAAAGTACAATTTGGGGGACATGGCATTTACCAGTCATTATATCACACTTGAAATTGAATTTCTGGGAAAATCATACACAAAGGATATGTAAATCAATTTGTCATCATCCATTGAGCTTTAGGACTAAATAAATCTGGTCATAATCATTTAAAATTATTGTGAGACAAAAACTTGAATTCATTATCAAAATGAAGAATGTAGAATCATCTTCACAGATGTTTCACCTGAACTACTGAGTTACTTTAGTTGCAAGTATTCCCCAAAGATGACTTACTATTCTGTGAAGCTGAGCTTTACACAAAAACCTTCTAAAATATCCTAAAAGTTCACAGTAGGTTAAGTCTTTGTATTCTCTGACTAAATCTAAAAAAGCAAAATGAAATAAAGACGTAAATAAATTATTTTGAGCAACCAAGCAAAAAGTAATCTCCTTCAAGTCAAAGCAGATACCCATAGATGTACAAATTGTCCATGTTTGTTGAATACAGTAAATAGAACTATTATAGCTTATCACGTTTATGTCTACAGACAATATAAAAGACATCTAACTCCAAACACTATGCCTAGATTTCCCCTCCTTATACGTTGTTTATATATAGATTTATATATATACATATATATATAGATGTTTTTCTAAGTGATCAAGAACATATTAGAAAAAAATGAAAATGAAAAAAAAATCCTCAAAAATCCCGAGTTTAAAATTCTGTAGTCATAATGACCTATAATGACCAAATCTTCTCCAAAAGCACCCATGGCAAGAAAAAGAATGTAGGCGTAATTATCAATAGAGGTTATGTATAATCTCCTGAGATATACTTTATTTTAATATCAGAAAATTTCCACTTGTACGGGGATGCCTGACCATCTAAATTGTTCAGAGAAAAATTATTAAAATCACATCATTTTTAATCTGCTATGTCATAATGTGATGAGTACTTGAGTTACAGAGTTCTAGTTAGGATAGTTAATAAATTTCCCCTAAGAAAATGTATTAGATGTCTATTTTTGAATGACAACATAGCACAGTGACATAATACAACATACACACTTATTATTTCTCAGTTTCTCTGACTCTAGAATCTAAGACTAGTTTACTTAGATGCTTCTGCTCCAAAGCTTTGACAGGACTGCAAGGTAAGGTCTCATCAGCAAAGGTAAAGGTCTCATCTGGAGGTTTGACTTAGGAAGATATACCCTTCAAAGATGACTTATGTAGGTCTTGATAGGATTCAATTCCTTTTAGGTTACTAGGCTGAAGACTTCAGTTGATGGCTGGTGGCTTGGGGCTGCTATCATTTCCTTGTTAGACAAACTTATCCAGAGGACAGCTTGTATTTTGGAAACAGCCTGGAGAGAATATCTGCTAATAAGACAGGATTTTTGTGAGCTAATTTGAGAAGCAAGGTATTTCATAGTTAAAGAAAGCTAATAATAGGAAGAGTGTAACACAGGGCCAGGAATCCCAGAAAGTACACATCATTTGAGGCCATATTAGATACTACTACAGAATATGGTCCAAATTCTAACAATTAAAAAAGTAAGAGCAAGAGTTCCCTAAGCAAACTTTCAAAGATTGAGGTCAAAAGTGATGACAAAGCTAAAATAAGCCTCAATAAATAACTACAAATTATGAATGATGGGGAAAACAATTAGTTTAACTATTAGTTAAACAATTCATTTGCATTTCTAAAAGGCTGGAGCCAGGCCATAACTAATAGATTAGGATGAAGAGTTTGATTTTTAAGTGTAAAGAAAACTATTAATTGTACTTCAGTAGAGGAGTTATATGATTGTATTTAATTTCTATGTGGGTAACTTAGGCTGTTGTGTGGAGAATAGAAGGATGGTCACAATATTGATGGTAACAATGAAGTTAAAAACTGTTCTAGATTGAGATGTCAGTGGTAGGAGAAGAGGTGACACATTCATGACCTGTCTTAAAACGTCATGGATGTGACAGGTCAGGAAAAGGGTAAATTCAATTACTGCTAAGTTTATGGCTTAGAAAATGTGATTATATCATTCACTGAAATGGAGTGAAGATAGACTATGAAGTAAACATAAGCAAACCATTTTAATCGGACAAATTATCAGTTCAATGTGGGGCATGTTAAATTTGAAAAACCTGGAGATGTAATTAATTGAAAAACCTGGAGCTCAGAAAAAAGTTAATTCTGTATCTTGCCTTATATTAAATTAATGACATTGGGACAAAAACACTCTGGAAGACAACACATCATCCTTGATTAGTTGTAAGTCATTAGACAAGTGACGTTATCATTTAAAGGTTTTGTTTTCTCACTTTTTAAATATGTGCATAATAGCTAGAGGTATGGCTCATGTGGTAGAGTGCCGGTCATGTTGCACACAAGCTAATTGATGTAAAGGGTCTGGGTTCTATCCTTAGTATGGTAAATACATAAACAAATAAACATTTTTTTAATTTGTGAAATGCCATATATAATGACTCCAGAGCATTAATGTTTAATGCACACTGTGAACTTGGTCAATTCATGTAAGTTCACTGAGCCACAGTGAGCTTCCTGTGAACACCTGAGGTCCATTTTCACCATTTTTCATTTATCATTGAAATACCTTGCATAATTATAACTATACAATATGATATCCTCTTTGAAAAATATTTCAAAATGGTCAAGGACTAAGATAATTTCTCATATTCAAAATTAATATTCAACTTAACATATAATTGGCATATTGAAAATAATATGTCCATATTTGCAAATAGTTTATCATTTTGTAAAAAGAAATCATGACTAGAATAAATACAAGTATATAAATAAATGTGTTTTGTTACATTTTTAGGAAAAGGAATCTGATACTGACCAGATAACCACCATGTATTTTCAAGATTCCCTTACCATCTTCATGCCTAAAATAATATACAATCAGAATGCATTTTGATAATTTCTCAAAATAAGGTAAATGAAAAGAAATCATCCCTTTTTCATGTTACATCAGGCCAAAAGAATCCAACCCTTCTATTTAAAAACAAAAATATTGCATTGGCCTAAATTATCTAAATTGACTATTTTTTCTTTAACATTTACCTTTGTTGCTTTCAAAACCAGCCTTGATTAGCCCTATTATGATTATAGAGTTAATATGCCTTTTACGAAAATTAACCATATTGTAAAATAGACAATCATCTTAACAATATTTGCATATCTGTTTAGTGTGAGAATTTGTGAGTTGAAATGTTCATGACTTTTTAAAAAGCAACAAATTCATTATCTAAGCATTACAATTCATATCGTAATATACAAACATGAGCAACTGCTTAAGCTATTAAGCAAATACTCTGATTTGAATTTAATTTTTCTTTGTTTCCTTCATCACAATGGTTCATTTTCCACAGCAGATTTTATGTATGTAGATTTTTTTCCCCTTAGACAATTAAAGATCAGTTATTTTTAGGAAAGTGATTGCGAAATTTCCACAGCGGAATTCCATACTTGTTCTTTCTCAATAACTCTTTAACTATTTTTTGCTTATATTTTTCAGGACAACAGACATGGTAGAATCTAAATTATCATTTGGTTTCTCCCTTAGTTTCTCCTTCCCTCCCCAATGGCAATTTAATATGCTCATTGGCTGAAAAGATGAAAATTACTAACTTGACAAGATAAAACAAACTTCCCCCTCCACACAGAAATGTTTACAGTTGATGCCATAAAGACTATCGAGAGTGGAAAAGTAGATTAACACTAATTGCCCATGTATGCTAGCCTTGCAACATTAAGACTGTCCTATAAAGTTTAGAGTTTACAATTTAATTTTAACCAAACTCTGGCAAGAAAACTGATATTTACCTCATATTTTTGCAGGTACTAGTTCGTCTTAAGTCTAGTGATAGTATAGGAAGAGTGAGAAAAGATTTTTCAATTATCTAATTTGTATGAATTGAATCTCATAGAACGTTCACATTTGGCTGTTCCAGAATATTTGCAGAAATTGCATGAAACCCAACATGGTGAATAGTATATTTTTCATATATTATACCTATTTCCTCTTCAGACATCCTTATTTTGGTGCGTCACTATTTTTATAGTTGAGAAGACAAAACTATCTCACCATCTTTCAGTCTTTATTTATGTCAAATTTTTACATATCAAAATAGCAGGTTTTGATTCTATTTATATGAAACATCTATCAAAATGACTCTCTACTCATTCACATTATTATTGAATTTTCAAATCGTTCTGATGCTCTCCTGTACTATTACACTCACCTATCATACTTTAAGATTTTACATCTTTACAAACTACTTTCTATTCATTTGTCATAATTCCAAATCATAGGATTTATTTGTTTTTAGTTTATTTGAATATTTTTGTTATCTTTAAATAGTTGACCAAAAGAAACCGCATTCCCAACAAAGCAGTTTATGAGTACAGGGCCTCTTGATTATCATCCCTTTCAACATTCTCATCCACCCCTCCCAGACCAATCCTTTCCCTCACTTTTCTTAATTTTTAGGTTAGCTATTGAATTTAATATGCCGCTTAACAAAGCAGTTTGTATACATAATGCACCTAGATCTATGTCAACCCTTCAACAACGTCATCCCCTTGGGCCCACCCCTTCACTTATTTTTCTCAGTGTTGTGGTATTTACAATGATTTATTGCCTGTATTCTCCCCCGTTCCCCCTTTTCATGTTCTAACCCTCTCCTCTTGCCTCCACTCCCTTGCAAATATCCAAATAAAATTATAATCCAATTGAATTATCCAATTCAGATGATCTAATTCAAGTTTTGTCAAATCATTTCCACCTAAAGTTATCACAAGAGAAATAGTTAATTAACATATTAGGTAAATCACAGAAAGATATATTTAACATATTTGCTTTAAGAAATGTATTCTTATTTGCCATCATCCTCTCAAACATACTGCCTTCATTTTAAAAACTTTCACATATTTTTATTTTCTTTAAGTAGTTGTACAAAGACATTTCAACTCTACATGTCAATTTCTGTATACAATGTCACTCCTGTCATAAAATTATATTTTTAACCTAACACAGGCTTTAAGAATATATATCTATATAGATATATATACACTCATATATACACAGATATATGTTTGTATGGCTCTATGGATACATTATTTACAGCCAGAATATTAACAGATGTTTTGAACTTATCATTTTTTTCCTTTTAATTAAGCAAGCATTTGGCAATCTCAAACTATCATTCCATCTAGCTATAACCTTGTTTGGTATAAGAACCTAAAAACAGCCAGGTGCCAGTATTTTCTATCCATAATCCAAGATATTCAGGAGGTTGAGACCTTGAAAATTGTGTTTCAAAGCCAGCCTGGGCAGAAAACATCTACGAGACTCCATCTCCAAATAGCTAGCATGATTCCAGACTGAAGATCTGGCAAAGATGTAGAACACTGATGATGAGAAAGAAAGTTGAGTAAGTATGAAGTGATGAATTCAAGCCTAGGTACTGGCACAGAGAAATCAACTGAAAGTGTAGCAAATCTCATTATCTCTAATTACTCTTTTAATTATGTGCTTCATGAAAACAAATTTAAAATAATGTAACCTCTTAGAACTTAATAATAAATAAAAATATAAAATAATGTTTCTTGAAGACCTTTAGGTGATTTACCATTAAATGTGTAGATAACCTCTTATTGTTCCATATTTAATAATTTTGCTTATTTTACTTGTATTTATATAAAATTGGAATTGCTATAAATATTTTAAATATTTAAAAATTATACTGGAATATAATTCATTATAATACACAAATTAGCATATAGTGAAGTCAAGTCCTGACTCAAGTAGGTCAATTACAATTGAAACCAAATTGACTCTATGAAGTACCCCCTTGAACAATATATATTTACAATTGGCTTAGATCTTCGTTCTGAATACATTCTTTACATAATGTGCAATTGAAAAACGCAGTTACAAATATAGCTCCTTAGAGATTCTAGATTTGGAAATCCATTGCAAAATTTAACTCTTAAATATCTACATTGCTAAAAATGCAATCTGATGAAAGCTAACATGTTATTTTCCAATAAAAGAAAAAAGTGAAGGAAAAGTAATTTATTGACCTCAAAATAATGTGTTTCCATGAGACTTCCCCCCAAAAATTATATTTTCGAAGCTGTGTTCAGGGAACCGAAAAGAGATTACATTTAAAACTCCTCTTAAATGGTTCATGGGATGGCATTAATAGAATGTCCAAAGGGACTTACACTAATCTACTCTTTTAGCTAAAACTAAGGATTTAATGAAAATGGTATCTGTAATGGAGGAATAAAAAGGTTTACCCTTTCAATGTTATTTTGTAGGAAATAGCACCAGAGGTGCTGTTGTATGCTCTTATGTAAGACTGCTTACAGTGTAGCATCAGAAGAGATGGTATAAAACAAATATATTTGCATAGGTTTATACAGTTCTGCCTGCAAAAAGATAGCTCATGATGTCTTCTAAGTCAGAGAATATTCTTCTTATATCTTTTTGAAATACTTTTGATTAAAACAAGCTATAAAAATAAAGTAAAAATAACTAGAATGAAGGAACCTGCTTCTATCTGCTTCAGGCCATTAACCCTATTAAGTACCTAATTTACTCTTCTGAATTTTGTACTAACTACAATAAAATAAATTTTAGAAATGTTTCTAACCACTGTGATTGAGGCAAAAATTCTTTCTGTCTACTGAGTCAGTTAAAGAATGACTTTCCCACTTCACTGTAAAGTTTTATTATAGAGTCTCCATTATGCTTTTCAGTAATGTTTCAAATTATGATGATTACAATTGAAGTGCCTTTAAAACAGAAATATGTGGGACTGGGAAGGAGATGTGATGCCACCATCACAGGAGCAGTTAATTATAGCTTCTAAGAAAGAATGTATTTGTTTTCAAAATGAGGGTATGGCAAAATTGGTATATCTAAAAATGGTATAGATCTCTCAATAGTACAGTAGGGCAGGTTAATGAATCAACACATAGCATTTTATGATAAACAATACTTGGCTTCAAAACTATTTTTAATAAAAATGGAACTGAAATAATTTCATAGTAAGTAAAAATTTGTGCCACCTATAATCTTAGCACTTAGGGGCCAGTATCAGTAGTTGGAAGTTTGAAGCCAGTTGGAGCAGAAAAGCCTGTGAGACTCCATCTGCCAAATAACCAGCACAGGGTTAGGCTGGAAACATGGCGTAAGTGGTGTGATAGGTCCTGAGTTCAAAACTTGGTACCAGCAAAGAAAAAAATGTCAGTTCTGAGTCAACATTTTAAATATGCAAGGGAACCAATAAATAAGTGCTGCTATTATTTTCTAATGTCTTTATGGTTGTAATAATGCCGTTCCTAAAAAAGAGAAAACAGATGGCACTTGGGCCTATAATAACAGTGAGTCACAGAATGGGATTTTGGAGATTCCAATGAAAGCTAGCTCCTAAAGTTTCTTTTGTCTCTCACTGCCAAGAATGCTATCAGTATTCCCTATTATTATCTTGAGAAACTGGAGGTCTTTTTTGTTGTTATTGTTTGGTTGTGGGGCCTGAACTCTGGGCCTGGGCGCTGTCCCTCAGCTCTTCAGCTCAAGGCTAGCGCTGTACCACTTACAGCTTTTTCTGCTTATGTGGTGCTGAGGAATTGAACCCAGGGCCTCATGCATGCAAGGCAAGCACTCTACTACCTTCCCAGCTCCAGTCTTTTCTTAAATGTAAATTTTAAAATAGCGAACTTCATTCCTATTAAATTATATTCTCTATTAAAAGTTGAATAAATGAAGGCAATGTAATACACTTCAGCTTTTCTATTGATGCAATAATCAGGCACTAGCATCTTATATAGAGCTATGTGTAATGGTCCTACAAATCAAGCACAAAACAGAGAAGCAAATTTAAAGATCAATTAAAGAGAAGGCAAAATCAAAAGACATTTTACACTAAAAATATATGAAAACAGACTTACACCTTCATAAATTTTGTTTGGATTAGGACTTAGCAAGACATGAAAATCATGGCACCATCTGTGATGGACTAATCAATTTATCTTGGGAGAATTTTGTCAGATTCAGAAGTTCTAAGTAGATCACTATGGCTTTTTCATAGCAATGGTCTATGTATGTACACCTGAAAATAAATAAACAAAAAGCCTTACCTTGAAAAAAATTATTACTTTCCCCATTGCTGTACTAACATCAATGCTTGCTCAAAAACAGCAAGATTATAAGCAGTAGGAGTGACTCAATTTTTCATGAAAAAAATAAGTGATGTATATTAAAGGATCCAAGTGTCTAACTTTTATTTAGTTTCCTAGGACTTCCTCTTTTCTTTAATGGAAACATACAAACAAAAGCACACAAGTACACACACATATATACACACACATACAAGTTCCCTTATGCACATTAATTTAAAAGTAGATGAAGGTCCACCAACTTAATTCTAGCAATAAAGTTAAACTGAGCTGTGTTCCAAATAACCTTCCTCAGTAGAATAATAAAAGATTTACTCCTTTTTCATATAGCAGATTTCATATTTATTTTTTTAATTGCTAGCACCCTTTACTATGGTTTTATTCTTCTTGTCCAAGCAATATACTACTACCTTTCTCTCTAAACAGCAGTGGGCCCTTCTGTCACTACCAAATTTGATGGCTAGTGTCTCTATTCACCCACCCTGGGCAGATACAATAAATACTACTTCCACAGACTTCAGTGACTTTCATGACAACCAAAAAGCCATAAAGAAAAGAAAGAAGAAACTGAACATATTAATATCTCTTAAACCTGCCACCTGATTTTCATTTGACCTACTCTATGGGTCTTATTAAGTCTGTCCTAAGCCCTAATCACAGTTATTCACATAGTTTTTCTACAAGCTGGACATGTGAAATCCTAAACCCTTGTTGTTTCCCCCGTTACTGAACAACAATTCTATTCAGGATAAGAGATCATTTAAGAAGTCATTTCTTGCTTTTTTTTTCTTTTCTTTCTTTTTCTTTTTTCTTTTTTTCTTTTTAGTGTACTGGACTCCTCTACAAAATTTTCAACTCCGTGTATGTGAGGACACCTGTCCACCAGAACAAACCTGAGATTACTAATTCATTTCACACAGATCACCAAACTGATATCAAATAGCAGTAGCTCTAGTTGATGGCCAGCTAAGATCTGATTGAAACTGGGGACTCAAGGTTAAAGGCTTAACCTCTAGCCCCTTAACCCTGGGTCACTCTCAGATCTGTCTGTGGAACACTTTTAATTAATGACAGAGTGAAAAGGATTATGAATTCCAGAATTCCCATACACAAACCCAGGTGGATACCCAATTTAGTGACAGCTAAGAACCATCCCCAATCACATGAATTTGTTTACGTCATTATACCTGTAAAAACAAAATAAAGTGGAGACATGAGGAGGCCAGCATCTTGAAAATTCAGCCAAAAATACAAATATTTCTACTGTGGTTGAGGAATGTACCTCTTTCTTTGAGACAGGAAAACAGTGCAAAATGATGTCTCTGCATTATCATGAATTAATGCCAAAAAGCAAAGAGATGTTCACTGATTATCCAAACCATTAAAACTTAACCACCCAATACTGACAGGAAAAAAAGGAGAGGAGAAGGCCTTAAGCAATGGAAGAGCTTTGTTGAAGGAGCTACCTAAAGCTATTATTACTTTATTTCTAAGGGCTATGAGAGAGAATGCATTTGTCTCTCTCCCAGGTTCTGGGGATGGCTAGCAGGCCTTGGCATTTTTTCTCACCTATTATTTTTGCCTCCATTTTTTCATGTTGTATTCTTCCTTGATCTCTGTGCCTGTGTCTACAAATTCCTCTGAATTGGAAGACACCACAACAGTAAGAAATTTATATTCTTTTATGCTACCTAGTTTATGATATTTACTGTTCCCAAGGAAAGAAAGTTATGGGATAGGAAGTTAAGTATACATATTAAGTTGTATTATACTGATGAAAGCATTCTGAAAATATTCTTTATGTTTTTATTATGAAGAATTAACTGAAATATTTTCAAAAACATAAAAAGTAGTCATGGTTTAGAAAGGGAGCAATATGAAGTTATTCTCAAAATTCTGACCAGCAATTCTCTTACAAAGAAGAATAAGCAGCAAAAATCTTGCCAGCAAATGGAGATTATTCCCCATACAATGAATTGTCTAATTTCCCAGCTGACAGTACCGCTTATGAAATATAACTTTTAAAAACTGTAAAATAACTTGAAATATAAAGTCTCCCTCCTTTTCAAAGCCTCTAGGCCCTGCTCCAGTTAAAGCACAGTCCCCTAACTGTGTTGATGGCTGTTTTTGTAAACATGTTTTGTGCTTCCTTCCTTCTTCTAGCCATGCTGGACCTCCATCTTTCTCTCTCTCCCATTAACATATTTAAATCCTATTTAGCATGAAAACTATTTGACAAACCATCTCCTGTCCTAATTCTTGATCAATTACAACAAATTTGGTTTCGTTATTCTGCCCTAAAGGTTTTTTGTGACTCTCCTATGGCTTTACCAGTGTTGTGCTTCACCATATGTTAATATGAATGTTTACTTTATCTTCATCACTACATTAGAAAGCTCTAGGAGCAGGTGGTGTTCCCACCCATCTTTTATGCCCTGCTATTACCTCCAGCACCTAGGTTTAAAGCCTTCATATACTTGGCCTTCAATAAATATTTGCTGAATCGATTCTAAGTTTGAATTAAACAAGCACATGATCTATTGAGTTGAAAAATCACATTACAGATGGTAAGCTTGCACTGTTCAGTATCGCTGCACCAGTGGAGCAAGGCATATGCTCCAAATTCTCCATCTAAATGGTAGGCATGAGAGAGAGAAAGGGTTTTCATAAAAGATTATCTACAAAGCAAAAGCAACAGAAAAACTGGGAAATGTACTTTAAAAATATTTTTTGGTTATTCTACCTATCTAGTAATAATTCATTTGTCAAAACTGCCTATCATCTAGATTCCAGTATTAGATGCAAAATAAGCTAATTTGCATTGGCATTGTGACTTAACTCGCTAGTGTATTATTACTAGGTAAGCAGGTGTACATGCGACTACAAATAAATGCTTGCTGATAGAATCCCAGCAGGGCTTCTGATGACTTTTCATTTTGTTGAACCTTACCCAGGAAATTGCTGTGTAAAAGCTTTCCTATTAGTTCTTTGCCTGAAATTTCATTTAGCTACACCTGGCCAAGTTCACAGCAATTTAACTAACTACACCAAGAGGATATTTCAAATGTCACATTAATCCTTAATATTCATTTTATTGAGTGTATTATTGAAAATAAAGAAATATACATACATACAGGTATACAAATTTCAAAAGACCTGTGTTAAGAGAAACTTAGTATCAACAAAACTTCTAACAAGAGGACAAAAGCTGTCAATCTTTCTATAAAAAAGAATCGACAGTATTAAATATCAACTCCAAATTTCAAGTTGTTTTGTAATAATATGCATAAGTTCATGTACAGCTAAAATTTGTCTATAGTCTTACAATTGGTATTAATTATAAGCCTTAAAATATTTGCATAGGAATAGCATAAGCTCTTTTAATATAATATGTGTTCTATTAAAAAGTTAATAATGAAAATGGAAATATGAATGTCATACGTTGTGATCACATGCATCAGTTTTTACCACAGTAAGGTATGTAATGTGATCAAGCCTACTTTGTATTCACCATATATGATAATATTTTTATATGTTTATAGTAATTAAAATGCATAATCAATTTTGTTCCAGTCAATATTCATTGTGTGTGTGTCTCTTGCTCTCTCTCTCTCTCTTTTTTTTTTTTTTGCTGGTCCTGTTGGCTTGAACTCTGGGTCTGGGCACTGTCCTCTAGCTTGGTTTGCTCAAAGCTAGCATTTAACCACTTGAGCCCCAACACCACTTTTTCTGAGTCATTTATTGGAGACAAGAGTCTCAGGAACTCTCCTGCCCAGGCTGGCTTCAAACTGCAGTCTTCACCCTCCTGGTGCCACACAGTCTCTGTTGCCCAGCTGTGTGTCTCTTTCATGTACAGCTGGAAAACTGTAGTAAGTAGAGAATGTAAGGTAGTATTTGATTACAAACTTTTTATACTATTTTGAAACGAGAAATGAAAACAATTAATCCTGTCGAAGGACATAATCAGAAAAATTGAGGCAATACATGCCAATAGCCAGAATACTTTCTCTATGACCTCAGTGCCATAAATACCGAAAGGGAGAGTGATATTGCCACAGGCTGAAGGGGTCAAGGAAGTGCCAAAGGTAAACTGAACAGATATCCTGACTTTAGAATTTGCTCCTATATGCCTGGCATCATGATAAAAAAAAAGTCCATTTCCATCTTCAAAAGTGTTCTCATCTAAATAATTACTATGTGTTCATTCTATCACAGGGCCAAATGCGCAAAGGTGACTTTCAAAGAAACCTGTAATTCTGGCAAGCTGAAGAACTCTAGAATGCTAAGACAGGTAAATGGCATATGTGAGGGAATAAAGGTAAAGCACAGAGGTCAACAAGCTAGGAGAAAGCAGCTTTGTGCAATGAGCCCTTGTCTATATTGTGAACTACAAACAATATTTTCACTAGGGCCTAGACTCCATAGTTTGATCCAGCTCTCTCCTAAAAGAACAACACAACTATTTCCAGAGCATGCTTTTAGGACTTTTACTGTATTTTGAACATGTGACATAGGAATAATCATTTAGGAACAACAACAACAAAAAACTACAACAAAAGACCATGCAGTTAAATTTAATTTCCTATAAGCAATGAATTTTTTAAGCCCTCTATCTCTTGCGTCACAGCTGTACTTTCAGCTTTTTAACAATTAATTGGAGATAAGAGACTCACAGACTTTTCTGTCTGGGCTGGCTTTGAACCAAAATCCTCAGAACTCAGCCTCCTGAGTAGCCAGGATTATAGGTATGAGCCACTGATGCCCGACAAAGTGAATATATTTTAATTTTTAACAATTCCAAATATTTCAGGGGGATGATAAACAAATGGTTTTGTGATAGAAGTTTGTTCCCACCATTACAGAGGACACACTAAAATATACTTTTCTGCTAGCCTGAAATTTAAATTTAACTGAACATTCTGTTTATGCCTGCCTTCTTCCAGCCTTTGAAGACTTTCCTTGACGATTTTTGAGGTAAACAAAACTCACCCAATCTTAGCTCTTAATCTTCAGTTTTAAAAGTAATTCCTATTTTGGTACAAATAATTTCATGATTATTTTTACAATACTTTAGTTGATTTGAGGACATACTTTCTTATATCTAAGCCATAATAATTTAATGGCTTGCACTGAAACTCTAAGTCCTATTGAAGTAAGGAGGCCAGGTCTGGCAGGCTCCATATTGGCCACATGGTGGATGGTAAGGTCTGGCATCTTGTCTCCATGCTGGGGGAAGGAACTGCTCGCAGGTAATGGGTGTGCTTGGACCCCTGGAGGCAGGGGTAGGTACTTGGCTGATAGGTTACTGAATCTGTCAGTCTAGTGCCTGGGACTGGGAATTTCCTGAGGATCTGCCTCCTGCACCGACCTATTTTAGGCCCGGATTAGCCTAGCCTAGCCTCTGGACTCTATGCCAGGTGTGTCTCTGTGATGGTGTCTTCTGTCCTGTCTCCAGTCATCATGGAGTCCCAATTCAGCTCTCCATTGGAGCTGAATTAGCTTGTTGGTATTGTTCTTGTTCTTTCTTTCCCCTTTAGCATGTTTCCTAGCTGTGTTATATATATTTGTGTGCTGCAGGCCCTTGTAACAACTAGTAGCCTGCAGCCTGTTAACTGTATAATAAAGACTCCAATAGTCTATATTTTAAAATGTGGTTTCTGGGATGATTTAGCTTACAACACTATATTAATTTATATTTAAAGTAAAAATAAAGGTACTTAATAATTTCCTAACATAATTTTTTCTGCTTACCAGCAGCAAATCTAAAATTTAAGGCAAAATGTACAACCAGAGTAAATCATGTAATGTTCCCAGAAACCCTGTAATATCTCAATTCACACTTACAATGCTCTTGAGATATAAAGTATCAACATTACATCAAAGATGAAATAGATAACTAAGTATTAAGTAGCTTGGGGATAAACTTCAAACCCACTTTATACTTTACAATAATGATATAGTTGGCCCTCTTTAGCTGTGGGTTTCAAATCTGGACATCCAACTAACCTCAAATTGAGGTCTGTTTGAAAAACAAATATTTGAATATGAACAGATTTTTTTTCCTCCCATCAAAATTCTCTAAACCATTAAAGTACAACAATTATTTACAGTGCCAGCATTGTATTAGGTAGTATAATCTAGGGAGTCTTCAGAGTACTTAAGAAGAAGAGCATAGGCTACATTAAAGTACTATGCCACTTTAGGTATGGGACTTGAATATCTTCAGATGCTCCTCTATGATATGTCCAATCAATCCCCCCAAATCTACTGATGAAAAACTATGCTAACATTTTTACATATGATACTTGTCTATAAATTTAGCCAAATTATTTACACTATAATATAGTCATCTCCCAAACAGCAAAGGGAATTTCCTTTTCATTATTGTAAAATGTTTTTTTTTATATTTTCCTGAATGCAAATAAGAAGAGGCTGTTGCTTTCTCATAGTCTACAAATGTCTTTCTTTTTGGTTAAAAAAATACTAAAAATAAAGGTAACAATATGTACCACTTGTCTCCAGCAATATGCTAAGAATATTATATGATCAGTTTTACTCAATGCTAATAACATACCACTTAATGAGGTTAGACTCACGTTATAGGTAATTAGCACTGAAAAATGACACTAGTTTAGAGTCTTCTGACACATAGATATAACCTTTGACAGATTTTACAGAAAATACACTCACATCTTATTGTTGCATGCTTGACAGACATTGTGCTACACCAAGTAATAGACTTTGAAACCTGTTAAAAGAACAGTTCTCAACAATGGAAAAGAAAAGGTGTTTATTCTCAATGAGTAAAAAATTCTATAGTAAAAGTATTAAAATACTGAGCTATCAAGGCTTTTGTTCCTTGGAATAGACATTTTAAGAATATATTTTTGTTTTAGTTTTTAGACGTTCTGGAAATTTAGAGAAAAAAATAGTGAATGGCAGGTAATTCTAGAAATTTCTAAAATCATATAGCCTTGTTTTCAAAATACTTAAAGATCTAAAACAACATCACCTGCCCTCATGCCTGAAAGTCTATTTGAACATCACAGACTGCAAGTCTTTAGTCTTTCTTGGCTTTCTTCTCTTTTGACTGTCTTATTGTCTGGAGGGAAGAGGAGATATTTCACCAGGCTGAACTACCCTTTGTTTTCCCTATTTTCTTTTTGATAAACCTTGTATCTCCACCCCCCACCCCAAATGTTCATTGCAAAGCTCATTTTGGCTGCAATCTTTAATCTGAATGCTAGCTTTAATCAAATGTAATAGGCTGTGGGAAAAGTGCAATGGCCAAAAATTATCTCATTTGCCAGGTTAGACTCTCCTCATAGGCATTTGTGTGTGTGTGTGTGTGTGTGTGTGTGTGTGTGTGTGTGTGTGTGTGTGTGTGAGACCACTTAGCAATAACAATACCTTACGGGGGTGAGCTTCCTCTCTTAGGTTAACAACATAATGCATTAGCCACACCACACAATTGTCACAATTCTTGAAAAATCATATGCACATACAGTAACCGAAATATCTCCCATGTTTACAATGAAATTGAAATTAGAAAAAAATGAATGGAGATATTTCCTAGTATAGAAAGTGAATCAAAAGATAAGCAAGAAGCACTATAAGAATGAATGATATTAATTTATAAGATTATGTCTTTGTTGCTTTGTATGTCCCTCCCCCATGGTATAACCCCTGCTTTCTCTATATATGATGTTGGTATATGTGGAGGGGAAGGGAAAAAAACAAATCGTTAAAACAGGGATACAGGAGGACCCATTGCAACAATGAGATGTACAAGTCGTTATGTCGAACTTTACAACTTTGATGGGGGGATGGAGGGGGATGAAGGGAGGATCCGAAGGGATGGGAAATGGAAACAAAGGAGTCTACAATGCTCGATAAGAAATGTACTCATTATCTAGCCCATGTAATTGTAACCCCTCTGTACAGTATTTTCACAATAAAAAAGAATGAATGATATTATTTAATATATTAATGATACATTTATTAGGATGGGCCAAATAAATAACTACATAGGTGGAAAAAAACAAAACCAAAAAGCAACTCTTTTTATACACAATTTCTGATCTGTGACTTTATAAGTTAAGTAACATTTCATTTTTTAGAAAGTGAAGTAGTGATCACATCTACCAAATGGTGACATTCAATTTCCTACATATTAGTGACTCTCACTACCTCTCTTTGCAAAGAATAGTTGTATGCTTAAGATTTTCAAGGTTTTCCCTAGTACTCTCCAAGTCTTTTTTCTTATCCCAGAAAGTGATCCTGAAGATACAGGATAATTAAATACCAGGAATGTTGTTAAGTGGGTTTTTGTAATGCTTTTGAGTTGGGGGTGTGGAATTTTTATGTTAGTTTCAAATATTAGAAGCCTATAATTTCATTAAGATTTTCTTTAAAATAATGGATTTGTTTTATTAAAGCCTATTCATACTGTGACTAAATAATACAGATCAGCTAATGAATATTTTCAACTTCCAGATTAACAGCGTAATAGAATTTTGATTTATTATAGAGTCATAATCTTGACTCCTTCCTAAGACATGATTGTGACATTCCCAAATAGAACATTCAGCTTATACTTTTAACACTAGCATTACACTGGAGTCCCAGGCATAGGCTAGCTTCATTTTGGGTCATACTGTCTTCTCCATGAAATTCTTCTGGAAATGCATGCATCAAATCCAGACTGAAATGGTTTTCTGGTCTACATCCTCATTAAGCATGATAGCAGATGTGAATTTTGGTCCATCACTTCAAATGTTTACTGCTTGATTTTTTTTTCTTTATAACTATAAAGACAGGTATAAGATGTACAAGACACTGTGTTGAAAACAAACTTTACAATTTTGGGGGTGGGGGAGGGAGGGGATGGTAGGGGAAAAACAAAGGAGGAGGTAACAATGCTCGATAGGAATGGACTCATTACCCTACTCATGTAACTGTAACCCTCTGTACAGTATTTTTACAATAAAAACTATATATTGAAAAACAAAAACCAAAAACAACACTTTAAAGCCTGGTAGTGGCAGCTCACTCCTGTAAATTCTGGTGACTCAAAGGACTGAGATCTGAGCCCAGGCAGGCACTTCTGTGAGACACTTATCTCTGATTCACCATCACCACCGAAAAGCAGAAAGTGGAGCTATGGCCCAAATGGTAGAGTGAAAAAGCAAAGAGACATTGCCCAGGTCCGGAGTCCAACCTCCAGTATCAGCACACACACACACACACACACACACACACACACACACACACACACGCACACGCGCACACACACGCGCGCGCGCGCACACACACACACACACACACACCTTAGTTAATCCTGTTCTCTTCATCATCTTCTAGGGACCCACATATAGCACAATGAAGTCACTCTTCCACCATAGTGACAACTCATCTGTTTATGTAATGGTCAATTGAATACTTTTATTCCTGCAGATCTCTTCTGAGGATTTTGCTGCTGCTAAGCTTTTGTCAGGCATGTCTTTATGATGGCGGTAATGACTGTGTCTAGGATTCTGTCCTCATACACACCGTACACCTTGTGACACTGAACATAACCATCTGAAGACTTGCAATCAAATCAAATCACTGTTGTCAATTGGGACATGAATCTCTGCTTCTGGTGGAACTATATCAATGCTAACTCCACTTTACTTTCCTAGAAGTACGATTTTTGTTACTAGAGCTCCGAGTCTCTAGGCCTGGCTACAAATCTAAACACTTTTCTGGTATCAGGAGAAAATGACATAGTACAGAGAAAATGGAAAAACGAATGCATTTACAGTTTGGGCCTTACCTAGAAAGAAAAAAATTCTCAGTCTTTCACCACTTTGTTCCTAGGATAGGAGTGTCATGGCTTATAGAAAATATGAAGCCAAATTCAGGAAATGTGAATAGGGAAGTAGCATACTTTCTGCCCTCAGGGCTTCTCCTCCCTCCCAGAAGGAAGATTTTGGAGGAATCGTAATTCCTAAGATCCATTACACTTTTGCTGAACAATGATATCTTCCTCCTTTTTAGCTGACTATAGTTTTGCATTCCTCTTTTATTCTGGCTAACCTTAAAGCTCTTGCATATTTGCTTTCATGAATAAAAAAAATTAGAGCAAACATGACCTAATATTTTAAAAAAAATTTTTTTGTCAGTCGTGGGGCCTGAACTCTTGGCCTGGTTACTGTCTCTCAGCTCTTCAGCTCAAGGCTAACACTCTACTACTTGAGCCACAGCACCACTCATGGCTTTTTCTGCTTATGTGGTGCTGAGGAATCCAACCCAGGGCCTCATGCATGCAAGGCAAGCACTCTCCCACTGAGCAACCTTCCCAGCCCCATGACCTAATATTTAAAGAATCAATTCTTCACTAATTCCACCAGGCCATCTTCACCTAATGGGTACTTGATATGTCCCTGTGAATAATATATCATTCTCTCTATTCAATGTTCTCACCACCAATACAATTAATAAGGGGATATCTATGGCCTTGTTCATGTGATAATAAATCAGTCTGTGGGACTTAGCCTGGGAACTGTGTGTTGTGGGGAATCTTAGTGATTACACTGCACCTAATTATGCTGTTAAGCTAGCAATGGTTCCTTAATATAGTGAGCCCTTCTGATGATTTCTTCTACGAAATGATGAAGACAAAAGTAAAATAAAGCCAGGTGCCCATGGCTCATGTCTGTAATCCTAGCTACTCAGGACGCTGAGACTGGAGGATCATGGTTCAAAGCCAGCTCAGGCAGGAACACTTATCTCCAATAAAAACCACTAGAAAACCGGAAGTGGCACTGTGGCGCAAGTGGTACAGCGCTCGCCTTAAGCTGAAGAATGCAGAGACAGAGCCCACTCCCAGAGTTCAAGCCCCACGACTGACCAAAAAATAAAATAAAATGCTTGGCATCACAACTTCTTGATGCTCACGTGTGCTTTAATATTTCTTAATTGTAGCTATACGGTCAACAATTTATGTTTTAGTCTGAGATTCCTCAAAAGATCCTTGTAAACAATTATATAAGGGTTGCTTTATAAATTAAGTCTCTCAAAATGTGTACAAGTCTATTTTGAATATTCAAAAGCACTTTTCTCCTCAGAACAGACTGTCAAAGTATTAAGCTGCATTTTCAAATAAAAATGGGCACATTATTTGTATCTGAAGTTTTGGCTAGTTCTAAGGAGGGGCCGAAGCGATGTGGAAAAGAGAAAATAAAAACCTGTGGTACTGAATATGAATAACAGTAGTTTATAATGTTTGTCTCATCAGCTACATTGATTAGCATCATTTTATATAATGCCCTATACTAAACATATTGAGAAAATTTTGTCATTTGTGAACTTAAACTCTAAGCTGGAATTTTGGGTAAGTTATTATTTATTATTTATATTATGGATATTATTAATAAGGCAAATATTTATCCTGGAACCTTTGCAAAATGATATGAACAATGAAATTTTTCAAAAGGCTTTTTTGGACATAACCATACATATTTTAAACTACAATACTTTGCCTATGAAGGAACAATTTGAAATAATGCACAAAAATTCACTGGACAAGAAGAATGGAGGAGATGAAATTCCACTACCTCAAAGATGCTAGGGATGATGAGCTTCTTGATTCTACATTTTGTCATGTAGCAATATTTTTTTTAAGAAACATGAAATTGTTATAAATGTAATGGGTATGTGTTGTAATTTTTTTAATTATCTTTAAAGAAATTGTACAAAGGACTTTCCATGAAACGAAGCAGTTTGTGATGATAATGCATTGTGATCAGTACCACCCCTTGCAACTTTCTCATCCATTCCTCCCAACCCACTTCTTCCCTTACTTTTCTTAATTTTGTGGCATATACATTGATTTTTCAACTGCATTCTTCCTCCTCTTAATTCATCTACCCCTCTCTCCTTGACCCCACCCCACCCTTTTCAAGTACCCTTTTCAGTCATCTGTTCTGTATTGTGTTTAACTTTGACTTTGCTTTCTGAGGTATTACACTGTTTAATTTATCCCTTGATTCTACCATATTTCAGCTAATACATTTCTATAAACTTGCATACGCAATATACATATGTAGGTTTATAAGCTAATTCTTACATATATTGCCATTTTTAATAGGTACATTGGAAAGAAAGAAAAAGAACAGAGAAAGAATGGAGGAGACATTCAGCAAACTCTGATCACCTATGTCATTCATTTAAATTTCTGGAGTTTAAATTCTTCACTAATCCAAATTAGTTTAAGACATAGCTGTGTGTGTGTGTGTGTGTGTGTGTGTGTGTGTGTGTGTGTGTGTGTGTGCAATAGTTACACTAATATATACACATTCAATGTGTTTTAGTTGGAGAAATGTATCATCTAAGTATGTTTATAACAATTATGTATTTCTGGTATGCAGGTATATTTATAAAATCAATTTAAAGGGAGAAGGCACTACTAAAGTGCCATTGAGCTGCCAGTTTCTATGACATTGAGTTAATTACCTTCCTAGTTCATTATTGAAGGTGCACTGACTACATATATATATATATATATATATATATATATATATATTATCACAAACACACATGAAGTGGGAAACTGTAGGGATAAAACTAGATGGTATTATTGGCCTCAAAAGTTATCAACAAAGCATAAAAGGATTAGTAGATAAGGTATGCTTTAAATACAAGCAAGAATATAGACATTTGGAAGAGAGCAAAGTCCAGATTCATTGTAATAAACTGTCCAAAAATCAGAGCTAGAAAGGACATGTAAGATAATTCTGTCTAAGCTTTCTACTGAAAGAAGGAAATTAAGATCAAGATGAATTAGCTACTTTATTCAATTCCATGGTTACTTCTGATAGAATCAGAACTGCTACTTTTATTAGACAAATTGCAAGGTTGCCTGAATTAGAGGAGGGACAAACTTAATAGTAGATATCAAAGCAAAGAAGTATCTTGTGCATAATAGACATTTATGAGCATTAAATGTATGCATTAAAAATTAATTTTCTGGGAACTATATGTAAAAGAAAAGAAAAAGGTGTCATCATTTACTGAAAGTGGTAGCATTTTATAGCCATAATTTGAGACTAGTGAACTCCAAATCAAAATTTCTCCCTTCAGTCTTGTCGTTCCCATTATTCATGGTCTCATAACTTCATCTTTAAAGTGAATTACTTTTATATTCTTGTCTCTTTTTTCCCTAACTTACTCAATTAGAAAAACAAGAGGTAATTCAAATTCTTAAGGTGAACATTGTTAAATTTTCCTTTGTTCAAAACCACTTATACTGACACCTTTCACAGTCTATTCCTCTTATTTAAGACTCCCCTGTGTTCCTTCTTTGTCTTTTATGAGGAAATTTCCTGAGATTTACTCTGTGCTGGGGAACAAAGCCCAGGCAGCTGTATCTACGCCTCAGCCATCTAAACAGCTGAAGCAAGCGCTCTCTCTCTCTCTCTCTCTCTCTCTCTCTCTCTCTCTCTCTCTCTCCCCCCCTCTCCAAGTCTGGCTCTTGTTTGTTTGTTCGTTTGTTTGTATTGGAATGGCTACACAGGACCTAACAAGAGTCCACCTGCAATGCCTAAACCCTCAAGCCCATTTCCAGCATGAGCTTAGAAGCAGAGCTCTGGCATGCTGTCCTGTGAGCAGTCTGCCCAAGTCCCATTCACTCCTCCAATGCAGCTTCCTGTCAGGTGGCATTTTTACAGAAAACTACCACGATATATGGACTATGTTTGGACATCTCTGAGGTGAGGGAAATTGACACGATGATGTGGAATTAGGAACAGTTAGGCACACAAGCTGCCTAGAAGAACTACCCTTAGTGAGATCAGAAATCTGAAGAAAAGAATAATAACAACAAAAAAGCTCAATTAATAGCTCAGTCAGCCAGTCTTCCATGCAGATCATTGTGAAGAAAATGAGGCTATTTTGTCAAAATAATAATCATGCTTTCTGAGAGCTGTCCCGCTAAAAATATAGCTTTTCTGCAGCGGCAGCTACATGCTCCCTTTAAATAGCTCTATTTGGCGTGCACCACTGCTTGTCCTTACCAGAGTAGGAACTGTATAATATTCTTCTAAATAAAAGTAATTTTTGGACTCAAGTCAGAGTGCACATTTGACAGTCTTTTCCATATGTGATTATATAGAACTTTTGCATATACTTACAAAATAGGCAAAGAGAGTTTGAAGAAGTTACAGAAAATTTGCTTTTCCTAGACCCTTCGTATATTGAAATAGAAGGGTGGTCCGTATGCCACTGCACGTAGGTGAGTTGCATGCTTTGTTTTGAAAAGAAAACCTTCTCCTGGGCTGTGAATAGGAGCTTTGCCTTCCCCTTTGAGGCTAAGCGATATCCTGTGATGAAAACTATGGTATAAATGCAATTTGCCTTTGTTCAGAGCACTGGCAGGTGTTGTTAAAGCCTTCTATCCTAGCTCTGACAATGTTCCAGAAACCTGACCTGTCACAATAGGACAAAGCTGAACAGAATTGTAATTGTGCCAGACTGTGAAAATCCTTGTGTTATCTAATAAACAGAAAAGAGATTTTTATGGATTGATTTCATACTGATAATCAGAGCAACCCATTAGATAGTTAATATATACATTTATATGTATGTATACTTATATACATATATATGACACATTTATGAGATTGTAATAAAATTTAATATAGACCAGGTTAAAAAATATTCAACACTGCACAAGAAAAATTGATAAAAGGAAAGGTGAATTCTGGAAGAGAACTTATTTTAGAGGGAACATGTATCAGATACTCATTGCTGCATACTTTGTGGTCTAAAAGTATAACCACATATTTAGCTAATGATTCTATACTGGTACTTCCAACTCTATTCTAACCAATGGCTTTAGCTTGTCTTGGTGGGGCTCATGCATGGGTCTGTGATGTACTGCAGTATTATGCAGGGGGGCGGGGGGGTGTTGTTGTGTTGTTTTGTTTTGTCAGTCATGCCTGGCCTGGGTGCTGTCTCTGAGCTCTTCAGCTCAAGGTAAGCACTCTACCACTTGAGTTACAGTACCACTTCCTATTGCAGTGTTTTAAGGCGCAATAGGCTGGCTGTCCATTGAAATCCTTCAGCTCTCTTCTGCCCTCTCATAAGATATATTTAGTAGGTTAGCCTGATGAATATGCAAAGTTTCTGAGACCCAAACTTAAATTCTCAGTAGCACTTCTGCTACATTCTACTCACCAAAGTAAGTTACAATAACATCACATTGAAAGGGGCTAGATCTAAAATATACCAGCACATGATAAAGTATACAGGATTCAAGGCATTCATACACAGAGACCAAAGAATAATACTCTTAGGGGAGGTACAGAAAAGTGCAATGTCTATGTGCCTTTGATCGTATAAAATAATGTTTTTGAAATGAACTCTAGGAAATGAAAATAAGAGGTATTATTTCTTAGTTTTTTTTCTCTCTTGTTCACTTATCTGTCTTTGGAAGGGTAAGGTGGGACACAGAAATGGTAGGACAAACGGTGAACAAATACAGCAGTGGTACTCATTAGACATTATGTTGAAAATGAACTATACAAGATGTGGGTGGGGATGGGAGAAAAATTGGGAAAGAACAAGGTAAGAGGTGACATTGTCCAAAAAGAAATGTATTCATTACCTGAATTATGAAACTGCAACCTCTCTGTACATCATCTTTACAATAACGATAAAAAATAAAATAAAGTGGGGCAATGAATTGCGCCTTTTGATTGCAGTACCCATCTTGATGGGAAAGAATTAATGAAGGGGAAATTTTGTCTCAATTTTGGTTAGTAGCCATATAAGAGAATCAAACTGCTGTTGTTAATTTTAACTTTGTTGTAATGAGCATGTGTAAAAATACACTTGTTGTGAAGTATGATATATGTGGTGTTAATTACAGACTTGTGAAGTTAGTGACAGGTGATGCATAAAAGTTAGATTACTAAATCACAGATAGTCATGAACATATGCATAACCTTGCATGACATTTAGATGTGCTTTAAAACTTCTACACTGTATGCTGTACATTATGAGCCAATTGATCTCTGCTTTGGTGGCTGTAAACTTCCAGTGATGGAGGTCTTAAAAGAAAAGGTTAGATCATCTGATGGACAAGAAAACACTACAAAGTAGTGGCAAGAAAATTAGGCTGATTATCAGAACTATAACTTTCTAATCTGATAACACCACCAATTTATATCACTTTCTTGTATTTGCTTCATATCTTTGGGCTCATTTTTCTTCAAGTTTGGCTAACCTTGCTCCACTATCTGGTCCCAATTTGACTACAGTTTATGTATCGCGAGCACTAACAAAAAGAGACTTGAACATTCAAGGAAATACAAGATGATGAAAATACAAATAATCAGAATACCTAATGTATTTCAAAGACCAAGATGCATAATATTTCTCTGGAGCCTATATAAATTCTGTATATATGAACTATAAGTCTTAAAATATAGCTGTTTGCAAACTAACTTCAAACATACTTTTTCTTCAATAAATTGTCAATGTATATATGGGGAATAATCCCATCATAATTATAATTAAACTTCAAATATATTTGTACTTGTTATAAGCTAAAATATTTTCAAGTGCATTTGTTTCAAATTGAGCTCCAAATATTATTCCTCTGTTTTTGTATTTGGAAGATACATAAACTTTGATAAGAATTTATTCTATTCTTTGAGATATCAAACACTGATTCATATTTCTTCAAAACAAATACTACAATAAACGTTATTTCTCATTTAACAAATGTTGAAATATCCAGAAGGATGAGGGTTAGGTGCATGACATTTAAATACAAATGTTATAATTACATAAATAATGACAGTATGAGAAATCCCTCAAAATTAATTAAAATAGGATTTATTGGCCATCCCCTGGGTCATCAAAATATAGGCACAGGACCCTAACAAAAACCATTAAGTATTCCTTAAAATTATGTCTGAAATGATACTTTTCTAAACACATCCCAGAGACACTGAGTCACAAGTTTTTATATATCATTGGTATTTCATGAGCCTTACCTAATACATGTTAAAGTTTGAGGACAGTAGGTTAGCCAATATTTACTTAGTAAAGCATTTAGACAATAACTTGGACAGATCTTGTTAGAACAAACTCCTTCTGCTGCCATCTAATCCTTGTTAAGTTTTGCTTTAAATAACAAAAGTTACCTGTGAATCTCGGTGTACATTATGGCTCACTAGGAAATGGATGTGGCTTTAGTTGATTAGAAGAATTTGAGCCATATGTGTGATATGTGGAATTCAATATTTTTGTATATTACATAGTGATAAAAAAACAGTAACTTCTTAGACATTTCTATGTAAAGATATTTCACTACCTGAAGATAAATATTCTGATAAAAAGGGGCTTCTACAGAGTTATATCTTTTTTTTCTTTCATTTTGTTCTCATGCTTTATTCCCTGTGGTCACTGATTTTGATTTAGGTAGCCTTTGTCTTGTATATAAGTTCATCTGATTTGGGGAAGAAAAGGGGAAGTACAGAAATGGTGGGACAACGGGTGAACCAATGCAACAGTGATACTCACTAGACATTATGTTGGAAATGGACTTTAAAGTTTGAGGGATGTGTGCTAGGGGATAGAGCCCTCCTGGTAAATTAGAGATCTAAAGAATCATTTCATTGTTTAAAATAAGAAGAAAATATAAAACGTAAAAATTAAATGCATTTATGCTCAAAACAATGCTGTGTATGCAATTAGCACACACTATGGAAGAAAGAAAAATTTAGACTCTTCAAAGGCCTTTACTCCTTCTTATTCTTTTTTTTAAATAAAAGGAGATATCAACTTTTTTATTTTAAATCTTAAATAAAACATGACATTCTGGAATGCAAAAGCTTTGACTAAAAGCTTTTTTTATATTTCTTAAAAATCCCTTAAGCATAAAGAAATCAAACTCCTTACCTAAGAAAACTCTTTTTATAACATCAAAAAAAAGATAAATCCACAAAAGAAAGAGAGAAAAAAAAAGCTGTCGAAGGAGATTGTCATAGCAACCAGATAAGAACAAATTTGGCATAAAAAGCAACCTGATTATTTCTCCTTTTTAATCAAAATTACATATCATCAAGTTCTAACGCAAAAACAATTGGAAAAACAGAAAGAGAATTTCAAATTATACCACATGCACATTAATGTTTATTAACTCTCTCAGCACCTGAAGAAATAGTTTGTCTTAAGACTTTCCAGCCAAATTCTTTCCTCATTTTTATACATGTTAAACCACCAAACATTGACAATTATTATATGTAACATTGTTATTTTATTATGTCATATTATTTTTAATATTCATTTTTGTCTTCCTTTGCAAAGAAGTTTATATTGACTATTGACTATTTTAAATTCATTTTTGGTCACAATTAATGCCTTATAGACAATTAATATTTAACCTTTGTCAAAACACTTAGTTTCTGGAAAACTGCATAATATATATATAGATATAGATATGTATGTATGTATGTATCTATCTATCTGTCTATCTATCTATCTATCTATCTATCTATCTATCTATCTATCTATCTATCTATCTATCTATCTATATCTGGTTTTAACCTTCTTTATGTGAACCCTTTACAGCCATATATAGAGCAGAAGTCTATATTAATCAGGCCTGGGTCAGGGTATCTTTAGCTCCCTTTTCTGTAGTCTCATGATTCTAGAGGAAGGAGCTGATGAAATATGTACCTGTAGTATACAATGACCTTGACAAAACTGTCTCTGCAAATTTCCATGATATCAAGGCATATCAAATGTTTTTCTTGGGTTGGAAAAATCCTTCAGTCCTCTTCAACTTTGTTAAATGCAGTAAAATGGAGGTTATCCTAATGGCCACTGGGTAAATATTTACAAATACTCAGAAATGAAATTCTACAATTACAGAAAATAGCATTGCTTCTTTTACAAAACAAAAAAAAAATTAGATGGAGCTTTAATGCACACTACTACTCATAACTTTACAAAATGAATTACTTTGAACACACACTTCTGACCTTCCTATTGCTATATCCAAAACCAGCTATTTCAGGCACATAAAAACAAACTTTCAAGTTCATTTCAATGCCTAATTGAAAGCTGCTGTAACCAATGGGACTGGCTAGCTAAAGTATAATCATGAAGTAATAGGTCAGGACAAAACAGAGATTTTGTTATCCTATTCCTTAGTGTACAATCAAAAGTACTGCTGAACAGGCATGCAAAGTTTATCCTCCACAAAGTAAAGTAGCAGCTACCCAGTAAGAATTAGTTATGAATGAGTCTTGCCAACTAGCATTTTGACTGGAATTCTAAGGACCCATATATCTTATTGGAAAAAGGCAACAGTGACATAAGTCAAAATGAATAATTGCATAAAATAAGAATACCATATATACATACATATATGTATACATATATGTATATTCATATATGCACATATACATATATATGTATCCAAATATATGTATGTATATTAAGAAGACATATATTTGTGTGCGTGTTAAGAAAAGTATTATGGGTCAAGTTTTGTTCAAGCAGAGATTGAAATATTATTCTATAGAAGATGCTCAAGATTTCATCATGCTTTTTTGAAAAGCTAATAAAATGAATAAGAAAAATATCAAAGGTTATACACCTTAAATGAAAAAAGTTACTTGAGAACAATATACTGACCAAATAAGACCTACTAAACAACAGAAATAAATTGAATGAGAATGCTCTGACTTATATGCGCTATCCAATATATTATAAAATTATCAGTCAAATTAAATTATTTTAAAATTGCAAAAATGTATCTAGAATTTGTATTTTATATAAAGTAATGGGAGAATATTATAATCTCTAATATAATTAATAAATTCTGAGTAAAAGACAGAATAAACAACATGTACTCCTAGAGCTTATTCTAGGAAGCAACCCTTAGAAATAGAGCCTGAAGGGAAATTTTGTGAAAAAATGATCCTTGAGGAAACAATTACAAGTAAACATGTGAGGAATGAGGAAATTGAGGAAGGAAAATCAAAGCAAAGGCAGAGTTTCAGGAAAGTTTTAGCTTCAACTTGATCCTACAACATACTCTCCAGAAGAAATAGTGACAATATTATGCTAATTTTAAGTGAGGGCTAAAGATTTATGTACCCTTCAATTTCAGTAGGCCATTGATTATATATTTATATATATATATAATATATATAATATATATTATATAATATATATTATAAATATATATATATTTATATATTTATTACATATTTATAATCATGCAGAAATAGAATCCTATTGGCACAGTGTAGAACCTCCGAGAAGTGAGTAGTCTTAACCCCACTTACATTCTAGATGAGAAATCCACACTCATAAAGGATGGGAATTTGCTATACTTTGCAAGAATTAGGTAAATTGAGCAAGGCAGCAACAGGGGTACTACAGAGAGAAAATTGAAATAGTAAGGGAATAGAGGAAACACATTGTAAGTTTTATCTCAAAAGATTTCAAGAAAGCAGTTGTTGAAATTTATTATCCACCAAGAATGAAAAAGAGAAATATTTTTTGTACATGTGGGAAAATGGAACCATAAACACTGTTAATATTGGTTTGGGAAGTGGAAGAGAGGATGAGAGAGAATAACAGAGAAAACAAGTCTGATCAATCAAGGTACATTGTATCTATATATGGATATGTCAGAATGTAACCCCCTTGTCTAATTAATTGATGCAATAAAAATATGGAGATAAGAAAACAATATTATAAGCTGGGCACTGGTGGCTTGTGCCTGAGTCCTAGCTGCTCCGGAGGCTGAGATTTGAGGATCACAGTTCGTAGCCAGCCCAGGAAGGAAAGTCCAAGAGACTCTCATCTCCTAATAAACTACTAAAAGAAACAACAGCAACCAAAAATGGAACTGTGACTGAAGTGGTCGAATACTAGACTTGAGTAACATGAAGTTCAGGAACAGGGCCCAAGCCCTGAGTTCAAGTCCCAGGACCAGCACAAAGAAAGAAAAAAAAAAAAAAGAAAGAAAGGAAAGGAAGTATGAAAGGATAATAATACTACAACCTTTATGAAAAACAATCCTGATATTATAATGTTAAATTTGATATCAGGAAAAAGGCAAGAATCCTTTCTAGTATATTTGCATGGTTCGAGGAATTCTGCATCACCTGATGAAATGCATAAATATTACCAAGAAAAGTAATCTAACATAATTTGCAAATAATGTAAGCTGAAGCCAGATAGACTAGGGAAAATGAGAAAAAACAGCTTACAGCAAATACAGACGATATTCCTTCCTCTATTTCCCCTAAGATTAAGGGAACAAAGTCATTTTTGGGGAAATGCTATGGGAATAATGTATGATTAGCTTATAGCAAATAAATGGTATTCCTTTTTCTACTTCCCTTAAGATTAAGGGACCAAACTCATTTAGGGGAATGAGACAGGATAACTGGAGGAAACTGAGGCCTGGTGAAAGTAACTCAGAAATATGTTGTTTAGAAACATAGTGTCATCTTTGCTTCAAAGAGAGACAATAGGATGTTTTCCTTCCTGTGGGATGCATTTCTCATCCCAAGAATTAACACTTGTATGAGGCTTCTCCCAAGCTTAAACAACTTCCTACCAAAATGCAGATAATAGGGGGGCTTCCTTATCTCAAGGATAAAGACCTGTTTTATGGCAGGATACATTCTTTTTTTTTTTTTTTAATTGTATTTTATTTTATTTGAGAACATACTGTACAGGGGGGCTACAATTACATGGGCAGGATAATGCATACATTTCTTACCAAGCATTGCAGCCTCCTCCTTTGTTTACCCTTCACTTCCCTTCCCCGCCTCCCCCCTCCCCCCAACAAATTTTACCCCCCTCCCCCCACCCAATTATACCCCCCTCCCCCCCCCCACACCGACATTGTAAAGCTGGTTTTGACATGACATTTTGTACTTCTCATTGTTGCAACAGGTCCACCTGAATCCTTAAACGACTTGTTTGTCCCCATCTCCTCCACATGTTATACTGACATCAAATATAGTGAAAGCGGGGGTTACACTGTGGGGGAGGGACATACAAAGCAACAAAGAAATAATCTTATAAATGCGTTAGAAACACATGCATGAAAGAAACGAAAACATTAAAATACATATTTAAGGGTTCATTTTCCTAACATCACATTATCTGACCTTTTCCGCTTGACTCATACCTATACTAGATATTGCAAATAAGGGAAACCATAGGACCTATGCTTCTTTGGGCCTGGCTTACTTTACTTAATATAATTTTTTCCAAACCTTTCCATTTCCTAACAAATGGGGAAATGTCATTCTTTCTGATGGAGGCATAGAATTCCATTGTGTATATATACCACATTTTCTTGATCCATTCATCTACTGAGGGGCATCTGGGTTGGTTCCATATCTTAGCTATGGTAAATAATGCTGCAATAAACATAGTTGTGCTGGTAGCTTTAGTGTGGTCTTGTTTGTAAACATTTGGGTAAATGCCCAAAAGTGGGATTGCTGGATCATAGGGGAGATCTATGTGAAGTCTTCTGAGGAACCTCCATACTGCTTTCCAAAGTGGTTGAACAAGTTTACATTCCCACCAACAATGAAGTAAGGTTCCTTTCTGTCCACATCCCCTCCAGCATCTGTTGTTGTTAGAGTTCTTGATTTTTGCTGTTCTAACTGGAGTGAGGTGATATCTCAATGTTGTTTTGATTTGCATTTCTTTTATGGCTAGGGATGTTGAACATTTCTTCATGTGTCTATTGGCCATCCTTGTTTCTTCTTCAGAGAAGCTTCTCTTTAAGTCTTTCGCCCACTTATTTATTGGGCAGTTGATTCTTTGAGGATTTGTTGTTGGGTGGTTTAATTTTTTGAGTTCCAAGTATATTTTAGATATGAGACCCTTGTCCGTTGTATGGCTAGTAAAGATCTTCTCCCAATCAGTGGGCTTTCTATTGATCTTGCTAGCTATGTCATTTGCCCTGCAGAAGCTCTGCAATCTTATGCAATCCCATTTGTCCAACCTTTCTTTGATTTGTTGTGCTTCCGGGTCTCTATTCAGAAAATTTCGACCTGAGCCAAGGAGACCTAGGGTTTCTCCTATTCCATCCTGTAATGTTTTCAGAGTGTCTGCTTTGAGTTCAAGGTCTTTGATCCATTTGGAGTTGATTCTGGTACAGGGTGATATATAAGGATCTAGCTTTAGTTTTCTACATGTAGGTAACCAATTTTGCCAGCACCATTTACTGAAGAGGCTGTCTTTCTTCCATTCTATTGTTTTAGCTTCCTTATCAAAGATTAGATGGCTATAGGTCTGTAGGTTCATTTCTGGGTTTTCAATTCTATTCCATTGGTCCTGAGGTCTGTTCTTATGCCAATACCAAGCTGTTTTGATTACTATGGCTTTATAGTAGAGTTTGAAATTTGGTATTGATATCAGGATACATTCTTATCTGAAAAGAGTGGCCATAACACCCAGAAACTCAGAAAATAACAACAGGAGCAATCAGAGCAAAGATAAAACACCTGTCTTTACATGACTTTTCCAAGCCAAATCCCCTGCCTTTAACACATAAAATGCACCCAACAGCCAAAGAGCTGTGCTTCCCTTTAACCTTCCTTTGAGAGCACCCTCATCCTCCTAGAGTGTGCCTTGCCCTTCTGTTTGTCTGTCTGCTTTTTGTCTGCTTCTTTGCTTGTTTACTTAATAAAGCTCCACCAAGTTTTCTTACCATCGTGACTTGTCCAGAAATTCTTATTCATGTATCTAAGTCAAAAACCCTAACTGAAGAGTCCCTACTTTTAAAGGAAAATTGTACTAGCCCTTACCAGCATCTGACAAACCAAAGATGTTAAATACCCAAAAAAAGTCAATAAAATGAACTTACCAATGGTATTAGATACAAAATTATTGTATAAAACTTGGCTGTGTTTCTGTATATGGGTAACAATTTCTAAACTAAATAATAAGACTTATACGATTTTAATGGTACCACGAATGAACAAATGTTTAGAAATAAATGGAAGAAAAAAATGTGTGGGATTTCTACTAAGAAAACACCAAATACTACTGAGAAACTAAGCAATATTTAATTTAATAGTATAATTTAAAAATCACTCAATAAAATGTCCATGGCTTAGAAAAAGAGTACTAAAATGATGTGTAATTTTCACCAAACTGACATCTATTTGTAATGTACAATTAAAGGAAAATTTAAAAACAAATAAAGCTAGAATACAACTGGGTTTTAAATGATTTTTATCTTATCTATCTAGAATTATACATTCACTAGATGTTGTCTTATTGCTCTTCTTTATGCATTCTGCTGTTGTTTCATGTGTAATTTATTAATTATTTTAAACACGTTAAATGATTAAAATCTCTTACAAGTTTCATTATATTTCCCTAAATATTCATATATACCATATGCCTAATGAAAATGTACAGAAGCAATATGTTTCAAAATCTTTAAATATACATATTTTTCTATAAAAATATTAAATAAGCCCAAGTCTAATTGTGTCAAACTCTGTGAATTGATTGAGTTTTTTAGAGACACAAAAAATATGTAACATATCCCACACATGAAACATTTACTACTAAACACTTTCACATAAACACTGCATTTAAACATGAAAGAGTGCATGGAAGATAAACACTTTTTCATACTTTTTAGGGATTGCCTTGCTAGACCACAGCAATACTATATTTATACTTCTTAGGGTCCCTATAGTATTGAGCCACAGAAAAATATATATTCTCAAACTTTGTGATTCAAAGCCAGAAAAGACAAAAAGTCTACAATTGAGCAGCACAAAAGTAGGACTTGAGGTTTGACTCATGTGGTAGAGTTCTTTCTCCCAGTCAACCAAGGGACAGATCCTCAATTTAAACTCTGGTAATAATGTGCACATGCACAAGCACACTTGTATACACATAGACACACACATACACACACACACACATACATTTTGGACATTTTTGTAAACATTCAGTATTCAAATTTTCATGATCAGTTCTTTTCATTTCCAAGTTGTTTTTAGTTTTGTCTGGTGTTTACTGCTACTTCCTATACTTGAAGACAGGGCTTCATACTATCACTCAGCTTAAGCTACACCTCCAGCCTAACGAGCAAAGTTTACAGCTATCAGTTTCTACATTGACAAAATATATTCATCACAAACTAATCATTAGGGATGATACATATCAAGTTCTTACAAAAACAAGAATAAGCAAAATGGAAAATGAGTTAATGGCAATAAATAATTAAGATTAGATCAGAAATAAATAAATTAGAGATTAATAAAACTATACAATCACCAAAAAGTTGGTTATTTGAAGAAGTATACAAAATTGATAAGCCATTAGCCAATCTGAACAAAAGAAGTAGAGAAATAATTCAAATAAATAAAATTAAAAAGGGGAGATCACCAAAAATGCTAGTTAAATTCAGAACATTATAAGGGAATGTTTTGTAATGTCTTTGCTAACAAACTAAAAAATCTGGGGAAAAGGATGCATTTCAAGATCACCTCAATGTGCCAAAATTGAGCCAAGAGGATCTACTCAAATCAGATAAACAGATCTATTAAAAATAGTTAAGTTGAAAAGGCAATAATAAGTCTCAAAATAAATGAAAGTTCAGGTCCTGATGGATTCACAGCTGAATTATATCAGACATTTAAAGAAAAAATAAAAATAAATACAAATTAAATTTTTCCATGAAATAGAAAGGGAGGAATAGTAATCCATCCAGTTCTTTTATTAAGCCCGCATTACACTTATCTCAACAAAGGAACTAAAAAAAAAAAAGAGTTTAGTATAACCAATCTATTTGATGAGCATAGATGCAAAATCCCTTAATAAAACACCAGTTATGCAAGTTCAGCAACTAATAAAAAAAGTCATACACTTTGATCAAGTTGATTTCATCACAGGGATACAAGGCAGATTGAATATATGTAAATCGTTAAAATTTAATTAATACAGAACAGTTAACAGAACCCAGGGAAAGAATCACATAATCAACTCATAGATACAGAAAAATGTTCTGAAAAGAATCCAAAATTCAAAAGCTATTAAGAAGGTAGAAGTAAAATGGTCATGCCTCAACATAATAAAGGCTAATTATAACAAATGTGCAGCCAACATCAATATTCAAACATAAAAAGCCAAAATCATTTCCTTTAAAATCAGGAACAAGAAAGAATATTTACTCTCTCAACTCCTTTTCAATATAGTGCTACAGTTACTCACCAATGCAATAAGGCAAGAGATAAACATCAAAGAAATTTAAATCAGGAAAGAAGAAGTCAAACTATCCCTTTTCACAGATCTTGTATCTAAAGGTCCCCAGAAACTCTACTGCAAACTTTTTGAGCAGTAAAAATCTTTGGCAAAGTAGCTGGATATAAAATAAACCGACAAAAAGCAGTAGAATTTCTGCATACCAATAATGAACATCTAGAAAGGGAAACTAGTAAAGTAATCCCATTTGCAATAGCCTCAAAAAAACAAAACAAAACAAAACAAAAACCATAGGAATAAACCTAACCAAGAAAGTGAAAGACCTCTACAATGAATCTTTACTGGCAAAGTGTCACTCAGTCAGTTACAAAAATAATATAGCACACACTTGCACACACACACAACATACCCATTTGAAGTATACAAGTCACTGGAGTTTTACAAATATCATAGTCAATTTCAGAATTCCTTCATTAGAAAAGGGAATTTGTGACAATTAGCAGCCATTTCCCACTCCAACCCCAAATGTAAGGTATGTAGAACCCCTAGTATACATTCAACATCTACATATTTTCCTGTTGTGGGGAGGTAATATTGAAGAAAATATTCTGAAAGAAAAAATGGCCATGAGGAGGATTCCAAACAATAAAGTTAAGGTCATCTTGTATTCCCAACATTTATAAGAACATAGGATGCCTAAATATTTCCCATGTCCCAATGATTTTCATGAATAAAGGAGCTTCCCTGAAAACATTTAAAACCTTCTCTAATAGGAACCATAAGGGAGTAGATAGACCCACAACTTCAAGACCCAATGGGATGCTACAACTGTGAAATACATCCATGACTGTAGATTAACTATAGAAGACAGGCTAGAAAAATAAAATAATAAAATACAAATCTTTAAGGAACTCTCAAAAGTGCCTTGCCCTTTAAATAGACAAATTTAAATATGAGACCATCCTCATGACCTAGCTACTTTTCCTTTAGTAGGAAAAAACATCTGATTTTCCCATTCACCTGAGCCCAGGAGAGACTGTTAAGTAAATCAGGTAGTAGGAGTAACTTACCGAAATTAGTGATATGAAACTCAGAAAGAAATCACCCTGGTAAAAAATGGGTTTGAGGGGCTGGTGACAAAAGAATAGCAGAGTTCTAATATTCTTATTCCAAGCTTTATAAATCCCAGAGAAAGTTCTGCTCAGAGCAAAAGCATTTCAAGAATATTTAACATCCTGTAAGTCATTTACAAAGTCCTTTTTATTCTCACTAATTTGTCCTTAGAACGTACAAACATCATAGTATTCTTTTGACTATTTCATTTTATTTAGCTATAAATAGAGATAAAACACATTCTTCAGATAATTACTAGAGGCCAACATACAGTTAGTCTTGAAAATAAGTGGTTTGAGATATATAAGTAAAAACTATGTCTGTGCTATTATTGTCATTATTACCATCTCTCTAGTACTAAAGGAAAATGCTATGGTGGTTGAAAATAGCCTATTCATGTTGAAATCCTGTCTCTTTTACTGACTGTTGCCTGGGGCAACTTCTCTTAGCCCAGTTTTGAAAGACTCATAAAGAATGTTAATGCAGTGTTTCTCCTAGAGTTATGGGGAAAATACAGTGAGCTGGTAGAGAACTAGCACTCAGGAACTGTTAACCAGTTATGGAAGTATCTGTGAGTATTATCCGGGATTGCTAGCAATTCAGTAACGATTCTCTTCATCTTGGCCCATTCAACCTTAGTGTGACAAGTGCCAAAGGAGCAAATAGCTAAGATCATGTGGAACTAGTGCTCTTTTAGGATCAAAGAAAAGAACACAATTTGCTTTAGAAAACTACTGAGGAATTTGGAAAGAGAAGAGATAGGGAAAAAGTGGAAACCTTCTTCCCACAAGGCCTGTCTATCATAGACTCTACTGGGGAAGCAGGAGGTTTAGAAGATCAGTGAGCCACTTGGATTAACTTCAACATTGTATATTGGTTTAAGGAAATAAATCATCTGAATAGATTTGCAATGTGGCTTTCACCAGGATGGGGAAAGTTGATTTGAGTAGTAGTAGGAAAATGAAACAAAATTTTACAACCACAAAAGAATGGGAAGGGATGGGAAGGGGAAACAAAGGAGGAGGTAACAATGCTTGATAAGAAATGTACTCATTATCTTGCCCCTGTAATTGTAACTCCTCTGGACAGTATTTTCACAATAAAAAAATAAATAAAAAGATTGTGTGAAAATTGAGAATTGACATGAGGTAACCAAGAAGTTTTGTAAATAGTTCATATTTCAGTTTCATTCATATAACTCAATCCAGCAAGTTCTATAACAGATAAAATTCCATTCTCTTTCTCTTGTTCTCTCATATGACCTTCTTCCCTTTCTCCCTTCATCATTCCCTCTCTTATATTCCTTTGTCTTAGATTTACACATCTATCATTCTGTATAGCACATTGTTCATTCTGAATAGCTACTATTTGATACTTAAGTATAAGATCTAATGGGATTTTTTTCTACTTTTAATAATCTGTTATAAAGTTCAATTCATTTTATTCTGACTGCAAAGTTTTGTTTAACTTAGTCTTGTTGATCTCAGTGGGGAACTATTTCATGAAAGAAAAATATATTTTTCTTCATGTTTTGCTCTTTCATTGGCCATAATTTTAAAGTATTGTGTCTTAAATTATTTCGTATTTTTCCCTACAGGAACTGACCTCTGTCTAATGGATTTATATAGTATTTACATAAGGCACAGAGCACCTCACCAACAAAGTGATTCAATGTATATACACTGTAATTGTTGGAATGTAACATGACAGACTACTATTTTCTTTATTTAAAAAGGATGTTTCATGAAAGCATTCTTGGAATTTGAAGACTCTACTCTGAAAAATAGTCAGAGTCCATGGCCTACCTGTGCAGAAAACACAGAAGCCAGGGAAGACGCAAACATTTACATAATACGCACATATATACTCTGCACAAGCATAGGTATGCAATGCATATATTGAAAATGGAAGAAATAAAACCTCTTGACTTTAAAATAAAATGCATAATAAAAGTTAGAGCAAGCACACTTCAAAATGCAGTTTTCATACTGATTTTAAATGAGAACCATAGATTTAAAAGCTAATATATGAGCAAAATATAAAGAAAAACTTTAAGCCTCAATGGACTTATTGCTCTACATTTGTCATGAACTATAAACATCTCCTTCTCTTAAATATTTGCCAAATTTAACTTTTATTTGTTAAGTTCAAGCTTGCCAAATCAAAAACAAATATAAGTTTTTTTTTATCTTTTTGCTCAGAAGATGTTGCATTATTAATTAAATTGGATCATAGAAATCAGATCATTTCTCTCAATTAAAACATATTTTGAGATCACAAACATTACTTGAGTGTCATGACTAGTAATATCCAACTTGAATGTTAATTTCTTTACACTAGCCTATGTGGTCTTATTTCAAAGGTGTTGCAAATTTCTCAGTTGAGTAACCAGTGTAGCCATTAGGGAACCTCCCCTCACTCCCAGCCTCATTTCCACTTCAAAATCTTAAAGGTTCAAGGTGCAACACCACAAAGACAGCTCCATCCTAACACACAATAAGCATGGCTTTTCCCATCTGCCTCCTACTAACATGTTAAAATACTATGTTCTTCCCATTACAAATCATAAAGCATCTCCTTTGCAAGAATACAGATTCACCCAGCCACTGGTCTACATAAATAAGACAACCTGACTCACACTTCCAATTGATGTTACTAAATTAATAATTGCTTACTGCATTTATGTGTATTTATCTCTTGTGCTTAGATTGTGAAGCCACTGAAGTTGGGGCACAATAAAGTAAGGGCCATTTCAACCTTCATTCCATAGCCCTAAATATGAATTCAATATATGATGAATGGTAACCAACAGGCTGAAATGTGCAGGTTTCAAATAGGAGCTTCAAGCTTGGTGGATTTTATTTGTTTTGTTTGCTCAAAGGCTGCCAAAGAGAACAAAGGTAGTCAGAGCCCGATAAAGAGTTGACTGAATGAGAGGGAAAGTTGTCCAGAAAAATGAAAAATAATTAAATCTTATCATAGGACACTGACCCAAGACCTGTTCCTTAACACCTCTCTTCTCCTTGGAGTGGAAATAGGATATTGGTTGAATCTCTGTTTACTTGTTTCCTATGGTTTGAATTTGTGTATCCCCTTTTAGTTCAAACAATTATACAAAAAAGGCAAATACTTGAGATGCTGATCTAGTCATCCAGGTGGAGTTTTCATGACTGAGATCAGCAATCTTGAAAAAGAAATACAAGGAAGTAGCTGGGATGATTTTTCCCTTCTACCTTCCACCGTGTGAAGATACATTATTGGCCCCTTCTGCTAAGAAAGAATGCAATAAGGCCTGTACAGATATTCAAGATGGCACCTCAATCTGAAGCCCACTTTTCAGAACTATAAAAAAATTCTATAACTTACTTAACAAATAACTAGTCTCAGATATTTGGTTATAGCAAAAGAGAGATAAAGATATATATCCTAGCCGGGCGCTGGTGGCTCACGCCTGTAATCCTAGCTACTCAGGAGGCTGAGATCGGAGGATCGCGGTTCAAAGCCAGCCCGGGCAGGAGAGACCGTGAGACTCCTATCTCCAATAAACCACCAGAAAACCGGAAGTGGCGCTGTAGCTCAAATGGTAGAGCGCTCGCCTTGAGCTGAAGAGCTGAGGGACAGTGCCCAGGCCCAGAGTTCAAGCCCCACGGCCGACAAAAAAAAAAAAAAGATATATATCCTGCCTAGTCACCCCTCCAAAGCCTCAGGGCATCTTACTTTTTTTCTCTGTATCTGAGAAAAAAACAAACAATATTACACCTATAAGTATGTCCTTAACCTCATTTTGCAAGTCAGGAAAATATTCCAATACTAAACAACAACAACAAAATCCTACAGTTGTAAAATTCTGTTACGGATAAAACATTGGAATTAAAACATTGGGATTCAGATCCTCAGTTTGGATGAAGACGATAAAACTATACAGAAGTGACAGAAAGGGGACACAACTCGTCTGGGAAGATGGCGGAGGAGAAGCTGGAGGCTAAACAAGCTTTCGCATAGAAAGCAGTTTTAGAGTTCCAGTGAACAGTCCTAAGCCAGAGAATCACACCAAGTGTGCCATCACAGGACAGAGTGTCAGGCCAGAGAGGGAAAATCCAAGCAAGGAGACAGATCTGAGCTCTTGCCAGCAGCCACCACTGTGGCGGGCAGCAGTGGCCATGGCAGCTGAACCCGCCATACCTGCAAAACAGAGAGTCTGGATGAAGGAGCCAGACATGGCAGTCGAGCGGATTCTACTCAACACCAGCAAGAACCGACAAGGAGCAGACATCTTCATCCTGCAGTTCGCAGACCAGAGACGACCCAGGAACCAAGACTCTGTGTGAGTAGAAGCCTGCCTTCCTCACTCCTCAGGGAGCAGAGGAGGGAAGGCTACCCCTTCCCCTCCAGTACCAGAGATCTCCATCTTGGATACCGACAAAGCTCAGCGGAGCTGCTAGCCCCAACTCAGGCCTTGGAAGAAATCTAGAGTCATCTAGCAGGTCACAAGAGCCTAACCTGACCTGCCAGACTCAGCTCCACCCAGGGAAAAGTCACCCAGCTCGGGGGCCAGCCCCAGGAGTGGCTTTCTTCATGGTAAACAGAGCCAGAGGCTGCCCCTCCCTTTAGCAGCCTTTACAATCAATTGAAATTCAGTAAACATAAACCCTGAGAGTGGCTCCAGTCTGGGCTCTGTGAGTTTCTAACAAACTAGCTCCCAGGAAAAAGCTACTGTTTGCTGAAAGGCCTCAACTCTACCCAGAACCTAGCCTCATCACAGCATCTCCAAACTTGAGGAAAAAGCCATCTCCCTCTTTTGTGATACTCAAAGCAGATCTCCCTCCCATTCAACTAACCTGGGAGGAGGATAGCAAAATCTTGGGTAAAGCAGAGCATTTTTCTGCTTGTTCAAACTGACTTAAGAAACCATCCAAGCCACAGAAAAATCAAACACCACAAGCAGACCAGAGACTCCAACAAGAGGCTGGTTACAGACACAAGGGAGATACAGGATTTTTCCCACCCCTCCCCAAAATATAAAAGAACTTTTTTTTCTTTTCTTTTTGTACCTTTTATAAAAAATTTTTTTCTAAAACTTTTTTTTACCTTTTTTGAAAAAATTTGTTTTCTAGTAACTTTTTTTTCCTCTTATAATTTTTATTTTAGTGGTATATGTGTGTGCGCGTTTTTCTTTCTTTTTTTTTCTTTAAAAAAATTTTTTTTGTTTTTTTGTTTAGCTCTACTGAACTTCTGATCCTTTTTTCTTTCTTTCTTATCCTTTTCACCTTTTCTTGTCTTTCATTCTTCTTTATTTACGTGACAATTGTTGTTCTGCACATCCTCAGATAAACCTGTAGTCGATTATTAGACCTTATCCCCCATTTTGTACACACTTAATCCACAAATTTATTACTCAATTCAAAACCTCTTAGACTTAAATTCCTTAATAGCAGTACTACCTCTTTATACCTATATAATATTTTAAGTATTTTTATTTTTAAGTTTTTCACCTCTCCTTTATATCCCTCCCCTTCTCTCATTATATCCACGTTCTTCTCTGAATATTTTGTTTTTGTTTCAACCACTTTGGAAAGTAGTATGGTGGTTTCTCAAAAGACTCCACATAGAGCTCCCCTATAACCCAGCAATCCCACTTTTGGGCATTTACCCACATGTTTACAAACAAGACCACACTAAAGCTACCAGCACAATTATGTTTACTGCAGCATTATTTACGATAGCTAAGATATGGAACCAACCCAGATGCCCCTCAGTAGATGAATGGATCAAGAAAATGTAGTATATATACACAATGGAATTCTATGCCTCCATCAGAAAGAATGACATTGCCCCATTTGTTAGGAAATGGAAAGACTTGGAAAAAATTATATTAAGTGAGGTAAGCCAAGTCCAAAGAAACATAGGTCCCATGGTTTCCCTTATTTGCAATAGCTAGTATATGTATGAGTCAAGCAGAAAAGGTCAGATAAGGTGATGTTAGGAAAATGAACCCTAAGATATGTATTCAAATGTTTTTTTTTTCTTTCATGCATTTGTTTCTAATGCATTTATAAGATTATTTCTTTGTTGCTTTGTATGTCCCTCCCCCACAGTATAACCCTGCTTTCGCTGTATTTGATGTCGGTATAATTTGTGGAGGGGAAGGGGAAAACAAGTCGTTTAAATAAGGATACAGGTGGACCTGTTGCAACAATGAGAAGTACAAGTTGTCATGTCGAAAACGAACTTTACAACTTTGGTGGGGGGAGGGGGAGGATAAGGTGGGGGGACAGAGGGAGGCTGGGAAGGGATGGGAAGGGGAAACAAAGGAGGAAGCTACAATGCTTGATAAGAAATGTACTCATTATCTTGCCCATCTAATTGTGACCCCTCTGTACAGTATTTTCACAATAAAAAAATAAAAAAAAAAGAAGTGACAGAAAGCCAGGGAAAATATCAATGAGATACGCATCAAACAGACTTCTAAATGAAATTAAAGAAGGGCATGTGGGGCAAATAAAAGTGATTCTAAAAACCACCTTGAGAATCTTCTAACTGTAAGTATTTCCATGCGGCTTTATATACTTGTCATGTACAGGACAGATGGTTTTAGAATCTGATAATGGGAGCAGCCATGAGACCAAAGCTGCCTCAGTGTATATATTTACTTGACTATTAGGTATTAGAGTAAGGTATAAAAGCAATAATTTAAACACTGGTGAGCTGAAGTCGACACATGTTGATCAAAGAGCAAATTGTTAAACTCTGTGGAATTCTATAGCCCAGTCTCAAATCATGTTGAGTGAGTTCTTGAAATCTATTACAGCAAGAATCTCTAAGCCAGAGAAATGAGCTACTTCTATAAACTCTTTCTTAGAAAGCCCTCTTAACTAGCTCAATAGTGGCCTGATAATGTGTGATTTTAGACCTGGCTAAATATATAAAAATTGGGGGAGGGGTGGAGAGTGGACTTATTCAAACTACCTAGTTCTTAACTGTAAAAGGATGGCCGAATCTGTTTCACAGAGAATTGCTTCTCAAGATTCATGGGGTTACAGGTTCCAGAACCTTTCAGTTAAGAAAATATTGTATATAATAGAGCAGTAGTTACATATAACATATCCTCCAGTATAACTTAAATCATTTGTATAAGATTACTTATAATACTTAGTAGTAAACTGTTAATATATTGTTATTGTTCAAGGAATAACAACAAGAAAAATTCTATACATGTTCTGTCCAGGTACAACTTTTTTCAAAAAAAGTTTAATCTTCTGTTGGTTGCATTTCTGAATATAGACTGCAAAATATGGAGAGTCAATGATTACTGGAAAAATAAATTAGATATATGACAAAAATTTGATGTGTCTGCAAAATCCTTTACATACAAGTTTCTCTAAGCTTCTGTTATTTTTACAGAATTCTTTTATTTTCATGGGAGGCAGTAGCACTTACCTAATCAATTATATTGGTGATGATACTACAATCAAATCCAAACAACATTTTGTGGGAATAATTATACTCTCTGTATATCTCTGAAATTATAGCCCATAATTCTCTCTATACAGATAATAGCTTTAAATTTGAACATATAAAATTGAAGAGACTAATATATCATATACTTAGGTAATAATACCCTAAAATTACAATGTTATATAACATATTAAGTGTGAAGTCTTTACTACATTTACCATTTGCTATGAGGCATGTGTGGAAGGAAAGCTTTGGATCCTGTCTTCATAAAACTCAGAATCAGAATTCTCCAGTGGTAGTCTTGTTACTTGACATTGTAACTTTACAGATACAGCATTTAATCATTATGTTTTGAGTAACAGAAATAAAAATATCTATGATGTCTACTTGCAAGCTCTTTTTTCCAATGGTAGGGATGGAACCTGGGAACCTGTATATACTAACAAACTTGCAAGATTATCTTGAAGACTAAAATAAATTGCTATAATTTTATATAACATATACATGTAAACAATATATCCTAATATCAGTAACACAGTAAAGTTTTAATTTAAAAAACATCAGCTTATACTAAGCCACCTATATATGTTTGTTTAGAATGAGCTATAAATGGAAGTATAAGGAAAACAAAATGACTTTTAATATTCTTCTTAGTTGTAAAGTATTTTAGTTCCCATTTTTAAATTATATTTTGCCAGAATATTAGAATAAGGAAATTGATTCATGGGACATTGGACCAGATATAAATAATTTGAGATTTTCAAGTAAATCACATATTGTGTCAGATAAATTAAGAGCAATTAACTTCTTAACTTTTTCAGAAACTCAAGTGCTCATACTCCAATGGAAAGATGTTTATATCCTAAGGGAGTATCTATAATTGGTGATGGTTAGTAGCTCTAATTAATTCTGAAATCCATCTTAATCTGCTGGCCAGCACGCCCACAATTGTTAAATAAAAAGCTAATATAGGTAAATTAATGATATTACTCTAGTCCTAAAGCCACAGTTAGTATATTTAGGTAAATATCCTTAAATGGAAACTGTTTTCAGATAGTAATTTCAACTTGAATAATAGTTTTGAATGGTGGTTTAAAGCACATTATCAGATTCTAAAATTAGACTGCCCAGGTTCCAATCACAGCTCAGCCTTAGGCCATATATGTAGTCTATCTGTGCCTAATTTTTTTACCTATACAAGGATTGCAACCTCATTTAACATAGTTAAACTAGTCTTAAGATTTAAATGAGTTCAATTTTGCAAAGCACTTAATAGATAGCATAAATGTTATTTCTTGTTATTATAATGAGATGCTATATCTACTTCCTATTCCAACCTACTCCTCCTCTTCACTCCCTCACAGGCACAGAGCCACATATTTCACACTTGTATATTCTATCTTATCTCTTTTTCTTCTTTAGTCTAAAGTGAATAATTTACTAATTTCCTGTATAGAATATACCCATAAATCACTTTACTGATAAAGTTAATGTATGACTTAATTTAATCTTCTCAAATACACGTATGATTGGTGTTTTATTGTCCTTGCTCTAATAAAAGAGAAAAGAAGGAAGAGATTCTAAGTAACCTAGCAGGTCAAATACCCTGTAATGAATAGCCAAATTTTTAGTTCAGTTATGATGATTCCAAAAACAAAAAGGTCTTAAGCTTTAATGATGAAATCAGAATAGTCTTGGCCTTCATGAAATGGTGGCAGGGACAAGATTAGTTTGAAAGCGGTAGGAGAAAACTCACTGGATTGATAAATAATATTCTATATTTGAATTGGGGGGTGGCAACTTGGCATGTGTATTGCTTGGAATCACTCAAATTGTACACTTAAGGCTTGTGCCCTTTCCCAACCAGACTAAGGAAAGAGTATACCTGTGATAAAGATGGGAAAGGTAATGCTTGGATGATAGCCAAATAAATGCATTCATGTACAACAATTTTATTCTTTGATATTTGGTTTGTTTAAATAAAAACAAACAGTACTTTGATCGCTAAAGGGCAGCAATACAAGTGTAAGAAGAGATTGGTCTGCGCTGGATTAGTCATTAGAACTGCCCTGCTGTAGCAAGCTGTAGTGTCTTGCTCTGGAAAAGGTGTATATGTAGGATATTTATGCAGAAATTGGGCTCATGCTATAGCACTTATTCAAAACACAGAGTGTCAGCATTGCCACCGTTTTATTTTTGTGACACGCCATCTGACAAGAAAATCACATCCCTTCAATTCCCTGATGAATGAGCATTTGAGCCATGCAAATGTATTTTGCATTTGAACTTTATATTTCTTTATTATTTCAAGTGAAATTGGTTTTGCTGCCCTCAATATAGAGATATAGCTTTCATCCAGGGGTTGGGAAATTTCATATATTCAACATCAATTTATATTTTAAAGGAATCAATAAATCCCTAAGGGCCTATTATGTTCAAAAATAAGTTGAGAGCCTGTTTGTGTAAGGCATTGAATATCTCTCCTCTGAATCTGCCTATAACCTAGTTAGAAAGACCAGGAATAATAAGATAAATAATGTATTTATTTGGCTGTGATAAAATATTTCAAGGAAAATTCTTTCTCTTCAGCAGTGTATAAAGTATGCTAGTCAAGTCCAACATGGTGGTACACAGCTATAATCACAGCCACTTGGTAAGCAGAAGCAAGAGGATCCCCAATTTGAAACCAGCCTTTACATGGACATCAACCTGCCTCAAAAACCAGATATAGGTAGGTGCCCTCACACCTGTAACCCTAGCTACTCAGAAGTCTGAGATCTGAGGATTATGGTTTGAAGCCAGCCAAAGCAGGAAAGCCATTTAGACTCTTATCTCCAATTAACCATCAAAAGAGCCAGAAGTAGAACTGTAGCTCTAGTCGTAGAGTACTAACCTTGAGCAAAAAAGCTGAGGGACACTGCCCAGGCTGTGAATTCAAGCTCCAGAACCTGCATTAAAAAGAAAAGATACAAATACAAAAGGTGTCATTTAAGTGGTTACCTATACTTCATGTCATATTGAGTTCAATCTCCAGTATTGTACAAAGGAAAAAAAAATATATGCTGAGAATCAAGGGCAATAAAATGTTTCATTTTTTTTAAGGAAAAGATAGAGGAGCCTAGTCATTATTTTGTGAGGAAAGTCATGAAGAATTTGAGTTTGAACTGACTTAGGAATAAAGGAATAGAGTAACCTATCTTACTGTCAAAGGTAGAAAAAAATCTACTAAGATATAAATTGACTCAAGAATGTGAAATCATATTCATATAACACATTGCAGCATATTGTTATCACTGTTCATTTTTATTAATATTATTGTGTTTTATGCATTTATTAAGCTCAAAGCAATAGGTATGCATGCATAAGAAAAAAGACAAGGACCATGTAGGATTCATGTCTATGTTTTCACTATCTATGGTTAGGAAAGAATTATAAGGAAAGCACATATTTGGGTCTGCAGTAATCAGTATTTCATGCCTTAGTAAGCTAGTTGATGCTTATCACATTTTGAGTTTCAAGATGCACATGTAGAAAAGTCATGATAAATTGAACTACGATATCAGAATAGCCAGAGCTGTCAGATGTAAAAGGCTGAGAAGATGTATGAAGACAGCACTCTCCCCTGATACCTTGGTGAAGAATGAAAATTGCAGTGTGTTGCATGAAGCTGCAAAGTACACTGATGGAATAACTTAGAAGAAGGGAGAGAAGGATTGTGTAAGCAAACTAAGTCATCACTAATCATTGTAGAAAACTCATATAAAGCAATTGACTGAGTTCTTGTGTGATTTCACCAACTCTTTTCTCTGTAGTACTCATCCTAGTGTCTCTTCTACTTATAAGACCAACTCTTTTATGTTCTTTTCAGTCATTTTAGACTTAGGCCTCACATTGATACCTCCTTTAAATGTTACCTATCTCTTAAAAGGTTATTATTATGGATTAGGGTTTCAATATATGGTATTTGGTAGTAGGACAATTCGGCTTATCACAATATGTAAAGATAATTTATTTATAATGAGCAAATTCTTTAATAAAAAAGATTGCTTCTGGAGTGTAACACTGGCTATTCAGATGATGTATGGAATTATTACCTCTTGTCTTTTTAGAGGATTTAATTATTTAATTAAGTGTAAATATTGGTACGTATTATCTACATGCATCCTTGGGAGAGAAGCTCATGACTATTGAGGTCAGTTCCCTATTCGGACACAGATCACCAAAGACAGCTGGCGCTCCTCCATTGCTTTCCAGTGGTAACAGAGATACTGGTTATTTATAAACTCCATCAACCCATAGCAAACCTGTTCAACCTTTGTCCTCTGTCTATTACATTCCCCTTTCATCCTCTTTTATGAGTGACCTCTTGATATGGATTTTATGAGAATATTAATTTCCCTAGAACAATATAAATTCAAGTACAGAAATGCTAGCAATTCTCTTAGAATCTTGCCATAGTCTAATGATTTTCACAAAGGAGAATTTCACCAATGAATAATGAAGAGAAATCAGAAAGGAGAAATGACAAGGATGATGAAGGAATCTATCTAGGTTATAATCCCATTTTCCTATTGCTTTCCCATGTTCCAAAGAAAGCACAAAAATCTTATAGAGACTATGCTTAGGCAACTGAATCTTTGGAATGAGCACTAAAGAATACATTTTGAGGATTATCTAGAGGAACAAATAATAACAATGCTGAAGTTTTGAATCAAAAATCAATCCTTCAACATTGAGTTGATACACACAAACAAGCAGAGGGGAGTTAAAGAAGAGACACAGGATCAATGCTAATAAAATGCAAAATGAAATCAACAAAAAAACCCTTGGGTCTAGTTAGACTCTAAACAAATCTTATGTACATTTGGCCCATAGTCAGATGATTCAGAGGGAAGAGTAATGGTTTTAAGAGTCCTGAAGAGGAGCATAGAAAGATCAAAGGTCTGAACCTTTCCAGCCAAGGGGAATGGCTCTATTTTTTTTTTTTTTGATGTCAGAGTTACAGTGTAGAAAAGTCAACTCCATTGTGTAGTCAATGCTGAATGTATCTGCTACATTTGTATTCATGTAATATCCAGCACTGTGACCATGGTTGATGTTGGTATCCATTTAATTTTCATTCAAAATTTATAGCCATCAAAGATGAATGCATACTTTATAAAGAGGAAGCTTTGTCTCTAATTTAAATATTTATAGTGTTGATCTGACTTCAAAAGTCTAGGATAGAAACCTAATTAGCTGCTGACAATACACACACATATTTATATATGTGTGTTATACATATATATGCTACCTATACATAATATATATGTTTTATTTATATATATATACCTATATATATATATATACATACACACATGCCATAATTGTTGGGGCCCTCTGTGATTATAAACTGTGTTAATTTTGTTTGAATCCATATCAAAACAGTTATTTCACCTTCAAGATAGTAATAAAATACTCGGAGCCTTTTTTGTTGTTGGTGGTCGTGGGGTTTGAAATCAGGGCCTGGGCACTGTCCCTGAGTTTGTTTGCTCAAAGCTAGCATTCAACCAGTTGGAGCCACAACTTCACTTTTAGCTTTCTGGTGGTTAATCAGTGATAAGAGTCTTGCAGACTTCCCTGCCTGGGCTGGCTATGAACCAAGATCCTCAGATCTCAGACTCTTGTTTATCTAGGATGACAGGCATGAGCCACCACTGCCTGGCCTCAGAGCCATTTTTAAAGTCTGTCAATAAACAGATATATATTGAAATCAGATATGGGAGATCTGAACAAGAAGTCACTACCCTCAGAAAGCTTGTGATCTACAGAGCTATTTTAAATTATGTAACAATACCAAGATCACTACAAGCTACTATAAGAGAAAGTACCAGTTAATTAAACATCATGTCTCCCTTACTACATTCATGTTTATTGTAATTTATAAAGAGTTAAAGAATTGTATAACAGAAAGAAAACAGAAAACTGCCAAATTTAAATCTTTTCATTCAAACATACAATTCAAGTTATATGGCTCTGGATCAAAGATGAATCAGATCAAACTAGATTATTCTGTTGAGCTGGTAGTCATTTGAGAATTGATTTACCTCCCTGTTTAACAGGTTTTTGTTTTGCCTTTTAAGTAACAAAATAATAATTGTTAAGCACTGTTAAAGATGCAGATTTTGGTGGGAAAGAGTAAGGGAAATAGCACCTCACCAATTGCAGTGCATTTGTGATTTGAACCATTGGTGAACTCTGATTTAGGGCATTTATGGATGACTTCGAAATTAACTAAAGTTTTAAAGTAACCTTTTTTGTTTCCTTTGTAAATACTTCTGTGAACAACTAACTTTTGGAAATTAGAATGGAAAAGCACTTTTCTGAATCCAGTCTTATTTCTATTATTAATACATTTTTTTCTTGTAAAAAAAATTACCATACAGAGGGGTTACAGTTATATGGGCAAGGTAATAAGTACATTTCCTATCAAGCATTTTTGCCTCCTCCTTATACAGCATTTCTTATACAGCTGTGATCTTTGGAGTAAAATCCAATGGCAGGAAAAAGTAGTTTGCACTAATTTCATAAAGTATGTCTTTGGGTAATTTTTAACTCAAATAAAAATAGCTACTTTGAATAAAAATGGAATAAATATATTCTTTTCTCACTCTCCCTCATTTTTTCTCTATCCTTTCTCTGTATCCTTTCTCTTTTCCTTTCTGTTCCTCCTCCTCTCTCTTTCTCTTTGTGCATTTGTATGTTATATATATATATGTGTGTGTGTATGTGTGTGTGTGTGTGTGATGAGCTATACACAAGCTTAGTTAGTGGTATGAGCTCATGTAACAAGACTAAACTAAATACAAAAGTAACAACAAATACCAAATCTATATGTCCTGAATACTGCATTCTAAAATATTACTGTGTCAAACAAGTACGTATAACAACAGAATGGTGAGGCAAATGTCAAGGGGGGAACCAATGCAATAGTAATATTCACAAGACACTATGTTGGAAATAATCTATACAACTTCGGCGGGGGAGGATTGGGAGGGAAGTAGGAGAAAAATGAGGGAACTGGTAACTAGTTTGACAAGAAATGTACTTATTATCTTACTTATGGACCTGTAATCCCTCTGTATATCACCTTGACAATAAAAATAAATTAAAATAAACAGCAAAAAGTATGTATAATCCTAAAGTTCCCATAACAAATTTTCTGAAATCTTCAGGGTCTTAAGATAGATCTTTTGACTTCTAACCCAAAGCTTGTAGGGTCTTAAGCTTTCTAACATTCACAACAGAGTTGCTTTTTCTCTGTTCCACAGAGAGTGATGACCCCCTGAATTACCAGTCCAGTGTGCAGTATAGCTTCTCTAGTCTGGTATCCTGAACAGCATGGGATCGTTGAACTAAGATCTTTCCCCTCTCTTGGGGCCTAGTCGTTAGATATTATAGGTTCATTCTCAGTTGATATGTCTAATGTTAATCAAGGTCCTCCCTATACAAGATAAGCTCTGGGCTTGGTCCAAATGATGGAGAAATATCCACCATCAGCTAAATACTGGATGAAAATATTAATCTACAAATATGTTTTCTATTGCACAATTTATTTTTATTGTAGTGTAGCTAATCTAATGTGTCCTGGAAATTCCTGGTTTGAGGTTTGTTTCCTGGTATAATCAATAATGCCTAATTTCACTCTCAAAGCATCCTGATTTGGATGCTAACTGAATGGCTGCCTTAACAGCACCACTACAGAACTGATTTATCTTTTCATCCTCTGAACAATTTCTTCATTTTTATGTTCATTCTTCTGGCTTTCCCTAGCCAGTCTCACTCACCGATCCCTTTGTCTTCTCTATAACCTCTTGATAAGGAGACTTTCTCTTAGTACTTGTTTCTTTTTCTCTTCCAGTAGGTAATTAAAATATAATGAAACTATAAGGAAGATGAAATGATAAAGTATTTGTCCATGGGAAGTCATTTCTCCACGCTAGTCACCAAGTATGTTCACTTTGTAAATGAGACTGAAACAAAGACATTTAAGAAGATGACATCAGCTGGGTGCCGGTGGCTCACACCTGTAATCCTAGCTACTCAGGAGGCTGAGATCTGAGAATCGCAGTTCAAAGACAGCCTGCACAGGAAAGTCCATGAAACTCTTGTGTCCAATAAACCACTAGAAAACTGGAAGTGGCGCTGTAGCTCAAGTGGTAGAGCATTCACCTTGAGCTGAAGAGCTGAGGGACAGTGCCCAGGCCCAGAGTTCAAGCCCCACAACTGAAAACAAAACAAAAAAAAAAATCAAAATATTGACAAACATCTGAAATTATTTTGGCATTCTTTCCTATCTTCCCTCTTGGCCAACTCTCAACCCCTTATCACAAAAATAAAATACTCTCAGAACTACTGTGTTTTTTTAAAAAAAATAAAGGACACACAGTGTTCACTCACACATGCATACAAGATGAGGCCTTAACCTAATCAACCCTCCTTAATTTTTTTCATTGATCCTAAAATTCTCTGCAAGTATTTTTCCATATAATAATGGGCAAGCAAAGAGCTTAAGGAAGAAAAAAAAGAATTATGCATGCATATATAAAATGCAGATTGGTGTGTGGAATATTATGTATAATCTGTAACTTCATTTTCTCTCTCCAGAGCCTTTCATGTAATGAATAGAAAACTGGTTGAGCATTGATTGCTCCAATTCTAAAGCAAGTACTTTTTTCTTTTGTTTATTTTACTGGTGAAAGGCTAAGGGAGCCTTTAAGAGAGAGACATGTTGGAAAAGCAACCCTTGAATATAAATGTAAATTACAACATTCCCATAAATTGTAACATATCATTATCTTGCCCATTCTTTAAAGAAAGAAAAACAAGGCTAATAATCATCCTGTTACATATTGCAATAGAACAGTTTTCAGTTTTTTTTAAATTAAACTATTATGTTCACTCATTTATAAATCAAGATGTTTGGAGTTAGTTTAATTTTTTCTGACCTCTGGTACATCCTAATGTGAAGGTTGATTTTTCACTAGGGGACAACTAGTATCAAAGTCTACAACTTGGGCATCACTATTTCTCTGTGTTTAAATAATATTAGTCTTCCTCCATTTCTTTACTGTCTTGGGTCAGTGTATTTTCTTCAGATGCCAAATAATTGTTCTCCCTTTCTAATTCAATGGAAATTGGAAGATGCGGTCCAATGTTCATTTCTCCCATAAATATCTTTAGTCACAGATCAGAATATCATTTGGATTAGATATTTAACTCACAACCATGCTCCATTAGTGCCAGGCCTGGAATCACTTTATGTATAGTAAATCTTTCTCCTTCAGTACTACGTGATGTTTAGTTGATCTGTCAAAGTATTTCTTTTATCACATTCTCACTGTCTATATTTTTTTGTGCAAGGCTTCGTTGTTGAGCTGCATTTTATTGATGCAAAGAAGTCTTACATGCAATTTCCATCCCATTAACTGTTTCAAGGAGATAATCCACATTCTAATGCACTGAACAGCAAACCACAGACAGTTCTTAGCTTCTGTCTGATCTTTTGTGCAGCCCTTATTTGACCCTGTCTGACATTTTAGCCATCTTTCTCATTAGGGCTTTTACTATTTGCCTAAGGAGATACTGGACTGATTGAAACTTGTTTGAAAGGAGATGTAGCTATGTTTCAAAGATTTTTTGTGGAAAAAAAGCAGTACTTTCAAATAAGATTCCAGCAATTATTCAAATATTAGCAATGTGAAATGTCTGTGCTTCTTATCAAACTTGTTTTGAGGACTCTATAGATGCATTTTAAAAAGGACTATGGTTAATACTCAGTACCTAAGCATTGAAATCAGAGAGCTTTAGGTTAATAATTTAGCACTTCAAAGATGTATGTAGATCTATGAGGGAAAAATGAGTTACTTACTATGTCTCAGGTCACCTGTCAGCTTAGACTGACATCAGAGAGTTGTGAGAAGAGAAATTTAGATAGGGTACATAAAGCTAAGAGCTTACCATGCTATAAAAACCATCCAGTGACATTGTATTTATTATCATAACTAAAAATCTAGGACATGCACCCTTAATACTGTCCTTCAGAAGTGCAGTGTAGACAGCATTTTAAATGTTGCAGGTATTATTCTTTATCATTGTCCTTACTGTTTGATGAGTTTTTCTTATGGCATTGATTTATCCCAGGATGAATGGTATTGCTAACATGAAGCTGCAGGCCACACAGGCTGTGACTTTGCCATTGACTTTGTCCAAGTGGTGCCTCCTTGTTTCTACTGAAAACCTCTTCATGTGGTTTTCTGCTCATGACTTCTGAGGAATTTGCATACATATGTAGTCAGCATTTAATATTGCCAAAGTAAATTTCCAGTTATATCATAGTACACTACCTCAAACACATAATATTCTTGATCATTCAAGATTTTTTTTTCCATTTCAAAGTAGAACTAAAATTGTATAATATGAAAAGCTCATCCGGGCAGCAAGATACTCTTCTGACTTTGCCTGCCACTGTGAAATATTGGAATCTATAAGTACATTGCCTTTATGTTTTCTTAACATGGTAAATTGCAGGTTAAATGAATCCACACCAATGTAAATATATTTTACAGTTTTAGATTTCAGATCACTTACCACATATTAATTTAGTAAAGGCAAATGCATTCAAAGTATATTTGAGAATTAATTCTTTCTTTGTATTGCTGCCAAAATTCCAGTTTGTAGCTCATGACATCACTAACACGTAAAACTATGCAGTACATATGGAGCCAGGATGTGGTTAGAAAGAACAGAAGCAAAATAAACCAATTACAAAAGCATTGCTGAGCTCCATTTACATTTGAAAATTTAAATCCCTTATTAACATATTTTTGAAGTTACCAAGTGACTTCCTAAAAGAAAATAAGAAGCAAAACAGAAACATAAAAGAAAAATAAATCTCTACACAGACCTCTAAAAGATCAATACACACAAGAAAATATACACATACATATATATACATCTGTATATATAATATATATTATTATATATAATACAGTATATGATATAATAAATTATTTAATATATACACTATATACAGAGAGACAGGCAAACAGATATATAGACAGACAAACAGAGATAGAGGACAGACACAGAGCAGAGACAGACATAGACAACATGTTTGTAGTTGTGAGACTATTTGAGGGCTTGAGGAATAGAAAGAGAGGGGAAAAAGTGTTGGAGAGTCAAAGTAATGTAATGCTTTGTCTACGTGAAGGAGAATAGCAAAACAATACTCACTGAATGCCACTGCGATTATCCGTCGAGATAATGGTTTAAAAAAATGACCCAAATTTGGTTAAACCTGAAGGATATTTACAAGTAAAAAAGACAGAGCCACTCTTTATACAGCTCAGACTTCACGTGGAGAGAATGCAAACACATGTATTCATTCATAGATACTGTGCTTGACATTGATATTAAAGACAGTGAATTGACACAAACCAGTCCTCATATAATAAACATACCTTTTATTTTGAAAATAATAATTCTACATTTTGTGTCCAAATTAGATTGACAAAAAAACAAGGCAAGAAGAGAAATCAATTAAGGGTTGTAGCAAAACATCAGAAAAGAGGAGATGGTATGTTAGACTAGGTTGATGAAAGTAGAATTTAAGAAAATACTTTGAAAGTAGAACTAAAAAGATTCACTTAAGAGTGCATACAGGTGCCAGGTGCCGGTGGTTCACACCTGTAGTCCCAGCTACTCAGGAGGCTGAGATCTGAGGATCGTGGTTCAAAGGCAGCCTGGGCAGGAAAGTACGTGAGACTCTTATCTCCAATAAACCACTAGAAAACCAGAAGTGGCACTGTGGCTCAAGTGGTAGAGCGTTTGCCTTGAGCTGAAGAGTGCAGGGACAGCGCCCAAGCCCAGAGTTCAAGCCCTACAACCAACCAAAAAAAAAAAAGATTGCATATAGGCTATGAGGAAATAAATTTTTAAAAAATAGTAAAGCTGAAATCAAGACTGATTTACTGTAAGAAAAAATACAGAGTTTCTAACCATTAATACTAGATAGTGAAAACAAAAGGTGAAGTTGATTTAAAGTGAATAGAATAGAGTTTAAAGATGTCATGCCTAAGATGGAGACTGACATAGAGGAGATATTTTGAGTATTTAGAAAGGCAAATTTAAGGTGGTATGGAGAGGTCCAGGTTGGACATGGAAATTTGTTAAGTTTTTACTAAATAAACATAGACTAAATGAGATCTTATAGGAAATAAATAAAACTATGCAAAAGACTACTTCCTCATAAAATACTAGTGAATTATGAATAATTTGAAGGAACTTTGAAGTCTTAGAAGACAGAATAAGAGATCACCTACAAGTAAACCTGCTAACAAGCAGATTTCTTGTCTATTGAATCATCTCAATCAACACAAAATTCCTCTAGAATTTATCACATTTCCAGTAAACGTCACTTTAACCTGTATTTCTCTTCATCTACTGCCCCATTCTATATCTCTTTTCAACAGAAGCTCATGATAGATATGTCTACATTTAGATTTTTAATTTGTCTCTAATTTTCTTCATATCTATTCTGATTAAATAAAACTTTCTTTCCCTATAGTATAAACAAACCACTCTTCTCAAGATCACCATTGCTTTCACATTGTTTAACAGGATTATCTGCTCTCAGTTCACATTTTTACTTGGCTTTTCAGTAGATTAACACCGAAGTTTGAAAATTTGAGAAGGAAATAAGATATATAAAATACATTTTCTAGCTGGGCATCAATGGCTCAAACCTATAGTTCTGGTTATCCCGGAGGCTGAAATGTGAAGATCACAATTCAAAGCTAGCTGGGCAAGATAATCTGTGATAATCTTATCTCCAATTAACCACCAAAGATCCTTAAGTAGAGCTGTGGTTTAAGTTGTAGAATGCAATTTCTGAGGACAAATGTTAGGGACAGCATCCAGGCCTGTGTTCAAGCCTCAGGACTGGAATACAAAATAATAATAATAATAATGATAATAATAATAATAATAATAATGATGATGATGAATGAGTAAATTTTCTAGAAGAATGAATGAGTTAGGAAAATATGGTATAAATTGTTCCAGGATTGAGATTAGTGACCATGAATTATAGTGTCCATTTTGTATATTAATATGATATTTACCTTTGTCATAAAGGTGCAGAATTATAGTTACCTAAATCATGATTAGGGATTCATGAGAAAAGTATTAGACAAGAGAAAACAAAATATGAGTGATCTTAATGATAAACTACAATATAATGTCAAGCCTGCATAATGGTTTTAGCCTGTAATTGTAGTAAGTTGAGAAAGAAGAATTGTAAATTCAAGGGTAGGTGGCCTGGACTCAGTCTTTAATCAATCAATGAATCAATCAATAAATTTGAGTATGGAGTAAAATAAGGATCTGAGAGACGTTAGAATGAATTTTTTTATGTTACAAAAACAATTTACATGTAGAAAGCCTGAAGAAATCAGTGTAATAAGGCAGTGAAGTATAAATTCAGGTGATCATTTTGGAACATGATGACTGATGTCCTAGAATTTCCATAGTACATGGTCATGAGATGTGTGGAAGATGAGATGGGTTCAGAAAAGGAGGTTAGTAATTTAGAGTACAGGATAATTATTCCAGTAATGGTAAAATTGCCAAAAAGAGCAGTAGAAAGACTAATGGAGAGAACAAAGGGAGAGAAAAGGAATTAAAATCAAGAAAGCTGACTGCTACCTTCAGATAATAACAAATGAAGCATTGAGTATAGTATTATCAAATAAAGTACAGGATCCTTGATTAAATTTTCATTTCAAATAAACATATATTGTTTGGCACATTCTTATATTTTTAAAAAACATTTATCTGAAAATCAAACTTAACTTTGTGTCATATTTTTCTTTACTGCATCTGGCAAAATTAACTGTGTGGCATAATTTGATAATGTAAGAGTTAAGTGTGTGGTTTATAGGGAGGAGAAAGAATAAATGATTTGTCAGCAATGGAGATCAGAATCTGCCATTCCAGCATATGTGTTGGAAGCCTTATAATTATTGTGAGTTGAACATTTTGAGAAACTGCAGATATATAAGCTCTGAAAATTCATTAGAAGTTATCCTTTCATGAGAGAAACTTTTATCTCTAGACTAAATTCAGTTTGTAAGGGTGTGTCCCTCACTGCATCAGAAAGAGAAGCAAGACTCTAAATCCCCAGACCCTTGACAATGAGGGAATCGCCTACTTAAATCTACCTTTGTTTACTTTTCCTTTTTTTCCCCTTATGTCCATATTACTAGCCTTTCAATTGGGTTGAGAATGCACTAGGGCATGAACTATAAAACCACCACTTTCAGCTCTGCTCATTCCTCTGATTTCTCTTGTACACAGTATGTGTATATGTTCATAAACTTTCTTGTTTTTCTCTTACTAACCTGTCTTTTTCTACCAGGATCTGTCCCAATTAAGAATTTGGAATATGTCATGCCCTACAGAAGCCATGAAGATGAAAAATAACAGTTCCTCACCTCTGGCACAATTCTACAATGCATGTGGAAGAGCAAACAAAAAGAGTCACGTTTTATTTTATATTTATATTTGGTTATTTTGATATCTTGCTTTGATATCAGGCTTTACTCCAACTAATTATGTATCTCAGGGTTGCACTGAACTTACAATCTTCCTGCCTCATACTCCCTAGAGCTGAGATTATAGGTAAAAGTGATGAAATATGACTTAAAAAGTCACATTTTTAACTAGGGTAAGGAAGAGAATCTTCAGAGTATATGATGAAGTGGGATACATAGGGAATAACAAGTTTAGATTTTAGATTTTTGATCAGAGTGGAAGGCCTGAAAAGGTTGAAAAGAGATATAAAATGAGTTAGTAATACAAGGGATGACTTGAACAAAATAGAAGTTTAAATTTGATTTCCTCTCATGAGGTTACAGATATCAGTGGATTGAGTTATGGATCCTAAATACTAATGAGATTGAGAATGTTGAGGTGGGAGGGGAGGATCTTTCCAGGATTATTCAGTGTTTGGAGGCCTTTCATTTTTTTTCTACCAATGAGAACTGGGAAACAATAGAATGTAGAGCTTTTATACTTTATTCAATCTTGTCAAGAAAGATGAGAAGGTAAAGCTGGGCACTAGTGACTCATGACTGTAATCCTATCTACTCAAGAGGCTGACTCATGGTTTGCAGCTAGCTGGGGTAAGAAAAGTTGGTGAGATACTTATCTTCAATTAATCACCAGAAAATCGGAAGTGGAGTTGTAGCTTAAGAGTTAGGCACTCGCCTTGAGCTGAAGAGCTCAGGGATAGCTCCCAAGCCCAGACTTCTAGACCCACAACTGACAAACAATAAATAAAAGTAGAAAGGCAAGATGGGTCAGTAAAAACATGTTGAACTTTGTCAATGTTGGCTAATTCTTTGGTAGTATTTCTGAATTATCAATATAATATTGTGATATACAAAATGCCAAAAACTATTAACCATTTGCAATTTGACTTTTTTTTAATTGGGTCAATCAGCATGATACAGAGCCCTAACACACATACTTTTCAATGATAGGTTTCTCTTTTTATCATATCTGTTTGTGCAATGGGTTTCAGCAAAATACATAAAAATAATATTAAGAGATAATAGAGAAATTCTTTCAGATTCATATTGCCTAGGGGCAATAGACTACTTTATGACATATGATAACTCATTGCTTATTTGGTGTAAAAAGTTTTATGTCTCAGAATTTAACTCTATGGTACAGAGTAGGTTATAATTTAAGAGGGTTAGAGCTGGCTAGTGCCTTAAAATTAACCTTTGCCTTATACCTTGTTAAACAAAGCAAAAAAAAAAAAAAAGACAGCATTGTTAAATGAAGTTTTTGATTTCCAGCCTCATAGATATCAGGTAGGTGGGGCTCTCTAACAGTCCAAAAGTCTGATAAAAGTCTTAGGCAATTAAAACAGATGCTTGTGAAGGATAAACCAGCTGGATTGTAACAGTGATAGTTAAAATTAACTTCTTAAGCAAAAGAATTTTATTATCAATGATTTTACTATCAACTTGAATTTTCCCTCCACTATTCTCTTTTGTATTATTCTTTCACTTTCTCCCTGAATTTTCTTTATTACGCTTAAAATTCTATTTTGTTAAAACAGGTAGACTCAATAATTCTCCCCAATGTTTATAGAGGCATTAATTTCTAGCATTGTCTCAATAATGTCTTAAAGGCTCAGTAAATGTTGATCAATATGACTGGGTTAAGCTTCATTTGTTCAATATTTATAGATTTAAGAGACCAATACTATTATCAGGTGCATTGCTTAGTTCCTCCTTAAGGACCTAGTAATTGGCTAAAACCAAATTAAGAAAAAGTGAGCAAGTTTGCTCTATAGTTACCTTATGCTACTTATACAATTATACTTTTCAGAATTCTATATATTTCTAATGAAAGTTTTATTACAGCAAATTATGTTACCTAAACTATGGTTGTCTTTGTTGTGTATTAAATATATTTATTGAATTAAGTCGATGTCTCATAAAATATGAGGGAAGGGGTAACAAGTGTGAAAGAAATATACTTATTACCATACTTATGTAACTGTAACCCCTATATATATCACCTTGACAATAAAAAAACAGGTATAAAAAATAAATAAATAGGCTCAAAGGGAAAAGTACCTTATTGAATAAGTTAATAATTTAATTAGTTATTGAATTAAGTTCATCAGTTAAATTGCCCATTACAGGGATCAGAAATGTTTTTTCTTGAAAAAAATTGGGTAAAAAATTGGCAGTCCCTGAAATTTAACATGAATGAAATGGTTTAATGGGTTAGCATTCACTGACTTTCTGTAGGGGCTAGGATGGGCCATCTATTTTCTTAAGATTCTTTTTTTTTTGGGGGGGGGCCCGGTCGTGGGGCCTGAACTCTGGGCCTGGGTGCTGTCCCTCAGCTCTTCAGCTCAAGGCTAGCGCTCTACCACTTGAGCCACAGTGCCACTTCTGGCTTTTTTTCTTTTTGCTTATATGGTGCTTAGGAATCGAACCCAGGGCCTCAGGCATGCAAGGCAAGCGCTCTACCACTGAGCCACCTTCCCAGCCCCTTTCTTAAGATTCTTATTGATGGAAGACTATGTATACTAAGTCACTGAGTCCAGGTATTCTAATGATTTTCAGGGTTTATTTGTAATAGTCTTTTCTTTCTTTTTCTTTCTTTTTTTTTTTTTTTCTGTTTTGGTTGTGAGGTTTGAACTCAGGGCCTGAGCCCTGTGCCTGAGATTTTTCACTCAAGGTTAGGCTTCTACTACTTTGAGCCACAGTGCCAGTTCTAGTTTTCTGGCAGTTAATTGGAGATAAGAGTCTCACTGAGAGTCTCTCTGTACACACTGAGTGTACAAAGGTGTTAAAGTGACATAAGTAAGGTAATGAGCACATTTCTCATTGAGCATTATTACCTCCTCCTTTGTTTAACCCTACCATGCCTTTCCTCCCTTCCTCCCCAACTCCTCCCCCAACCCCAAGTTGTAAAGTTCATTTTCAATATAGTGTCTTGTACATCTCATTGTTACAATAGGTAAACCTGTATCCTTATTTCAGCATTTTGTTATTTCCCTTCCCCTCCCTAAATTAGAAAAATGTATGTATAAGATGCAGGGCACTGACATCAAATACAGTGAAAACAGGGGTTATACCGTGGGGGAAGAACGTACAAGAGAAACAAAAAAAAATCACATAGTACATTATAAGTACATTAAAAACAATAGCAAGCAAGAAAAAAAAACCAGTTGTGTACCTATCTTGGGGTTCATTTCTCTTAACATCATTTTATATGGTCATATGAACATAGCTTTTGACATTTTCTGCTTGTCCTCGACTTATACTAGTTATTGCAAATAAGGGAAACCATGACACCTATGTTTCCAACAAGTGAGCTAAAGACTTAAAGAGAAACTTCTCTGAAGAGGAAATAATAGACACAAGAAGAAATGCTCAACTTCTCTAGCCATAAAAGAAATGCAAATCAAAACAACATTGAGATTCGACCTTACCCCAGTTAGAATGGCTATAATCAAGAAATCTAATAACAACAGATGCTGGGGGGGATGTGCCCAAAAGGGAACCCTACTGCATTGTGGGTGGGAGTGTAAACTTGTTCAGCCACTTAGGAAAGTAGTATGGAGGTTCCTCAAAAGACTCCACATAGAGCTCCTCTATGACCCAGCAATCCCAATTTGGGGCATTTACCCAACTGATCACAAAAAAGGCTGTAGTAAAGCTACCAGCACAACTATGTTTATTGCAGTATTATTTACCAAAGCTAAGATATGGAACCAACCCAGATGCCTCTCAGTATGTGAATGGATCAAGAAAATGTAATATATATATATAATGGAATTATATACCTCCATCAGAAAGAATGACATCGCCCCATTTGTTAGGAATGAAAAGACTTGGAAAAAATTAATAGTCTTTTAAATAGCCTACTAGTCATAAACCATTGCAAAAATTGTTTAAATGGTATTCTAATAAGACCTTACTTACTTGTCTCAGGTCTCTGTTCAATGTGTCCTGAGATTATCCTGATCTCCCAGTGCAAACTGCCCTATGTCTAAGCACTCTTTCTCTCCCTTTGGCTGGCTCTTTGGTTTTTTGTACGTTACTTATCATACTCCTATATGGGAGGTATCTCCTCTCACTTCAATGAAGACAAAACATTTCATCTTTCATATATTATTGTATCTTCCATACTACAGTTTCATCTCATGTATGGTAACCCTTTCATTAATATTTATCACATTAATGAATAAATGGTTACTAATAAATATGCTAATACAAGTCAGATATAATAATTTGCAAAGTATCCAAAGAGATGGCATATTTGGATGAAAGAAAAATTAGATTAATATTTTAGTATAAATCGCTAAGTCTCTTCTTAAAGGTATCATACTTTTTCCCAGTATAAAATGAGGATGTTAGATTAGATTTGCTTGAGGTTTTCTCTCTCACTGGTTTCCATTACTTTTGTTTCTTGATTATTGGATCTATTACATTGGATAGCTCTCCCAACTGGGTAAAATCTAGAAATGTTAATGCCACCTTATGGAAATCTCTTAGAAAGTTAAAAATAAATCAGACTCTCATTTCTAATTATCCTTCACCTCTAAGACTATTCCAATATTCCTGAGCAGGATGTCTAGTGGGGGAAGGGGAGGAAAGTAAGACAAGGTAGTATAGACCCATCCATTTCTCCATTCATTCCCACACTAAATACAGAAACATGATCTAAGAATAAGTTAATCAACAATCATAAAATCCTGAAAAGTAGAAAGAAAAAAGTCATAAGAACTTGATCAGGGATATAGTATAGAGTTCTATGTGTTTTATTTTCATCTCTCATGTATTTTCTTTTTTTTTTTTCTGAAAATTAGGAAAGGGAAAGGCCAGTCAAGACACAGCACAAATATCCATGTACATGGATATGTACATGGGCAGCAGAGATCCAATATCTCTGTAGTAGAATAGATGGTGCATCCTAACTTGGATAATTTAACCCATACTCCATACTCACAGCAACAAGCAGTCAGCAGGTCCCACTTTGTACAGTGATGGTACGTGCCCACAGGTCCATTCTCTCCCAGCTCTCCTCCAAGCAACAGAAAGCAGATTACCCGAGCTCTCTCAACTGTGTATCCATTGGCCGTGTGCCACCTGTACAGTGCTACCTCCGCTAGCAGAAAGTGGGTACAAGCCATTACAAATAAACTGTAACACTCAATAATGCTGAGTGATCCAGGAACCAGCCATAGAATGTATTTTCCATCCTCCATGTCTGTGTACCTTACAAATAATCTAACACTTGACAGCCTACAGGAGCATTCATCTCTCAGAGATGGAAATGACAGTGATATAAGAGAGTTGAAATGAACCAGAAGAATGAACTAGAAGTATATTGAGAGGTCTCAGTAATCTAAATTATTGCTAGAACACAGACAACAAAAGTAGAATAAAAAATGAACGTTAAATCTAAACAGGATGATTGACTAATAAGATACAAGCTTTAAGTATGATCAAGAATCTCCTAACAGTGAGGAAATGATTCCAAGATCCGGGAAGGTCACAACATAAATGACAACACAGAATCAACACAAATTTTGAGACAAATTAGAGGTAGAACTATGTGACAACGCCATTAAAACCACTCAGTGAACAGTAAAGAACTACCTTGTTACAAACTAAAAAGTAGAAGAGCCCAAAAGAAAGCATGAGTCTCCCCACACACAAAAAAAAAATGGGAAATATTTTCTTTTGTCTCAAACTTGGTGTCTGACACTTTTACTCATTGGCTGGCTTTCTACTACTTAAGCCACACCTCCAAACCCAACATAAGATTTTTAAGTTGCAGTATGAACTCCATAGTAGAAGGGAAGGCAGAAGAGGAATCAGTGAATTTGAAGGGTCAACATAATTTATTCAATCTGAATGCTAAAAAGAAAATAATCCCTAAAGAAAATTAGAGTATAGTGATCTGTTGGACCAAAAATAATCAAACATTTATACCGTTAAAGTTTCAGAAATACAAAAGAGTGTGAGATTGATAGATACTATTTTAAAAAGGCAACTTGAACTTGAACTTGAACTTGAAGATTATTCTACAGACTACAGAAGCTGAGAGAAATCCAAGTAGAATAAACACAAAACAATCCCTGGAAAGACATATTTCAGTCTAACTTCTAAAAAGTGAGCACAAAGGAATAGAAAAATACCAGAGAAACTGAGATACCACCTCACCCCAGTTAGAATGGCTATAATCAAGAAATCTAATAACAGATGCTGGAGGGGATGTGGCCAAAAGGGAACCCTACTGCATTGTTGGTGGGAATGTAAACTTTTTCAACCATTTTGGAAAGCAGTATGGAGGTTTCTCAAAAGATTCCACATAGATCTCCTCTATGATCCAGCAATCCCACCTTGGGTCATTTACCTGAATAATCACAAATAAGACCATACTAAAGCTATCAGCACAACCTATGTTTATCGCAGCATTATTTACCATAGCTAAGATCTGGAACCAACCCAGATGCCCCTCAGTAGATGAATGGATCAAGAAAATGTGATACACACACACACACACACACACACACACACACACACACACACAATGGAATTCTATGCCTCCATCAGAAACAATGACATTGCCCCATTTGTTAGGAAATGGAAAGATTTGGAAAAAAGCATATTAAGTGAAGTAAGCCAGGCCCAAAGAAACATAGGTTCCATAGCTTCCCTTATTTGCAATAAGTAGTGTACCTATGAGACAAGCAGAAACGGTCAGATAAGTTGATGTTAGGCAAAATGAAACCCAAGATAAGGACTCAAATGTTTTTTTTTCTTTCTTGCTATTGTTTCTAACATATTTATAAGATTTTTTTTTGTTGCTTTGTATGTCCCTCCCCAATGGTATAACCCCTGGTTTCACTGTATTTGATGTTGGTATAATTTGGGAAGGGGAAGGGAAAAAACAAATTGTTTAAATAGGGATACATGTGGACCCATTGCAACAATGAAATGTACAAGACATTATGTTAAAAAACGAACTTTACAACTTTGGTGGGGGTAGAGGGGTGGCTGGGAGGGCAGGGAAAGAAAGGAGAAACAAAGGAGACAGCAACAATACTTGATAAGAAATGTACTCATTACGTTGCTCGTGTAATTGTAACGCTTCTGTACGGTATTTTCACAATGAAAAAACTTATTAATTAATAAAAGAAAAATACCAGAGAAAAATGATACACAACAAGTAAAGAAACAATAGTACTGATGGCAGTGGATTTTTCTTAACAGGCCAGAAGTAAATAGCAAAATATTTGTAAATGGTTTAAAAAATGTTGACTAAAAAATTGACCTTTAGCAAAACTATCAGGCATAAAAGTAAAAGGAAGACATTTTAGATTAAGCAAGATGAACAGAATTTTTCACCAGAAGTAGATAAAGGAGGTTCTTCTAATATAAAAATATCAACAGAAGAATATATGTAACTACAGTACAGAAAATAAGACACAAAATAAGTAAAACTATAGGTAATGTACTAAAAAAATTTTTCTTATAAACTTATAAACTCATAATTGAGGGTTAAAGCAAAAACTACACACACATATGTGATATAGAATTCATTCAATTTGAATGTCCCATGAAAATAATATGTATATACATATATATGTATATCACATGCCATATGTATGTCATATTTACATCATTTATGTTTTATATTACATATATATATATATATATTTTGTGAGTACCAATGGCTCATGACTGTAATACTTCCTACTCCAGAAACTGAGATCAGAGAATCAATCACAATTCAAAACCAGTTGGGGAAGGAAAGACCATGAGACTCCTATCTCCAATTAACCACCAGAAAAGCCTTAGGTAGAGCTCTGGCTCAAGTGCCAGAGAGCTAGCCGTATACACAAAAGCTCATGAACAGCACCCAGGCTCTTATTTCATGCCCGAAGATTGTCATGCACTCACTTTTTTAAAAAAAGGTTGAATTCAATATACATAGATAAAATAATTTGAAATAATTATATGTTGAGTGGAAAAAACTAATGACTTAACTGGAGGTAAAATTTCAGAGGGGATGATGGGGGGGATGGGAAAGGATGGTAAGGGGAAACAAGGCGGGAGGCAACAATGCTTGATAAGTAATGTACTCATTACCTCGCTCATATAATTGTAACCCCTCTATATGGTGTTTTCAAAATAAAAAAAAGTATTAAAAAATAAAAAGAAAAGCAGAGAAAATTTGAGCTAAAAATTTTTTCAATATTTCCTTCCCTTTTTATTTAATATTTTAACATTTCTTTTGCTTTATTTTTACTTATTCAGTGATAAATATATTTTTTAATCTATGACAAATTGCACGCTTATATTAGCATGAAACCAACTATTATGGAAACTATGCAAAGTGATATACTGAAAAACAACTTCACAAAAGTAAGAATGGAAAGCAGCTACCTGCTGAGCAGAGTTACACAATGTGGAACACATATACAATGGGATACTATTCAGCTTTTCAAAAGCTGAATTTACAAAAACCGGGGTGGAATTGGACATGATTGGGTTAAACAAAATAAGTCAGGCCACAAAGACAAATATTACAAAATCTCACTTATAAATAAAATATATAAAAGTTGATCTCAGAATGATAGTTACCTGAGGATGGGGACCATGGTATGGAAACAGGCCTAGGAAAAGGGTTTATTACTGTGTTTTAGTTACTCTTGGGTAGCGGTAAGAATCAATGGAAATCTATTGAATAGTCAAGTGACTAGAGATAACAATAATTTACTGTGTATCTCAAAAGCTAGCCAATAGGATTTCAAATGTTTCTACCAAAAAATGTAAATGTTTGGAAGAATAATAGGCATCTCTTGATTTAAATATTACATAATGTATACATGTATTGAAACATCATATGGCACCACATAAATATGTGCAATTTTTGCTTTTATGTGCTCCTTTCATGTGATCAGTACAAAGTTCTTTCTCAGTGCTTTAAAAACTGCCTTATATATTAAACTCACCAAAAATCAAAGCTTAGACTCACCCTATAATGTACAGTATTAGTTGCTTACTTAGGATCTAGTGTCTGACTGAGAGTATAGCTTGCTTCTATAGTCCAACATCATGAGGTAATGTAGCCACAAATCACTGGCACAGTAAAGACCAAAACACAGAAGAATTCAGAATAATTTCTACTGAATATATATTACTTTCATGCTGCCGTAAAAACAAGAAATTGTTTTAAAAAATCCTCAACTAAGACCAACTGAACAGCAATTAAAGAAATAGGCACAAGATTTCAATCAGGACTTAAAGTTATATAGTCTCTAAGAAACTGCCTATGAATACAAAGACATAGAGAATACACAATCAGAGGTTTGGAAAAACATTAGACTGTGCTAGTATTTGTCGTCGTGAATAAGCAGATGTGATTAATAGTTCACTAAAATAAAATCTCCCTCTTTAAAAAGTCAGTATAATTGATAAAGCTATACCAAGACTGACAAGATGACAGAATTCAAAATAAAAATATAACAAAAGATACAGGGAACATATAAATCTTGTACTTATAATAAGAATAAAAATGGGAAGCAGTGTAGATATTCCTCTATTTATGAGTTCAACTTAGAAGTAATGAACCAATTGCCTAAAAGCCAAAGATTATAAATATTTAATCAGCAAAAAAAAATGACAAAATTACACCATAACCACTAAAAATTATTTTAGTTCTGAAATACTTCCCAAATAAATCTCCATCCTGGATAGCATTACTTGATAGGTAATCAAGATTTTAAAAATTAACACAAATTAGATATATGAATATAGATATAGATATATTAAATATTTACTACATTATGTATAATGTTAATGCATATTATAAACAATATATACATTCACACACAAATTCATGCAAAGTGAGCTAGAGGTGTGCTATACTTTCTATAAAATCCAAAAAATTTTTTTATAAATATACATACTTGTTATGCATTTTATATGTATAGTCACATAGCCTAGAATAACAAAAATAAACTTGGGTGAGTTGAGTGAAAATGTTGGAAAGGATGACATTGATCAAGATATATAGTATATTCATAAACTGCTCTGTTAAATGGTAATTCTTTTGTATAGCTAGTTACAGATAATAATAAAGAAATTAAAAATCTTGAAATATAAGAATAGGGAGACATTCTATCTGATATTAAGGATTACTGTAAGGCCACAATAATCAGGGTAATTTGATATTGGCAGAAGACTTGAATTAGAGATAAGCAAACACACCGATCACTGAATTAACAGAGCTGTAAATTGACATGGGTCACAGAATAGAGCATCTATGAATCAACATAAATGCAACCTACTGACTTTTGGAAAATATTCAAAAAATATTCAGTGAAGTAAGCATAATAGTAACAAATATGCAAAACTTGAATATCCAATATAATACTATATATTACAGATAAATTAACTTGGTATCACTCATAGACTTACATATAAAATTGTTTAAAATTTTGAAAGTAAACAGAAAATCTTCAATATGGGGGCCTACCAAACTACTTATAGACTTTAATCCTATAAATTGACAGATTGGATTATTTCAAACATTAAAACACACGTTCATTTAAAGAGTAGTTAAAATAATGAAAACACAGACTAAGAGGAAATATATGCATTAGTACATGTCCAACAAAAATTGGTACTTGATATATGTAAAACTTCTCAAGGTCTAATAGTTAAAAAAAAGAGTTAAGTACAATTGAACTGGCAAGTGTGCAAAAAATATTAACAGATATTTCACCAAAAAAGGATGTACAGAGGCGAATAGGTACATCATAGGAAATGCTAAATCACCAGTTGTTAGTGAAATGCAAATTAAACTATTAAAATGACATGCAGATTATCATTAGGCACAAATTAGATTGGATCAATTAAAACAGAATGACAAAATATAAAGTGAAGATATGGAGAAGCTAGATAGTCTAAACAATTGTGGTAGAAACGTGAAAATAAAGTCCATGGTACAGCAACTCTGGAAACAATGTCACCTTCGTATGTAGTACTAAGTAAAAAATCAGCATGTCACCCAGCAATTATATTTATCATAGAGAAATGGAAATGTAATTCACTCAGTAATCTTGTTATTGTTAGTATCCTCAAATAGAGATTCCAGATATTCTTCAATCAGAGAATAGTTAAAATGTGGAACATTTGCTGGGTGCTGGTGGCTCATACCTTTAATCCTAGCTGCTCAGTATGCTGAGATCTGAGATTCAGAGTTGAAAGCCTGCCGGGGCAGCAATATCTGTCTATGAGACTCTTATCTCCAGTTAAACTATCACAAAGCTAGAAGAGAAGCTACTAAGACTACTACTACTACTACTTTAGTAGTAGGGCTCTAGACCTGAGAAAAAAGCTCAAGGACAGCACCCAGGCCCTGAGTTCAAACCCCAGGTCTAGCATGAATGTGCGCACGTGCACACTCATGCATGCACATACGTGCACACACAAACACACACACACACACACACACACGGTAGTACTACATACTATTTAGCAATTGAAAGAATCATCTTAGCTAAAAGTTTATGTAAGATGTAGATCTATTCTTAATAGTTTTGAAATGACAAAAATCATAGAAATAGAAAATAGATCTCCCCCCAACAACCTACCAAACAGCAATTCTACCAAATGAGCTGCACTCTCATCCTATTTTGTTCTTTTTAAAATAGAACCTTACAATCTCAGATTTATGCCCAGACCACAGTCCTCTTATTACTCTTCCCTTGTAGCTGAGAGTAAGATAAAAGGTACTACACTAGCTTTTATTGTTTGAGATGGAGTCTTGAACATTTTTTACCTAGTCTAATCAAGAAACATAATCTTCCTAATCTCCACCTCTCAAGTGGCTAGGATTATAGGTACGGATCACTTCAGATATTTAAAGGAGTGGATAGATTTGTGCATCTTAAATATGGTTGTGAACTTACACATGGACATAATTACTAAGAACTAAATACTCATACACATGAATACAAATGCAAACAAGTAAAATTGAAGAAATCTGAAAAAGTTCAGTGGAACAGATCATGGTTGGTATTGTATTTTACTATACATTTGCAAGATGGTATTATTGGAGACAAGTAGATCAGAAGCGCACAGAATCTCCCTATATAATTGAGCATAACTGCATTAACATTTGCACTTATTTCTAGAAAAAAGTGTTTTTGTTTTTGTTTTTGTTGGTCGTGGGGCTTGAACTCTGGGCTTAGGCGCTGTCCCTGTGTTCTTCAGCTCAAGGTGAGCACTCTACAAATTGAGCCACAGCACAACTTCTGGTTTTCTGGTGGTTAGAGATAAAAGTCTCACAGACTTTTCTGCCCGGGCTGGCTTAGAATCGCAATCCTCAGGTCTCAGCCTCCTGAGTAGCTAGGATTACAACTGTGAGCCACCAGTACCCAGCCGAAAAAGTGTTTTTAAAAACACACATATTCCATCATCATTTCAGCTTCATAACTTCAAGATGCCAGCTCTAGAGGTATATGACAGCAATGACTTGATGTGACTCAAAACACGTCCTTCTGTCACGCAGGTATACACTGTAATAACAATGAACTCACTTGAAATACACTTAAAAGACGCTCATGATACACTACAAGAAAGTAGAGAAAATTTTAGCATATTTGAGAAAATAATCTGTGCAAACCCAGGAAATAAAATATTCAAAGTCAACTGTGCTACTTTTGATAGTAAAACAGAATTGATAACTAGATAAATTAGAATTCAATTTGCTTGTGATTATACAAAAAATAAAGACTATTTTATGAGTTATAAACAAATCACTGAGTCCTCACTTTGCCCAGTTTCAAAAAGTGGTTCCTAAAATCAAAATTTCTCTTTTACTTACCAGTAGTTACTCCAAAACTATTTTTTCTCCTAAATCCACAAGCACATTCCAGTGAGACTTACATATTTAGGTTATTGGTCAAGTAGATGCTCAAGTAGATGCTCATACAAACTATGAGACTGACAAAGGCAGTAGGTCAAGTTTCAACACCTAGTGATGGATTTCCAGGTAGTCTGAGGATCTATGCACTAATTTAGTTTAGAATCACAGCAGGTCAAAATGTTTACTTTATGTGATGTCTGTCTTCAGTTAAATCAATGAAGATAATTTACATGAAAGATGATTTAAGTATGTATTGTGGACAAGGATTTAAATTTATAGTCAGCTTAGTCTTGTAATAATTCCATGACAGGTAAGTTTCAGTTTTAATTATTTCCCATATTTTAAATTACTTATTCTTTGTTCTAACTTTCAATCACTTATAAATAATACGATTAGCAGGTTTATCTTTAAAAATGTCACAGCATATTTTTGTAGAAAACTTACATAATTTTCAATTCAATAGGCCAGTGATCGTTTATAAAGAAAACTGTAATTTCCAATTTTTGCATCCACATTTTTAAATAGCCAATTTCTACTTGAATTTTAGTAAATGAGAACTAAGTACACAAATAGTTTATTTTAGAATTTTTGCTGTATTTTATATGAGTCACATCAACTACTATTTTTAATCTGATATCATGCAAATGTCTTTCTTTAAAATATGAAAGATTTTACTCTCCTGAAAATTTGCATTGTTAGGAATATATAGCATAAAAAAGAATCCAAATGCTATTAAGGTTTTTAAGCTGTCAACTCAATTCTGCACACTACATTTATTCTGTTCCCATTTGCTACCAAGGAAAAGTGCAAAGTCAAACATGTTCTTACAAAAAGCACTATAAGCTGCATGTAAATGAGACCACTTTTCCTGAGGGTCTATCCTCAATTTGATAGTGCATTTAAGTGCTTGCTTTCACTGAGAATAGACTGAAACATACAAATAGATATTGAGAGCAGTGAAAATGTCATTTTTCTACAATATGTCCTAGGAATAAAAGAATCAAACAGAATATGGTTGTCTCTTTAAAGCAATGCTTGATTAATTAAGCAATTATTTTCTATCAAGAAATATAAATATTAAATGCAGAAAAAACGCTGTAGGCAATTAGTAACCAAAAATTTGCATCTGACAATTGTATTGCATATAATTGCTTTTAAGTGACTCATTATCTTCCTTTCCTCTTCTTTTCTTTCTTCCTTTCTGTTCTTTCTCTTTTTTTTTTTGGAAGAAACTTGTCTATGGGTTTATTGAAATAAACGTAACTTAAAATAAAAAAACAGAATGAATCAGTGACAAAAATTAGTATTTCAAAGGGGATCTAAGCTATATTTTGGGTCTAAAAATCAAGAAGAAAACAACTACAATTGAGGACAAATTGATCAATCTACCTCTTTTCTCTCTTAACTTTATCTTCTAACTTCTTTTCTTTCCCAAGTAGGAAAGCATAAGCATTCAGGTTGTCAGCTAGATCTGGTTCATAATATGTGTACAGTTTTACTCAAAGAAGAAAACGTCAAATACAGTGAAAGCAGGGGTTATACTGTGGGGGAGGGACATACAAAGCAACAAAGAAATAATCTTATAAATGTGTTAGAAACAATCGCATGAAAGAAAAAAAAAACATTTGAATACATTTCTTAGGGTTCATTTCCCTAACATCACCTTATCTGACCTTTTCTGCTTGACTCAGACATATACTAGATCTTTTCACTGTATTTGATGTCGGTATAATTTGTGGAGGGGAAGGGGAAAAACAAATCGTTTAAATAGGGATACAGGTGGACCCATTGCAACAATGAGATGTACAAGTCGTTATGTCGAAAAATGAACTTTACGACTTTGGTTGGGGGGGAGCAGGGAGGATTGAGTGGGGGGCGGGGGGGGGGGGAGGTTGGGAAGGGATGTGAAGGGTAAACAAAGGAGGAGGCTACAATGCTTGATAAGAAATGTACTCATTATCTTGACCATGTAATTGTAACCCCTCTGTACAGTATTTTCACAATAAAAAAATAAAAATTAAAAAAATGTTTTGATGAAAACAAAGAAGAAAACGTGTTAATTTTTCTTACACGTTTATGACAAAGGTCCCTTCTCTAAAGTTATTGATAATATTAAAAGAGGAACTGTTAGGGTTGGGAAGGTGGCTCAGTGGTAGAGTGCTTGCCTTGCATGCATGAGGCCCTGGATTCGATTCCTCAGCACCACATAAAGAGAAAAAGCCGGAAATGGCACTGTGGCTCAAGTGGTAGAGTGCTAGCCTTGAGCTGAAGAGCTCAGGGACAGCACCCAGGCCCAGAGTTCAGGCCAAAAAAAAAAGAGGAACTATTAGAAAAACAAGGAAAATGAAGTCCATTTAGAACAACTGTGTTACCTGTCAAGATGTGGTAAATACTTCTGCTTTTTGTTACTCTGCTTTTGTTGTTGTTGTACAAGATGATGGCACTGGAGTTTAAACTGGGGACCTAAAGCTGGTTAGACTGATGTTAGAAGAAGAAAATGATACAGCACCGTTTTAGTTTTCCTCCATCTATATTGTGAAAAAGTCCAGCTTTTCTGTAACATGAATGCAAATCAAAATTCTCTAATTGGGGCAAATTGCTACCAAATGCAGTCAATATGGTTGCCTTGAAATTATCAAAGATATTTTTTTTTGTAATCCTAGAGTTTTGAACTCAGGGCCTCACACTCAGTTTACCTGCTTGCTTAGCTAATTCTCTATCGTTTGAGACACATCTCCACCCTTGCTTTTTGCTGATTATTTTAAAAACAGATTCTCTGGGGGGAGGGGGGTATAATTGGGTGGGGGGAGGGGGGCGGCTGGGAAGGGAGGTGAAGGGTAAACAAAGGAGGAGGCTGCAATGCTTGGTAAGAAATGTATGCATTATCCTGCCCATGTAATTGTAGCCCCTCTGTACAGTATGTTCTCAAATAAAATAAAATAATATTAAAAAAAAAAAAAAAACAGATTCTCTCAGACTTTTTATGCCCAAACTGGCTTTGAATCATATCCTCCAGATCTCAGCCTCTTGAGGGGCTAACATTACAGATGAGAACTGCTGACACTAGCATTTTTTAAAACTTAATTTCATTGTCAAGGTGATGTACAGAGGGGTTATAGTTACATATATAAGGTAATGAGTCAAACATTCACAAACATTATTAACCCTCCCTTGTTTTTCTCCCACTTTCCTTCCCCCAATTCCCCTCTCCTCCAAGCTGTAAAGTTCATTTCCAACATAGTGTCTTGTGAGTATCTTTGTTTCATTGATTCACCCTTTGTCCTATGTCTCACCATTTTGTTGTTTACCTCCTCTTCCCCAAATAAGATAAATGTATATACAAGACACGGGGTACCAAAATCAAATACTGTGACAATAGGGGATAAACTAAAAGGAGGGGGGATAAAATGGAAGAAAAACGAAATAACTTCACACAGCAAAACAACAACAGCAAAGAGAAACTTGTTTCCATATCTTGGAGTTCATTTTGATTAGTAGCATCATTTTATATGGTCATATGTACATAGATAATGTGTTATTGTGATCCTCTGCTAGGACTATCCTACTCGTATAAATTTTCTTTATTTAGGAATTTCTATATTTGGGAAACAATGAAGTGTTTTCACAAAAAATAAAACATAGCCTTTCTTTTCTTTTCTTTTGTTTTTTTTTGGGGGGGGGGTCCGGTCATGGGGCCTGTACTCTGCGCCTGGGCGCTGTCCCTCAGCTCTTCAGCTCAAGGCTAGCGCTCTACCACTTGAGCCACAGTGCCACTTCTGGCTTTTTTCTTTTTGCTTATGTGGTGCTGAGGAATCGAACCCAGGGCCTCAGGCATGCAAGGCAAGCTCTCTACCACTGAGCCACCTTCCCAGCCCATAGCCTTTCTTATTTACATGAATTCCTTAAGCCCATTCAACAGCCCAAACTGGGAGAAACTATTGGCCACCTCTCCAAATATTGATCTCTCTAAAATATTGATCTATGTCTTTAGTCACTAAAGTTTTAGAAATTTCAGCACTTAGTTTCAGAGATCTTTCATACCTTGAAGTTTTGGCTCAGTTACTATACAGATTAAATATGCTTTTAAAAATTACCTTTAAGTAGTTGTACTACTTGTTGCCATTCATTGAAGCAGTTTATGAATATAGTGCATCTTGATCAATGCCACTGAAATGTTTGCCATATAACAAAGCAGTTTATGTGTACAATGCACCTTGATCTATGCCACATCTTCAACATCTTCTCCCCCTTCAACCTTTCCCTTCCTTTACATTTCTCAATGCTGTGGTATATACAATGAATTTTTGCCTACATTCTTTGTTCTTCCTCCCTTCATTCATCTATCCTTCTCTCCTTATCCCCCCCTCCTCTCTTGCCAGTACCCATTTCCTGGTATTATTTCGTCAGATTTTGTCTTGGTCTTTTTAAAGAATTATCCTATTTGTGCTCTTGATAAAGTATATTGCACTTCAGTTAACATATTTGTAATCCCTTGTTTACCACCCAGTGTGTTTACTTGTAGATTTATAGGCACATTCTAGCTACCACAAATGAGAGGAACCCTGTTCTCTGGGTCTGGCTTACTTCACCAAATACAGTTTTTCCCAAGTCCTTCTATTTCTTTATATATGGTGCAATATCAATCTTTCTGATGAATGTGTAGAATTCCATTATGTATATATACCATATTTTCTTGATCCATTTGTCCACTGAGGGGCTGATTCCATACCTTGTCTTTGGTAAATAATGATGCAATGAACGTAGTTGTGTTGGTAGCTTAAGTGTGGCATGGTTTGTACTCTATTGGATAAATGCCCAGGAGTGGAACTGCTGGATCATAGAGTAGCTCTATGTTTGTTTTTGGATGACCCACACACACTGCTTTCCATAGTGGTTGAACAAATTTACATTCCCACAAACAGTGTAGTAGCATTTCCTTTTGGCCACATTCCCACCAGCATCTGTTCTTGTGAGTTTTCTTGATAAAAGCCATTCTAACTGGTGTGAGGTGAAATCTCAGTCTTGTTTGGATTTGTATTTCCTTTATGGCCAGAGATGTTGACTATTACTTCATGTGTCTATTAGCCATTTTTAATTCTTCTTCTGAGAAGTCTCTATTTAAGTCATTAGCCAAGTTGTTAATTGGGCTTCTATTTCTTTGAGGATTTTTTTGAAGGTTTAATTTTTTGAGCTCAAAGTATATTTTAGATATTAGGCCATTGTCTGATGCATATCTGGAAAAATCTTCTCCCACTCTGTGGGTTTTCTGTTTAGCTTGATCGCTATGTCCTTTTAGTTTAATGCAATTCTATTTATCCAGTTTTTCTTTCATTTGTTGTAAATTTTTTTTTTCTTGCCGTGGCACTGTCCCTGAGCGGTTAAGCTCAAGGCGAGCACTCTACCCCCTGAGCCACAGCACCACTGCCAGTTTTCTGGTGGTTTATTGGAGATAAGAGTCTCATGGACTTTTCCTGCCTGGGCTGCCTTTGAACTGAAATCCTCAGATCTCAGCCTCCTGAGTAGCTAGGATTACAGGCATGAGCCACCAGCACCTGGCTTTCTAGATCTTTACTTAGAAAGTTTTGAACTGTTCCTAGGAGCCCTAGAATTCCCCTACTGCTTTCTATGATGTTTTCCTGGTTTCTGGCCTTACGTTGAGGTCTCCAGATTGAGTATTCTTAATCTAATTCAAATATTAAACATCTAAAATGGTTTGAAATTAAAATATTTTGAGCACAAAATGACTATAAGTGAAAAATTCTACATCTGACCTTCTGTGGTACATTGTAATAGAATGTAAGGACACCAAGAATACTGCATAAAATTGTGTTAAGCTATTTGTATAGTAAAAACTCTGAATAGTTAGGCATGTGGCTTGGTGCTTGTTCATTTGCCTAGCATGTATAAGGCATAAGAAAGCAAGCAAGCAAGCAAGCAAGCAAGCAAGCAAGCAAACAAGCAAGCAAGAAAGCAAGCAAGAAAGAAAGAAAGAGAGAGAGAGAGACAGAAAGAAAGAAAGAAAGAAAGAAAGAAAGAAAGAAAGAAAGAAAGAAAGAAAGAAAGAAAGAAAGAAAGAAAGAGAGAAAGAAAGACAGAGAGAAAGACAGAGAGAAAGACAGAATGAGAATGAGAGAATGAGAGAAAGAGAGAGAAAAAAGAAAGAGAGAAAAGAAAGAAAAGGAAGAAAAGGAAGGAAGGAAGGAAGAAAGGAAGGAAGGAAGGAAGGAAGGAAAGAAGTAAAGGGAGGAAGAAAGAAGAGAGAAAAAGTTAAAGTTGAGTCCTATATCCAAGATTTCTCAATATGTATTTGGAAATATTACAGAAAAACCTCAAGATTTGGGAATAAGTGGAAGTCAGTCTATACCAGTATTTTGGTAATTTACACAAATACTATCTTTAAATAAGAATAGAGTGTAAATAATATATGCACATTTTGTATATGACAAAAGAAATACACATGTAAGCAATTTTCCTGAAACCACAACCTAGTAATAAGGAGAGTCAGAAGTCCTGTCTCTGTGTCCTAATACAGCAATAAAGCTAAGGCTCATTCCATTAATATAAATTGATTCAGTGCTGGGATTCCATGTGTGCCACTGTGCAATGACAAAAGTCACAGGAACAATCATTTTAAAGGTCCTATTTGAGTATATTTATTTATATCCTAAATAATTGCACATGGATTAAAGCTGAGCTAGTTGATACAATCTTGTCTTTCTTCATTATTGGGTAAGCTGATTGAAACTATATGAGGTCATAATAGAGCAATCATGAGATGGGTTTAGATTGTAACATCCTTAAGGAAAAAACAGTCCTAGAAACAATCTCTGACCTAAAAAATACTTTCAATGGATGGCTAATAGATGACTAATGGATCTACATAAAATGTGCATTCCTGAAAAACTCATTTAATCTTCATATTATTCATCTAATAAAATGTAAACTACTCAGATTGTCTCATGATGTACTCTTACTCTTTTCTTTCCAATCCCAAATCATTCCATTTTCTCTTTAACCTAGCCTAATCACATTGGATTTTTTTTCTTCCTTTGTCCTTCAAATGCATTGAACTCATTCTACCTCAGGGCCTTTACCTTTACCATTTCTTGATACTATTTTCCCAAGGAAACTTCCTATTGTTCATTCTATGTCAACATTTGGGGTTTTATTAAAATGTCACTTTCAGAGAAAAGTGTTTTCCAATAGATTTTCTTGCTTTAAAATATTACTTAATTTTTCTATTTTTCTATTACTTAATCTTCTGTAAATATAGATATCTAATTGTTTTGATTCCATAGAAGGAGCTAAAATGCAAGCTATTAAGACAGAATCTATGCCTTGTCATATGACCGACACAAATATTTTGTGACTGAAATAATTCCTCTAACAAACTATCAAATGCCATAATGCAAAACATGATGAAATAATCCTTTCTTGGGCATATGAATATTCTTTTACTAAATTTATCAATAAACTCAGATGCTTTGGAAATAGTTTGATATTTGTCATTCTTGTTAAGACTGACAGGATATCTGTAGAATTGCCCCCTACAAATATAAATGCTGAGAAAGAAAATAACCAAAATGCAGTGAAAGTATAGCATATATTAATTTCTCTGCTAAAGATAGGCATATACACATTAGTCAATTCTAGTAATTCTGTTTCAATTAGTATTCAATAAGCATTCCAAGGAATAAAAATATGCTTGCAGGTTTGTTGTTTAATCTATAAAAATAGAACACCTTGTCATACTGTTAATCTGCTTTGAATGGAAGATGAGGACTGGAAAATTCTATATGCTAAATTTGCTAATACATACCTTTAACAAAAGCTATTCAAACAAATTCACAAATAAAAGCATTAAAGGTAAAGTAATAATGAAAATTACATAAAATTATATAATCTTCCCAAAAGTACAAATTATGATGAAAATATTTTTGCTTAATTGTTTCTGCTCTTTTCCTTAGAATATATTAGTTGCACAAAGGGGTTTTATTGTAATATTTCCATAGATACGTATAATGTATACTATCAAACACATCTACTCTAACTCATCCCCTCCCCACTTCCTGGATTAAATTTCAACATGGGTGCATAGCATACTTGGAATAAATTTGCTCCACTACATATCATTTCCTTTTGCTTTCTCCCCTCCCTCTAATATCTAAACAGAACCTAATTTACATCCCTGCTCATCATTTTTAAAATCAGATTCTGCCAGTGAGTGAGAACATGGGATAGTTCAATGTTTTCATCTGAATCATTTCATTTAATATGATATACCATCCATTTTCCCACAAATGACATAATTTCCTTATTCTTTATGGCTGAATAGAGCACACATGTGTATAGGCACCACATTTTTTTTACTGATTTTTTTTTTATTGTGAAGATACTGTACAGAGAAGTTACAGTTACATGAGTGAGGTAATGAGTACATTTCCTATTGAGCATTGTTACCTCTTCCTTTGTTTTTCCCCTACGATCCCTACCATCCCCACCTCCCCAACTCCTCCCTTTCCCCCCACCACATTTTCTTTATTCATTAATCAATTGATGACACCTAGTCTGATAACATATTTTTGCCTATATCTTAACTGTATGTTGACTTATCTCCCTTTTGCTCAAGAATGATATATCAGATCATAATGATAGATCTATCTTTAGTTGCAGAAGGAACCACCATAGTTACTTAGTAACTGCACTAAATTATATCTCCACCAATAAAGTTTGACAGTCCCTTTTCCTAACACCCTTTCATAATGAAGGTTTTTAATTTAATGCAATGTTATATTTCAATTCTTCTCCTGAACAGTTGTGTTCTATTCATTAAAGTGTTACCTATGCCAATGTCTTCAAGCATTTTCTCCTACTAGTTTCATAATTTATTGTTTTATGATCTTTGATCTACTTTGAATTAAGTCTTTATAGGGTGAGAGATGTCTTTCATGGAAAAAATGATTTAACACTAATTTTCAATTCATAGTATACAGTGCATTTGTATTGAGGTAATTTTTGGTTTGCTGTTATCTATCAACTATTCTCTAATTTTAATTAACTAAAGAATTTCATATGATCAGTAGCCTAAGAGATCTTTTCTACTCTTACTTTGGAGAAATGATATCCATGTATTCATGATCTGATAAACTCAGTCTGTAGACTGAATCAGTGTTGCCTTATACCTGCACTAAATTCATGTGGAAAATATTTGGAAATGAAATTTTTGATTGTTAAATAGGTCATGAGAGTCTATTATTCCTGAATGATATTAGTGCCCAAGAAATAGATCTCAGAGAGTTATCTTACTTCTCTTCTATGTCAGACTGACAGAAAAAAAAATGTCTGGTCAGAATCAGAGAACAAATCAGTGACAAATTTGATACTGGACATCCCATTTTCCAGGAATTTAATGCCTATTTATATGACATTCACATCAGTCATTTGCTACAGCAGTGTAAGTGGACTAAGACAACCACCTTCAAGTTTCTAGACTGTCATAAATTCAATGCACTACCTGCCCTCTTCCTCAGTCACACAGCCTTGACCTACCTTCAGCTAAAAAGTTCTATTAACTTCAAATACTGAATTCTACCAACCTACCCACTAACCACTGTTCATCTGTCCTCCTTATTCTTCCAAACCCTTTTGAGTTTCTCCACTTAAGTTCTGACCTCATAGAGTCATTTATTGTTTTGACTTTTCCATTTTGTCTTCTTTTGCGTGCCTTCTATCAATCTATTTTATTTTACTCTCCATTCTATGTTCAGTTTAGTCTGAAACTGAAGGTTGGTCACAAAACCTGTAAGCCATATTACAAGAATACAAAAATGTCTATAACTTCTTGTTTTGTTTGCTCTAGTTTTTATAACCTCCATCTCCTGTTCCTTTCTTTCTCCTCTTCCACCAAGTTTTCTCTTCCTCCTCTTGCTCTTCTTTTCTTTTTACTCCTTTCTTTCTCCTCTTGCTCTTCTTTTCTTTTTAATATCCTCCAGCAAAATGTCAACCAAGATGGTTAAGAGTTGTTGGAGAAACCACACAGTTCTGAAAATTGAGATCTGATCAGTCTCTGTATCCTGTGCCTTTAAGCTCCAACATCAAAAGAGTATTAACAGTGTTTTCTAATCATTAATGCTAGAAGCACTGTACCAATCTTCATTGATTAGGTCTCCCAGCTTCCTTTAACTACTTTTCACTCTCATTTTATTCAAATATTATATTCTATGGTCTTTTGACAGTCCATATTTTGGATTTTTATTGAACTTCTATTTCTTCTTTACTTTCTTTTTCTTTCTTTCTTTTCTTCTTTTCTTTCTCACTTTGTAGCTTTTGAATTCAATTTTGTGTTTGCCAAGCAGATGCTCACGTGGGCTTCTGAATATTGTAATTCTTATTATTTTTTTACATAGGCCTTGTTTATTGGGGAGTAAGGTCTGGCCAGCCTGGGTCATGAGCCCCCACTCTATACTTTCCACCATATCTGGAATGACAGATGTGCCACCTTCCTTCATGTAAATTTAAGCCTTATAAACAGTGCAGAGGAAAGACCTGCAGAAAGAGTTTTGTTTTTGTTTTTGTTTTTATCCAGAGCACATAAAATGAATTGAGTACTCAAAAGAAAATTTGATTGCTTATAATAGGGAAATGATAGGTTGACAGGTTACAATTAGAATTCATATACAGATACCAGTAAATATACAATGAATACTTATTGAATTAATAAATAAAACATGATTATCACCCATTTCAAGATAGCTTACTTAAGTCAGTGTTGCAGGACATAGAGATATGTCATGGGAAGCTAAGTAAATATCTCATCATGAGTTATTGTTTTAGGAGAGAATATTCTTGGCCTATATAAAGTTCTTTTGGGAAAAACAAACAAGATACAATAAATAATTTATCTTGGATAAGCTTGCTATATTTCTAAGGTTCAAGACATAGATATCTTCATAAAAGTCACATAACCAGATTACTTTAAGGAGTAAATCTCTAGACATATGCTTGATCAAGGATAGTTGTTTAGAGTGAATTATATCTATAATAGTTTTCTCCATACCATTAAAATATAACTGTCCTTGCACAAAATCCATAATGTGTAGGATATATAATTAATGACAGGATTCTACAGCTATGTAGGGGGGATGTTAGCTTATCTATTTGCTTGGGTCAAATGTAAATTGATCACATTATCTATTCCATTTCTAATCTCCTTTTCTTACTCATTCCCAACTTAATAAAATGTTACTGTGGTATAGAATTCATTAAAGTTGGAATCCCAGAAGGCATTTTCCTCAGTTTCCTCTATGTGCTTTCTAATCCAATGGTTCATCTGTTCGGCACATCATCTCAAAAACAGTATCTTCACTCCTTTTTTCACCTGTCCAGCTTTGTTTTTTTAGTGTTTTCAGTCACTGTGAGGAAATATCAAGAAAAAAAACAAGGACAGAAAAATTTGTTTTGTCAAAATGTTGCAGAAGTTTTAGTTCTTAGTCACTCTGCGTCATTCTTTTTTGGGTCTACAGTGAGGAAGAACATTGTGGCAGAAGGGCCTGGTGGAGGAAAACTCTTTACTTCATGGCAGCCAGGAAGTAGAAAGACAGAATAAAGCACTGAGGACAAGAAAGCTCCTTCAGAGGTAGTCCTCTAGACACCCACTACTTTTCAACTAGGCTCCATGTACCAATAATCCATTTGATTTTGCACTCATCAACATATTAATCCATTGATTATGTTAGCTCCCTTGTGATGTAATTAACTCTCAATAGCACCATCATCTAGACCAAACTATAAATACATGAACCTTTGGGGGACATTTTATAACTAAACCATAGTATCTTCTTCTCTTGTTTTCTGACATCATTACCTCTCTGCATTGTCTAAGTCCCCCTCCAGAAAAAGAGACTTTCAAAAATAAACATGCATATTTATGTCTAGAGCACATGGCTAATAACAGAAATAGGGGCTGGGAAGGTGGCTCAGTGGTAGAGCGCTCGCCTTGCATGCTTAAAGCCCTGGGTTCGATTCTTCAGCACCACATAAGCAGAAAAAAAAAAAAGCCAGAAGTGGTGCTGTGGCTCAAGTAGAGTGCTAGCCTTGAGCTGAATTGCTGAGGGATAGCACCCAGGCCCAGAGTTCAAGCCCCACGACCGGACCCCCAAAAAAATAAAATAAAATAAATAACAGAAATAGCAGCTGCAGCAGCAGCAATAACAACACACACACACACACACACACACACACACACACACAATTAAATTTTAAAGAAATAAAAAGCATTTGTCCTGAAAGAAATACATCCAGCTTTAAATTAGAAGACAAAGCAAAACTATCAAATTCATAATTTATTTTGGGGGTCTAACCATGGAGAAAGTTAAAATTACAATGTAAGTGATGAGCTGGGTACTGGTGGCTTACACATTTAGTCCTAGCTACTCAGGAGGCAGAGATCTGAGGATCATGCCCAAGGAGGAAAGTCTGTGGGACTCTTATCTCCAATAAACTACTCAAAAAAGCCACGAGTGGCACTGTGGCTCAATAGTAGAGTACGAGCCTTGAGAAATAGAAGCTCAGAGACAATGTCCAGGTCCCAGCACTGGTAAAAAATAAAATAAAATAAAATAAAAGTAAGTGAAGAAGGATAAAAGCAGAGAGTATATCATGGAATTGAATTGAGGTGACCTAAATTAATTATGAGGCAGAATGAGATCATTTACATGAATATTATGTGACCTGTACACACATACATAATTTTTATTACAGTGGCCTAGATACACTGGTCTTCAGAACCTCTGAAATAATCTGCCTACTTTAATTGAATTTTCCACACATACTAAAACATTTTCATTCAGTCACCTACAAATATTTATTTCCTGCTTGCTGGGTACCAGTGGATTACATCTGGAAGCCTAGCTATTCAACAGGCTGAAATCCAGAGGATCATGGTTTTTATTTTAGGAGACAATATACTTGACCTTCAGAAAAAAATCTAGACAAAATGAATGATTGATCTTTGGATAATCTTACTATGTTTCTAAGGTTGAGGACAAGCTTCATAAAAATCAAATCATCAGATTATTGAAGGTGCAAAATTGGACATATACTAGGTCAAGGGTAGTCCTCATAAGTGGGTTTCATTTGGGATTTTGTCTATATAACTGAAATATAACAGCTTCAGGCAGAAAAGTTCCAATGACTCCATCGTCACAAATCTGGCTGGGGGCTTGGCTCATATGGTAGCATACCAGCCAAGGATCACAGCCAAGAACAAGGCTCTGAGTTCAAATACTAGTACTAGCGAAAGAAAGAAAGAAAGAAAGAAAGAAAGAAAGAAAGAAAGAAAGAAAGAAAGAAAGAAAGAAAGAAAGAAAGAAAGAAAGAAAGAAAGAAGGAAGGAAGGAAGGAAGGAAGGAAGGAAGGAAGGAAGGAAGGAAGGAAGGAAGGAAGGAAAGAAGGAAAGAAAGAAGGAAAGAAAGAAGGAAAGAAAGAAGGAAAGAAAGAAAATACCTTTTCATGTATTTCTAATGGCTGCACACATTATGAAAGTTTAGGGAAAGAACATTCATTTTCTTTAAATTCTCATAAATTCTTTGTAGTAATGGAATTGTGTTTTAAGATATAGATTAAGAAAGAAAACATAAGGCTGTTTGCAATATATTCTATGCATTACTGGGGAACAGATAGAATAAGACTAATTCTCAAAGAGATCATTTGAATTCCAGATTCTGAAATATCTCCAACAAGAACCTAAGGGAAGTTTACAGGAACATCAAAGAGACCTTTGTGATTATAATGGTGTGAAGGAAGGACTGTGGTAGGAAATTGCCTCCAATAGAATGTTTAATGGAACAGCTATTAAAATATCATAAGCAATAATTCATGCTTATACTTTAATATTTATGGATCAGAAACTCTTAATGCTATTTTTTCCATTTCTCTTCATATATACTGTCTCATATTTGAATTTTCCCCATTCCATCATTACCCACTTTTACCTTTTTAATCTAGTCTTTTTTTTTGTTTGGCCTAATTCTAACCTGTTTTCTAAAGTACATTGGCAGCTGAGTATTAAACATGCTATTTATGGAGCAGTCAATACTACATTTACTGAGAGAATGCTAAGCACATTTTGTTCTACCACTGAAATTAAAATTAAAATGCTTGCTCCTTTGGAAAAGTAGAAGATGGCTTTAAGCTACAAAAGGGTTAACTCGTGTGTGTGTGTGTGTGTGTGTGTGTGTGTGTGTGTGTGTGTGTGTGTGTGTGTGTGTGTGTGAAATAGAGGATGGTAATATTGGGCTGCTGAGTAAACAAAGAAAAGGAGAAAGCTCTGTTTTCTTATTGTAATTGCAAATTTATTTTTTATAGTTTCTACAGTTTCTATTTTCCTTTAAACTGCCTTAATCTGTCTTCCTGCTGTGACCTATTTCCAGAAATGCATATTCAGTATAAAAATAGTAGATCAAATCATATCAGAACTCAAGTTACTCCTTATTGAGCAGAAACACATACTTTTATACAACAGTGAAATCAATTCCTCTCATCCTAATTATTTAATTTCCATAATATACTGACAGTACTCCACCATTAAATATTCACATTTAAAACTTGTTTTGGAATATTCTAATAGCTATTTCTTTAAACAACATTGTGAGGAAATTCAGTTGTTATTTTATAGATCAAGAAATTGAGCAAGTGGAAAGTTAAAATATTGATCCAAGACCTTACAATGAGGTTATGTTTATGCTTGTAGCCAGAGAAGAGTTTGATTTAACTGATCTTTCAGATCAAATGAGTTGATTGAATGAAAAATTAATCAAAATTGATCAATCTTACCTGACATATGACCAAATTGATCAATTGTTAAGTGGATGTTTCTCAAACTATGGCTCACAAATCATCACACTGGAATCTTTGTGATGCCGATTAAAGCTATAGCTTGTGTTCCTTAAATCTACAAAACAATAATTTCTCAGGAGAGAGTCTAAGATTATGCATTTTAAACAGGTAACTCAGATCATTTTTATGCCTTCCGAAGTTTGAAAAACATAGTTGTTGCTGAGCAGTGTTAACAAAATGTGATTAATTTATTCCTTATGCTGTTCATTTTGGGGGAAATTATTATAATTAGACAGTAGGATTAGCATTCCGACAAGATATCCTAGATGTCAACTGAGCCCTCAAGGACTGGAGTGGAACTTCCTAAAATTTAATTATTCCAGACTTCTCTCTGGCATTAAATGAAGACCTTCATGGTACCAGAGAATATCTGACAGTGTTCTTTGTTGGGATTTTTCATATGGAAGGAAATATCTTTGAGTAACTTAACTTAGGAATCCATATATGTATACAACTAGGTAAAATTAAAAACATGGGAACTGTTTGATTTATTGTGATTCAACTCTTTAATATCTGTAAAATATGTACAAATCAAATTATTTTCTATGTTCTATAGCTTACATTCAATCTCATTTCCTATGTGTGACCACATCCTATTGTTACAATAGCTAATGGCAAGAACATCCGAAGTATCAGTGTATATAGTAGATTCATGAGAAAAGTGCATATAAACCAGGTGCTGGTGGTTCATGCCTGTAAATCCTAGCTGCTCAGAAGGCTGAGATCTGAGGATCACATTTCAAAGCCAGCATGGGCAGGAAAGTCCATGAGAATCTTATCTTCAATTAACCACCAGAAAACTGGAAGTGGCGGAAGGGAAGGAAAGAGGGAAGGCAGGAAGGCAGGAAGGAAGGAAGGAAGGGTACTACAGTATCTTAATATGCTGCCTGTCCTGTGGTTTTCGGTTCGAGCTGGTAACAAATGGTTTGCTATGTTTAGTTAAATCTGATTACTTATGATTTTCAGGCTACTCTGGTGGTAAATAGAAAGTGCTGATTTTTCTATCAACTATCAGATTGCCTATTTCCACCATAGGCTAATCCCTACCTCTTTTCCCAGACAGTGCACATCAAAAGACAGGAATTATACCAATGACTCTATTTCCCACGAGAGGATACTGGAGCCATAAGTGTAATTTGAATTAAGTGGGAGATAAAACCTAGATAAGAACTTCTCTGTCTCTGTCTCTTCCTGTCTGTTTCTCTGTGTCTCTTTGTCTGTGTATCTGTCTGTCTCTGTCTGTCTGTCTGTCTCTCTCTCTCTTACTGGATCTATTCCTTTTTCTGTCCATACTGGGGCATGCAGTGTACAGTTCTTTCTCTTGTTAGAATATTTCCTATTTCCTACCTCAAATCATTTCAGCCACAATCCTTCTCACCCAGGCAAGCAACAGATGCCGGACCAACGTTAAAATTTTACCTGATACAAAAATGGCTCCAATTCCAATTCAATAGAGAAATTACATTGTCTATTCATGTATTCACTCATTTGAAGAATCCTACATATATGCTGAGTATCTGCCTCGCTTTACACAGCATCCATACAGCCTCACATTATTCTGAGCGTCATTTCCATTTTCAGTAAGTGTGCTAGTTTTTACCCAAGAATACCGATAACAGCATGGGCTTTTGCTAATTCTATCCACTGCTCACCTCCTATCATAAATTTTAATATAATTATTTTTTATTTAAAAATGAGAAGTTGTGATTGACATAAGTGGCTCATGCCTGTAATGCTAGGTACTTGAGAGACAGAGATCTGAAGGATTGCGATTTTAGTCCACTCCCAGGCAAAAAAATCGTAAAACTCTATCTCAAACAATACCTGGTTATCACATGACAAACAAAAAGGAAGAACAAGGTACTAAGATAGTAGTGTAGTTTTACACATATTAAATGATTACACATGAGTAAGTAAATACTATATTAAATATGTCCCATTGGGGGGAAAAGTGGAAGTTTATTTGTAAAATGGGTGTCAGCTCCTGAATTACTGTGTAAGAATAAGCAAGGCTAGTTAAAATTGCTCAGAAAGCTACAATATCAAGTGAGTGAGTGTGCTTCATCACATTCAGTCACACATGGAAAGCTGAGGTGAGTGTTGAAGTTTGTGCAGGAGAGCACTTTATTTCTATGCAGATTAGCACAACCTGGTGCAACTTTCTGAACTTATCCAGGATTTTCTCCTGGATGTTATTATGTGCTAGCAAACCTAAAATTAATATTATTGTTTTCTATTATATCAATTGTGTTAAAACAATTCTGTCTCTCTCCTTTATGGTATTAGGATTTGAACCCAGAAACTTGTACTCAACCCGTTAGACAATAGCACCACTCCTGTTGCCTTGGGGCTGTTTGAGTTATGGTCTTGCTTTTGGCATGGAACTGGCCTGGACTACAATTCTCAAAACTTGTATTTCCTGCCATGAATAGGATGAAAGGGTTACCCAGCTTTCAAATCACATAGGAGTGTCTCATTAACTTTTTTACCCAAGTTAGCCTGGGCCCATGATTGCTATCTCAATCCTCCCCGTTGTTCAATTGACAAACATATGATACTACGGAAGCGCTTAGCAAAACAAAAAGATTCATGGAAGAAATTGCCTATGTAACAGCACTAGGTGGGACAAAGGACTGCCTACACCACTCCTGGCGCTGCAAAGCAGAAAGTAGGATCCTTGCCCCTGAGGAGCAGCTCCTGAAAACTAGCACACAGCTTAGTCCTTTCAGGGTGAGACCAAACACCTGGTAGAACATGAGCATTACATATAAAGTTCAGCGCTTACATACAAAACGTTTAGGCTTGCAGCAGTACCTGTAAATAGGATGGGTTCACGCCTTCCCCGCCATTATCATGAGCTGTAGTATAGGGTTTAGCAAGTCCAGAAGAGCAGTACTACTAGAGTATATATCCAAAGGAAATGAAATTTCTATATCTAATTGCCATTTGCATTCCCAAATTCATTGTTACATTATTCAAAATAAGTCAGCAATTGAAATAACCAAAATGTCTATCAACTCCTCAAAGGATAATCAAAGTAATCAAAATGTGATATATATGTACGTATATATATATGCATACACACATGTGTGTGTATGAACACAAAATGGAATATGATTCAACTGTTAAAAGTGAAAGGGAGACAGAAATGGGGAAACATTGATAACTGGATCTGAGGTACAGTTAGAATTAAGGAATTGGGAATAATATTACATAGTAGGATATATACAAATACTACTACTACTACTACTACTACTATAATAGTATAAAAATAAAATGTACTGTATATTCCAAAAAAAGGAAAACCTTTAAAAGTTTTCTTTTTTTTTCTTTTCTCAATTTTATTTTGTTGTAAAGGTCTTGTATAGTGGAGTTAACTTTACATAAGTAAGGTAATGAGTACCTTTCTTGTCGAATATTGTCACCTCCTCCTTCATTTGTCTTCCACTATCCCTCTCCCCGCCCCAACTCCTCTGCTTCAAGTTATAAAGTTTATTTCCAATCTAGTGTCTTGTGAGTATCACTGTTGCATTGGTTTACCCTTTGTCCTTTTTCACCATTTTGTTTTTTCCCTTCCCATCCCAAATCAGATAAACGTATATACAAGACACAGGGTACCAGAATCAAAAACAGTGACTACTGGGGAGAAACCAAAGGGGAAAAAAAAGAAAAAGAATTTGATATAGTACATTAACAACAACAACAACAAAAAACACAAACCTCTTGTTTCCATATCTTGGAGTTCATTTTGATTATATAATATACTGCATATTTCAAAAGGATAGAAGGAAGAACTTTAAAAGTTTTCAACATAGAGAAATAATGATTGAGGGAAAATTATGTTTAATCAGATTTAAATATTACATAACATATGCTGGTATCACAACAAAGTTTTAGATAGTCATTAAAAATAAGTGAAAAAATAAATTAAAACCATTAAACCATGTCTCCTACAATCAATATAAGAGAAATATCTACATTTTGGAAATGTCTGCCTCTTGCTAAGTTCATTTCTGCTAGGATGGAAGGAAGGAAGGAAGGAAGGAAGGAAGGAAGGAAGGAAGGAAGGGAGAAAACAGAAAAGTCTATAGGCAGAATATGTATAATATCTTGTCATTTTATTTTTTGTTTCATTTTTACTTACATTTTAAACATGTTTAAGTATTTCACCAAAGACCCCCATGATAAATATGATTGTTATCACAGGAAATTTTGTTTATATTTTCTTTTACCCTTTTTTTTTTCTATGAATCTTTTTTTTTTTCCTCTCGGGTCTTCAACTCAAGGCCTGGGTACTGTCCCTCAGCTATTTTGTTCAAGGTTAGTGTACTACCTCTTGGCCACAACTCCACTTCCAGCTTTTTTGGTACTTAGAGATAAAGGACTTTCTTCCTCAGGTTGGCTTTGAACTTTGATTCTCAGTTCTTGGCCTCCTGAGTTGCTAGGATTACAGGTGTTAGCTGCCAGTGTGCAGCTCAATCCAGATTTTATAAAAAAAAAAAATTGAAGACATACTCAATAATAACTAGATTCTGAATACTTACTATGTGGCTGAGACTATCCTAAAACCTTCATGTGATCATTGTGTTTATTCACATATAAGCAATGAGTCAGGGAGTATCATCTAATAAAATTAAAAATACCATAAATATCGTACCTAAGGGGACAAAACTGTTGAGTAGTGAAGTTGGGAATTGAGTTCAGGACTGTTGACTCCAGCTTTAAACTATGACTCTAGACCTCAACTAATGCTTAAATTGAACTACACTTATGGAAGAGCTTTCATTGACTCATTCTAAATACATTTTTACATTAATTTATTCTAATAAAATAAAAGGCTCTGCCTTTTAGGTTAATGAAGCAATGCCTCTGGAAAATCCTCTAGGATTTTGAATAAACTCTAGGTCTCAAGCAGACAAATTTGCATAATGTTCACAGTAATGCCTCTCAAAATGTGTTAGAGAAAAAGTCATTCGTTTGGTAATTACTCAGTAGTTTGTCCATTACGTTCAATAGGGCTCTAGTTATGTATTATAGTAATAGATTACTTCAATAAAAATAAATATATTTGGCATATATACTGGTACTTCCTTCAGTGTTTCTCTTGTAATAGAATGCCACAGAATAAAGACTATTTAATGAGACAATCAAAGGGATTATTTGCAGTAGGTGCAAGTATATATCAAATCATACATATGACAACGTTCATAATAATATTACCTGAATTTGTTTTATCTTACTATTGTTAGAATTAAGAGATATCTTAAAAGACAATAGTCACTTCAATTTGTGGATATGTGATGGTATAACTGCCCAAATATTACACCCAAGTAGGCTGAGGTTGAAGGTGCTCAGGTAGGTTGAGGTTGAACTTCCTACTCTTGCAGTTAGTAATACTAGTTCATATTTTATATATTATATGAATAAATAAATATATTTTCCAAGTAAAAATGCACAATCATGTTTGGCTCAAAAAGAGAGTAAGCAAGATCTAGAGAGTAACTAGAGCAATTTCAGTGTACTTCAGAGGCCAAGCTTGTGAACAGTCTATGATGCTACCTCTTTTGAATAATTTACTCAATCCCTGCTTCCAGAAGTAGACCATCCCATATATTCAATTAATTGACCCTATTATCAGAATCAGTATTATCTGATGTTAGTTGCTAGCAAATTCTTAACTGAATATAATATTTTCAAGCTTCTGTTTTCATATAGAGAATATTCTAGTATATTGTATTATGGGAAAGGGCAAACTATCTCCAAATGAGACTCAACTATAATGTCATTCAGAAAGCAGAGGGGGTCAGTAAATCTCTAGAAACAAGTCAGGCTTGAAGTAATTGCAGTTGGAGCCCCATTTGGAAGATCAATTCAATGCTGGGCTACAGTTGCGTTCTACCATCTTCTCACTCAGAGAACATACACATAATTTCTTGGACTAAGCCACATGGAATATCTATATAATATATAATATAATATAGCTATATGTAATATATATTATATATACATATATAATATATATCTGACAAGATATATACATGATGACATTTGTATTTCTAAAATGATCTCAGTTCAAACAAGAATGACCTGGGGCCAAATGAACTTTAACCCTGAGTCCTTGTAAGATTCACATTCATAATAATTAGAGGATAGATTGATAAATATATGTCTTCTTTTTCTTCTAAAAGGTAGAAAAAGGGGAAGAATTACCACTACAAAATTATGACATTTCACTATTAATTTTTTGGATTAAATATAAATCTGTAAGGGGGATCTTTGTCCCTTCATAGATGAAGAAAACTATAATTAATATAAATCTACAAATGTTCAAGGTTAGTTGAAGGACAAAAGAGAGAACAGTTCTTGGCATTTAAAATTCATGTTAATATGCACTTTCTATCTCTAAACAGGTAGCAGTTGTTCAGCCAGGTTTTTCACAACCTGTGTGTTCACAAAATATTGCAAAAATAGAAACAGTTTCTTCACATTGAAAGGTTAAATATAGATACCAAAATGAGAGCTAGATAAAAACATCAATATAGGTCAAGTTTTCTGATTTCCAGAAGGATGGAATGCCTGAAGCAAACAATATATAAATGAAATTTGCAACAGAACAATTTGTTGTGCAATGTTTTCCTCAGGAAAGTGTTCTTCTTCCATGTACATACCATGTCTATTTTGTAGTTGTGAAAAGTACTTTAGGCCTTAGTCTCCATCCATGTTAGTTTCTAAAGACCCTGTCTCATTTTTCATTCTTACTACTGAATGTCATGGTAAATTTTATGAGTCAATTTATCTGGGCTATAAGATGCCCAGATTTGGTCAAACATTATTCTGAATGTGTCTGTAAAGGTTCTCACCCCTCCCAACCCTTTCCTCCTGGTTGTTGTTGATTTTGATTGTTGATTTTGTTTGTTGTTGATTTTGTTTTATTTTGTATTTGCTGAGTTTAACATTTCAATAGATTGACTCCTCCAATTTGTGTAAGCCTTATCAAGTGAAAGCCAAACTACAACAAGACTGACCCCACCTCCTGCTGATCTGGGACAAGACTCATTTTCTGCTTTTGAATTTTGGTGACAACATCAGCACTTTGGATCCTTAGAGAGTTTCAGATCATAATTTCTGATTGTACTAAAAGCTCTCCTGGTTTGACTTCTTACTTGGCCAACTAGTGATCTTACAATTTCTTAGACTCTAACATGAGCCAATTCTGACATTAAAATAATGAAAAGACAATTCATGTAGTTCTGTCTCTGTTAAGATGCATTTAAAATAACATATTTAGTAAGTCTAGCTACATAAGTGATAAACTTCTCTTCATCAAAAACCATGAAGTGGGGCTGGGAAGGTGGTTCAGTGGTAGAGTGTTTGCCTTGCATGCATGAGGCCCTGGATTCGATTCCACAGCACCACATAAAGCAGAAAAAAAGCCAGAAGTGGTGTTATGGCTCAAGTGGTGGAGCACTAGCCTTGAGCTGAAGAGCTGAGAGGCAGCGCCCAGGCCCAGAATTCAGGCCCCATGACTGACACCCCACATGAGCTAAGTGCCAATGGCTCACGCCTGAAATCCTAGCTACTCGGGATGCTGAGAACTGATTATCGCTGTTCAAAGCCAGCCCCAGAAATAAAGTCCACAAGACCCTTATCTATCTTTAATTAATTACCAGAAAACCGGAAGTGGCTCTGTGCTCAAAGTGGTAAAACGCTAGCCTTCTTAAAAATGCTAGCCTTGGTTAAAAATGCTCAGGGACAAGTGCATGGGCCCTGAGTTCAAGCTCCACCGCCAAGAAGAAGAAAAGAAGGGAGGAGAGGAGAGGAGAAGAGAGAGGGGAAGGAAGGGGGGAGGGGAGGAGATGTGAGATAACAGATGTGAGGTAAGTTTCCTATCTTTAAAGTAAGCTTAATTCACTTTTTTTTGGGGGGGGGGGGCAGACTTGAATTCTGGCTTGGGATCTGTTCCTGAGCTTCTTTTGAGCCACGGCAGCAGCATTTCTGTTTTTTATTTATTTTATTTATTTATTTTTATTGGAGGTAAGAGTTTTATGGAGTTTCCAACTCTGGCTGGCTTTGAAATGGAATCCTCAGGTCTCAGTCTCCTGAGTTGCTAAGATTACAGGCATGAGCCACTAGTGCCCAGCTTTAGTTCACTTTTTATTGAATCATTTTTATGTAGTAATCATAATTGAGAAAACACAGTATATTTTAGAAAATATTAATCTTTAGATAATTTTTTTTTTTGGGTCCCGTCATGGGGCCTGAACTCTGGGCCTGGGCGCTGTCCCTCAGCTCTTCAGCTCAAGGCTAGCACTCTACCACTTGAGCCACAGCGCCACTTGCGGCTTTTTTCTTTTTGCTTATGTGGTGCTGAGGAATCGAACCCAGGGCCTTGAGCATGCAAGACAAGTGCTCTACCACTGAGCCACCTTCCCAGCCCCTAGATAATTATTTTTTGTATAGAATTTTTATAGAAATTTTAACTTCTTGAAAGCCACATCTATCAGCATTTCTATTTATATCAAACTCAAAAGTATTTGGGGCTACATAGTTTCTGTTACTTTCTCAAGGAAAACAGTGTGAGCTTTGTCTTCATGTAAGAAAGAGTTTCTGGAATTGCTGTTTTATTAATTCTGTTTTATTAGTTCTCTGTCTTATCCTTGTTATTTTAGATTAATATCTATAGGTTAACAAATGAACCCTCCCTTCAAGCTTCATGCTATGCTGGGAAACAGGGAAATAAAGAAAAATGAGGAAGAATCTCTATATTCAAGGATTTGAGTAATTTATTCCTTGTCTCTCCTCTCTGCTCTGTTTTTTCTTATTAATCTACTTTTGTTTACTTCATTCTAATAAGCATGAGTGGATTTACTAGACTCCCAATTCACAAATGGGAAGATGGTTCTCAACATCAACTACAAAGACAACCTGATTTACATAGTAAGAAGCAGAGTCAAGACTTAGTTCTCGGAGTTGGCCTTGAGATTTGCCAATGGTAGAATGGGGAGAGGGGAGAGATCAACAACTTCAAGACTTGCATTTCCTTTCTTTCATTATCTTGCTTTTGCTTATTTATTCTTAGCTTTTATCTAGTTGGGTACAACCACCAAGATTGTGTATTATTTCTAACCAAATAAAGGGTAATGTTTTAGGGTTCCAAAGAGGAAGTGAGCTATACAGTGGAGTGGTTAGATTCTTTTTCTAGTCAAATGGATAGAGATTGATAAGCAATTTTACTTTTTTTTTTTAAACAGAGCTTTTTGTTGTCACTGTTGTTGTTGTTGTTTCCGACTTTTTGGTGGTTAATCGGAGATATGAGTCTAGAGGACTTTCCCAGTCTGGCTTTAAACCATGATCCCCAGATTTCAGTTTACTGAGTAGCCAGGATCACAGGATTGAGCCATTTTTTTAATGTCCCTATGCTCAGGCTTTTTATGTTTATATGGGAATAAAAAATGATACTAGTTTGTTAGAATTGTGGCAAAGACTCTGTTCAATAATTTTAAAAATGGGTAACTACACACCAGTCATATCCAAATGATTAGAACCTTCTTTTCACAGAGAGGGTTCAGAAGATAGGAGAAGCAATAGAGTCACATCCTAGAAATTGTTTTTTCTACTTTTGAGATTTTATCCTTTAGATTCTGTTGTATAAATACTATCAAGACAAATGTGATGGTTAGAAAACATCAGAACTAAACGAAGGTCACTTTTTAGATAAGAACAAAAATTAATTTAGAAAATAAAACGAGTCTTTCAAAATAAAGGAATGCCTTGTTAATTCTCATTAGATACATTATCTTTGAATTTTCTGAGGTAAAGTAGTATTCAAAAATTAAACTGTAATTGTTCCCCAAAATCACTATTTTGCTTAAGAGAAATAATAATAGAAGGTACCTTCTAGCTTGCAATACATAGGAATCCCAGATTTAACTACTATAGAAGAATGAAAAGAAAGGATTCTAGGTAAGCGCCTCACATCATCTCGGCCCATATCACAGATGGACAAAGTGAATGGAAATCTGGAGAGGAATGAGCAGGAGGAGGAATGGCAAGACTATTTTCTTTTTCTTTTTAATATATTTTTTATTGTAAAGCTACTGCACAGAGGGGTTACAGTTACATGAGAAAGGTAATGAGTACATTTCCTATTGAGCATTGTTACCTTCTCCTTTGTTTTTCCCCTACCATCCCTTCCCTCACCTCCCTAGCCCCTCCCCCCACCAATTAGTAAAGTTTGTTTTCAAGATAGTGGGCAAGACTATTTTCTAAGATATCAAATTTGACTCCCAGGATGCCATTGGATATGGATAATTTACTTGTCATGTGACTAAGAGTTTGATGACACCACATTAAGATTTTGCAACACTGGGCTGAGGTGGGGCTGTTTGATGTTTGGGATCAATGAGAGAGAATTCACTCCAAACAATGACTTGTTTCTGAACAAATTGTAGATGATGCATTATAATTTACAATAGAAATTTTAGACTACCTGGCCTCTTCTACCATCCACAGAAATATTTGGGTTTGAAACAGGACCTCACGTATGCTAGGCAAGCACTCTGGTACTTAAATCATACAATCAGCTCTTTCATTTTTGTTTTTGTGTTGGAGATATGGTGATGTTAACTTTGCCTCAGCCCTTAGCTTAGAATATATGATCCTCCTGTCTTCACCTTCCAATTAGCTGAGATGACAAGAAAGGGCCACCACACCCAATTTAGGAAATCATCCTGTAGAACAGCTGTGGTAGATAATAAAAGGAAAGCATCAAGCATAAAATAAATCAGGCAGTTGAATGAAAACCAAACAAGACAGACATGCAAAAAACAAAGACTATGTATTGTTAAGGTTTGAATAATTCATCTTCTCAGTTATAATCCTTATGCAAGTATAACCAAAACAATCTAATATAGGTATTCCCATTCCTTATTTGTACTGCACAGTCCCTCATTGCAATGACACAGTGTTCATGATAAAAAGTGGAAAATGGATGTAACTTTCTATGTAAACAGAATATGGTCTGGAATTTTTCAGGTATATCCTTCACTGTAAAAGAAATTAATTAACAAAGAAGAGCAAGACTTACATGACTGATGATCTCAGTGACCTTTCAAATCCTGAGGATTTGCTCTTTTCTGGGCATTTCCAGTGATGCTACACTATTAGTAACCTGTTAGAGTCATGTTTTATACTTTGATTCTAGACTCAGTATCTGACATATTTCTTTTTAATTTCTCACCAAGAGAAGGCCCATAAAGAACATCGTGAGAAAGGCAGCTCTCCTTTGAGGTCTGGTAAGGGGGTGGGAGGGAGTCTATTTTCAGGTCAGCTGCACAGGTGGAATTACTCTCCAAGGGCAGCTCTGTTCTCTGAGGGGAAGTAGATCTTCCCCCTTGTTGTCCTTCATGGGACTAATGAGATACACAGGTCTGCAGCACTTGGTCACCTCGTGGACTCACCACCTAGTTTATCAAGGAGAAGTCGACTCTGGGAGCAGACACAAAAAGAAAGCCTCTCTGATTTAGATGGTGCAGAAACGCAGGCCAGGGCTTTTCCCTCCTGTCTCATTTGATCATTTTTCATGCTTTGCCTCTGAACTGACTCCTCTCCCTCCCCTCCCTCCCTCCCTCCACCCCCTTGCTCTCCCTACTCCCTTCCCTCTCTCTCTCTCTCCCTCCCTCTCTCCCTCTCTCTGTCTCTCTCTCTCTGTCTCTGTCTCTCCTTTTGTCTGTAATCTGTGCTTTAAATTTTTTCCAGTGCTAACTAAAACCTTTCTTTAAATTATTTAAAAAAATTCCTCTCTCTTCTTTTTTTCCTTTCTCTCGTTAATTCTCTCCCTGGCTCTTGCCACTTTTCTCTTGATAATATGTGTATAGCATCTGTATTCACCTCCCTTTATCTTGGACTATTTTTTAATTCAGAAATGTGGTGTATAATCAGAAGGATAGTGATATGGCTGAAATGATCTGGCTTTGTGATATGAAGCATGCCTATTAACTCCTGTAAACAAGTTTCCTTCCCTCTAAGCTGCAAGTGTTGGATTCAATTATCCCAATGATGCATCTCAATACTAATTTTCTGATTCCTAATTTTTATTCACAGTATTTACTCTATGTAAGTTCAGTATATCTGTAGTCATTTCCTGTTGTTGCTATAACAAACTACAACAAATTTAATAGCTTAAAAGAGTACATTTACCATATCATATTTCTGCATCTCAGCTTAAACCTGGTCTCACTGAGTTAAAAGTAAGGCTGCTATCAGGGCTGACTTCTGTCCAGAAACTTAAGGAAAGAGTTTTTTTTTTTTTTTCACATTTTCTAGCTCTTGGGGGACTTGCATTCCTTGATTTATGGTCTCTTCCTCAATTCTCAGAATCTACAGTGGCAGATCAATTCCTTCCCTTTGCATCTTTTTGAGCAATCATAGTCAGAAAATATTCTCCCATTTTAAGGACTCTTCATTAGACAGAATGCATGTAGGTAATTTCAGATAATCTGATACACTCAACTGTAAATTTATTGATGCCATAAAAACAATACCGTGGCTCTGTGAATTCCATGAGCAAGTATGAGGAATCTTAGGAAAGGGAAAAGCAAAATGTGATGCGCAAATGCAAGCATTTTGTATACAGTAAGCAAGTCAAGCCAAAGTAATAAGATACTTTGTCCATTTCCAACTTTTTTTATCTTGGAAGGCAGCATGAAAATGATGTAGCTCAGCCTCAACTCTCCAGAATATAGAGCTTTAAACATTCCCATACTATCACTGAGCTGAGTTCTTCCAGGAACCTCCATTTTTGTCTGAGGCTGTCTTGAATATCTACCATCTCTGCTTAGACTCAGAGTTTGCCATTAAATGTATTCTAAGGACTGTTCCTTCTATTCTGGCCTGTCAATACCCTAGTTTAGTTTTCCATTATTGCTCTCCTGTCCATTTGTGTTCATTTTAAGCGACTGCTGCTCTATGGTCATTTGCTCTGTGGCTCTAATGGAGATAAACCTTGACACTAGACATCTTAGCTTCCTGCTGTGGTTTCTAGAACCTTAGATGGAAAAGTATTTCCTAACTGACCCTTTCCACGCTGGAGATTCTTACACCAACTATGCAATCATCTCTTGAATTCAAGCTTATGCTTGGAGTGTAGTGTTGTGTTGCTGCCTTCTTGATATTCTTAGTCATTCTCTTTGAATTTGTGATTTGTTTGTAAAGTTTGATGGCACTGTTGAAGCCTGTGCTGGAGCTTTGGAGCTTCATCTCATTGCCAAGCCTGCTGATTCCTACTCCCCTGAAATAGATTCTTGGCCATTTGCTCCCTCATCTCTTTCCAGTGACTACTATCATCCTTCTTCCTGGCAGAGCCTTACAGTGATCAAAGGGATAGTCATAGTCAGTGCCAAGTTTCCGGGGAGAACCAGGAGTGCTGGGAAGCTCTGTAGGTGTTCAACCAGTATTCCTGTGCCCAAGAAGACAGGGAGTTAATTAGCAAATGAAAGATATTATGACAGGTGGAAAAAAGTAAAACTTATGCTTCCCTATACTGTGAACATGGGAGCTTTGCATTTTTATTGTGTACTGGGCCCTCAAAATATGTAGTAGGCCCTACCACATAATGCAGTTCAATTTAAAGCTTCCCGACATTGTAGCGCATTCAATGTTTTGGTCCAAATTATTCTTTGATTTAGGGGTTGTCCTCTCAATTGTAGGACATGTATACACTTACGTCTAACCTCCACTTGCTGGGTGCCAACAGAGTTTTCAGTTGTACCAAGTTAAAAGACCTCCAGGCATTACTAATAGCACTAAAATAGAGGCAAAATTGTCACAATCACTAGGTTTGGTTTCTGGAAACTCCATTCTTGCTTAACTATTGACCTTTCTATTTGACAAAAGCACTAATATACAATCTAAACCTAATTGTCTAACATTGAGTAGATAATACAGAACATTGACTGTAAATCCTATCTTGAATTTAATTCTTCTTTGGAGCATTTATTAATAGTGTTACAATGGAGGAAAATAAACTCTTCAAGTTTACTTTTCCTACTTTAGAGGAATTAAAAATCTTTTTCCTTCACATTTTTAAACTCTTATTATCATTATTATTGTTGTTGTTGTAGATGTTGCATTACTATTGTTTTCAGTTATTGCATTACTATTGTTTTCAGTTAAAGGTGATAACTGGGCTAAGAAGACTCTACTCTCCAATCTACAATAAAAAAGCTCCCGTGGATCAACAAAATGTGGTATATATAGACAATGGAATTTTACTCATTGACCAGAAAGAATGATATTTTACCATTAATAAAGAAATGGAAAATAGTCTGTTAAGCCAAGTAAGTCAGGTGCAGCGAAACAAAGGATTCATGTTTTGCTTTACATAGATTTAGCCATTAATAAGTAAATATGTTGCATGGTATGCAAGTGTATACAAATATATTAACTGAAATACACAGGGAGATTCAAGGGAAAACTCAGTGTAATTCCTTAGAAAGGCAAAGTCAACGTTGAACAAAATAAACACCAGGAAATGGGTACTCGAAAGGGGTACAGTGGTGTCGAGAGGAAAAAAATGCAGACCAGAATCCAATGTATAGTCTACAGAATCAAGAAGAGTGGGAAAAAGGATGGTTAAGGAAGAGACAGTTGAGAACATTGAGAGTAACACTAATCAAGATATACTGTATTCTCCAATAATGAGAAGATCATGGCTGAAGTCAGGAAAGCCACTCCTTTTGTAATAGTCCCACAAAAAAATAAAATAACTACAAGTTAACTAAAGAAGTAAAGGACCTCTATGATGAAAACTTTAAAATCCTGAAAAAGGAAATTAAAGCACACTAAGGAAGTGGAAAACAAACAAACAAACAAAAAAGAACCTCCCATGCTCCTGGATTGGGAGGACTAACAGCGTGAAAATGGCAATTCTGCCAAAGGCTATCTACAAATTCAATGTGATACCTATCAATATCCCAATCTCATTCCTCAAGGAAATATAAGAAGAAATCCAAAAATTCATATGGAACAATAAAAGACCCCGAATAACAAAAATAATCCTTAACAGAAAGAACAGTGCTGAAGGAATATCAATACCAAACTTCAAACTCTGCTACAAAGCCATAGTAATCAAAACAGTTTGGTACTGGCACAAGAACAGACCCGAGGAGCAATGGAATAGAACTGAAGACTCTGAAATGAACCCACAGACCTATAGCCATCTAATCTTTGACAAGGGAGCTTAAAAAAGTAGAATAGAAGAAAGACAGCCTTTTCAGTAAATGGTGCTGGCAAAATTGGTTAAACACCTGTAGTAAACTAGAGCTAGATGCCATATATAACCCTGTACCAGAATCAACTCCAAATGGATCAAAGACCTCGAAGTTAATGCAAACACCCTTAAAACATTATAGGAAGGAATAGGAGAAATGTGAAGCCTGAACAAAATATAGCCATTTTAGGTTGAGATTCCATCTAGTAAAGGCACTATAACTAAATTGCAGGAAACGTGTCAACAACCCCCTTTGTGTCAAACTCCCCTAACAACAGCTAATCAGCAGATGGCAGGAAATATCTAAAGTTCCAGATGTTACTGCAGTTAAAGACCACTGGGTCCACATCCTTGTGGCTCAGACCATCTGCTTTGGCCAATCATTTTGGAAAGCATTAACCCCATGAGCCAACCAATCACCTTTACCAGGTCTGTCCCCGCCACTGGTTACATTAATCATTTTTTTAGAATTATTTTATGACTTTCCTGAGGTGTGATATGATTTGCTAAGTGCTGCTACGACACATAGAATGTCCCTGAAAAAAACCCTGTTAACTGAAGGATCAGGGCCCTCAACTCTGACACGCTGCATGGGTTATTGTTGTGAGTCCAGGCTCCAGCTTGCAATAAATGACTCTTGTGTGCTTGCATCGGAATCAGCTCCTTAGTGGTCTTTGAGGATCCATGATCTGGGCATAACAGAAACTCTAGGGCTCCTTGGCAAAGGCTGAAATTTTCTTAATAAAGAGCCAGAAACACAACAAACCAAAGAAAGGTTGGACAAATGGGAATTACACAAAACTGAAGAGCTTCTCCATGACAAAGGACATAGCTAGCAAGAGCAATAGAAAGCCCACAGATATGGAAAAGATCTTCACTAGCCATACAATGGACAAGGGTCTCATATCTAAAATATACCTGGAACTCAAAAAATTAAATCCCCCAACAACAAATCTTGAAAGAAAAAACCGCCCAATTAATAAGTGGGCTAAAGACTTAAAGAGAGACTTCTCTGAAGAGAAAATAAGAATGACCAATAGACACACAAAGAAATACTCAACTTCTTTAGCCATAAAAGAAATGCAAATCAAAACAACCTCACCCCAGTTAGACTGGCTCTAATCAAGAAATCTAGTAAGAACAGATGTTGGAAGGGATGTAGCCAAAAGGGAACCCTACCGCATTGTTGGTGGGAATGGAAACTTGTTCAACCACTTTGGAAAGCAGGGTGGAGGTTCCTCAAAAGACTCTACATAGAGCTCCCCTATGACCCAGCAATCCCACTTTTAGGCATTTACTCAACCAATCACAAACAAGACCATACTAAAGCTACCAGCACAACTATGTTTATGGCAGCATTATTAACCATAGCTAAGGTATGGAACCAACCCAGATGCCCCTCAGTAGATGAATGGATCAAGAAAATGTGGTGTGTGTGTGTGTGTGTGTGTGTGTGTGTGTGTGTGTGTGTGTGTGTGTGTGTGTGTGTGTGTGTGTGTGTGTGTGTGTGTGTGTGTGTGTGTGTGTGTGTGTGTGTGTGTGTGTGTGTGTGTGTGTGTGTAATGGAATTCTATGCCTCCATCAGAAAGAATGACATTGCCCCATTTGTCAGGAAATGGAAAGACTTGGAAAATATTATACTAAGTGAAGTAAGCCAGACTCAAAGAAACATAGGTCCCATGGTTTCCCTTATCTGCTATAACTAGTATATGTCTAGGACAAGCAGAAAAAGTCAAAAGCTATGTATGTATGACTATATAACCTGATGCTAAGCAAAATAAACCCCAAGACAGGGACAGAGGAGGTTCTATCTTTGTTGCTGTTTTTTTTAATGTACTTATAATGTACTATGTGTGGTTTTTGTTGTTGTTTCTTTGTATGTTCTTCCCCCATGGTACTATCCCTTTTGTCACTGTATTTGATTCCCATGTCCTGCATCTTGTATATACATTTTTCTAATTTGAGGAGGGGAAGGGAAATAACAAAATGCTGAAATAAGGATACAGGATGACCCATTGTTACAATGAGATGTACAAGACACTATGTTGAAAACGAACTTTACAACTTTGCAGGGGTTTGGGAGGGGAGGGGGGAGTTGGGGAGGTGGGGAGAAAAGGCATAGTAGGGGAAAAATAAAGGAGGGTGTAACAATGCTTGATAGGAAATGTACTCATTACCTTGTTTATATAACTGTAACCCCTCTGTACAGTATCTTTACAATTAAAATACATATTAAAATAAATAAATAAAATAAAAAGATATAGTGTGTTCAGAAACTGCTTGTTAAATGAAAACTCTGTTGTACAACTACTTAAAGATGATGATGAGATAACAATAATAATCAATTAGAAAAACTTTTGCAAACCAACGGATGCTATCTAACAAATTTCTACATTTTACTTTAAAAGTATTTCATTTTTAAATCATAAGGTCATCATAATCAAGGTAAAGTTATTGTCATTTTTCTCTAAATTTAAGCTTTTACTTTTAATAAGTCATTGTAAACAATTGACAAATAATGAAATGCCATTATTTTCATTGCATTTTAAAAAGTTCTATGAAAATTAAATGGCATACAATACGATGTGTCTTCCTTAGGCTGACTGAGTAATTAAATGGCAGTACTATTGATAAATTGTTGCTATAACTAGTATTAGAACCAATTCCATTACTACTCCTAGAAAATTATATAGTGCCAGTTCCTTGGAAGTGTTAACATCATCCTTTTACTGATTTCTTTAACATTCTTATTGATAGCATAATCACCAATAGTTTTGTCCTTGAATAATTGGTCTTATTCATTTATTATTCTAAGTTATCATCAGAGTGTTTCCTAGAGATCATGGGGTCCAAGTTGATGTGATTGTACCTTTCTTTCCCTTTCCAGTACATCAAATTCTCGTGGTTCATCTTTTACTTACCTTCTGCAGAATTGCTGTTTACAGTCTGACTCCAGTTCTCAGGTCATTCATTTACAGAGCTAGCGGGAGTCTAGTCTGGCAAAGATTCTTCCAGCTCATCCATCAGCCTACTCTAGTCCTCTCATAGGGTTCATTTAAACGTCCCAAGTCCCAGGGAAGATATCCCTCAAAAGATAATAGTTAAACTCATCTAGAAAGCAAAACATGTAAATTTTCCCACATAGTAAAAACTAATTACTAACAAACAGCATGGTTATAAAGCTTATATGACTTGAGGATGTATCACAAGAAAAATCCTTTTATAAGTTATACTGCCTATAGATAAGTAGAAAGTAAAAATTAACAATAAATCAAAGTAACATTTCTCAGACATGGCTGCAAACACATATTCCTGTAAGAGACACTATTTGGATTAAATAGAGATATTTCTTCTTCATACAAATAATACATTTTTTTCAATCTACCAAGTAAACACACAAGTATTTAGAGATAAAGTAATAAAATCTTCTCATGTGTACAGCCTAAAGCTATTCTAACAAAACACTAAGTCATTTAAGAGAATACCTTGAATTAATTGTTCACTTTTAAGTTCTTGGTACATCCATTCAATAAATTGGGTCCTGTTTTTGATTTTCTAATTCTCAGTTAAATAAAAGAAATTGCTTTGACTGATCACTAAATCAGCTTGATGGTTTACTCTTGTATATAGAATGAGCAGAGTATTTTGAACATATTGGCCAGTTTGACTCAACTGAAATATGTTTGTGTGCTGAATCTCCCTACCCTAAGCATTACTCTATCCTCTGGAGTGTACTGGACTGGACTGTATTATCCAGGTTGAACTGTAATCATATGGTCATTGACAACCTGTTGCAGTAAATTTTCAGTGCCGGCCAGTGCCTGACTCAGGCTTCCAAATATGGTCACCAGTTTATCTATGCTGCAAGTGCTCCCTTTATTGAATATTTTTTAAAGAACATTAATGTAAATACTTAAAAATGGAAAAATCAAAAGACAGTATGTAAGATATAGCCTTGTTAATTTGAAAAATACTTATAAACTCTTATTTAAAATGAGGGTATGTGAATCAATTACTTAAAAGTAATACTAAAATTCAGAAACATATTTCCATCATGAGGTAAATAGAAAATATTAACCATAAGCTAGGAAATGTAGAATGGAACTAAAATATGCTATTATATGAGATGAAAGAATGAACAAGAATTTTAAAATTAGAACATAAAATTAGAAAGCTCTTATTTAAAAAAAAATTGTACTAATCCTGGTTACCACTTGGGTAAGAATTTCTTTTTTCAGAATGGATGATGTACCCTTCAGAACTTAAAGTTTGCCATGCATATTCATTTCAAGTCTAAAGAGAATTGTATTATCTCATCCCTGAAAGAATTAATGATCCTTAATAGTTCCTAATGACATTTGATCTTTGTCCCTTTGTCAACTCTTCAGATGATTTGAAGCATACAAATGTTTCTGTTATTACTTGACCTCTAAAATCTCTTGTATGAGAACAAGATTTGAAAAAAAATTCTTGTTAAACTATGTTAAAAATTCTCTATTTCGGGGCTGGGAAGGTGGCTCAGTGGTAGAGTGCTTGCCTTGCATGCATGAAGCCCTGGGTTCAATTCCTCAGTTCCACATAAGCAGAAAAAGTGGGAAGTGATGCTGAGGCTCAAGTGGTAGAGCACTAGCCTTAAGCTGAAGAGGGAGGGACATCACCCAGGCCCAGAGTTCAAGCCCCACGACCAACCAAAAAAAGAAGAAAAAAAAAGAAAATTCTCTTTTTTCTCTCCATGTCAAAGAAAATATACTTGGGTTTCTTTTGCATATATGTACCAATGTTTTGGAACAAAAAAAGAGTAAAGTAAGAAATGGAAACTTGTATCTTGGATGAGGGAGCTAAAAAAATAGAATGGAAGAAAGACAGCCTCTTCAGTAAATGGTGCTGGCAAAATAGGTTAACTACTTGCAGAAAACTAAAGCTAGATCCTTATATATCACCCTGCACCAGAATCAACTCCAAATGGATCAAAGACCTCGGAGTCAAAGCAGACACTCTGAAAACATTACAGGATGGAATAGGAGAAACCCTAGGTCTCCTTGGCTCAGGCCGAAATTTTCTGAATAGAGACCCGGAAACACAACAAATCAAAGAAAGGGATTGCATGAAGTTGCAGAGCTTCTGCATAGCAAAGGACATAGCTAGCAAGATCAATAGAAAGCCCACGGAATGGGAGAAGATCTTCACTAGCCATACAACAGACAAGGGTCTCATATCTAAAATATACTTGGAACTCAAAAAATTAAATCCCCAACAACAAATCCTCAAAGAAACAACTGCCCAATAAATAAGTGGGCAGACTTAAAGAGAAACTTCTCTGAAGAAGAAAGAAGGATGGCCAATAGACACATGAAGAAATGCTCAACATCCCTAGCCATAAAAGAAATGCAAATCAAAGTAACATTGAGATACCACCTCACTCCAGTTAGAATGGCAAAAATCAAGAACTCTAATAACAACAGATGCCGGAGGGGATGTGGACAGAAGAGAACCCTACTGCATTGTTGGTGGGAGTGTAAACTTGTTCAACCACTTTGGAAAGCAGTATGGAGGTTCCTCAAAAGACTTCACATAGAGCTCCCCTATGACCCAGCAATCCTACTTTTGGGCATTTACCCAAATGTTTACAAACAAGACCACACTAAAGCTACCAGCACAACTATGTTTATTGTAGCATTATTTACCATAGCTAAGATATGGAACCAACCCAGATGCCCCTCAGTAGATGAATGGATCAAGAAAATGTGGTATATATACACAATGGAATTCTATGCCTCCATCAAAAAGAATGACATTGCCCCATTTGTTAGGACATGGAAAGATGGAAAAAATTATATTAAGTGAAGTAAGCCAGGCCCAAAGAAACATAGGTCCCATGGTTTCCCTTATTTGCAATATCTAGTATATGTATGAGTCAAGCAGAAAAGGTTAGATAAGGTGATGTTAGGAAAATGAACCATTAGATATGTATTTTAATGTTTTTTTCTTTCATGCATTTGTTTCTAATGCATTTATAAGATTATTTCTTTGTTGCTTTGTATGTCCCTCCCCCACAGTATAACCCCTGCTTTCACTATATATTTTTTTAATTTAATTTAATTTAATTTGTGAACATACTGTACAGAGTTTCACGATATTTGATGTCGGTATCATTTATGGAGGAGATGGGGAAAAACAAGTCGTTTAAGGATACAGGTGGACCTGTTGCAACAATGAGAAGTACAAGTTGTCATGTCCAAAACGAACTTTACAACTTTGGTGGGGGGGGGATAAGGTGGGGGACAGGGGAGAGGCTGGGAAGGGATGTGAAGGGTAAACAAAGGAGGAGGCTGCAATGCTTGATAAGAAATGTACTCATTATCTTGCCCATGTAATTGTAACCCCTCTGTACAGTATGTTCACAAAAAATAAAAATTAAAATTAAAAAAAAGAAATGGAAACTTGTTGAATCATAAAGGAAAAAGTGCTGATACCTAAAGACTCCACACACTCTTCTGTGGTTTTCCTAAGAGCAGAAAATCAAGGAAATGTCACTAATAATGAGAAAGGTAACAGACCTAGATTCAAATCTAACTTCATGCCCATTAAATTTTCTTAATTCATCATAGATATAAAACTAATATTTACCTTATTATGTTATGATTAAGAATGAAGTGAATGTCAATTACTTATTGTGGTGTTCATCCTTAAGATACACACACACATGATCAAATTCAACCATTTATCAAGGGTGACACTGATGAAGATGCATTGTATTCATAACAACTTTGCTGAATGACAAAAACCGAATCTCATACTTGCTAAAAAAGAAAGAAAGAAAGAACAAAAAACCAAAAGGACAGTTTTGCCGGGCGCTGATGTCTCATGCCTATAATTCTAGCTTCTCAGAAGGCTGAGATCTGAGAGTCACAGTTCAAAGCCAGCCTGGGTAGGAAAGTCCAAGAGACTCTTATCTCCAATTAACAGCCAGAAAACCAGGGCTCAAAGTGGTAGTGTGGCATTGAGAAAAGAAATCAGAATATATTGTCAAATCTTCCTTTCTTATGTTTAAACATTTTAGAATCCCTAACTTGCTAATCACTCTATGTTGATCTTAATGCTTTAGTACTATTGGTTTCTCTTTTTGCGTAATTATTTTTGCTAGTGCTGCTGGATTGATGGTTGAAGAGAATTTGGAGCAGGCAGAGGAGAGAGCTGGTTTTATTCTTTCTCCAACACTATTGCATTATAGTACAGTCTAGCTAGACTGATCTGGTTATGAGAGGATGATATTGTTTTTTCAGAATCCTAAGGGTTTTTGTTGTTGTTGTTGTTATTGGATAATGCTGTGATCTAAGTCCAATCTCCTTGCTGGAATTCCTAATCTTTAGTAGCTCTTGCTGAACCTGTTTCCCAATTAGTAAAGAATAGGGTTTGGTGGAGTTAGATACTTTTGCCATTTTCCATTCACTGGCCTCAAAGCAAACCTTCTCAGGCTGTGATTCTTCTACTCTCATCACTATTCTTAAGTGTTCTCTTAGATGATGCTGGAGGATAGGAAAATAAAGATAACAGACCAATATCTGCCCCTTTCTGATGGCTACCTGGAAAATTCCCCCTAGTCATTTTGAAGACAATTGGACTGCTTTCTCACATAGGAATGGAATAATACGCACGGCAAAGCTGTGATTTGGGCAGGGAAGGGACTTGAAAGGAGTATGTATGTTTTCATCTAGAGCAATGGCTCACATTAGAATTAGCATAACAAAAAAGCAATGTATAGAGAAGGAGGTGATATCAGCTAAGAATCTACCTACTTATTTTGTTTGGTAATACCTAATTTTTCCAAGATTCCCCCATCATGTAAACAATAAAACTCATAACTATATTTAAGGCATCATGGAATGTCACCAAGAACCATATAAAATCCTGTATTTCTTTTTATACCATAAAACATGAATTTCATATCATTGAGAAGACTTTCTCCATCACTTCATTGGCTTTGTTCAGGACTCCTGCTGGTTGCTCATTTAATTGTTGGCATGGCTCCTGCTGAATGCTAGTTTTTGTGGTGACAGACTCATACAAGGTTTTCTGCTAGAATTGCGTTGTTGTTAGGAATACAAGCAGATTAAGTTCTGATTTTCAACATAATGCATATAAAAGTCTCTCCTTTTTGGCATTATTGTTTGGGACTTTTATTCATTGATATCTCAATTTGATGACTTGAAACTGTCGCTGACAAATCATTTCTTAACATTTGCAAGTAGAAAAAATAGTGTTTTTGCCTTATCCTTAGGCGTTATGAATTCTGAGTGTTATGCAAAGTATTACTAGGCTGAGTCACACAACAGGGGGTTCAGTTTTTAATAAAAGTGACTCTTATTTTTAATTATAGCAATTAAGATCTTCTTATTGGCAGGAAGACTATTGCTCCTCACATTCCACTGGGCTGAAAAAACTATCTTACTCTTTTGGTTATGGTTATTTCCAAGTTTAAAGAGTATTAAAATCAGAAAGGCAATTTACAGAAGACAGCATTCTTGAAAATATGTCTGAGGAATGACTTTTATTCTAGATAGGGTCAGAATCTCATGATAGCTCAAAAAAAAAAAAAAGAGGAAGAGAAGTAGCGCATAAGGACTAAACATTATCTCTGTAGAAAACCTGGTTGGAAATATTTTGTCAGTATAACATATTGTGAATGAATATTATATTTCAGCTTGTGTATATATGTGAACAATATGTTTTAAGCAAACGACATGTTCATTTTCTTACTCCTTACATGAGATCCTTTTAAAGAAGAAAAGGCACACAGGAATTAAAACTGCCAAAATGCCAAGCCTTGTGACAGTTCTATTTCTGTGGTAGACCTAATTAAACCTGGAATTTTCCAATATTTTCACTGACATCATTTATGTTGTAATTAACACTTTTTACTGGTAAAGATGGTTGTTTTCATATGAAGTCTTTCATCTTGTTGTGGTTACAACTATAAAACTGAAATAATAAAACCATAATTATGAAAATTTCCTAGCCACAAGTTTGCACATGAGACTGCTCTACATTGTGAGCAAAAATAAAAGGTAATTAAATGCAGATGGGTATAAGATTGAAAAATCATAGCACACTGCCTAGGATTTCTATTTTTCTGGTTTATTTTAACATTATTTGCAATTTGGCAAGCTATTTAGGTGATGGCATTATTATAATCCTATAAAATGTATATTTTGAGCAGATGGAGCAGCAAGCTACAACAGTATAGATGACACCTAGGAGGCAGAATTGTATATAAATATTATGATGACATCTGGAAATCAGTATGATTTATATAAAGTAGTATAACAGTTGGAAGCACATGAATCTGTAGTCTGACATATACATATATATGCACATAATAAATCAATGAATGATTATATTTAGCATATATATACATTACAGCATGTATCTATATATGTATATATGTACTTACATGCACATATGTATATCATATATATACATATATATTTATATGTATATCATATTTATACAACACATACATATATAAATATATGCATATACAATATATGATACATATATGTATATAAGTATATATCATGCACATATATGTGCATATAGCTGTAAATATAGATATATCTGTATATTCTTGGATATACAATATTAGATTAGATAATAAGAATCCAATTAAGCATATATAATCTTTGATATTACTTCAGTATTTATAGTTTGTCTTTAATTTCAACATTTTACCCAAGTTCATTTCAATAGTAGATAATATACAAAAGGAGAGCTCCATGTGCAGGACCTTTCTTTTAAGTGGAACAAGATTAGAATACAAAAGAAAAACTGGCACTTATTGGTAACTGGTAACTTATTGGTCATCATAAAAAAATAAGAGATGAAAAGCAATAATGTTATAGAGCAATTTGATCTATTGTATTGATGGGCTGAGAGAAAAGTGCTAAGAACCATACCTCAAATTGGCAAGTTCACTGAAAGCAAATTTGCTGTGAATGATGATAATTTGTACTGAAAGAAATTAGTGCCAATATCATTAGGAATTACACTCTGTTCAGATTCCAATGGTTAATAATATTCTGTCATGCTTATAACTTTATGTAAGATGTAGAAGTTCAACCAAAAATGTTCAGAAAAGAAAAATCATGATTAAAGAAACATCCTATTGTTTTGATATATATATATATATATATATATATATATATATATATATCTGTTTTAGAGTTAAGTGAAGGAATGCAAAACAGATTATATAATTATACTTTAAAAATCATGAAAAAGGATAGATTTTCTCCACTTTTTCAGCATTATGTCTAATTTATCTTAAATTTGAATGATAACTCAAATAAATGTTAGCCTATCTCCAGTAAGAATGAAGTGTCTCGAACTTTTAGACACCATTATATTGAGGTTATTGTAATATAAAAAGTACTTTTATAAGTTGAAATTTCCTTAATATTCACAACTAAAAGTAAAAATGTAGGATATTAACATTCATAGAAGCTAGGTCTGCACAAGCACCCTTTATAATACTTAATTATTAGGTGTCTCTTTCATGAAGAAAATGGGTCATCTTTCCATGCTAACAGCTTTTGTATCAGTAAGTATGCTCTATTTTTCTAAACTTTTGGAAAGGTTCTATCAACAATTCTTACACAATATTTGTTTAGCCAAAATGTCAGTTTAAAAGAAAGCTTTCTTCCTTATGAAGATGGCAAATGTTACATCTCATCCCCTTGAGTTTTTGAAATGTAATATGTATATATTTCAATCAATTCTATCAAGCTTTATTGAAGCCTTGATATAAGTTAAGTGAGAAACCAGATAGATAGATATTGAGACAGAAAGATAGATATTGAGATAGAATAGATACATAAATACTTACATAGACTATATATATACTTACATAGAATATATATATGTTTACATAGAATATATATGTTTACATAGAATATATATATATATATATATATATATATATATATTTATTTACAAGATGGAGGACAGGGTTGTTACTTAATCCTTTCTAAAGCTCACTTTCCCATTTATGTCTCTTTCAAAATGCCATTATTTTCAAAGAGGACTTCAATCTTCATTGTAAATATAGAACTACCCACAAGTACACAAGTTCTATCTTACATTGACATTGTATATATGTCACATTTTATTTTTCCTAAAAGAGATTAACACCACCTACTTTTACTACTCCTTTCTTATCTGCTTATTATGTTTCTATTAGAATGTAAGTTCTATCAAGGCAACCACCTTGCTTTGGATCTAATTCATGGGTGGCACATAGTAAAAATAACAACTAACACTTCAAGAATACATATAATCATTCATGTACCTATTAAATAGATTCTACTATCTTCTTTATTTGAAGTATAAGAATCTGTAGCATAGACAAGTAATATGGAAGAGTAGAGCTGGAATCTGACTCAGAAACTACAACCCATGATTTATACCTTAACTACCATGATTGAACTTTTAAATCATGTTTGTATTAATAGAACCAGGAGACTTAATAGTGTCTTAAAAAAATAGAAAAGTCTAGAAAAAGTCTAGAAACAACATCTTAGAATTCTGAGCCTTTATATCATATTAATTTAGAATCTAAAAATAATATTTATTTTAAATTTGGTTTTAAATTTTCTATGTTGAAATTTGACATTTTTTTCTCTCTTGACTAACCTAAATCTTTTACAACTAAAATCAAGCTCACCTTAGAATCAAGCTCACTCCTGAGTTACTAAGGACAAAATACTTGAGTTTCAAGATGGGGCCAGCTCTCAGCTAGGTTTCAGTCATCATTTTATTACCAGTCAGGGTGGAAACTGAGACTTTGTTCCTCTTTTTGTCAAGAATGAAAATGATAGGTTTTTAATATTAGAAATACAATCAGCCACTAATGACAATGATCCTTCTCTTAACCTGGAGTTCATGATTTAATAAAACAGGTATATGACATACATACTATCTATGCAGATTTAAAGTTTTAAACAGGGTTTGTTGAGTCTGTAAGAAAACATGGCTACTGTTACCTTCTTCTGTAACAATATGCTGATTTCTTATCTAAAATCTACACTTTAAGATGAATCTAAGCTCTAATATGAATCTCATTTCAGAGAGTTGCTTATCTTTTCTGGCACAGTCTGATCCCTCTGAATTTGCCATCTGTGCGGTATAGTTTTCTAGGCTTCAACTCTGATCTGCTCTGTAGCTTGGAACAAGATGGAAAAATGAACTGCAGTCGTGGAGATTCTGGGCTATCTGGAGTTTTATTTATTCAATTTCAAAAGAAGGCCTTAAGAGCTAAAGCAATAAATTTAATAAAAACAAATAGAATATGCCAGTTTCTTCGGCCATAAGCCGTACCCTACCCATTAGCTCAGTAACAAGGGTCTCTAGAATGTTCATGTTTTATTATTTGGAGTGTGGAACCTTCAGGAAACCTTATAGGTTAGCAAAGGAAAATGAGAGTTTAATATTTAATATGAAACTATTTATTTATTTTATAGCAAAATTCTCACTGTGTAGATAAATGGAACATGATATGTTTATTTTCTATATGAATAAGTCATATGTGCCCAATTTGTACTGCCTGTACCAGTCACAATACAATTACATTGCAAACATATCCTTGGCAGAAAAACAAGCATTTTGCTAGGTGATAAGAATAATCTTCTCATCTCAACTAGTTCTTTTTTGAGATATTTAATTTTTTTTTAAAAAAGGTAACACCAGAGGGCTCAAGCAATGACATTTTATAGAAATCAATCAGTCTATCTATCTATCTATCTATCTATCTATCTATCTATCTATCTATCTATATGAGTTGAAGTGAATTGGCTGAAAATACAAACACTAGAAGACTTAAAAAGTGATAGCTTGTTGATCACTAAAGTAAGCAATATAAAGAACAATTACACAGGGAATTTCCTTTAATAAACTCTTCTTTTCATTTTACAATGATAAAACCCATAAAACACACGCAAAGAAGGAGGAAAGATAATGGAAAGGTAAGTGGAAAATCATTTAAATATCTTAAATAATGTGTGTACTCTGTGTATGTAAATGTGTGTGTGTTTTAAAGAGACCACTCAGAGTAAGACATTGCTGAGCATAAATCATTTCTGAAGTGATATGACACATAATGAATAGATCACTGCTGAGCTAGGGAACTTCAGAAATCTAAACTACCCTCTTGATCTGAACTACCTTCTCAAATCAAGTTTTCCTAACCCCAGAAAAAACACGTCATAGAGTTGACATGCATGGGCTTAATAATCCCATCCTCAATTTAAAAAGCCTACCCCAGAAACACATAGCTCCCAACTACTACTTCTGAAAGAAATTATTAAAATTTCCTGTTTTTCATACAACCTATGTTTTGTTTTCCATGTAAGGTCAGAACAATATATCTCCTTTTGGGTTTCCTGTATGATGCACCTCTCTTAAATTCAGCTACATTTTTCACTTGGATTTCTTCATTTTTTCCACCATATAAACTACTGAATTCCATCCTGTGTGTATATGTGTGTGTGTGTGTGTGTGTGTGTGTGTGTGTGTGTGTGCGTGTGTGTGTGTTTTGTTTTCACTCACTGAAGTAACAATGCAGGAGGCATTGATTTTGCTGGCTGAAAGATACTATGCCCTCACCAATAATGATAACTTGCCATTTTTATAAAATCTGACCTCTGTGGTACAGCAACGAAACTTTCGAAAAAAGATCAATGTGCTGTCTTGAAAAAGGAGGAGGGGGGAAATCACCATTTAAAACTAAAGTAGATGAAGGTCATTTCATCTTACAATGCTCTCCTGTTCCATTTCCAGTCACTAGTGGAAAAGTTAAAAAGGAAAAACCAATATTAGTATTTCTTCTCTGACCTTGGAAGAGACCTTTTCATTTAGCAGAACACTACAGTGAGTTTTTGGTCTATACACAAGGGATAAAGAAAAATACATAATCGAAATGGGGTAGAATTCAAGTGAAAAAAAGACCTGAGAAAGTTGAGAAAGAGGCCAAGTATTTGAGCAGAAATCAAAGCAAAGCTCATTTATCTCATCTGTATTCATGCATTTTTAAAGAGGTAAGACCATAATTAAATTCAAATGCACTGGACTAGAAGTCAAAACCTAGACACAGAATGGGCTGTGTCTCTCTCAAAACTCTAGAAAGGGCAGATATTTGAGGAAGGACTTTCTGTAGTCCCAAGCTAGTTACATGTTACAGAACAGAACAATTTCAATGGACATCTAGTTTAAGAATTTAAATTATAAGTATCATGAATGTCTGCGTCAGTTTAAATATAAATGATTTGACATTGCGTTTTATATTATGCTACTGAAAAAAATATGTTGCTCTTTTTCAGTCCCTAGACTATATGTCAAAAATGCAAGTGAGTGTTCATAGGCTTCATCTCCACTTAACAATAGTAGATTCTGTCATTCTATGTTTTATTACTATAAGGAAATATTGAAGGCTAGGGATTTATGAAGAAAAGAGTACTGGGAGTTTCCAAGATATGGCACTGACGTTAGCTCAACAGTGATGAAGGTCCTTGCGGCCTTACATCATAGTTTATCATTTTGTAGTGAGAGTATAAGGAAGAGGTAACATAATCATATAGAAAGCAAAGGTAAAGAGGGGCCAGGTTTGCTTTTTTTATTCTCCAAGAATAATGCATGTGTCCCAGAAGAGCTACCTGAATCTAGCTCTAAAGCACAACCACAACCAGCTAGCAACCAATGTTGGGAACACTGCCAATCTGAGGATCAATCCCCCAATAAATGAAACCGGAAGTTACACACAACATTGAAGTCATAGCAGTCTGCAATTGTGTTTTAATTCACATGATCTATATCGTGAACCTCACTACAATATCTGTTAGAAACACTGAAATACCCCTCAGAAGCTAATATTAATACAAATACTTAAATTCTACATCTCTCACAGACTGATTGACAACTATTACGAATGATGAAATATATGCTGTGTTTATATGTATATATGTAAATTAATCTATAACTAGTTTGTTCTGAAGTGGAATTTTTCAATGTTCCTTTGACAGATTTTTAAGTGTCTGTTACATGTAGCCTTCAACAGATTTAGTGTTGATATTTAAACTTCTTGGAGAAAAGACTTATTACATAGCAATACCTGTACAAAATCATCCATTAATATGTTTAAGCATATTTGTCCTATTACTGATAAAAATATTAAATAAATAAAATTAATAAAATGCATTTGTTTAGTGACCTAAAGGGAGTGATGTTTGACTTATCAATATTGGGACAAAGCATGATAAATTAGTTCTCCTGTTATTTTCCTTAATGTCTTTCATTATTATGATCCTTTTAATCAGATAAAAGTCATATGCATTTGTCATCCATGTTCAATTGAAGAATTCTAATGAAGTTCAGCCAGAAATAGTGATGGAAACCTTCAATCCAGCAACTATAGTTTCAGGACTTGAACATGATCTCAATGTCAAGGTGCGACTCAGTTACATAGTTACATACATATCTCCAAAATCCTCAAAACAGAACAGAACCAAACAAAACAAAAAGAATGACACTAAAGTCCAAAACCATTAAACACTGATAGTGAAGGTTTAAAAAAATAAAAAAACAAAGTAAATTGTTTTCTTTAACAAATCCTTCCAAAGAATGGCATCTAATTTTACTTCATAGTTGAATTAGATTATAGTTATAGCCTCCCATTTTCAAAGTTGAGAATTTAATGTGCAAACACTGTTTGAAATCTCCCAGTGAATAATCTTAATTCCTATGACTAAATTAAGTATTTGAGATAAGGCATCAATTTTTTAAGATCATAGTTCTGCTGAAGGTATAAAACTTCAATGCAGCAAATGGTATCCTGGGGCTTCCTATTTTTCTGAACACATGCATGCATATAAAGAATGCACCAAGGGGACAAAATAAAACCATTCTATAATTATTGATTTAGGAGAAATTAATTCCTTTTTGAGGTGAAAATGAAGTCATAGTGAAAAGACAGACAAAGACATTAAGTCAATATTTGAGGAAGAGGGTGAATAGCAACTGCCAATTTGCTAATCAGCTCACATCAATGTCCAAGATGACTTTCTTTCAGTGAGAATGCATTTTGGTCTCTGTTTATTAAATTTCAAATGCTTTACTAAAACTGCCAACAAGGGAACTAATTGATGCCAATTATAGGGCCGTTCTCAGAGGACTTGGAATGAGTCCACCACATGCATTTTGCACACATGAATCATCCTCCCTCAATTTAATAATGATGATTAGCCACCTTGATACCACTACAGATAAAAATGTAATCCTTGATTTGTCTTATGTGAATATTTGATCTGAATTTATATCAAGTTACATAATTCCTGCCACATAATTTGTCAGAATTTGATTTTTAAGTTTCTAAATATTACCAGGTCTAAAGAAATACAATACCAAGTTCATAAGAAATGAGAATATTGTTTTAAAATATTTTTAAAATGCTAGTCTTGAAAGTCCCCTTTTAGAAAACATAAAAATAGCAAAAGCTGTCTACTATGGCATACATGTCTGAATTGACAATGCAAAAGGCTTGATTTTAGTCTACTTCTGAATGACTGGTGCTATTTATAATGATGATTTTTTAAGTAAATAACTAATCTCCAATCTCCATCCAAATATTGTTTATTTAAAAGCTGCTACATTGTATTAAAAAGCTACGATTTATGTGCACTATGTGTGTGTGTGTGTGTGTGTGTGTGTGTGTGTGTGTGTGTGTGTGTGTGTGTACACTGTATTTAATCCTTGGAGCAACTTAGTGTTTTAGATATGATGATCTCACTTCACAAAGAACCTAATTCTTTTGTAGCAGCATTATACAAAGGAAGATATATGAGAAAATGAAAGGAGAAATAGATACTGTGGTGTGACCCATGCCTTTTTTCTGAATGCAAGGTCTTTTATATGAATTAAAATCATTGCTGACATGCTCAAGTAAGTCTAATAACTAAATTGAACCTTTTCTTATCTATCTATCTATCTATCTATCTATCTATCTATCTATCTATCTATCTATCTATCTGTCTGTCTGTCTGTCTGTCTGTCTGTCTGTCTGTCTGTCTGTCTGGATCAACCAGATTGTCTTTAGTTCCACATACAAGTGTAAGATTTGAGTTCAAGGACTGGTGGAATTTGTTGATAGTGCAATACAAATAGCCAATAGCCAATGTTTGATTTAAAAAGCAAAGAGATGGAGGAAGGGAGAAAGGGAGGAGAATAGGTATGAGGAAGAAGGGTAAAGGAAGGAAGAAGAAGGAAGGAAAGAAAGAAGAAGGAAAGAAGGAAGGAAGGAAGGAAGGAAGGAAGGAAGGGAGGGAGGAAGGGAGGGAGGGAGGGAGGGAGGAAAGGAAGCAGGGCTCAAGTGGTAGAGTACCAGGCTAGCAAGCAAGCATAGATCCCAGACCCTCTCTGAGACACACACACACACACACACACACACACACACACACACACACACACACACACACACACACACACACACACACACACACACACACACACACACACACACACACACACACACACACACACACACAGAGGAACCTGAAATCCAAACATTGCAAACAAAAAGAGAATTCTGAGAGTCAAGGCTGTTGTTACTTGTATACTAAAGAATCAATTTTAAAAACCACCAAAGTTGGCCTCTACACTGCAATCATCACTCTTCTGAGATGAAATTATTTTCCTTTCACAGGATTCATAAGTTGAGAATTCAGGAATGTTGTGTTCCTCTCAAATATTATTGTTTGTTTGTTTTTTCCTTTAGAATAAATTCAACCTGATACCAACATGGTATCAATTCTCTTATAATACAAAATCTGAAAGTTTAGTACAGTAAACATCATTCTACATGGTTCATTAAGGGAGTACTGACTTCAAGTCAGACACCAATAGCTAGCTCATGCTATAATCCAAGATGTTCTGAATGGAAGGATCAACATTCAAGACATACCTTGACAGTAGGAAGCTGTTGGCATGTACCTGGCATCCTAGCAACCAGAAAGACTATCAGAAAAAAAATCTCATCCAGGGCAGGTAACAAGACCCTATTTCAAAATTAAGCAGCAAAAATCAGAAGCATAGCTCAGCGGTAAGAAGAGCTGTTCAGTAAAGAAAAGAAACTGACTTCAAATGATTATCACATACTAATAAACTTGACTGATATTACTATTTTTCATGTTTATAAAATATTCTTTAATTAATAATGTTGGAAATACCTTTAAAATGTTTGAGTTTGTTGTGGAGAAGGTTGAGTAAATTTTAGTTTACACTTGCCTGCGTGCATCCTCTGTGCTATAGGAACTGTAAAATACATTAATAATGAAGCAAGTAATATAAGTAATAGCCTTGATTATAGAAAACTGTAATGGCAACACAAGCAAGCTGAGCAAGAATAGTACAGACAATTACTTTTTCCCTGATTGCAACACATCACAAGTAAAACCCGGTGAACAATAATAAACCAGAACATTTGAAAATTTATTTTCAGCTATTATTTGAGAATTCACTTGGTCCACTAGTTTTAACATTTTAACTTTGTTACACAAAAAGAAACAAATCAAAATAGCCAGCATGTAAAATTTAATTCTAATTTTACTAACTTCATTCAAAGAAAAAATTTTATTTCTACTCTTTGTGGAGTTTTTGAGGTTATATTTTGTGCATACGTCCTATACATTTCTGTCTTTAAAGAAGGCAATTCCGGCCCAAGAACACTGACATAAATAGAGCTCACTTGAAAGAATTCAGGAATACAAAAAGTATTTATTTAATAAGAGTCTGATAAACCTTTTTAGGAATTTCAGGATAATTTTCTCTTTAATTAAGATTAAATATGGAAAATACTAAGGGATTTCAGAGTATGTTAATAAAGCCATGGGAATTTCTGATTTCTCCTTAGATAGGGAGAATAATTTTATGGTATAGAGAACTGCTTAATGTCACTACACAACTCTGGACAGATGAATTAACCAAAGGCTGGAATTAAGTAAGTGCTTACCTTGGGAAGTGAGAATTTAATTATGGAAAAAATTTAAATATCTAACTTCTATCAGAGCTGAATACTGTGATGCTATCCTGAGCTTATGTTCTAAAAGGCAATAGTCATCAGACATTGCCCATTGTATCCTAAATACATTTTTAATGTTACAAAATGTCAGTAGAGAATGGAATGCTAACATTTTAGTGAGCTCATTTTCTGCTGTAATTTATACACTGGGAATTTGACATAAAGAATAAGATTTCAGTGTTGTAGTAGAACATCATTTTGAATGTCAAAAAAATCCTCAGAAGATTTGGTAACAAGAGCCACTGACTACAAACTATTCATGTACAGAGATACACTGAAAACTGTTCACTAATGAGAGGTAGAAAATGGTAAGAAATGAGTGTAGGTGCTTAGTGCATTTGCTAGTATCGTCAAAGGGATAGGGCGAACTCTGGACCATATGGTAGGAAAATGAATAAAAATGCTTATCTACAAGTTTTCTATTAGAGTTAATTGAATATTAAAATATTCAACAGTCCCTGTATTGCTACATTACAGCCAGGTATCTTACAGAAAGGCTTGCTTTTAAACAACCTCAACAGAAAGTCATGTATGTGCCAATAAATATCTAAGGCCTGGGATAAGGTATCTTAACATACTAACTCCCACAGTAGAGTGCTTGCCAAGCAAGTATGAAGTTGCTAGTTCAAATTCCAGTAATGCCAAAAATAAGTAGGTGAATAAGAATTACAAACAACAGTAATAACACTTGTTTAGTGAATTGGGTGATTACTGAACACACAACCCTCACAACATAACTTATTTTAGAGAAGCTGAATATAGGTTGCAGACAACTTAGAAAACAAAGCAAATTAAACAAAATTACTTGATGTCAGTTCAATAGAAAATCTTGAAGCAGGATTTCAATGGGTGCTATCAGCAGATCCTCAGAGCTTTCCACATCAGCTACTTCCCACAGTGACTTATTCCTCCACAATGTTATGTTTTATCTAGTAAAAATCAAGCATTTTGTGTTAGGTACTAGGTAGATGCTAAGATCTGAGAAGAGCATGCTATTTTGCATATGCTTTGCCTGTAGACTAATTGAATATAATTCAATTAGATTCTACTCAATTAGATTCTCTAAATATAAATTAGGTTCTATCCAATTAAGTTCTCTAAATATAAACTGACTATATGCTAAATACCTATAGTCAGTTTCTCCTTCGTAGAATGGAAATGACAGTATGATTTCCTACTTAGATTATAGTGAGCGTAAAGCCCCTAGCTACCACAATTGCAGTCACTGGATACACACATGCATGTACACGTACACATGCACGCACAATGCTGTCTGTTATTAGTGATGAAGTAAAACCTTGTGAAGTTCTTCTGCACATAATGTGAGTAGACATTATCAGATTCTTGGCACATCAAAATTATTGTTTTTGATCTTTCCCACTTTAATGGTGAAATACCTAATGCATACTTATTGGTTCAAACAGTTCTGGTATTCTATAATGCTGAAACCCACAGATAATTAAGAGGAAATTATAGGCTTAGCTTTCTGAAGGCATAATTCTTATTGATCAAACTACTTATAAATCCAGTCTGAGTTTTGAAGGTTATATGAAAATAAATAGGAAGTTATATCCACCAGAGGCCCTACTGCTCATGAAAAAAAAAGTTACTGTTTTATCCCACACCAAAAAGATTGAGTTTATCATGTCAATTCAATGAACAATAAATATTAATAAAATGAATATTTGATTCTCCTTGGTAAACACTTTGTGTTTGTGTGTGAGTGATTTTCAAATTAGATGAATTCATAAGGAATACCTATAAGAGAAGGACCAAGGTTAAAAGGGGGACGAAATGTACCAGATTTGTCATGCCACATGTCTGCAATCTAAATTATTTTGACCCAAAGGCCCTTGAGAAGCAGCATACTTACGAAAAGCTCTAAAAGCTAGGTATAATGTTTCCTTTTAAAAATGAGGTTTTCAGCCAGGCACCCGTAGTTCAGGCCTGTAATCCTAGCTACTCAGGAGAATCACTGAGAATCACAGCTCAAAGCCAGCCAGGACAGGAACCAGACACGGTGCTGAGGCTCAAGTGGTAGAGTGCTCACCTTAAGCTGAAGAGCTCAGGGACAGGGCCCAGGCCCAGAGTTAAAGGCCAACAGCCAACAACAACAACAACAACAACAACAAAAGGAAGTTTTCTTTTATAAACGCTGTTTCCCTTTGTTGTCCCAGACCAAATTTCTTCCGTGAAGAAGTAGTGATGTACATATGCATAAGATGCCTTAACAATGTTATCTTCCTTTTTTTATTTCCTTAAATGTCCTCGTCTCCAAGAATCCTAAACCCTTTTTGCTTGTATTTAGCCTAAGATAGTATACAAGCCTAAATTCTAAACATTCCTTTGAGTTAATTTTAATCAGGTGCTCTAATTCATAAGCATGTTGCTAGTTGCAACAAACTTTTGTTTCTGTTTCTTTTATTAATCTGTCTTTTGTTGGTCTAATTTTCAGGTTCCCCACCAGAGAACGCAAAATGGCTATTGGCTATTCCTTTGGAGCTGTACTTTGAAGAACAATTTCTCCCTTTGCTGCACATTGTAAATTCTAAAAAAACAAACAAACAAAAAACCCACTTACTTCCAAATAATCTTTACATTTGCAGAACCCAGAATATCTGGTGATATTACACATGAGGATGTGCAATGTCTATCCTTATTATCATTTTTTTCAGTCCTGTGTGTCAACCAACTGAATGCATGTAGAGGATGGTGAGGTTTTGATTGCCTTAGGAGATAGGTAGAGATGAGCAGGAATGAGGAACTGCCCTGGGACTACAGATTCCATTCTAAAACCCCAGATGGTGCACACTTGCACTGATGATGCAGATGATGACTATGTATCATCCCTATAAAGCATACTCCTTACAAAGTCAAGACCAGACACCAGCCTTGGAAGTATATTGCTTTCTACTGGCAGCTAAACTAGGAATGACACAAGTCCCTGCCCTGAATTTCTCAAAAGCACAAGCGTACAACTTCCAAGCTACTGCACGGTCAATTCTTTTAAGAGGGCCTACAAAGGGAGAACCTTAGTTGTGTACCCTTTGGTAACCCCAAGCCTTGAAAACTTTGAGGCAAACAAACCTTGCCCACATCTCTTCAATTCTAATAAAAGTGTCTTTCTTCTCACATACAAATAGAAAGTCTCTGTACTGTACTTTCCTGTTTCCTGACAGTAGGAGTGTGTTCTAATTTTAGACGCCATGGCCAAAGACCAAGAAACATCTGGAACAACCAATTCAGTGGTAAAAATTCCGCTTATAGAAAAGTAATACCATTGTCCCTAGACCAAAAATTACAGGAGCTCGCCTCAGGAGTCTAGGTTAATTGCAATGTTCCAGCTGCAAATAATAGAAAGTTACATGGCCTAAATAATGAAGTCATGCCTAGCATATAGCTCCCATGTGTACTGGTCCCTGCAGCTTCTTTCCTTCATTATATCACCCTTTCTCATACCTGAGTTTTCCAGAAGGGTTTATTTAGATGGAATGATAGCTTCTCCTACCTTCTTAGAACACCTGCCCTTGAATAAACTTGATTTACTTCCTCCCAACACTCACTTTACAAGCACTGGCTTTTGAGTGGATGGTAGACAGAGGTATACTGATTGTTTGAAAATTCTATCAGTAGGAGTTGTTTGGTTCTGAATGTTTGTGATCCTGAAGTAATGTTTCAGGAAAAGTGTTCAAATAATGAGCCTAAACTGACTTTCACTATTAAATATCTTCCTTTTTCTTGGTTCTTTTAGTGTGAATAATAAGCTCTGTTCATTCCAAAATTACTTTTAGCCAATCCACTCATATGTCAAATAATGAATGGATGTTATTTTATTACATATTACAGAGCCAGAACTAGTGCCACTATTATGTGTTTTGTTTTTGTTGTTTTTAATATCCTGGGTTAAAACCAGTTTGTAGTGGAATCGATTAGCACACGGAGGTGAACAACATAGTCTCAATTTCAGCTGTACAAGAAGAAATACTGCATCCTCCTACATTTCTTTGGTTTATGGGTTAAATCAGCATCAGACAGATAAGTAGAAGAAAAACAACTTGAGTGCATATTTATGCATGCATGGGGGTTCCCCAATAACATATGTATGAGCTTCAAAGTAGATGCAGTATGAATGAGGTTTATATGTCATCCTGAATGACAGAATGGAATGGTGGCTTGGGATCTTTAGAAGACTAGTCAAGGAAAATTATGAGACTACAAGAAAGGCAAGATGGCCAGAAGAAACACTATAAAACATGTAAGGTTAATCTTTGATTAAGAATTCAGTGATTAAGAATCTCCAATGATTTGCTAGTCACCCCTCTCTTCCTGGTAGAGACAGCTTACAAATGAACTTTTCATTATAGATGTAAATTTCTTTACCAAAGGGCAGCTTTCTAGACCTATTCACAGGTATGCAATTTTTCAGAATAATTAATGTATTGAAAAGATATATTCATGGTATTATATCCTCCCGCAATTCCTCATCTTCCTTCTTTCCTCCCTCTCTCCTTACTCCATCCCTCTTCTTCTTCCTACTCTCTCTGTTTCAGATGGAATCTTACCTTGTACCCTAGAATGGCTTTACACTTTTTTTTAAATTTAATTTTATTTTATTTGTGAACATACTGTACAGAGGAGTTACAATTACATGGGCAGGATAATGCGTACATTTCTTACCAAGCATTGCAGCCTCCTCCTTTGTTTACCCTTCACATCCCTTCCCAGCCTCCCCTCTCTCCCCCATCCCAATCCTTCTCCTTCCACCCCTTCCCCCCCCCCCCCCCGCACCGACTTTGTAAAGCTTGTTTTGGAGATGACAACTTGTACTTCTCATTGTTGCAACAGGTCCACCTGTATCCTTAAACAACTGGTTTTTCCCCATCTCCTCCACAAGTTATACTGACATCAAATATAGTGAAAGCAGGGGTTATACTGTGGGGAAGGGACATATAAAGCAACAAAGAGATAATCTTATAAATGCGTTAGAAACACATGCATGAAAGAAAAAAACATTAAAATACACATCTAAGGGTTCATTTTCCTGACATCACATTATCTGACCTTTTCCGTTTGACTCATACATATACTAGATATTACAAATAAGGGAAACCATGGGACCTATGTTTCTTTGGGCCTGGCTTACTTCACTTAATATAATTTTTTCCAAGTTTTTCCATTTCCTAACAAATGGGGCAATGTCATTCTTTCTGATGGAGGCATAGAATTCCATTGTGTATATATACCACAATTTCTTGATCCATTCATCTACTGAGGGGCATCTGGGTTGGTTCCATATCTTAGCTATGGTAAATAATGCTGCAATAAATCATATCTAAAATATACTTGGAACTCAAAAAATTAAACCCCCCAACAACAAATCTTCAAAGAAACAACTGCCCAATAAATAAGTGGGCAAAAGATTTAAAGAGAAACTTCTCTGAAGAAGAAAGAAGGATGGCCAATAGACACATGAAGAAATGTTCAACATCCCTAGCCATAAAAGAAATTCAAATCAAAACAACATTGAGATATCACATCACTCCAGTTAGAACAGCAAAAATCAAGAACTCTAACAACAACAGATGCTGGAGGGGATGTGGACAGAAAGGAACCTTACTTCATTGTTGGTGGGAATGTAAACTTGTTCAACCACTTTGGAAAGCAGTATGGAGGTTCCTCAAAAGACTTCACATAGAACTCCCCTATGACCCAGCAATCCTACTTTTGGGCATTTACCCAAATGTTTACAAACAAGACCACACTAAAGCTAGAATGGCTTTACACTTAAGCTGATTCTCCTATTTAATCTAGCAGGTGCTAAGATTACAGATTACAGGATGATATATTCTTGTTTGCAATCACGCCTTCTGTGCCTTGAATTTCATGTTACCATATTATGGGTAAAATTGAAAGGACTAGTTTACATTGTTTCAAAAGTCATCTTTGGGCACTAACATTCTTAAAACATAAATATATTAAAAAGTTGACAGCCCTCAAATGTAGAAATATTTTAGCATGCATTCATAATACTTTCACAAATACATATGCTGCTTTAGTAGTTTCATAAAGATAGAATCTCCAACTCTTAAGAATATTGTTGTTGGGTTTTTTTTCGGTGTTGGGCATGTTAGGTAGGAAAGGTCACCTGGCAAAAGGAGAGAAAGTAAGCAGAAACCTCAACAGAACAGATTTTAATCATCGCTGAAGAGGGACTCCAAGTACCACTGAGTAGAGTCAAAGATACAAGGAGCACAGAAAGTAGAGTTCCAGGGCTTCAGTCAAACAAGGAAGTCAGAGCAGATAAAACATTCTACCTGAAAGGTTCTGCCCCAGCAATGCTAACTTTCAGATGTGTAAGGTTTTTCTGAGAATTGCTTCAAGGTAGAGACTTCCAAAAATGGCCCTAGGGGTTGTCAGAAGGAATCAAGTGCCCTGAAGGCAGCATTGGGTTAGGAGAACAACACCCATTCCCAGCAGGGGATGGAACTTACCTTTTACTTACTAGCAACCCCCTCATACACATCTCAACTCGAAGAGTCATTTTCAAATGATAGTTTTAGTTTGACATTCATAGCATTAACTCTGTCTCTGCTCCTAAGAAGATTTTTATTCTTCTAGTGGAATTTCACAGGGACATCACTTCTTTCTATAAGTCTCCCAACTCAAATTAGCCTAATTGACTCCATTTTGTATACAATTCCATTTTTTCTTTTCCTGGAAGGAAATCTATTTTATTTTATTCTGCAGAAGGCATTCTTGGAACTCAGGAAGAACACTACCTTTGTCCTGTTTGGATAAGATAGTCCTAGAAATATGTATATGTTGACAGTTACCTCGGCAAAAGCACTAAGAAACTAACTATAGCAAAACTTTCCGGGACCAGTTAGCTGCACTAAAAGTACAAGACACCAGTATCTTAAATGCTTATAAATCCCCGCCCTAAAGTACACTTATTTCCAACACCAGCTATGATGTCTGCTTTTTTCCTTACTCAGAAAACCTCTTGCTAACCTCACTCTGACTCTAGGTTCATTCTTTCACACCCTGAACCTGCTGAACTGAACCTCCCTCCTCCCCATCTAAAACTTTCTGGTCAAATTTTCTTTCTTTGATGTCAGTGTAATTTTCGTTATTAGTTTAAGATATTGTATTACATTTTTTATTTGTTTGTTGATTGCTAACCCTTGGTAAATTTATAAGACTCAGAGAAAATTCAGTTTGGAGTAGACAACATTAATGTTCGCTTCTTTCTCTCCCTCTTTCCTGTCTCGGGCCATATTCCTGAGAGTTGGATTATCACTCTGATCTTCATTCATTTTTACTTATACACTACTAAATGTATAATGTTATTGAAACCTGTATTTTGAAAGAAAATTAAAAGGGTAGCCTGTTCACTCTATGTGTATGCAAACCATATGAAAGCAATTAGGTGTCAACAGAAACGATAATTATCTTTGGGTCACCACCTTTTGTGAAGCCTTGCAAAGTAAAAGGGGGTGTGGCTTAGCTCACAACAGGTTCTGTCAGTCCTTTAATTTTTTTTCAAATTTTTTATTTTGATTAAGTGGTTACATAATTTCCCAAATTTCACAGTATTGTGGGATAGTGATGCTTAGTTAAAGTCACAAACACATTCTAACTTTCCTGGAGCAAATTGTCTATCACGGTCTATAACATTTATGAATTCTATGAGCTTCTCGATACAACTATTTCTTCCACATTGGGTGATAGCATCAGCTGTTCCCTCTTTCCCACTTGTTCCCTCTCTCCCATCGCTGCCATTAAGTTGCTTAGTTCATTTTGGTCAATGTCCAGTGCAGCTGATGGGTCCCACTGTTGAATGTTTTTCCCTGATTCCCTCTAGTTCTGTGTCGTCTTCCTGGTTCCCCTCCGGTGTACACATATATACCATACATGTGATCAGCAGCATAGGGTTATTTAGTAGTGGTTTGACCAGATGAGTGGAAGTCCTTTGTTTCATAAGTCCTGTTAATTTTGTTATATCACCTAACATTTTGGATTTAACATCCACTTATCAGGGAGACCATGTACCATTTGTCTCTTTGCTCTTGGCTTACCTCACTCAACATGATTTCTTCTAGCTCCATCCATTTCCCTGAAAATGTCATTATTTTGTCATTTGTAATGGCTGCATAATATTCCATTGTGTATAGATATCACAATTTTTGGATCCATTCATCTGTGGTGGGATATCTGAGTTGTTTCCATATCCTGTCTATTGTGAACAGTGCTGCAATAAACATGGAGGTGCATGTGTTCTTGTATACTGGTTCCTGTTGTTCAGGATAGATGCCTAGAAGTGGTATGACTGGGTCATAAGGGAGGTCAATATTTAGCTTTCTGAGGACCCTCCAGACTGCTTTCCAAAGTGGTTGTATAAGTATACATTCCCACCAGCAGTGTAATATGGTTTCTCTTTCTCCGTATCCCCTCCAGCATTTGTCATTGGCTAACTTGAGGATGTGGGACATTCTGACTGGGGTAAGGTGGTATCTCAGGGTTGTCTTTATTTGCATTTCCTTCACAACCAGGGATGTGAACATTTCCTCATTTGTTTCTTTGCCATTTTTATCTCTTCTAAGAAGTCTCTCTTTAGTTCCCTTGTCCATTTAGTAATTGGCTTGTTAGGTTTGGGAGGGATTAGTTTCTTGAGTTCCCTGTATATATTGGATATTAACCCCTTGTCTGATATATTGCTGGTAAATATTTTTTCCCAATTAGTTGGCTGTCTTTCTAGCTTGGTTGCAGTAGCTTTAACTGTGCAGAAGCTTTGTATTTTAAGGTAGTCCCATTTGTCGAGTATCTCTCCAATTTGTTGTGACCCTGGGACTCTGTTCAGGAAGTTCCCTCCTGTGCCTATAAGTTCAAGTGTCTCTCCTACCCTGCCCTGAAGTAATTTCAGAGATTCAGGTTTAATGTTAAGGTCTTTAATCCATTTTGAGTTGATGTTGGTACATGGTGATAGGCTGGGGTCCAATTTTAGTCTTCTGCAAAGGATCTTTGCATCTGTGCTCATCAAGGAAATTGGCCTGTAATTCTCTTTTTTGGTTGGGTCTTTGCCTGGTTTGGGGATGAGTGTGATATTGGCACTGTAGAATGAGTTTGGGATAGCTCCCTCCTTCTCTGTTTCTATGAAGAGCTTGAGGAGTATGGGTATTAGTTCTTCTTTAAAGGTCTTATAGAATTCTGTTGTGAATCCATCTGGTCCTGGGCTTTTCTTTGTTGGAAGACTTCTGATTGCTTCCTGTATCTCATTGAAGGATATTGGCTTATTTAATTGATTTACTTCTTCTTTGCTCAGTTTGGGAAACTTGTATTTTTCTAAAAATGCATCCATTTCTGCCAGGTTTTCTTTCTTTAGAGAGTATAACTTTTGAAAGTAGTCCGTTAAAATTGTTTACATATCTTGGGTAAGTGTTGTGATTTTTCCTGTGTCATCACTAATCCTGTCAATATGGGTTTCCTCTCTTCTTTTTTCAATTAATCTTGACAATGGTCCATCAATTTTGTTTACTTTTTCAAAGAACCAGCTTTTTGTTTGGTTAATTTTGGCTATGATTCTCTGCGTCTCTATTTCATTAATCTCCACTCTTAGTTGGTTATCTGGCTCATCTAGTAAATTTAGGTTCCATTTTTTCATGTTTTTCTAGCTGTTTTAATTGCAACATGAGCTTATTTACTTGGTCTGTCTCTATTTTCTTGATGTGGGCACTTAGGGCAATAAATTTGCCCCTCAGGACTGCTTTTGCTGTGTTCCACAAGTGATGTGTTTTCATTATCACTTTTTAATTTCTTCTTTGATCTCTTCCATTACCCAGGCATTGCTTAGAAGTGTGCTGTTCAATTTCCGTGTATTTGAGTAATTTCTGCGGTATGCTTTGTTATTGAGAACTAGCTTGATTCCACTGAGGTCAGATAGGATACAAGGGATTTTGTTGATCCCCTTGTATTTGCTTAAGTTCCTTGCATGAGATGTTCTATTTTGGAGAAAGTTCCATGAGCTGCTGAGAAGAATGTGTACTGTGTTGTTCTAGGGTGAAATACCTGGTAGATGTCAGTTAGTTCCACTTGAAGTATGGCCTCACTTAATTCGGTAGCTTCTTTACCAATCCTCTGGTTGGTAGACCTGTCCTTTGGTGAGAGTGGGGTGTTAAAATCTCCCAGTATTATCATATTGGGATCTATTTTATTCTGTAAGTTTGAGAGTATTTGCTTAACATATTTGGGTGCACCAATGTTTGGGGAATATACGTTGATGATGGTAATATCCTCCTCTTGGATTGTTCCCTGTATTAATATGTAGTGTCCGTCCTTGTCTTTTTGTATTGATTTTAATGAAAAGTTTATTTTGTCAGGTATCAGGATTGCTACACCTGCCTCCTTACTGGGGGCATTTGATTGGTAGATCCTTTTCCAACCCTTCACTCTGAGTTTGTTTGTATGTTTGGCTGAGAGGTGGGTCTCCTGAAGGCAACACATAGATGGGTCATGTTTTCTGATCCAATCTGCAGTTCTTTTTCTTTTGATTGGTGAATTAAGCCCATTAATATTAAGAGATAGTATAGAGAGATGCATTGTGGTCCCTGTCATTCCCTGTTTTCCTAAGTTTTTCTTCTTTCCTTTTCTCCTGTGCTTACTCAGTTACACTTCTATTAATGCCTGTCTGGGTACAGGTCCCTGTTCCTGGTTGCTTTCTTCAGGTTGTGTCCCCTCGTAGTATTCTTTGTAATGCTGGCTTAATGTTTATGTATTCATTTAGTTTTTCAGTTTTCCATTGAATGTGAATGCTAGCTTTGCCCGGTAAATCAGTCTGGGTTGGCAGTTATTGGCTCTCAGGGCTCGTATGGTACTTTCCCAGGCCTTTCTTGCATTCAGTGTTTGTGTGGAGAGATCTGCAGTGATTCTAATTTTTTTCCCATTGTAGTATAGCTCCTTCTTCATTTTTGCTGCATCCAAGATTGTTTCCTTATTATTCAGATCTATCAATTTAACTATAATGTGTCTAGAAGTGTTTCTCCTGGGATCTTGCTTGTTAGGTGTTCTATTTGCTTCTGTTATGTAGGTAAGATATTCATTTTTGAGATGGGGAAATTTTTCACCGATTATCTTGTTGAATAGGTGTTTCATTCCCTTGCTTTGATATTCCTCACCTTTGTCCACTCCAGTGATATGAAGGTTAAATTTCTTGGCACTATCCGCTTGCTCTTGAATTTCCCTTTGGCATAATTTAAGTGATTTTTCCATATCTGTCATTTTTTGTTCCAGATGGTGTATTCTGTCTTCTGTATCTGACACTCTACATTCCATTTCGTTCAATCTCCTAACTGTGACTTCCATTGTGATTTGCATGGAAGAAATGGACTCATTTATGGATTTGATGTTGGTTCTCAAAGTACTAATCTCACCTCTTAATGAGGTATGCACTGCCTCTATTTTGGCACTAAGTCACCTCTTAGTGAGGTGTGTTCTGCCTCTATTTTTGCATGCATCTTCTGTTTGATATCCTGCATCTCTTTCGATATTTCGACCCTGTGTTCTTTCAATTTCTGGTCTATTTCTTGCTTTGTTTCTTGAGTCATTGCCTCCAGCATCTTTTGGATGTAGCTCTTGTCTTCCATTCCTGCTTTGGTCCCACTGGGGCTCTCTCTTGGGTAGCTGCTGGCTTTTGAGTATAGCTTGCTATGCTGGGTATTGATAAACCTTGTAATTTTCCTCTGTGATTTTCACATGGGGATTCAGGGATTATTGGAGACTAATCTGAAATTTTGTTTTGGTCAACAGGTGTCTGTCTTTGCTTGGTTGCTGTTTCTGTGATAGTAGAGAGAGTCTGTACCTGAACTCGGTTCTGTTTGGGGCCGACTTCCAGCTGCTGGTCTGAACTACACGGAGTTCTTGGCTCTCTGCTGTAGATCACTGGCAGTTCCTGCCTTTAGAAGGGTTGAGCAGCCTAGACTGTTCTTGTTTGCTTCTACAGGTGCTCTTGGCAAAATCAGATGTGCTGGATGCACTCTCTCAGATGCTGGAGTCTGCTATGGGCTTCTGATTTGTTGTTGTTGTTGTTGTTGTTGTTTGGGGTGGGGCAGTTGTGGACTTGAACTCTGGGCTTGAGCACTGTTCCTCAGATCTTCAGCTCAAAGCTGGCACCTACCATTTGAGCCACAGCACCACTTCTGGCCCTTTCTGCTTATGTGGTGCTGAGGAATTAGATCCAGGGCCTCATGTACCCAAGGTAAACACTCTACTGCTGAGCCACCTTACTAGCCTGAGCTCCTGACTATTATCAGGTGCTGGCTGCCTGTATTGTCCAATTCACAGGCCTAGAATATATGGGTTGGGTTCTGGTGGGGTTTGGGCTTCTCTTGTCCTGAACCCCCGGGTCTTTTGTTGTCACAGGCGTGCTTCGCAGGGGGTACAGTTCCCTGTTTTTCTCCCCTCTGCTGAGGAGTATGCTCAGCTTATGACTTCAGTTGGGAGGAGTTGGTTGTGCTGCTCAGGCACCGGATCCCCAGGCCTGGTCTCGGCCCCCAGCCTGGGGCACACCGATTGGACCCATGCTGCTGTATCCCACCTAGGTTACGCAGCCTGGAGTACTCAGTTCAAATTTCTTCCACTGTTGGGTGTCTTGACCCAGGGGCACTGTTCCTGGCTTGGGCATTTAAGCTACCTTCCAGGGGTTCTCTTGTTCTAGCCTGGCCAGCTGGGTGTGGTCCAGTTTTAGTGATTCCTGTGGTCCAGGTGTTGGGGTAGGGAGTCTGGGTCAGGGTCTGGGGATTACCACCAGCTCTGGTCTCCCTTGAGGGATAATACACTGTCACCTGTGGGGTACTCACCCTAGTTGTTGTTTCTGTGTGATGTAGGTTGTTAGTTGCTGTTGCAATCAGAGTTCAGTTGAAGTGGTTGTGGGCTGGGCTGGGTGGTGGTGGCTCTGTGTGTTTCTCTTCTGTCTCTGCCTCAGTTGATGCTGTTTGGGTCTGCGCTGTGTGATGGGCTTCGGGCCTCCAGCCAAGTGGTGGGGGAGAGGACTCCGTGCAGGTTCTAAGTGCTGGGGTTTGTCTCTGTTTGAGCTCTCCAGATCACCACCATTTGCAAGTCTTCTGCTCTGGTGTTCTGTGTGCGTCCCATGTAGCTCTGGGGTTCCCGCCATGGGGCCTAGTGGCTTTGGCAGGATGGAGCCTCTCTGCTCGGATGGAGAGTGAGGGGTGAGGGTGGGATCTCTGTTCAAGCTCCCAGCTTGGAGGTTTCTCTGTTTGTAGCGATCAGCGGGTTGATACCGGTACCTCAGATGGCCTCTGCGTGGGTGATCTGCATACAACCCCGTGTCTCTGGGACTCCAGCAGCTTGGCCGCTGCTGCGTGGCCAGTAAAAGTTGGGGGAGGGGGTCTTCGCACTTCTCTGTTCTGAAATTCTTCTTTTTCTCTTTTTCTTTTTTGTTTTCTGCCTCCTGTTTTTCTCTACATGTTTGTCTTTTTTTAAAATTTAATTTAATTTTATTTGTGAACATACTGTACAGAGGGGTTACAATTACATGGGCAGGATAATGCGTACATTTCTTACAAGCATTGCAGCCTCCTTCTTTGTTTACCCTTCACATCCCTTCCCAGCCTCTCCCCTCCCCCTCCCCATGCATGTTTGTCTTTTTGTTGCTGTCAGTTTCTTGGGAAGATTAAGCATTGGAACTCCAACTCTCTTTTTGGTTGGGGAGAGCTGTGGCACTTTCCTACTGCCCTGTCGCCATCTTGGTCCCCCCTCCATCAGTCCTTTAATTGACAAATGTCTTACTCAACAGTTGCCTTGCCTAGGAAGGTTAAATAACATTTACTCTTCTTCATAGAAGAAAATGGATAGATCATTACATCCATCATCCATCCATTCATTCATTCATTCATGAGACAAAAATCTACTGAGTCTCTGCTTTGAATGCCAGAGCTGTGCAATCTAGTGTCAAATCAAGGAAGCAGCCATTGCTTCTGGACGATCATGTTCTCTTTTGATGTACAGAGATTCTTTCTTCCCAAGTTACAGGTGCCTAAGAGGAACAAATTGTAGATTTTTGTCTCCTGTCTTGAAACTTTCAAAGTCTAAAGGGGTTCTGTTTTCCAATGCTGAACATCTAGTCAATAGATATATCATACCTGTGTTTAAACGTAAACATTAGCAAACTCCTTATAATTCAATTCAATTCAAACCCCACCGCTAAAAATCAGTACTTGAAAGTGCATGGATAGTATGGCAAACAAACATAAAACAGTTTGTATATATTGACAAGTCTCGTGTCAATGGAAAGGGACACTCATAAACACAAAGCAATGAAAAGTACTAGGTCAAAGAACTTGGATGTAGAATAGAAACAAGATGGCAGTGCAGACAGCATACTTTTTTTTTTTTTTTTGGCTATCCTCAATTAGAATAGAGGCTAATTGTCAAAATTAAGATTTACATAAATGTATATACTGTATTCTGCAGTCTATTGTTTTGAAAACATTAATTGAAAAAAGAAATAAATTCAAATGCACCTTAACTTAAATAATACAAGCAGTTGCAGCAGAAGCAATATTTCCTAAATAGGTGCTTATTTTATTAGGAGATAGAAACGATTTCTCTAGAAAACTGTTGCACATTCCTGGTGAGTGATACAATCACCCTTCTCACTTTCCATCCTCACTCTTCTTCCTTCCTTCCTCCCTCCCTCCCTCCCTCCCTCCCTTCCTCTCTTCCTCCCTCCCTCTCTCCCTCCCTTCCTTTCTTCCTTCCTTCCTCTTCCCTCCCTTCTTCTTTCCTTCTCTCCTTCCATCTTTCTTCCTTCACTCCCTTCCTGCCTCCTTTCCTTCTTTCCTTTTTAATTTTTCCTTTACAATGTCAGACATATATTATCATAATATAAATCAAAAGCTAATGCACAGCCAATTAGAATAGAAGTAGAAGTGCAAGTGATTGAAATTATTTAATTAAAGATATATGGAAATCTACTTTTCACTATAGTTTGTCCCCTTTTTCAAAAATGCACTTACCTTATAAGGGACAAAACACTACTTCAGTCTTTTCCCAGGAATCATAAATACTCTATTTTTTAATGAACCTCTTAATCTAAAGGACAAACTATAATCTTGAAATAAAATAATATCACTTTCTAACAATTAAAAATAATGAATAATCCTTAATTATCTTATCAATCAGATTGATTGATAGATAAGATAGATGATATAATATATATCATATTTTTGTGAAGTTTTATATTTTAATGTACTTTTTCGTGGGTGGTAGGAAAATGATTTCATATGATATTTCATATGATATACATATTTCACATGTATGTTGGCCCCTTACATCTCTGAGGATAATGGAAAAATTCACAGAATTCTTGATATATATGTGGAGGAGAAGGTTGATGTAAGGAAAGTAGATAAACTTTGTATCTTACATCTTGGGGTTCCAGGGGTTCCTGTTTGCCTGAACACAAACAAGTCACTTATTCCTCTGCACTTCAGCTTTTTCTTTATTAAACTGGATTAGTAATGTATCAACTGAATCAACTGTTGAGATTGGTGTGGGGATTAAGATAAAATTTGTAGAACACTTTGAACAATGTTATTAACATCAACTCATCAGCAATAATTATTATCTATAAGATGGTACTGAAACTAATACCATTTCAAAGAAAGCTAAACAATGAGATAAAATGTGAAATATAAGTTGTAAATGCTCAGTAGATATTAATAATTGTCATCATTATGCTTTTGTTTTATTTTCCTAATATGAACTCCAGAAAATGAATGTTCTGTTTTCTTGTAAGAAGAAAGGAAATAGCCCTAATAAAGCCAATAGGGCTTTATAAACCAACTTAGATTTTTTTGAAACAAGGTAAATTTTCAAGCTGAATGTGCTTATGAATATTTTTCAGACAGTTATAACTAGCATGCAAATACTATGATGAACAGATGTCAAAAGTATTACTCAATTCATAAATGAAGAAATCAGTCAGATACTAAAATCCTTTCAGCAGACTTTGAAGAGCTGAGATACAGCCAAGTGTGTTGAAGTTTCTGAGAACTGCAAGATGAATTGGTAGCCTAAAGAACAATATAATATAATAATCAGTGGTATCATTTTTAAAGAGCAAAATATAATTATAGATTTTTCCAGACAAAACTGACTTGCCTGGTTTAGAGAAGAATCACTTTTACCTGAATCTGTTTTCTACCCCTTAATGTTTTTCCCAACAAGTTAATAAACATTGTCCTCCTCACACCATATTTTACTTCCTGTCTACCAAAATTCTGTTAAGGGTGGTACTTTTCATTACAGTCAATAAACCTTCCAATATCCATCAGGTTTCACCCTTCGTGTTTTTCATTTTAGAGGTTCTGACCAATTTGTGAAAATTTCTGTTTATTCTCATAGTTACAGCTACATGAAGATCATGGCCGAAGACCAGCCAATACAAAAACAGAAGACCCACATCCAAAAGATAAATACAAGCAAAAAACCTCAAGGTATGGCTCAATGGTAGAATACCTGCCTAGCAAGCTTGTGCCCCTGAGTTGAAATCCCAACACTAAAAGTAAAGAAAGACAATTTTTGCTGTTTGCTGTGTTTGTTAAAATGGTTCATTTTCTCAATCTTTTGTTAGTAATATAAAAGTATTTTTCTCTGGTACTTATTATAAAAACCAAATTGAGCTCCTAAAAGTAAATTTACAAAAAAAAAAAAAAAGTGTGGTCTTTTCTCCATGAGTAGGTTTCCTGGAGTTTTTAACTCTGACTTGCTCACATTGAACCTTGAATAATTCTCATTTCTCCATGTGACACATTTCCCAGGGACATTTTTACTTATGAGTCTCTGCTCTTCAGTTCCTTCAGTTTAGATTATGGTAACTTCATTCACTGACAAGTTTAAGAACAATGGTTGATTTGGGGGTTATTCTAAGGCTACCGGCTTCTTTCATGTTGAATGATTCTCCTATGGTTTGTATGGGAGTTTTTACTGTCCATTTGCAATCAAACACTAGACATAGCCCACACTTTATCCAGATTGACCCCAAATTACCATTGCCACTACAAGAATTGTCAATAGTAGTAGTAGATAGTATTAGCAATAATAACAAAGAAACATTCTGTCTTTCTGGTTGTATTAAGTGAAACAAGAATATATATTATGATTGTTAGAAAAACGCTAAATATATTGCATGTATTTTTTCCAAAGAAAATTATCAATGTAAGGGGAAACAGTGTATTTAAAAAACATTTTTCCTTTTTCATAAATACTAAAGGCTCATCTCTTCAAGTGCAATGCTGGCCTATGAGCCCCATGAGAAAGTTAATTCTATTCACAGCAATATTGGAAAGCAGTTTGTTAAACAGAGGAAAACCATGTGAAATTAAAACTTCTAATGCAACACTGGGGACACATAGACTTTTATCCAGATAATATAGCCTATAAATGAACTTGAATTTCCCTATTCGTGTCACTAGAAGTATTGCTATTGTGATATTGTATCTAATTGGAGTCACTTTAACAAAACACATTTGCCTTCTGATTTTGTGCAGTTTTGTGTTTTCTCCTTTAATTATTTTTCTACACACAGACATGATCTTCTGCTTTAGAATGTTCAGACATCTGCAATAACAAAATCATAAAACTCTTAGATCAAGTTAGCCATCCTTAACTTCTTTTCATTATTATTATATTAGAAGATGTTCAGCCTCATCCTACTATTAGTAATTAATTAAAGTATTCTTTTACTGCGTAAACCTCATGACTTAGGAGATGTCAAAGATTGTAGTTAAAGCTCTGCTAGTATTATTTTTTTATTTCCCACTATTTCATACTTGCTGCAATTGAGGAAAAAATGCTGATGCAACAATTAATGAAAATTGCATAAAAGCTTCTGTAATTTGAGCTTAAAATGCCAGCTCCAACTACACAGCTTTGTATTATCATGAGCTGCAACTTAAAATACTGGTTTCACTTTTCATTTACCTAATGTTCCCCAGTAATAAGACATGTCTATAGAGGACATCTGTGACAATTTGGAAACCTCTAATTTTAATGGGAAATAATAGAGTTCATGTCTGTAAGATTAGAGGTTATGGACTAGGTCTTTACACTGGTTTGGCGTCCTTGATATAATGTTCTGCCAGCCAGTCTAATATATTCACAAAAGGCCAAAGTCTATATTCTGTAGGCCAATGGGGGGGGGGGGGGAAGGAAGGGAAATAAAAAGAAAAGAAAAAAAAAGAAAGAAAATAACTTTTTTATCTTGTCACTTTGATCATTGCCTAGTCAAAAAACTCACCACCTGCTTGAAAATAATATTTTGTTTCTCTTAAAAAGAACATAAGGAGACACGAAACCACTGAATAATTACAAACCAAAATATAATCTGCCAACTTCCTACTAGGGAGAGAAAGAGGGCTAGAGGCAGGAAAGGCATAGAAGGCAGAGTAGCGTTGAAAGAACTGAGAAGGTCCCCAAAGCCTCCAGGGAAGCTCCTGGCTTCCCAACGATGTTTCCATATTTTCCTCTTGGTGGGCGGTAGGGGTGAGAGGGTAGGAAAAGACAAAACCTTTGCTCCCTTTTTCCTCTCCTCCACTGACAAGCTACAGATAGTACAGAGAATGCATCTGAGAAAACAATTACAACTGCTAACTTGCAAAATTATAACAATGAAATCCTGGGTGCTTTCCACCCCCCCCCCCAATTTAAACCAAACTCAAGCATTCCTTTTTGAATCCACCTTCTTAATGGTATTTATGACTCTCACGGGTATTTATTTTAGCTGAATATCTTGCATTTACTATGCTGAGAATAATCTTGAGTAAAAAAGATTTCTGTCACTTTCTTCAGGCTTCAACAAAAAAGCACCCATGCCAGCAAATCACTAAATGGAGCTACCAACTTCCTGTGACATGCATGAATAATGCCTTCACAGTCTGCTCACCAGAAAAATTAGAAGGGGGAAAAAAACAAAACCTTGTAAAGTACGCCTTCACAAACTAAAGCCAGAACTCTATTACTCTCATTTGACATGTGAGTATTTTGAAATAACAGAATCAAATTTCTTTCCAACTTGTTTTCTTCTTAAAGGAAGAATTATGATCAAACTTACCAGGTGTTAAGTATCAACCAATGGGCAACAATAATTTGAGGGAGAAAAAAAAAGGTGAAGGCAAACATACAGTGGTGAGCCCCTAGACGGACACAAATGTAGGTTTCACACCCAGAGTGTTTTTTGTTGTTGTTGTTGTTTTTGTATTTTTTTTATTACTGGGGAGGAAATTGGAAATACCCTTGATCAAATTTTAAGTTGAGTTTATGAAGGGAAAAAAAATTGTCTATGCAGATAACAAAAAGTAAAATAGAAATGCAACTATTATTATGTATATAGAATTTATGAATATTATTTATTACAGTTGATCCCTTAATAGCCCTTCTTTAGAAGCTCATTCAGCAAAACCAGAAAGGAACCCACCCCTGTTACACTCTGTATTTACCTCACTATTGAAGAATGTTAAAAGTCATTGAAAAGCATCAGTTGTGTTCCTTTTCCCTTTTAGCCACTGTGTTTTGATCGCCTCCCCTCTCTAAATGTCATAAGCCCAGAGTTTTTATTCCATAAATGACCACCTATTACACTTTGGAATAAAGATCACATTCATGATTAATTTTCTTAAAAAAATTTCATCTTCAATTGCCAATGTGACTAAGAAACGTTCAGATCCAAAAAAAGTAGGTAGGAAGGAAGGAAGGAAGGAAGGAGAGAAAGAAAGAAAAGAAGAGAAAGACAAAGAGGATGAAGTTATAGGTTGAATTTATATTGGGTTTTTAAGTACATGAATTCCTCTCAAAATAACCCTACAACCATCCAAATCTTTATATATTTTTGCTAATTTCAAAATAATTTCTAATCAGAAAAAGTAGAGTTTTCATACTTAACTAACCAACATGCTTATCTTGGATATTTAGGCGATTTCTTCAATCCACTGTATTAATGAAAATTGTAATAAATAAATAAGGTAAGCAATCATTTATTGCAATGCATGTGGCTCTTTTGGTAATTTGCTGATTAGTCAGCCATCAATAGAATTAAAGGCCAGTTATAAGAAACACATTGTTTATGGCTACAGAAAATTGAGTTTTGAGATTTAGTGGAAAGAACTACAAATTGACAGTCTTGCTATGTGACCTATATATCAGAGTTTTACTGAAAAGTGATTAGCTGTGACCAACTTTATACACATAAATATTCCTTATTCTTTTTGTTTCCTTGGTCAAAGAAGTTTAGTTCTCTACTAAGTGAAGGAATATACCTTTCCAGTACTTTAGACTAACACTAAGGGGTTGTTTTATTTTGCTTTGTTTTCATTTATACAGATGTTTTGTGGAACAGGAACACTGTCTTTTTCTGTGACTATTGGAGGGTCTTTCTAAATTTTGTTTTTAATTTCTCCTCCTCCCCATCTGCTACAGCCTGGATACGTTTGTCACTCCCCGTGGTGACAGAATTTGGAAGTGAGACCTTAGGATGTGATGTATTTTATTATTGTAACTCCACAGACTAAGGCACTAACTGACTTATAATTATCTGAGGCATAGAAACTATTCTTCTTTCAATGATTATTTTAAAGTTGTTTGTTGTTGTTTTAATGATGGAATCATTTTACAACAAACCCATAAGGAATACAACCTCTTTTCCAACTTCTTATCTTACTAATATCCTAAATATATAAGCTACTAAATACTAAATATTTAACTAAAGACATAATCTACTTCAAAGATTAGAGAAATCTCACAAAGGGGCTGGGGGTTTAGCCCAGCGGAAGGGCACCCACCAGGCATGCGCAAGGCCCTGGGTTCTGTCCTCAGCCCTGGAAAAAAAAGAGAGAGAGAGAAATCTCACACAAATACATTTACTATGCATATTTATGTTGACAGATAGTGTTAGGGCTCACAAAACATAATTTGAAGTTTGGGCCTTTGAACATTGACTATGTGGACTTCAGCACTGGAAGACATCAGAAGCAACCTCAGGACCACCATCTCTCTGAACTTCTCCTGCCATCTTGTCTCTTATCTCTCATACTCCCAAATGTGTCATGAAAGTTTGTATTTCTCTATTCCACAGCATGGTATAGAAACCAGAACCCTTTTCCCCCAAACCAAACAAAACGTGAAGCGGTTACTCATGTCTTTCCCTGCCTTTCTGTTAACAGGTAACAGGAATTGCTTTCCTATAAAGAAATTCTTTGACCTACCCTTGTCAGATAAGAGGTTACAAAATTTCATTTCACTGGAATGGGTCCTGCCCCACAGCCAGAAGAAATAAATAAGAAAGTAGAGGCTGAAAAGAATCTGAACAAACAGGCCTTGTTGGATTTCCTCACTCACATACCCAATTTCTGTGAGACTTTACCCTTTCTTTCCAATCACATTTCTATATATCCTCTACTTTATTCAAACTAAGCATCAAGTAAACATTCCTTTTATATATTTGGGTGCTTAATATGAAAGCTTGCCTGGTACATAAGTGTCTTTTAAAATAAATTCGCTATTTTTTTTCCTTGATGACCTAACTTTCATTGTAAAGTTGTTGGCCATACCCCTCTCTTGGGGATAGTAAGGGCCACACAGTGTTTTTTTTTTTTTTTTTTTTTAAAGATAATCAGCTATTATTAAAAGACCAGCATGATATTTATTGTTTCAAAATGTATATGTAACTTGCTTTACAAATGAGTAATTGATTTGTGAAAATCCTCAAGATTCAGATTTTGAGTTCTAAACTATGCCATTTTCCCTGACATTTGCCTCTTTCTATAAAAGTATGCCTCATTCAGAATTAAGTGCTAGAGAAACCTATTAATCACTTCATACTCGATTAATCTGATTTTACTCTTTGGTACAACAGGAACTAGTGAGGTAAGCATAAGGGTTTGTTCAAGAGAATGTTCTCTAGTAGAATCCAGTTACTGAAACTTAGCAGTAACTGAAATGATTAATAGGTTTCTATGGTACTAACATACAAATACACCATCCAGATACATAGACAGACAGATAGACAGACAGATGGATAGATAATGTACATATATAGATGTATACTTAGAGAAAGAGATAAACAGATATATAAAGAGATAAACAGAAATATTAATACTGCTTTGGGAGTAAAAATTATGATTTTTTTCTACCTATCATACTGTTTATAGCTGATACACCTATAACAAAATAAAGATTAACAAATGAGAAGAACAATAAATTTATTTCACTGAAATTGTATTGTTCATGATATGGGAAGCTTTAGGAAGAACTATTTAATGCAAACACTAGGTAGCTCATGTCTGTAATTCTAGCTATTTGGGAGGCTAAAAATCTAAGAATCGCAGTTCAAAGTCAGCCCAGGCTGGGAAGTCCATGAATATTGTATTACCAGTAAACTACAAAAATAAAGCTGGGCCGGGCGCTGGTGGCTCACGCCTGTAATCCTAGCTACTCAGGAGGCTGAGATCTGAGGATCGCGGTTCAAAGCCAGCCCGGGCAGGAGAGACCCTGAGACTCCTATCTCCAATAAACCACCAGAAAACCGGAAGTGGCGCTGTAGCTCAAGTGGTAGAGCGCTCGCCTTGAGCTGAAGAGCTGGGGGACGGCGCGCAGGCCCAGAGTTCAAGCCCACAACCGACAAAAAAATAAATAAATAAATAAAGCTGGACATGGACCTGTGGCTCAAGTGGTAAAGAACTAGCCTTGAGTAAAATAGCTTAGGGACAGAACCCATACCCTGATTCAACACCAGGACTGGGACAAAGGAGGAAGAGGAAGAAAGGGGGAAAGAAGAAGAAGGGGAAAAAGAGGGAGAGGAGGAGGGAGGAAGGAGAGGGAGGAGAGGAAGAGGGAGGAGGGGGAGAGGAGGAGGAGGAAAGTTTTCTGGACTCTTTCTGTGTCTTTTCTCCTTCTGGATGAAGAAGTGATGATGGCAGTATCAGTCTGGAATGACAGAGTGAAGGAAAAAGAAAGAAAGAAAAGAGTGCTCATTCTAGATGTTATGGCTTATTTTGAGGGTGAGAATTTCTAACTTGGGTGACTTCCTGGAGTAATGAGTCTAAGAACAAAGAAACAAAAAGACAAGAAAAGGTCAGAGAGACTCTTCTGAGTTCTTTCAGTTTCCTTATGTATTCAGCATGTCAAAGGACCACAGGACTGGGAAATAACGTTTCTGTCATGGGCCAGTTGGATATGTATAACATTTTTGTTACACACACAAAATTACCAACAAAGACAGATAAAATTCCGGAAGTAGACAGGAAGCATGCATCATGTTCTTTTTATCTTTATTTGCCTACTTCTGAACCAATCTCCCATCCCATTTCCTACAAACTATTAAGGTACTGTTTAGAGACTGCAAAAATTTACATTGTCAACACTGTATGGAAGACCCCAGACATTTACTTTTGCATTATCACACTGAACTGAGGGCAGCTCATTAATCTTCCATTTTCTCCCTAAGATTCCAAATCGACACACTTAGGCAATTTAGCAGTAACTGAAATGATTTATAGGTTTCTCTAGTGCTAACCCAATTGCTATGACACTAAAGACAAGAACATTACAAAAGATAAAGCATTGAAACAAAAATTACCTCCCTTCAATCTGGCAATCATCTGATAAAGCAATTCTGGGGCTCCTTTAAGCAACAAACAAATTACTATTGTCCAAGTATGGTTTTACATTGCTGGATTCTTTTAGAAGACATTCTCATGAACAAACTCTCTTGGCCAGCTCACTATTTCCTGTTGTACAGAAGAGTATGATATCAAATTTTAATCAAAATTTTACATTTTTCTTCCATATAATCCCATATGTCAAAATTTCAATTATGACCACCTTAACACCACATGAATGTATAAGTATGCTTAACAAATGAAAGGTTAAATGGAGTAAAGGCAATAATCTCAAAAGTCTAAGCTTCAGTGCCATTTGTACAATCATTATATTTCCAAGAAACATACTTGTCAAATTAGCCAGATTGTTTGTTTGTTTTTTCTGTTTGCCTTCCTGTTTGTTCTTCCGTTTAGATGGACTCACTGTAAAATGTTACTTAAGGTACAAAGACACCAAAACCATGTGCTAACAACTGAAACATAAAATACTTTACCTTTTCTAGTATTTTCTTCATAGTTTTTAGTTTTTAAATTTTTTCATATCAAATCGAAATGTGATTTGGGGTCACTAAAGTGAACATGAGTTGTTTTTTCATCACAAACTTAAGACCCTTACCAAGCTATTTTCTATCAAACCAGGGCATTTGTTTGTAGTCATTTTATTCTAATTTCCCACAGACCAACATTGTTCAAATAGGCACTTCTAAATTTAAAATATTTGAAAATGTCAAGTTTATTAGTTACTTGTACAATCTCATCATCTTAATATAATCTACTGTATCTGTAATTTCCTCTTTTGGTAGAGTTTGCCAGTTAAAAGAAAAATATTTTCTCTCCTTTTGTACTTTGTGATTCTGATACTTTATTAAGCTGTTTAAAAAAGACATTTCTAGCTTTCTTTAGGTCCTTTACTTGGTAGCATTGCCACCACTGAGTTTTTATTATGTAAATTATTGCAATCTGGTTAGCTCCTTCCGTCTTTTTTTTTTCTTTAACAAAAGGGGTCTGGAAGTGCTAATCAAAATGTTGCAATTTACATATTAATGAAGTTTTTATAATAACATTTCCCTCATACACTGGGTGTGCAAGAGGGAGATTTTTTTTTTGCTTTTCCAGAAGGCATCTCCTAAACATTGATCATAAGGTAGCATTTTTGAAACTTTCCAAAGTCAATTTGAATGACATTTATGTATTTTAATCAGACAGAGGAAGTTCAAGGTATGAGCTCTTAACTGTTGTAATCCTCTCAAGTGATAGTTCTTACACACACTTATGTGCTTGCAATTACACACAATGCTAAAGGACATTTGCCTAATCATTTTTAGAATATGAAAAAATATTCTACTAAAGATAAAGAAAAAACAAGGGTGCTCAAAGCTATGTCCAAAGTTTCCAGCTGTTTTAATAGAATGTACATGATTCCCTGGTGCTAGTAAAATCCAGAAGAAACATAATACCTAACAATGTTTATAATTGAAGTCCAAGTAGAATAATTCATAAAAATAGAATAAGTAGATAAAGTTACTGAAGACCATTGTCTTATCAAGAAGTACTCTGAAAAAAAAATATCAAGAAGTCTCTGAAAAAAAAAGTACTCTGAATACAAACTACTATGACTTTTCAGAATGTGTCACTGAATACTACACTGAAAAAAACATTCTGTCAATAGGTCCTGATTTCCCACAGCCAATATGCTCATAAATGAAAAGTCAGAGTCTCCAATATCTATTAATATTCAATCAATGAGATTCTGGAAAGACTTTGGCACAATATTTCTTATGGGAGTTTATGTTTCTATCAAAAGCATTCCAATATACTATGTATCTACATTAAAAGAGAAGAAAAAATGTGGGGAAGAAAGTGACCGGAACCCTTCTGGGTGAATTGTTAATTGCATATATAAAATATTCTATGCAAAAGTTCTGTCATCACTAACCTGAAACTTTTCAGTATTTTTCCAAATCCTATTCCAATTATTTTCTAGGAAAATGGCATGAAAATTATTAGCTGTTTCTAATCCTAAGAATAGGTAGTATAAAATGATTTCATATTATACAAGTATTTAGTCTCTAGGATCAGCAAAATACTTTGTGAAAGAATTTTAAATTATTAGTAGTAAAAATTATTGATTGTATCAACAAGTTTTTAAATCTGAAAAATAAAAAAAATGGTAATGATTATGAGTACAGATCATCTTAGCTTGGTTTACACATAAGCTATATTTCAAAATTTCAGTCTGTATATTTTGAAATAGAAGTCGATAGCAACAGAAAATCCCTGTTGTGAATTCATAGAAAGGCATCCCAACAAGTGACATAATCAACCAGGTCTTACTTGGCTTCACAGCAGGACAAGCACACCCATTCAATTGGATTTAGATGACATCATGCCAAGAGCTATTAGGCCAATCACTGACTTGTGCCTGGCAAGTGCTACCATTTAGACACATGGAAACACTTCCACTTGCATCTGGCCACTTGGGCATGTGAGTTGGCACAAGTTTGCTGTATAAAGAATGAGGACCCCTGGCCAAGCTATTCACCCTAAATCCTTTTTATATTAGAGGACTATTTCTCTTATCAAAGAAGAATTTGTAAAATGCTGATAGTATCAGCTGTGTATTTTATGATCCACAGAAAGTTGATTTTTCTTCCTCTCCATTTCAGTGGTTTGGTTTCTGAATAGCTTCAATCTAGCTTTAGGCCTTTGAACTCTTGATTGTTCATGTTTAGGTATTGATTTTAGGTTGTGCCAATTCATTGAAATTGTACTTAATTTCAGAGGATTTCCATCATTTGCTGGAAGACCAAGTTATGTGGATGTGGACAAATGACTTCCCTCCAGGGAACCTGACCTCTTCTAACCACAGGTATACATAGGCCTCCCAAGGACATAGAGTAATTGTTCTGATCTTTTCTTGCTGTTGCATGGGTACACCATTGTTTCAGTCTCTAAAATGAGAAAAATATATATTTTGCTTAATTTTGTTTGCTGTTTTCCTCCTCCTCCATTTAGAATTAATCCTGTGAAACAGAGCTAAATGTAGTTGTCTGGATTATTTAAAGTAAATAGAACTATGAATGCTACACAATTATTAGTGATCCATCTTTTTTATGGGGCATCACCATCCAGAATTGAATCATCCATATAAACATATGCACACGCACACATACACACACTTCAGAAACTCAGTCATGGCACATATGCTGTGGCTTTGTTTTCAATTTCTTCTTCATAATCATCAAATTCTGTGCCAGTCTTCATTTGCTAGCTTGGCTTTAGACACCTCACTGTACCTAGTCAGTTTATCTCAACATTGTGCTGTGATTATTTCCAGCATTATTTGATTAGTACACACAACAGCTGTAACATGTCAATTTAATATTTTTTTTCCTAAAGAGTATGTTGTGTTTGGCTTGCTTTTAACTTAATTCAAAACAGCAAAAGCATGGCTTGACTTTGTTTTCCTCATCTCAAGAGAAAAGTTTGTGAGACCAGAAAGTAGAATGGTTTACTAATTGAACCCTTTTATTTCAAAACTAACACCTGGTCCTCACTTTTTTTTTTTCATTTCTCCAGCTCAGTGCTTTTATTGGTATATTTCAAGGTACAAGAAGAGAAATAAAGGCAATTAATTCATTTGGGCTTTTGCTGCAGGGAAACAAATCTGAAAACACATTAAGAATCTATTAGGTCAATACTACTGGAAAATAACTTTTAGCAATATCTCAAATGCCTCAGAATGACCTCATTAGGGCTGAAGGAAGGAAAGATTTTTTTACTCATCAATTTAAAGACTCAGAGCTAAACATTGTAGAACAAAAAAAAAAAATAATTAGAGGAAAGCCTACAAATTTATTTAAGGTAAGATGTAGGTGACATGGTAGCCTCCTAATTTGAAGACCGAAAGAAACAGAGAAACCAATGGATTTTTATGTGGAGTTTGATGAAGAAGTAGAGTTGTGAAATATGATTAGACAAAGTGGATACATTGCAGTATTAATCAACGAGGGTTGTTCAGCATAACCCATTGTTTCATATTATCTTCACAGACATTCTTTCCTTTCTATTAGGGCGGGCACCTCTCACATGAGGGTCTAAAACAGGAAGGTTTGAGAATTCTTCCATGACAGTTTTCAGACAAATAGTTCTAGTTCTCTTGTGTTCTCAAATGCCATGGTGACATATTTTGGAGTAGCAAATCCTGAAACATCCACATTGCATTTATAAACATTTCAAACATTTAATATGGTAGTGTAATAGATTTCCTAGTGTAACTGGAAAATTATATTTCACTTATGAAAGTCAGGTAAGACCTTAACAAACAACGGTCAAAAGGCAAATATATAAATGATATTCCACAATAATAACAATAACAAACTTAGAAGAAAATAGTGAAGAATCAGGCATATCATAACACTGAACTACTTCTTGCTCTTCAACTTTTTAATCTGTCTTCTTTCCTGATTTTCACTTTTCCTTTCTTTCCTTTTTTCAAGTACTTTTATAGTATATTAAGTAAGTAGTAGTTCCCTCTTCCACGCTCTTCTTCACTGGTCCTTGGGGTGACACCTGATGAAATCTAAAGGGTTTTTTAGACTGCATTAATTTGCAATTACTTTTCCTACAGCTTTTCTTGTTCCATGGGAAGTTCTCAAGGGTTTGAGTTCTTCAGTAAGAGCACTGTTTTCTTTCAATTGTTTCAACAAGCCTCCATTATAAAAGCTTCTCACAGTAGGAAACTGGCACAGAATCTTGGAAGTAGATCACAACTGGACACAGCATTAAAATAAACACTTAGCATTTTTCTATACTAAAAATGTATTTAAACTTTTCACTGCAAATAGTTTTCTCTTTATAATTAAAATGCTAATGTTAAGTATCTAGTACACATATTATTTGCAGTCCTACTTATAGGTTTGTGGTTTTATTTGAATCTAGGGGCATAAAACTCATATGTCAAATACTTTATTAAGTTAACTTATTTGGATTATACTTTCTAGCCAAAATATCCCCTCTTAACCTACTTCTTTAGATTGGTAATGGCATAATCACCTTCTGACATAGCTGGTTCCTTCCCTGATATTTAATCTGTATTTGTGACAATTTAAACATGTCTGATTTGAGCAAGTAGAGCACAAACATGCACAAAGTCCTTATGTCATGGAATCTCTAAATTCTTCACAAGAGCAATTTCAAATGGAAGAGAATGGAACACTTACAATGGAGAGAATTTTTAAGTATTCTTTTTATTAATCCAGAGAAAAATTACTCACTTGAACACTTTAGAGCATCAGCTAAGAAGACCCACACCCACATGACAAAGCATCCCTAGCATTCAGGATGTGGGGACCTAGTCTCACTGCTTGGCCCTACCACAGCTTAAGGACCAGACTCTATCATATCACTTACCCTTTCTCTTCTCTTATTGTCTAGCATTCCTTACATACCCAAGCATTATTTTTCCTGACAAGTTTAAAAATCTCACTAGAAGCTCTAGAAGGGATGGGGAAAGCGAGAGTGAGGCATATGCAATATGAAATACCATGGCAAAAATCCTTTGAACATATAATACACACACACACACACACACACATACATACAGATCACAGGAAAAAAATATAAAACATGTTCTCTTTGGGACAGAGGATCTAGTGGAAGTAGGGAGAGTGAATGGAGACTATGAAGGAGAATAAATGTGGTCAAAACCCTCTAAGAACATGTGTGAATACAAAGGCTTTTGAGATTTGGTTAGTAAAGTGCAGTGGGAAGGGCAGGTGGCAATTAATGTCTGATCAAGGTACATTTGATACATATGTGGACTTAATCAAAATAAAAATCCCTTGTACAATTTATTGATGGTATTGAAACATATGAACTAAGTCCTTTATTTAAAGACCAGTCCACCCAATATTTACAAATGAGTGTGCACAGTAATATAATCTGGGAATCTGTATGCTGATATAGAGAGATGAAGGAGAACAATGAATGGGGAGACACTGATCAAAATGCACTGCACTCATAACCACTTTGTACAACTACTTAAAGATAATAAAATACAATTTTTAATAAAGAAACGAAAATACCAAAGTTAAGGCCACCACACCAGATTAATAGTATCAATGTGAAAAGTTGGCAAATGGTTTTTGAGAAACCAGTTCTGGTATCTCCTCATTCTATCCATTCACTCTCACTCGTCCCATTTATGTTCAAGGTCTTTTTCTAGTTTGTCAAACACAAACAGCAATGAACTTTCCATTATCTCTCTGATTAAATATCTTATAATGTAGTTTTATGTTCCTGGTTTCTTGCTGAGATGCTTTGTTTTGTGAGGTGTTAATATACATTCCATGTGAAGAATAGATATTAACTATTTTTTCCATTTGACGTTTGTGAGAAAATTATCATACTACAGTTGACTTTAGGAAATGGCATAGAGAGAACCCTAAAAAAGTGCAGTAGAAGGATCCTTTCATGAATAAATATGTGTGCCTAATCTGTGACTGATGACAGAGACATCAATGTCCTATTAATTGTCAATTGTGGCATTTCCTCTTTGAGTACAGCTGCCTCCATTATGTATCTTAACATTTTGAAAATATTTAGTATTTAAGTTTGTCCATAAAAGCATATGATTCAACTATTTATTATTTCTCAAAGCAAGTAATTAGTTCCAAAGACCATTTTTGTTTTTGTGTACTGTAATCCAAACATGTGTATTATTCCATATGTTGGTTTCCATCCAATATGTTATTAAATTTTTCAGAAGATTTCCATGTTGAAATGAGTTTTGCACTGTTGTCTTACCATATGGAATCCAAAGGCTTTCCGTTCTGTTTGCCTGACTGAAAAATCAGGCTTCTCACTGTGAATAAGAAGTTATAGTTGCATAGATCCCAAGCCACTATAAGAAATAGTGAGTAAATTTTGTGCATGAATAAACAGTATGAAAAGTACAAAAACAAGAGTAGAGGAAACAAAAGAAATAAATGTGAGGAGGTTAGAGTTAATGGATGTGGGCAATGTCTCCAATTTTTCATGATGACTATTTAACATGATGACCCCTGGAGGGACATGAACACCATATCATGCCACTACCGCTTATGTTTCCAGTATTGTTAGCCAGGAGCAAATAGGCCATAACATAAATGTGACTCGTATTAAAATTCTTCTCCTTTCCTAATGACAACTTTCATTTTTAGTGTGAACTATATATATAAACTAGCTTACTGAAATATTAGAGTAATTTATTTCACACAACGCATTGGGATGAGTTACCTTACATAAATTATAAAAATTAGGAAAAGAATGTGACATTGACCACACATTCTACTGGAATTTAGGAAACATAATAGTCATATCAGTTGGATGACCAGGGCCAATTTTCATGTCTTCAATGACTTTCCTCATCTCTAAAGTGGGGTTGGCAAATAGTTTATATATATATATATATCTCCAGGCACCGGTGGCTCACACCTGTAAGCCAACCAGGGCAGGAAAGTCCATGAAACTCTTATCTCCAATAAACCACCAGAAAACCAGAAGTTGCGCTGTAGCTCAAGTGGTAGAGCACTAGCCTTGAGCTGAAGAGCTGAGGGACAGCGCGTAGGCCCAGAGTTCAAGCCCCATGGCCGACAAAAAATAAATAAATAAATAAAAATAAAATAAAATAAACATATATACAGATAGATGTGAAAATTATAATTACTAGTCATAAGAACTATGTATAATATATATTTTCCTTCTTTTTTCTTTTACTTCTTTTTTTCTTTCTTTTGTCTTTTTTTTTTTTTTGTTCTGTGGTGCTGCCATTCAAATCTTAGGCCTATGTTTTCTAGGCAACTGGATTGTTTTACACTGAGTTATAAATAAAGCCCTTTAATTTAAATGGAATACTTTCACATATAATTTTGTTGTGAAACTATTTTTTTCCTAAATAAAGAAGTAGATGTGAAATTCTCAGAAATAATAAGAATTCATGCTTTTTATATTTGTGTAAATACAGTTTGGGGCCAACTTTACTGGTGTACATTTATCCCAGGTACTTGAGGAGTTAAGAGGAATACTATGTAAATGTAGCCCAGGAAAAATTCAAGATCTGAAAAACAAACTAAAAACAAATGGACTGGGAGTGTGGCTCAGGTGGTAAGCTACTTTGTGAAGCAAGAATGAAAGTCTGAGTTCATTCATTAGTACTCTTTAAATAAGATTGAAGCTGGGCGCCAGTGTGGCTCATACCTGTAATCCTAGCTACTCAAGAGGCTGAGAACTGAGGATGGCAGTTCAAAGCCAGCCTGGGCAGGAAAGTTTATGAGACTCTTATCTCCAATTAATCACCAGAATACCAGAAGTGGTGCTGTGGCACAAGTGGAAGAGTACTTGCCTTGCGCTGAAAAGCTGAAGGACAGTAGCAAAGTCCAGAGTTCAAGCCCCACAACAGACCAAAAAATAAGAATGAAAAAGGAAGAAAGAAGTTGAAATGTAACTGAGTAAAGGAAAATACTGAGTCCTGAGTTGAGAGCATTGAAAGGTTATTGGGATATTTGGGTTAATGTATATTTGCAAATTTTTATGATAAAAGGAAATAATCCTAATAAAGCAATTGAAAATGAAAGATAATATATTATAAACCTTTTGTGTCTCCAAGTAGTGTATCTCACTCTATCCCTCTAATGGATATATCACAAAATCTGAAAGAGCTCACAATTAGTTCCATTTTAATAAATCCTCTGATAAGAGAGATTTTCCACATGCTGCTTTTACAGCCTTTATTTCCTTAACACAAGATTATTTTGAAGGTAATTTTGCATAGAGGGTGGAATACTACTTACTATTAGTTTTAGTGACTCTCAGAAGGTTCATAAACTTGATTGTAATAGTTTTCTTATATATGAGTATATCTTTGCAAGATTGTATTTTAAGAGATGCAAAAACAGGAGCAAGAAGAGGAAGAGGAGGAGGTAGAAGAAAAGAAGGAAATTCATTTTGGAGAAAATAATGAAGTTGTCTTGTGCAGTCATGGGCATACATACACACAGGTACAGAATTTTATGTCATGTATCTTATCTTTACAAGGAATGCAAAAACTGTCAACAGTAATAGTGTAATAAATTTGACTACAAAATAAATTTAACAGCTTATGGAATTATGCAAAACTGATTCAATACAATGCAGATTTAGTAATTTGCTTCCTTCTCTGCATAACTCCTTATTGCTCTTAGAATGTCTTTTTTCATTTTATGCCATTTATTATTAGAGCTAATCTTTTACTATATGAAAGTAGTTTAAGTTAGCCAAATGTTTATGCATATGTAGAAAAACGAAATAAGAATATCTTTGGAAATATTAGAAAACAGAAGTGTTTGTTTGTTTCCCTTATCAAAGCTTCAATCAGAGAGTATTATGTTCCCAGTGTATTATACCCCCGGTGCACAACATAACAACTGTTGTTCTTTAGTGCCCACATGTAATTAGTGATTTCCCTTCCAATATGCCAAGCAAGGTGACTTAGTTTCTAGGGTCACCTTCCATTCAACAACCATCTTGGCTGCATATTTGCTAAAGCTATTAACTCATACCCAGCAAAAGCCATGCTTTGTATAAATGCACAAAGCCCTGAAAAAGCTTTCCGTTTTGGACAGTCACAATTGAGTTATTTGTATAGGTATAAACAGGCATCAAAGACCACCCATCTTTCTCCCCAGCACAATGCCAACCCCTTAAATGCTTGTTAAAGCTGAGTAACAAAAATGTTATTAACCACTCTTGTGGTTTCACTTTCTTTATTGTTTGCCAGAAATGTGCTCAGAATTAAGGGGGATGGCAATTTCGATCTGAGATTGTGATAAACATATTGTGGAATGAGGCACTTTAAATAAGAGAAAAAGAGAAAGTGTATGGACATTTGGCAAGGCTAAAGAGAAACATTTTCTCCAAATTTTTGCATTACTTTATATGTTTATTGTCCAGTAATTTTGCATTCAAAGTAACATTAATACTAAATGCCTCACTTTTCTATAATGAAAGCAACAAAATATTTTCCTTCCTCTCTCTTTTTCACTATTCCCCTTGCTTTTGACCTGGCCAAATTTTTTATTTATTTTTTATTGTGAAAATATGGTACAGAGGGGTTATAATTACATGGGCAAGGTAATCAGTACATTTCTTATCAAGCATTGTTGCCTCCTTCTTTGTTTCTTGTTTCCCCTTCCCATCCCTTCCCATCTTCCCCAAGCCACACCAAAGTTGTAAGGTTCGTTTTTTTGACATAACGTCTTATACGTGTCATTGTTGCAATGGGTCCACCTGTATCTCTATTTAAACAATTTGTTTTTTTCCCTTCCCCTCCACCAAGTATACCAACATCAAATACAGTGAAAACAAGGGTTATACCGTGGGGAAGGGACATACAAAGCAACAAAGAAATCATCTTATAAATATGTTAGAAACAATAGCAAGAAAGAAAAACGACTTGAGTCCTTATCTTGGGGTTGATTTCACCTAACATCAACTTATCTGACCGTTTCTGCTTGTCCTAGACATACACTACTTATTGCAAATAAGGGAAACCATGGGACCTATGTTTCTTTGGGCCTAGCTTACTTCACTTAATGTAATTTTTTCCAAGTCTTTCCCAAAAATGAATTTTTGTATTGTGAAAGAAAACAAAAACAAGCCACTTTATTTCCCAGTCTAAAGCAACTGTGAGGGATGTTTTACATAAGTTTCAAAGTAATCTATATTGGCAGTTCCAGCTTAATTTGAGGCTCCCCATGGCTTCAATCTATGCCTGTAACTAGTATTTTTTTAGTAATCAATACCTAACCTCTTGCTACTGAAAGATATCTCAGCAGTTTACCCTTTCATCCTGAAAGTTATTGAAAGTGTAATTGGATAGCAACTTCAGACTGACAATGAGAGGCCAAGGCCAGTTTCAGTGTCAACTTTTCTCTAAAAATTAGACAACAGGCATAAATAAATCTATCAAGACTACACAACATAATCAGAATTGCCAGAATCAAGGATTAAATATCTGGATATAATACAAATCTGATTACCACTTTTAGTTTGAAACAATCTGTTCTGAAATATCAGTATTTAGTTTTTACCCTAGGTTCAGGATCTGGTCTCTACCAATTACAAGGTAATTGAATAAAGGGTCAGTGCCAGTCAAGTTGAAGTAGCATCCAACAACATGTGATAAACATGATTCTAGAATAGTAAACTGTCTGGATTTGAATTTTGGCTATCCATTTTATGACCTATGGTTGAATGACAATGTGTTACATTTGTTTCCTTATCAGTAATTTGAGGAAATTTCTATCTAAGAGGGTACATTCCCTGATCAGAATCCCTATCAGAGTTCCTCAAGTTTTTGTTATCATTTAGAGATAAAGTTCATTAAACAGTGATCAATCATCCTTTCCATTCCCCTCCTTTTTTTCTACCTTCAACTTATTTCAGTTTGTTCCCAGTGGATACCATGTCACTAGAACTGCCTTACTTCAGTTTCCAAATCCACACTCAGAAACTCAGAAACTCTTCCAGTTCAGTCATTTCTACCTCTTCCTTTCCAATTAAAAAAATATTTGAATTCAATAAAAAGGATGGTAGATTTCCTTCTCCATACACTGCCATTTCCTTTCATATAAATTTACACTTTTAAGTGGCAGTTTTATGTAACAACTCTCATTTATAATTCCACCTCTGACTGCAGGAATAGCTTCTGATGGACCTCCAGGGTTACACTTGAAACATCTACCTGGTCTAATGATATCACTACTTAAAAGTACAATAGAAATGGAAAACTTAGAAAAAAAGAGTAAAAAAAGACAACCTTCCCTATCTGCCATCCCTGATCTCTTCAGAAAGAACTTAATTACTTCAAGAACTTAATTACTTTTTTTATGATTCAAATGTTAAAGGCTTGGTTATAACTCCCTTAATGTAGTATCAAAGAAACATATTTGCCCTATTGTTTTTGGACCCTAAGTTTCTGAATATAGCAGATCATACTTTACTAACCATCACATCCACTAACATATTAAAGACAATACATTACTTACTGAAAGGAAAAGAAAAAAAGACTAGATTATGAAAAACAGCAGTTTTTGCTATAGGTGATGATTGAAAATATTTTACGGAAATGAAAAATGGGTATTTGCAGTTTAGAACATAGTGATTAGTAAATCACTGTTAGTATGGATAAATTATATTTTATTTAGAAAGTCATGTTTATCTTTCTGCCTATCTATCTATCTATCTATCTATCTATCTATCTATCTATCATCTATCTATCTATCTATCTATCTATCATCTATCTATCATCTATCTATCATCTATCTATCTATCTATCTATCTATCTATCTATCTATCTATCTATCTATCTATCTGTTTACTTGTTGCCAGTGGTAGGGCTTGAACTCAGGGCTTGCGCATCATCTCTGAGCCTCTTTGTGTTCAAGACTAGTGGTCTATCATTTGAGCCATTGGATTTTGAGTGGTTAATTAGAGATAAGAATCTCACAGGGACTTTTCTGCCTGGGCTGGCTTTGAACCACAACCCTCAGCCACCTAAGTACCTAGGATTACAGGCGTGAGTCACCGGTGCCCAGCTTAAGCCATATTGATAAAATTTCTTATCTAGACCGTAACATATCAAACCTGATTTGCATTACCTCTATCACATAATAGTAGTAATTCCTATCTCTCACATAGGAAGAAAGCTATAGTTACATCTATCAGTTGAATATAATAAATACTTAATTTTTATATTTGTGCAAGTTATAAAATGTGTCAAATTCTAATAGTTGGAAATGTTATGATATTAAAATACAACCACATGTTTGTTTTTTGTCCTCAGTGACTTTACAAAGTTATCCCAAGTAACCTTATCTCCATCTTCAACTTCACCAAAGAGAAAGAGAAAGGGGGGGGACAGGAAGGAGGGGAAGGGGGAGAGGGAAGGAGGGAGAGAGAGACTGAAGCACAGAGCAGTCACCAGAGTCTGTAAAGGTCAAACTCAATTTATAAGATACAAATACTCTGGCTTTAGAACCAGCATTTTTTTTAAGTCAAATTAAATTTACAATATACTCTACCCTGTTATTTGTTCACTCCAGAATTATGATTTATTTACACTTGGAGTCAAATGAAGCAAATGTAATGGAAGGTATAATAACAAAGTATCCAGCCTTAGGAATCAAACAGAAGTTTGGATTTAGTTTTGACTCAAGACCCTTTGATTGACATTTCCATTGCTAGAGTTAGTCCATCATTTCAAGATCCACCTAAATTTCATTTTGCCTTATCTGCAGGTTATCATTCTTTCAAGAATTAGCTCATCCTGGCAGGATCTTGATCTGAGGCTTTAAACTCAGTGAGGCTCAAAGAGATTTTTCAAGGTTGAAAACAGTGATAGTTTGTTTGATAATACAAAACCAGAGATGGAATGCCAACAAATGAATAGTCTCAGGACTGTTTAGATGTGCTATATACTGCATTCTCGTTCAAAATAAAAATGACTTTTAAAGCTGTCTGGTTCAAAGTTTTCTTTTACAGCCTGATTTTAATATTTCATTCAGGTAAACAGGTATTAGAAAATAGCAATATTATAAGTACATTAAAAAGAATGTACTATATGATTTTTTTTGTTTCTTTGTATGTACTTCCCCCATGGTATAACTCCTGTTGTCACTGTATTTGACTCAGGTGTCCTGCATCTTGTATATACATTTTTCTAATTTGGGGAGGGGAAGGGAAATAACAAAATGAAGTAAGGATATAGGATGACCCATTGCAATAATGAGATGTACAAGATACTATGTTGAAAACAAACTTTACAACTTTGGGGGGAGGGAGGAGTTAGGGAGGTAGGGAGGGTAGGGATAGTAGGGGAATAACAGAGGAGGGGGTAACAATGCTTGATAGGAAATGGACTCATTACCTTGCTCATGTAACTGTAGCCCCCTCTGTATAATATCTTTACAATAAAATATATATATATATTAAAAAAGAAAATAGCAATATTTCCTGATCTGACACTTCAAAATAATCTTGTCTCAAAATACCCTAAAGATACTTCTCTTCACTGCATTTCTCACTGAATTCTGTCACGCAAAGTAAATTTCACTCTAATAAATCATACATAATATTAAAGCATATATAGATGTTAATTAGATACTATAGATCTTCTAAGAGGGGTTTAGATTCAAGCCATATTAACCAGTAGGAGAATATGTTAACAGTAGTGAGATGGATTATAAGTTATTTGCTATTTATGCTCACAAAAGAGGCTTCAAATGAAGGGCATGCGATATAGAAAAGAATTATGGAATTAGGAAAGAAGGTATTAAAAAATCTCAGAGTAGCCAGGCACTGGTGGCTCACGGCTGTAATCCTACCTACTCAGGAGGCTGACTCTGAGGATCGTGGTTCAAAGCCAGCCCAGGCAGAAAAGTCCATGAGACTCTTATCTCCAATAAACCACCAGAAAACCGGAAGTGGTGCTGTAGCTCAAGTGATAGAGCGCTCACCTTGAGCTGAAGAGCTGAGGAACAGTGCCCAGGCCCAGAGTTCAAGCCCCACAACCGACAAAAAAAAAAAAGAAAGAAAGAAAGAAAGAAATCTCAGTATAACATAGAGTTGTGAATATTTGTATGAAAGTGACATGTGCTGTTGAGAACCAAGTTTCTTGCAAGTACTTGGTTATGTCATCTACTAATTTTTGCTACTATATTACATAATCCATTGTATACAAAAATTCCTTTACTCAGTTTCGTCATCGGTGATTTGATATAATCAAATCTAATTGAAGTCTGGTATATATAGGTATGAGATATCGTGGTTAACCCTCCTTGAAAAATTAAAATACACTTTAACAAAAATGAACTCTACAGAGTAGAAATGGGTCCTGTCTGGGATGTATATAATGGAAGAGGTCAGATAAACTGAGAGGATGAGAGAGGGTCAAAGCACTTGATATACAAATAAAATAATTGAATAATGAAGTTTTCTGATCCTAGAATGGGGCAGGACAACAAGGGAGAAGAGGAATGAATATGATCAAGATGAATTTATGTATAAATGGATATGTCAGAAGGAAACCTTGTACAACTATGTGATGCTAATGATGCAATATATGTTGAAGACTTAAGAATATTTTATTAGAATTATGTCAATAATCATAATAAAGATTATTAATTACATATACCTTTGTTATTAACTTAGTTATTAACTCATCATTCTTTTGTTGCTGTAATTTATATATAAAGTATATATATATATATATAAGTATATATAAAACTTAGTTATTAACTCATCATTCCTTTCTTGCTGTATGTTAGGCATCATAACAAAGGGACGAAAACATTTGAAGTAAGATTCAGATTCATTTTGACTCTGGCTTGTGATATTTTACTGATAAAATAGGATGATAAAACTTACCTTATAAGATTTTTGTAAAGATTAAACAAGTTAGCTAAATGTGTAAATCACCAGGGACTTGATGAATATTCATATTGTAGATGTGTGTATAGGTGTATTTGTATGTGTCTAATAAGCATTGGTAATTGTGGAGGGCATAGCTCAGTCTAATCTAATAGTAGTGGAATAGAATAACTTAGTACTAGTGTTAGCAAAAGTTCTGATGTACATAAATGTGGAGAACAAAAGGGGAGAAAGGAGACCATGAACCCTATCATACACTGGAGTTGCCAGTCAAGAGTTTAACATTATAACCATGTATTATTGAGCTTAAGTTTGATGTGATGAGGCACTTCATTGTTACTGTTGTTCTATGACTTCAAATATTTGTAGTATGTCTACATGCCTTAAAAGTTGCATTTGGTTATAAAGGCCATTACAGAAGAGATTAGAGCTGCCTCTACTGCTGGAAAAGACAACACAGCTACTCCCTTGCATGAACTATGCGTTTTTCACAATAGGAGTCTGTCATGTTTCCTGAAAACATTTCAGCAAGATCAAAGTAATGAGATTAGGTCAATCAGAGCATTTAGAAATTTAGAGCTGTGACTGAGTGCTCAAAACAACCCATGATCACCATACCCTTATGGACCATCAAAATGGAGGAGTTTAGAAAAGAGGGAGAGGAAGAGGGAGTGGGAGAAAGAGAGAGAGTGAATAAGAGAGAGAGAGAGAGAGAGACAGGCAGACAGACAGACAGACAGACAGAGGGGGGAGGGAGAGGGAGAACAAGACCTCTTACCAACAATTGTCCCAAACCCTTCAATTTTCCCAAAATTTAGCCGTTATCTTTTTAATATGCCAATTATTTGTATTGCTTCCCTGAATTAAACATTTATGATGGTTTCCATTGCATATATTCCTGGATTTCTGAATATGGTATTTTATTGTCAGACTCAGCTTAAGTCTCCAGCTTCATCTCCTACTTCAATATTCATCTTTACCCTCCAGCAATACTGAATGTCCTTTTATTCCTAAAATATATCATAGAAATTCACACATTTCTGCCTTTTTTTTTTTTTTTTTTTTGGTGGTCGTGGGGCTTGAACTCTGGGCTTGGGCGCTGTCTCTGTGCTCTTCAGCTCAAGGTGAGTGCACTATCACGTAAGCCACAGCTCCACTTCCGGTTTTCTAGTGGTTTGTTAGAGATAAGAGTCTCAGGGACTTTCCTGCCGGAACTAGCTTTGAACCTCGATCCTCGGATCTCAGCCTCCCGAGTATCTAGGATTACAGGCCACCGGTGAGCCACCGATGTCTGGCTCATTTCTGCTTTTTAAATGTTCTACGTCTTTTGTTTGGATTGCCCTTTCCCATTTACTCCCTATCAACATATTAAACACCTTTATTCTTCAAAGTTAACCCAGATTGAATCAGACCAGAAAAAAAAGATATTAAATAGTATTGCATTACAGTTTCCTGTTTGAAATCTTTGCTTATTTATGGCATTATTCACTTTATCTCAATCACTTGCCATATCTTTAATTACTGGAAAAAAATCTCAAATAGGGATATGATCTATCCTTCTGAACATCACACATGCACATCCAGTTACAAACTAGACACAAAACAAACAGTTCAAGCTTATTGTATGAAAAAATGAAATATCACACTTTGCTTGAATTGCTTCATAGCCAAGATCATCTCTACTTTAGAAAAATCTCAGACACATTTTCCATGGAGACCCCAGAAATTACCATTGACATTTCCTACACCGTTACAGAGTATCATCTATCCTTGTGCAAAGACACAACAGCCCTCACATTGGCATTGCCAAGGTCTACTTCCTTCCTAATACCATAGTCGCCAGTACTGCTGCCAGCACTGTGGCTGGCATTTACATAGCGATAATTGCCAATGTCATGCCCCAGCCATGTTGCTAACACCATTGGCATCAGGACTGCCAGTCACTTACACTCTGGATGTCCCATAACCAATTACAGATGAGTAAATCTTCTAACTAGATTTTTTTGGAGGGGGTGGTCTATGTTTTAGCAGCTTTGTCCAACAATTTTCATATGAGATAATGAGATCTGGGGTATGTCACCCTCTCAGGGACAGAAAGCATTCTCACATCATGCCTTCTTTCTGTGTTTAATATCTGCCAACAGCCCTTCAACTTCAGTACTCATCTTGACCTTTCATTTCCCTTAGGATGAATTTTTATTTTTCTAAGAGGTTTTTTTCTTTTTTTGGATCCTCCATGTAAACACATTCCTGGCTGCTTTTCACTAGCCGTCCAAATTATGCCTGAACACGTGTGAATCTGATGGTAAACACAGCTCACTTTCATGTACTGACACTGCTGCATAAGTATTTGAATGGCCTCTATTGTCAAGTTAGGTTTCCTTTTTCAAAAATTTTGATTGTGTCCCCAACAAGATTTTTTTTTTCTTTTTTAGCAAGTTCCTGAATAATTATCCTGAGAGCTTAGGTACATGTAAATTACAATAGCTATTTTTAACTTTATGTAAGTTGAAAATATAGTTACACCATTACATTCTAGGAATATGATTCCATTCATCATATTTAAACTCATTTGTTTGAAAGGAAAGGAAAGGACGAGGTACCCAATCCTCTCTAGTGTAAGCAAGACTTTGAACTGGAGCCTAGTACATTATCTGTAATATTTTATTTTAGATCCTCAAACACGTTTGTGAAAGGAAGTTTATCTACTGAACTTGATTTTTCACAGCTTAGACTTAGTTAGACAAAGTTTCCCAAATTCATAAGCTGAAAACTGACCTTCATCATGATAACATTAAGAGTTAGGGCCTGTAGGAAGTGAGGGCAAAAGTCCCAAGAATGTAGTTGCCTACTAAAAGACTTGTGAAAGAGGGTTTGCTCCTTTAACTGCTCTGTCATCAACATTCAACATTCAAGTTGCCATCTTGAAAAAGACTGGCCTTTACCACAAAGACGCTAAACTTAGAAATGCCTTATCTTGAATTTTCCAAGCTTAAGAATTGTGAGATATTGTGATCATTAACAAATTACATACTCTATGGTATTTTGTTATAACAACATGAACAGATTAGTATCATATATATATATATAAAACACACCCACACACACACACACACACACACATATCAGTCACCTGGAGCCACCTTGGAATTCAGGAAGGACTGAACTGATAGGTAATTTGACCAATGATTATCAACTGGACCACATCTCTGACAACCTCTGTCCATGAGCTGTGTTACATAAAAATTAAATATTACCTCGAAACAAACAAACATTAAGCTACTTTTCTACATCTATTTGTTTCTTTTCACGAAAGGTAGGTCTAAGAACACAATGTTCAAATCTTCTAGTGAAACATAAATTCTGAACAGATTTAAGACTTTTTAATGGATACCTCCTATGTGAAGTACCAAGATATGATTACCTAGAGTGCTTATTAAACATGCAGATCTTCAGAGGCACTGAGCCCCAGGAGTCTTGGTTTTAGCAGCATCCCAGGTAATTTGATGCATGCAGAGTTTAAAAGAAACTGATAAAAGGAACTGATATAGAGACAAAGATATTACACCAACACTGAATGGATACAAATATAGTTATATTTGAAAGATAACACAATAGTTAAAACCAAGTAAAATCCAAAGGACAGCTTAGAGTCAAGAATAATACTGCCTTTCATATATGTTTCTGCCCATGTATGATATTTACTCTTGAATCAAGATTTTATTATATGTACCAGCTAAAACTTATTATGATGTTGATAACTTTGTAGAGATAATACTAGTCAAAATGTTCAGATAGACTCTTGGTTAAACTGCCTGATGTAATCCAGATAAGAGAGAATTGATTAAGTAAGTTCAAGAAAATAGTAGATACAAGAGAGCTATAGCCACCACCTTTGATTAGAATGGTAGCTTTCCTATCTTTGAATGATGCGGGTGGTAGGGGATGGACTTGAAGCAACCATAAGCAGACTTTCTTCTACATAATATTCCCTCCACTCAGGCAAGCTGCCTTTGTCTTTGTTTCTGCTTTTGCACTTTGAGAAGCTTTAGAATTTTTTTTAAACCTTCCTAATTGTGATAGGGAACACATAACATCTCCCACTTACAAAGTATATAAATTGTGCATCCGAAGAAAGAACTAGTCCAGCTATGCAACTATTTTCCTTCTTTGTTGGATATCAGTGTAGGTTCTAATAAGCTTTGTCTCCTGGGGAGTATTTTAATGGCTTTTCCTGACTCCCCTGATGACCATGTTTATGCTAAGTTTTGATACAGTATATAGGACTTGTGTAGTAATTAGCATTCAAATGGACTGGTGATTTTCCTTTCCCTGAGTGGCTTGTCTATTTCCAGACTTCAAAATGGAATCCAGTGAGTTAAAACTGGTAATAATCAAGACATATTAACAATTTGAATATTAAACCACAAAGATAAAGGAGGCAAAGCATCATCCATGTCATAGACTGGGAGAAAAACCAAGATGAGACAGAATAGTGAAAAGAGCAAACTGTTGTGGTTAATGGTCTATCAGCTAATATAAGTAGCAAGAAAAATTACATATATAACACCAGAGAAATATAAAACTGTGTAAAATGTTGTTATTTTAATTCTTTAACCACAATTTATTTTGGTTTGATAGAATTTAATAATTACATTCATGTAAGAAAATAGTGTTTTAGAGAGTCACCTATAATAATAAAGGAGAGCAAGAAATTATTCCAGATTCAGCTGTTAAATCACAATTATTTTTACCCTCTCTTTAAAGTCTGTTAACTAAAAACACTTTTCATATTACCATTTCATATGGTAATTTTTTGAGACACAGATTCTTTGCAAAATCTAATGAAATTTTTACACCTTTATCTTAAAGAAATTCTCAAGCTCTTGTTACAAAGAACTTAATATGGCAAATTTTAATTAAACTTAAAATGTGGGACAAATAAAATTGCAATGATTTTATAGTTCAAAACTTTAGTGAATAGTAGTCATATAATTCATATACATAGTTTTGGTTTTGATAGGTAGCAGTTAGCTATGGGAAAATGTAAAGGGAACTTAAAATGAAGAAAGAAAGCACAAGGTCTCTGAGAGAGAACTTTGTAATTAAATTTTCCAACTTAAACATTGTGGACTAACTTTAAAATCAAAGTAGCCCATCAAGATCAAGGGATATCAGTCTGCTACCCACTGGAGGCTCTATTCCAGCATAAGTGGGTCAACAAATTGTTCATGGAACAAGAGGCCTTTCATTTAGGAAGGCCAGTGAATTCTGTTTGGTGAGCCGGTCCCACACAGGGACTTAACACTCTTTTTGTCTTATATTTCAATTAAAAACCTGTGCTGAAGTAAAAATATTGTTCTTACTCCAGAGATGACCTCCTTCAGTCTTTGAAAGTATGCTCTTTTCTTAATACTTCTATCATTTTTACTGTTTCCAGTCTTGATTGAATTCTCTCCCTGCACTCTAGAAATGAGTGAGATAACTATGCATAATCTTAATATAGTTTTACTATGATTTTTCCTTTATTCTAAATCTCTACTCATATTAAATGGCTAAAAATTAATAAGAAGAATGTAGCAGAAAAGATCTTCGATAGTAAAACAAAAACAACAATTTATTAAATAAATCTTCAAATACTTACAAAGTGATGAAAGTATTATGGTCTTGTGAGTAATAATCTATTAGGCATGCAAAGATCAAAATAGTCATTATTGTTCTCATGCAAAAATGAATAGGAAAGCAGAAGAAATTAAACTACCATAAACTACCCGTATTTTATTTTTAAAAGTACTTTTGTTACATTTATGCCCTACACAAATGGCATGAATATATTTTTAGCACAATTAAGCAAATACCCTAGAGTATACTTGCCTTTTCATGGCTGTAAGCTGGTTAATGTGAAATTTAATTTGTGCTAATCTTCTGCAGGTTAGTAAAGTGTGAAACATATTGTACATTGGATTTACCTAACTTACAACAGCAGTGCTAAATTGTGTAAAATTTAAGATGAGTTCGCAAATAAAAAAAATGGGAAGAAGATTCATAAGGATGGACAGAGTGTGTCTGATGTGGACCCAAAGAGACTGCAAATAAAGATCACTAAACAAATAGGAAATTACAAAAGAATTCTATAAAATCATGGTTACACATTATTGAAAAAAAAAGAAAAAATTGGAATCCCAGGAAATAGATAAAAGACCTGAATGTTGCTCATAACACAAAGTCTGTTCTGATCCCAGAAATCATATCCTCAAATTGTATCTAATCTGGTTATATTGTCCAAAATCAATGGGACCAAAATTTGAAGTATGCCCTCTGTGTAGGAATTATCATACTGCTAGAAAAATTGGGGAACTTACATTGAGCATCACTGAAACCCTTTAAGTCTGACCAATCTGGTATCAGACCTGATTCATCTAAAAAGATATTAGTGGCACATAGAAACGACCTTTAAAACCCAGTAGGTGGTAAGGAAAATGGGTGTGGTGTATAATTTGTATTCTAAAAGTGCAAGGCTATTACATTGGAAGAAAATTCTACAAAACACTTAATGGATTAAACCTGAAAAGGAGTAATGATGTGAAAAAATATATAGGAGAAGAAGTAAATTGCATGCAATAAGGCAGAAAATAAAATTCAGTGAGATTTAGATCTGTACAAATAGTTATCCTAAAGAGACTGCTCAGTTTGCATTCTCTTCTGGGAACTCAGAGCTACCGAAATGTAGTAAGGATAGAATAACTTGATTTTGCAAAATTAAAAATATATGTTTGTATGCATGTGCATTTCTCACACTTTAGCATAATGATATTATAAGCCATATTTTAAGTATACCAACATTTAAAGGAAACACAAAGCAAGTAAAATACAATTCATTTAAAAGAATCCACAAGCCGTCTTATTCCATAGCCTTAATACAGGGAGATAATACATGGAATCCTTGCACACCTAAAATGCTCCACAAATATAAAGTATTATGAAACATCATACTTTGTATGGCAAGATAAAATTAATGTAGTGTAAATGCAATTTTATCTTTTACATGACCATGGATATACATCTGTGGGACAAATAAAGGTATTATTCTTTCAATGTGGAGATGATAGCCTCAAATCACTTGTACTATGATGAAGTCCTTTGAGTTACTCATTACAGAGACTGGTCAACCAGAAATAAAATGATTAATGAGAGACAAGTTTTAGAGAACTTTATGAGACTGGCTTTACCTGTATGAAAATATTTTTTCCTTTGAAGAGAAACTTGCTTTAACCCTAAGATTTAGCAAGGTTCTTGTGGCTTATGTCTATAGCTCTAGCTAGTCAGGAGGCTGAGATCTGAGATTTGGGGTTCAAAACCAGCTCAGGCAGACAAATTTATGAGATTTCTTTTTTCTAACCAGCAAATAGCTCAAATGGTAAAGTTCCAGTCTTGAGCAAAAAAAGCCAACAGTGTGAGACCCTAAGCTCAAGCCCTAGAATGAGCATAAAATAAATAAATAAACCAAGATTTAGTTCTTGATTATAAAATTAGCTCCCTATCTATTTTGTGATAGCTAAGAAATTTATCCATAATTTACATTATTACAGCCTAATCTGACCAGAGAAGATATTGAAAACTACAATACTAGAACTCCATAATTTACATTATTACAGCCTAATCTGACCAGAGAAGATATTGAAAACTACAATACTAGAACCATTTAAACATTATTTTAAAATCCAAACAGCACTTTTCAGAGTAGTCTCTAAATTAATCACTAATGGGAATAACTTACCATATTGTTGATATTTAGAAAAAATAATGTATGATAACAACATATTCATCATGTGTGTATTGTTCAAGAAAACCTAGTCTCAGATTAGTACAGTAGTTCCCAGTGTCCTGAGACAGAAAAAGAAGCAGATTTAGGAATACACAAAGTATGTCATATTGAGGACTTACTGACAGAAATATATCAGTGTGTATATCACTATTATATAAATACACATAATTATAATAAGTAGATAGGAACTTATAAAGCAGTCAGGACAAAAGTAATTTCAACCAGAAATTTTTTAAAAAGTGACTTTAAACTGATGTACCCATCTCAAGGTAGAGTTGTAAAATTCCATATACCACTCTAGTGTTTATGTATACTTATAATATGCTAAGAAACTATGTTGTGAAAATTAACCAGGACTACTTAGGGGTGGTCATGGCTGTATAAGTCAAGATGGCTGTTGTCAAGCTTGAGTCTATAGTGCTGTAGTTGTATTTTCACTAATGTCATCATTTTCTTCTATTCTTCAAAGAACTGATACTTTATTTTTATGTTTGTATAATATCCACATAATTTGCTACCTTAATGAGTCATTTAAAGCTTCAAACCACTGACTACATAGAATTGTAGTGCTCAATCTCTATAACACAATAACACACATACACACAGAGATATGTATATATATATACACATACATAAAATGTGTTCTCAGGAATATCCCCAGTGAAAAAACGAACACACAAAACGAACGATAACTTCTTATCCACTTAATTCCATCCATCCTTCAAAGACTAGCACTGGTATCACCTCTCCCCATAAGTCTTGCCAACACATTTAGTCAGCATTGATTGTATTCATTTCTGATCATTCAAATTGCCTTTGTTCATAACTTTAAAGACTTTGTTTTATGTAGAAATAGTAGGAGAAAGTCTAAGGTTTAATTTTCCCACCTAACAATAGAAAAAAATGCTTAAATAAGAGAATTTTTTCCTTGCGTTGTAAAGGTAACAATTGCTGATCTGACCAAGTAAGTATACCATACTACTTAATGAAGACAAAAAGTCACAGTCTTCTTTTGAGTCACAGTCTTCTAATGAGGTCCCTGAGAACTGGATTTTTTCCAGGAAAATTGCATGCTGGGAGTGAAGATGGTCCATCTGAAGGAAGTCATGATGGCCAGAAGAAAGATTGCTCTTCTAGGTAACAGATGATCCCCATACTCCTATTAGCTTTTGTTTCATCTTTTTTATGAGTTAAACCACTTCTATATGAAGCTTGGAGGCAAATAGAGAGTTCTAGGTTACAGGCCAAACCTCCAGGGTTTCCATTTGTGAAGTCCAACAATTCACCAATGTGTCAGAGACAGAGACGAGTAGTGAGTGGTAAAAGGCAAAGAAAAGATTTATTATTACAAAACAGGCACATAGCAGATGGAGGTTAAGTATTTCAGTTTATCTTTGAGGAAACTGATGAGCTTCTGATTTAAATATAGAAAGAACAAGAGTGAGGGAGAATGATACGCATAATTACTAAACTGTCCTAGTGAGAGGTCTGATCTGATCAATAATAACTATAGAGGTTCTGGAGACATTTTTAAGGAGAATAATCTGGTCATGAGCAAGTCATTGCTACCAAGGTAGGGATCTATCCGTTAGACTCTGCTGTTTGTTTCCTTGGAGGTGATACCTTCTGTTGTTTGTCATAAAGATGGTGTGGATCAGTCCTGTCCTCTGCAGATTCTAAGCTGAATAGAGTAGACAGACTCAGTGAAGAAGCAGATGGAAAATGGTTGTAGGGATGCCAACTTTTTCTCTTGCTTTTATTTACTTTTTGGACATTTAAAAGACTGCATTGAAGTCAGGGGTTTTCAGCAAAAGCAGCTTCTAAGTACATGTTATATTTTCTCTTTCCCAAGATTTGTTCAAATTTGTCTATATATTATGTTGTTTTCTCTTAATTAAGGGATGGCATTCTGACAAAAAGCTAGGCTTTCCTGTCAGAAGCTCTGGTAACAGGAGTCATGGAATTTTTTGACACTAGTACATATAACCAGTACTGATTGACCATCTGACCCTCCACTCTTCCCTACACTGGTAAAACACATGCCTATGGCAAAGTGCTTGAACTCCATTCATAATCTTGCCTGAAGCCATCTATACCCAGCCTCACTAGGGTAGAAGATGCTTTTTTCCTTTTGACCTTTTCCCCTTGTCAAAGAAGCCACAAAGATTGAAGGTGGTAAATTTATTTAAAATAGCACAACTGGCAAAGAACCCATTCTCCCAAGTTTTAAGTAGCTGGACTTTTAGAAAACCAATACTTTTAATCCTTTCATGTAAAAGGAAACAAATTTTACAATAAAAAAAAGACAGCGATCTTTTCTACATTTCAAAATTTCTCACTAAAATATGAAGGAGAAAAGGAGATATTAAGTCTTTTATAAATGTGTGTGGTACAGGGTTTCTTTTATCTAAAACAAATACTGGAGATAGCACCACTCAAATTTAGTATTTATAGTTGAAAGACATAAATTGATTTCACTATTTTTGTTGTCCAATGAATGGCACTAACCCAGGTGAGCATAGGTACGTGGACATCCACACACACTTTCATTTTTGTGAATGGTCCAGTTATTAATTCATTGTTCATTCTCAAAAGAATGTGGATCATTGTATTTATTTCCCTTTGGGAGTACTCTTGGAAACGGGAATTTGATTAATTCATTACAATGTTTGATATTTCTTTCAAATGCAGTTCAATGACAAGGAAAAGACACATTTTTTTCTTTTTATTTCAACTTTGAGAACTTTGGGTGATTGAAACTATTTCAGTTGAGGTTTAGAAGTATTACAAGTATAGATTTCCTTTTGAAGAATTGCTTTGAATGAAGTGAGGGTCATACAGTCCATTTATAGCATTACTTTATGCTCTTTCTTCTGTTTCAAGACTTCCAAAGAATTAATTAAAAGTTAATAGGATTGCCCCTAAAACCAATTATCCTTTGGCCTGAAATGCTGAGTATACATTATTGAGTTTTCAAATAAATTGAAAAATATTTCAGTCAGGCAACAGCATTATCTTAATTTATAAACATTAATACAAGAAAATATCTGATTTTTCTGAAATAATTCCTCTATGTCTACTCCCAGTATCATCTCTTTCTTCCTGTTTAGGTGTCTACCAGAATAAATTCCCAATCTATAATAATGAACAATTACTAGTAATTTCTCTGATATTGAACAGAATGTTCTAGTTGAAATGTTTCTGGAATTTAGACATGGCATTTCAGCAGATTTATATTGTATTTCAATTTCTCAGTTGATGAATCCCTCTAACCTGTTTGCCTTTTCAATCTTGAAATCTGGAGGACTGATGGCTTTGGGGACTTTTGCCCTCTAACCTTTAAATCCATTTTCTTGTCATTGCAACATGACTACCCCATTTTCTATAAGCACATTTAACTTTTCTTTCTCCAAATATATGCATAGACACACGCACATACAATATAAGCTTTGGAAGTTAGAGGACAAAGCTTGCAATGACTTGTATTGTAGGATCTTTTTTTTTCTAATACTGTTAAGAATCCAAGAGAGGAGAAGGAAACAAACTGCTTGAAAATGGAAACTGGCATGTTTGTATCCTTGTTATAGTCAGATGCTGTCCTGAAAGACACTAATTAATTTTTTTACCCCAAAAGATGAGGCTCTAATGCTCAGTGTAACTTTCTAGATCCACATGTTTAGGACATGCTTTGAATCTAGGAAGTTTGATTCCAAAATATCTCACTATGTTTAAATGCCTTGGTCATTTAACAAACACTATCTATGTCCAATTCATAGTTGATGGAAAAGAATGATATGATATCCTGCCTTGAAGACCTCTAGTTTCCAGGAAAAATGAGAGGTAATCAATCTTAGTTTCTATAACAAATTGTGAATAGTTTGTGTCTATAGAGATTTCTGAATCAATAAATAATTGAAGGGAAAAAAAGAACAGATTCAATTCAATAATAACTGTGTTATTTCAACTCTGAATCATGTATTTATAGAGGTTTTATTTATGGGGTTTGGTTATAGTTTCGATAATGTTGGGAGGTGGTTCTCACATAATGACTGGTTCCAGTGATAGTGAGAAAATTCTCCATATAACTGTACTTTCTATATATTATAGCATAATATTTCTTTCTTTTTCTTTTCTTTTTTTTGTGCTGAGCATCAAACCCAAGGCCTTATACATACTAATCAGACCCTCAGACCCCAAAACCAAAATGTGCTTATTCTTTTTGTTTAATTCTTATTTTTCATAGTTGACAAGGACAATATTGGAAGAATTTCTTTCTGTCTCCACATTCCTTTCTAATATGTGAGAAAAACTCGCAACAAATTTAAACTACTACATCAATGAATTTTCATGATTCTTGCCTCTACAATTCTGCCATCAATTTCCAAATGTGGACAATATGTGTCCAAAATGTGGACAATAGAATGGCTTGTTTCCACAAACACATTGTTGCTTACTAAAGAATGAAGGGGGGGTGGAAATGCAACAAAGCATTGTGTAACTTCCTATATCTTCACATCCTAAAACGTTTCCATTTTTATACAAAGTGGGATCCCCTGAATTATTTAGTTGTTTTTGGTATGGTTAGCCCTTCCTATGACCCACCTAAGAAGTGTATGAATACACTATTTCTGTTGACTAATGAAAATGTCAAAGATCAGGCTTAAAAATGTTAAATAGAAGTGAGGCAATCAGTCCCCTACTGTTGTTCATTTTGAGACCGCCTGTACTTAAAGACTGCTTTATTCCCTGTTGTTACTTCCTAGCTAAGCTTGTAATTGTCAGCACACATTATCAAACAGGTTTGGGGATTGCCAATTTGTAATAGATGCTTTTGACTATGACCATGCAAACTATTCAAGAGCAAGAGGAAACAAATGTTACTGAGGCAGCTAACCACAAGAACACAAAACTACTAGAATTCAAACATCTGAATTATCTTCTCAAAAGTGATAGAAAACTTTTTCAGGATCCATTCTATTAAGATTATCTAAAGGAACTATCAGGAAAAAACATTTAGAATATATTTTCCTAATGAATAAGATAAGAATATTCTTTAAAAATTTTTATGATATTCAGGAAATAGATTTAGAAGAGATAGGCATTGTTAAGATGCAATATTTTTATTTAAGTATAATTATAAATTTGAGATTAAACCATAGATATAATTACATGTATATATTTTTGTCTTTTCTGGTATATATAGGTGTATATATATATATGTACATATATAATATTTATATAACTCATAGTACTCAGACTTCACTACTTATTGAAGAAGTTCACATTTTGTCCAATGTATATTTTGGCACCTTTGGGAAACTATTTAGGACAATGGTATAGGTAAGGTTTCCTCCTGATATACACATAGGAGGAAAAATATTTCCTCTGAAGTTATGGTTAATCTAGAAATCTCACTACACAATTACCTGGGGATTATAAAGTCATCAGCTGCCGATCCTATTTTGGGAGATGGTGGAATCCTTATGGGAGGGCTAGGTAAAAGATGAAGTTCAGTGAGGGCTTTTGAAGATTATACTTGCTCTTTTGGTCCCCATATCCCTGTCCCTATTACCTTCTCTTCTCTCTCCTTCCTTCCTTCCTTCCCATTCTTTCTCCCATCTTGCCTCCCATGTCCCTCTCTCTGTTTCTCTGTCCCTGTCTCTCACTCCCACCCCCTTTCCTTCCTGTCTTCTATAAAGTAAGAATCTGTTCACATGTTGTCTCTGCCATGATGTTCTGCCACACCACAGGCCTACAATCAATCGAAAACCTATGGACTAAAAGCATGAACCAAATAAGTCTTACCTCCTTTAAATTTTGTCAGGTGTATATTCCATAGCAATAATTATGTTGACTATACAGTATTAATAAGAATTGTCAGGAAAACAGATCTGATATGTATCAACAAATCATTTTAAACAGTAGTTTCTTCATCTTAATATATTAGCAAAACATTTTGGTGATTTTGTCAAGATGTTAATATTGTCATGAGGTTTGGTCAAACATATCATTCTCCCTGAAAGGATCCTAGAAGAAACAACTATAAGTTTCTCTTAAATGACTATAGGATTCACTTTCAAAAATTAATCTGCAAGCCTATAATTCAAACAATAGCATACACCATTTGAATGGAAAGTAGAAAATTAAAGTAAATTACCACCAAGCTCATGAATACACAGGGTTCTTTAATAATCCTCTAGGAACTCGAGAGACTTCAATGGAGTTGCTTTCTCAAACTGTTTTCAGCTAGTTAAACAATCGTCGAGACAAAACAATAATTTCATTTTAAAAAATCGTGGGTTCTAAACCTTCCTTTGTTCCAGATATGTAAGGTAGGGTCATAGATCACCAGGGAAAATAACAGTATACCAGGTACCTTGTCAAGAATTCATCATAGTCTGGTTAATGTTCTTGCCATGTCTTGTCATGTCACATTTTAGCTTATCTTTCAAGAAGAGAGTTAAGAAACAGGGAGACTATAGAAAACCCTTTGTTCCTTTTATTTGTTTAGACTGCTGTACGTGCATATAAAAATGTACACACACACACACACACACACACACACACACACACACACACACACACACACATACATACAAAAATGCTTCAAACCACAAAGGGGAATTCACTCTACTATTGCTATTCATTTGTACTAAGAGCACAATCGAAATTTACCCAAGCATTTCAGACATTTTTCCAATTAAGATTTTGTATAGTTTTTTCTGTAATATACTTGTTTTTTTCCTCCACATCTCAAGAGTATTTTTAAATGAAGGTTATTGAGATAGCAACTTTCTTCTATTTCAGACTTATTTATCTTACTCAGAGCTCTTTCTAGGCTATCGTCCAAAATAGCCTCTAACCACCTAAGCTGTTCAATGAAGTGTATCAGAAAGCAGTTCTGAAATAGCTCTCGAAATATGTTCCCTTCCTTCATTTGAACATAGTTACATGCCAATCAAGAGCAAAGCAATTAAAATCCTGCCAGGATCAAAGAATATGTCTTGGTACAGCCTTTGCCAATCTATAAAACTACCTTGTTGCCTTTCATTAAGGCCCTGGTGACCTACACTTCAACAATATCCAACAATCTGTCCATGCTCTTTATAGTTCCTAATTTGTTTCCAAAGACATATCAACAAATTTCTTGCTGCAAAAAAATGTTGCTACTTTCCAGTTTTTCCCACCTTCTATTTCTGTTACCTATCTCCCCACCTTCTGTACAGCACCTGTCTTAACCAAGATAGTACATCTTTTTTTAATGCTTTCAGAAAAGCTACACTATTGGGAAACTTGTCCCTCTACCTCCAGCTATTGTACACCTCACCTGTCTAATAATAAGATAATCCTTTGGCAGATTTTTCTGCTGCAATCTATTGAATCCTAGTACATTCTGATATCCACTTCTTTGCATTAATCAGAAAATACATTGCTATGGGAAGTTAATGGTCCCATTCTGGATTATTCTTCTTTCTCATCAATAATCAAGAGGACTAGCTAAGCAATTTTCCATCCCCTCCCTATAATTCTTCTGCAACTTGTTTATACCATTCTAGTCAAGAACTGGGAAGTTTTTAGGATATTCCCAGTACAGATCTGTGACAGAATGCCAAGATGCAAATAGAAAAATTTTTATGATTCCAAGTTGTCTATAAATATAAAGAGATGGGAGAATTACTGTAATCAATATGAATAATGTAAGCCAAGAAACAGGTAGTTGAAGTAACCTGTGTTTTGGTTTAAATTATATAAATGATTGCCTGTACTCCTCACTTTATTTTCTTGATAGTTCAATCTGTATTACTAGAGATCCTTGATTCTAAAAAATTCTAAGGACTGAAAAACTTACATCCTTGGATACATAAACATTAGTTTAACCTTATCATAGACTGATAGTTATAATTCTCTATATTTTTTCAATTTGACTATTCATCTATTTGTCCAAAATACAGCCCCATTTGTCCAATGATAGACAGAATTATACATGATGCCACAAAATGTTCTAAATCCCTCACAGCTTTTATCAGATAAGGTAAATATGACTTCACTTTCAGAAAAAAAAATGAGAGCTAGAGATATTTTTCAATGGAAGAGTACCTGAGTAGCATGCACAAAGTTCTGAATTTGATTCCCAGAAAGACAGTGGTGGAAAGGCAGAGACAGAAGGGAAGGAAGAGAGGGAAGGGAGGGCAAGGAAGGATGGGGAGCCAGTTGGGTTTTGCTTGTTTGTTTTGTTTTTTGTCTGTTTCAGGACTTGAACTCAGGGCCTGGGTGCTATCCCTGAGCCTCCTTATGTTCACGGCTAGCACTCTACGAGAGCCACAGCACCACTTCTAGTTTTTGATTGGTTAATTGCAGATAAGACTTTCACAGGGAGTTTTATGCCTGGGCTGGCTTTGAACCCTGATCCACAGAGCTCAGCCTCCTAAGTAGCTAGGATTGTAGGAATGAGCAACCAGCACCCAACTGGTTTAAAGTATTTTTGTTTAGCAATTTTATTTTAGTTCTTCCTGTCTACGATACCCTGTATCCCCCGTGTCACCCCAAAATGATCGATTTCTACATGAACATAGAAAAATGTGACTGCATTAATTTTTTTCTCATTATTGAGAAAAAATTCAAAATTTGTCGTTTTGCTTTTTATTTGGAATTACAAAATGGGAGTACATCTGGTGCATATGGTATAGCAATTCTTAGCTGAAAATGGGCCTGGGCTCAGGGAGGTTTTTTGCTGGTCCAATACGCTGTTGAAAGGTGCACTTATTATAAAGGAACAGAATACTATAGTACATATATTGCTAATAATTATAAGGGTTTTTTCTCAAATGTAAATAACCTCCCAGGTATTTGAGTTGACTTGAACAACTACAAGTTGTCTCATATTTAATCTCTTCAGTTTTCTCTATAGAGATGGCCTCTTTTACAGACATGCCAAACCCTCATATTTTATTCTCTTCAACTTGCCTCTCAAATATTGTGTTCTTAGTACAGGGTCAATATTTTACATATTTTTTAAAAACTATATTTCTTCAGAGCAGCCTCTTTGTCAACTCCATTCAGAACTTGTGACATTTGAGGTGTTCCTCAGCTGCTGCCATTTCTTTAGAGGCTGAAGGAAGCTACTGTGTGTCATGTCATCAATGACCCTTCCATGTCCATTGGTTTTTCTGAAAATATCAAACAAACTCAATGAACAAGTGCCAAAGCTGAGAGAGCATGTACATTTTTTGAAAACACTTAGAATTCCTTTGATAGCTAGTATGTTCTGTCTTTCTTGTTAAATATTTTATGGTCCTAACCCCTTACACTATTAGGTACTATATATCAATTCTTTAAAATAGTATCCTGAAAAAAAACACACAAAGCTGTTCTTTTGGGTTTTTGCTCTGCAGTTTAAAAATAAATATGATCATGAACATTTTGTGCTTCATCAATTGTTCTTTTCACCTGTCTTTGTTTTTCATATGAGTTCACTTAAAATAAAACTATAAGCCAGGGGTAGAGACATGTATTTATAATGCCTGAACTTGGGAGAGAAGTCAGGAAAAGAAGATGATGAGTTTAAGGCCAGCTTGTGCTAGTGAGACCCTGGCATTTAAAAAAATCAAATAATCAAACTAGCTTTAACACAGTGGTATGAATTAATAACAAGTAGAACTGTAACTCCTCTATATATCACTCTTACAATAAAAACATAAGAAGTAAATTCTATTTTAATAGAAATTTCAGATTCCACTAGTAGAATTAAAGTGCATCTCATAAAAACACAGTGTATCTCATGACTGATATTCAGGTATCTTAGATATAATACATATAACATTAGAATGATAAGGTTTCTCTATATAATACTAGAAATAGAACATAAAAAGCTAGATGACAGTCATACATATAAAATGTAAAGCCATATTTCTTAATAAGTACAGGGTATGGATACTACTCTACACTATAATGGAATGTATTATTTCTGTCCTCACCAATTTTTTATTGTGGAATCTGAACTTATGGTCTCAAGCTTACTTCCATCTTCCTTACTTTAACAATAAAGTTCTTAGAGATTATTTTATCATGCCACTTCCATGTTCAAAACCTAGAAGTGGTTCTCCTGTCTATAAGCTGAATTTGAAATTACATAATGTGGCTATCCATAATCTGAATTTGCATTGTCCTTGTATTGGGCAAGCTTTGTTCCAATCTCATTCTATCTAACTGTAGAGTTGATTTTTGATTCATGCAATCGATAAGGTGTGGTGTAACCATTGTGTTATGTTATATACTAGTCTCTAAGGACTAAATACAGAAACTGAGAGCTCCATGCTATGAGGGCTAACTGTATAGAGTTTTTAAGTAGGGTAAGAACACAGAGTGAATGTGTGAATATACAGAATGAATATGTTAATACTTTTGAGATTCTGAAGTACACCAAGTTTAGTAGAACCATAGTAATTCATGGTAAAAGTATAGAATAAGAAGTCAGAGAATATATAGGCCCTTTTAAGCAATCATATCTACTCAGAGTCTAAAATTAATATTTATATATCCTTTCAATTGGCAACTCATTCCTATAAGACTTACTAGCATATATATGAATCAAGTTTTAACATTATCTGTTGCAGTATATTAGCAAAAGATAAAAGTTCACTCAAATATATGTCAAGTAGGGCCTTGCTGAGTAAATTGAAAAATACAGCACAGAGTTATATATTTATAATGCAATTATAAGTAAGAATACAAAACTCTCCATGCTCTGATATGTGAGTGTGATATGATGTTGAATGGGAAAGGCAAAATGTGTACTCTGTGAAAGTGTGATTCTATTTGTGTTAAGTAGAGGAAAAAATAAGAAGCTTCCATCTATTTTCTGTTTCTTCCATAAGACCTACCACAAGCTCAACAGATTAAAATAACATAAATCTATCGTTTCATGGTTTCTGTACATCATAAATCAGTGCTATCATAACTAGTTACTCTTGTTAGAACCCTTCAAGGATGAAATAAAAAGTTTTGGCTGACTGCTTTCTTATCTGGAGATTCTGAAAGAGAATATACTTCCAAGCTCTTTTGGGTCATTGACAGGTTTCCGTTCGATGTGGTAAGAGAATTGATTTCCCTGCTGGATTTTGGGTCAGGCTGGTTCTCAGAAACTATACATAATCCTTGCTATGGGTCTCAGTGCATCAAACTAACAATGGCAATTGAGTTGTTCTCCCTGTTGAACTCTTAGGATTTCCCTTCCTGTCTCACTTTCCTTATCATTTTTGTTTTCTAATTGACTTCTCTACCTTATTTTCCTTTTACAGATCTTTGTTCTCTGTGGTCCAGCCTAATCAGAGATAATCTCTGTTTTAAGATCAGCTGATTAGTGACCTTAATCATATTGACAAAGGTCTTCATTATGGTACCTGGATCAGTGTTTGACTAAATAACCAGAAAACAGAAATCTTGGTGGGATCGCATTAAAATTTTCTCTATGAGAAATATATACTTGCTTTCATACAAGGAAGAAACTCTGAAAACAAAGTATTTGCGAATACATGAAGAGTGTCAATGCATGGCAGCAGAGAATAGGATTATTACTCAAATGGGAGACACAGGTAGAAAGGATTTTTTCTCAAAAACTTTTACAACACCAAACTAATAAAATATTATTCAAATAATTTCAGTTTGCTGGCATGCTTTCCAATTTGGTATCTTTCTATAGCTAGTGTTTTGTGTTATGGCATAGGTCTACTATATTTATGTATTTATATTTATTGTTATATAGTCTTTCTTATACTATATAATAATATCTTTGATTTAACTTTAGGTAAACATCTTTTCCATATGAATACTTGCTCAGATCTATCCTGTCCAGCAGAACAGAACCAAAGTGATATGATCATGAAGGATCACATATATAACTATTAGAAAACTGAAATAAAGTCACTACTGAAGATTGTCAAATATGAAAAGGTTAAAATTTGATTTGTGTATCTCATACCCTAAGGATTTGTTCAAAATCCTTAGAAAGCATTTTGTAGCCTATTTAGTAGAGTCTTTAGATTTGTCAGATAAGAAACATATCCTGGACCTTAATACTAATTGTTACAAATGAGGGAAACCATGGAAACTATGTTTCTTTGGATCTGGCTTACTTGACTTAATATGATTTTTTACAAGTCATTCTTTCAGATAGATACATAGAACTCCATTGTGTATATATGCCACATTTTCGTCATCCATTCATCTACTGAGTAAACCAGACACAAAGAAATATAGGCTCCATGGTTTCCCTCATTTGTAATAATTAGAATATTCTATGATAGTCCTAGCAGAGGATCACAATAGCTCAAAAGATATGTACATGTGATCATATAAAATGATGCTAATTGAAATGAACTCCAGGATATGAAACAGGAGGTCTTTTTTATTGTTGATGATGCTGTGTGATGATGTATGAAGTTCCTTCTTTTTTTTCCCCCCTACTCTTTGGTTTATCCCCTGCAGTCACTGTTTTTGATTCTGGTACCCTGTGTCTTGTGTATATGTTTATCTGATTTGGGGAAGGGGAATAACAAAATGGTGGAAAAAAGGACAAAGGGTGAGGTGAACCAATGCAACAACAATACTCACAAGATGCTAGCTTGGAAATAAACTCTATAACTTGGAGTTTGTAGGGGGGCAGAGTTAGGGAGAGGGAAAGTGGGAGAAAAATGAGGGAGGGTAACAACGTTTGACAAGAAATGAACTCATTACCTTCAAGAAATGTATTCATGTGGCTGGGAAGGTGGCTCAGTGGTAGAGTGCTTGCCTCGCATGTATGAGGCCCTGGGTTCACTTCCTCAGCACCATGTAAACAGAAAGAGCTGGAAGTAACATTGTGGCTCAAGCACTAGAGCGCTAGCCTTGTGTAGAGCTGAGGGAGAGGGCCCAGGCCCAGAGATCAGGCCCCACGACTGACAAAGCAGAAAAGGTCAAAAGCTATGTAATATGACTATATAAGATGATGTTAAGCAAAATGAACCCCGAGACAGGGACACAAGTGTTTTTATTTTTTTCTTTCTTTCTTGCTATTGTTTTTAATGTACTTACAATGTACTATGTTATTTTTTTGGCTTATTTTGTATGCTCTCCCCCGATGGTATAACTAACCTCTGTTTTCACTGTATTTGATTCCGGTGTCCTGCATCTTGTATATACATTTTTACAATTTGGGGAGGGGAAGGGATATAACAAAATGCTTAAATAAGGACACAGGTTAACCCACTGTAACAATGAAATCTACAAGACACTGTGCTGAAAACGAACTTTACAATTTTGGTGTGTGTGGTGGTGGGGAGGAGGAGTTGGGGAGGTAGAGAGGTAAGGGATAATAGGGGAAAAACAAAGGAGGTAATAATGCTCATTAGAAAATGTACGTATTACTCACTCATGTAACTGTAACCCCTGTGTACAGTAGTTTTACAATTAAATATATATATATGAAAATATACTCATTACCTCTTCCCCCTCCCTTCAGTTGTGGGGCTTGAACTCTGGGCCTGGGCACTGTCCCTCAGATCTTCAGCTCAAGGCAAGCACTCTACCACTTGAGTCATAGCACCACTTCCGGTTTTCTAGTGGTTTATTGGAGATAAGAATCTCATGGACTTTTCCTGCCCAGGCTGGCTTTGAACTGCAATCGTTAGTTCTCAGCCTCCTGAGTAACTAGGATTACAGATGTGAACACCAGGGCCCGGCTTCATTACCTTTTATGTAGCTGTAACTCCTCTGTACATCATCTCTACAACAAAATAAAATAAAATTTTATTTGAAGGAGTTTAAAGACCAAATCCATGCACTTTGTCCAGATCAGTACTAACTACATTCTGATCCTATCTGCCTTCAGACTTCGCGACAGGAAATAGTATTCCATTGGCTTCTTGACAACTCTTTATGTTTTTTTTTGTTTTTCTTTTTGTTTTTGCTGGTCATGGGTCTGAACTCTAGGCCTGGGCGCTGTCCCTGAGCTCTTCAACTCAAGGCTAGCCCTCTACCACTTGAGCCATAGCACCACTTTTGGCTTTTTTTTTTTCTGCTTATGTGGTGCTGAGGAATCGAACCCACGGCCTCATACATGCACTCTACCACTGAACCACTTTCCCAGCCCTTGACAATTCTTTCTTTACCAGTTTATCAATCCCTCATATTTCTGTTTGTAGCTTCAGGGATGAGGTAATCTTTTCCACTGGGACAAATCATGGTTAAAATCACAGATGCTTACTTCCTGTTCTAAAATGATACATTCCTCAGGCTACATTGTTGCTTTCATATGAATCAGCCTACAAGTGTCTGCTGGCATCTATCTAGACCTACCCACATAATCCTTGTGGGAACTGAAAGTTTTAGAACTGGCACAACTACTGAAATTATCTGGCTACTGCTTTTGAGGTGAGGAATAAAATCTTTCATCTCTGATCCAAGTAGTCTTATGTCTTTTTGCAGTATTCAGACAATAGTGGAAGTTACCTTGCAAGTGAGTACAAAAAGTCAAGCTCCTCAAAGTTCAGAGATCTCTCTCTCTCAAAAGTGTATCTGTGAAAATGCTTTATGTGTCTTTCATTTGTCTCTTTGACTGGCTCTCTCCTTTTATGTGACTTTATTCAGCTAAACTTCTGAAGTGCTATTGCTACTTTGAGCTCTGTCCATGGTCTTGTTTCATTCTTATTTCATTATTTTCCCTACACACCTACTTTTCTTCTTCTTTCTGCTTTCTTTCCATTCTTTCTTTTTTCTTCCTTTCCTCCTTCTCTTCTTTCCCTCTCTCCTTTCCTCCCTCCCTCCCTTCCTTCTTTCTTTCTTTCCCATCTGTCCCTCTGTCCATCCTTTCTCTTGGCAGCATTGGCATTTGAACTCAGAGCTTCATGATAGCTAGGCTGGTGTTCTTCCACATGAGCCATATCCTTAGTTTCCCTTTTTTTTTCTTCTTATTTTTATTTTAATAAGGTTGTTTCTTTTCAAACTGGCGTCACGGGCATGAGCCACCACGCACAACTCTTGGGAGTCTTTTCTCTATTCATTGTTTCTACTATTTAGTTAGTATTTATGCATCTCTTCCTTTAGCTTCAAGCTTCTTGTTCCAACTCCTTAATAGCAATTTTCAATGCTATATGTGATAGAACCATCAAAGTCAATTTCATTTAACATAATCATCATTAAATTCATTCTCCTAAGTGGAAAATATTGGACTCATCTTAAATCTCTCTGACAATTTTTATCAATCATACAGTTAAGTATCTTAAGCTTCTTATTTCTTTTCAAGGCCATTTCTCTTACCTACTGACTTGTCTTCCTTATTCACTGTTCTGTTTATTTTCCTACTCTAAGCTGCTGCCAAAATTCCTTCTCTCTCTCTCTCTCTCTCTCTCTCTCTCTCTCTCTCTCTCTCTCTCTCTCTCTCTCTCTCTCTCTCTCTCTCTCTCTCTCTCTTTTCTTTCTTCCTTTTTTCCTTTCTTTCTGCTGGTTCTGGCTTTAAAAACACAGTGCTAGGGCTCTAGCACTTGAGTTACAGGTGTACTTCTAATCTTTTGCTGGTTAGTTGGAGGTAAGAGTCTCATGGAGTTTCCTGCCCAGGCTAGATTTGAACTGTGATCCTCAGAATAGCTAAGATTACAGGCGTGAGCCACCAATACAAGCTCAAATTTTCTTTGTTAAACACTGATCTGAATATATTGCCATGTCTTCTTTTGCTAATTAAGTAGACTTTGAGTGACAACACAAATGCTTTAAACATTCTCCATTACAATATTCCTGCTTTGTTTCAAAGCACATTGACCTAAAAGAAAAAAGTATAAGCCAGGTGCCAATGGATCATACCTGTGATCCTAGCTTCTCAGGAGGCTGAGATCTTGAAGCTAGCCTATGCAGGAAAGTCTGCAAGACTCTTATCGCTAATTAACCAGCAAAAAAAGCCAGAAGTAGAGCTGTGGCTCAAGTGGGAGAGTGCCAGCTTTAAGAAAAAAAATAAACAAACTCAAGTACAGAGCCTACAACCCGAACTGAAGCCTTAGAACTTGCATGCATGTATGCATAAATAAATAATCATAAACACCAGAAAGCAAGATATTCTAACTTAAGATATATTTAGAAATCACTTATTTTACTTTTTGAAATCATTTATTTTATTGCATCATACAAAGAAGTATTTTTCTGCTATTATCATGGGATTACATAAAGCAGAATTATAAAATTGATCATTTAGCAAATCAGCTTTCAACAGATTAATATCAGATATGTCTTTGGTTTTGTGTATAAAACCTCTGGCAGTTTCTACTCTAAGCCAAGCCTGCTCACTATTGTCAACACATATGCACCTACCATGACAAACAACAATGAAGTTAAAGACAAAATTTGAACCGACTTTGATAAAGACTCATTCATTGTAACAACCACAGCCTCTTACAAGTTGATTGCTGTGGGAAGCTTCAATGCACTTGGCTGCAATGATTTTGAAATCTAGGAGTGTGTTATTAGATGCTACTGCATTGACAAACATAATAGCAATGTACTGATTCTCATCCCTGACTTTTCCAGAGAGTAGATAGTGATTGTCAGAATAGTATTTCTGTTGGTCGAACAATTTATTTTAATCTTTGAGGCATTTAATAAAAACAAAAAGGATGCCTTTTATTTACTGCATTGTTTTTCAACAAGCACTAAAGGACTCATGTAAACATATATGCATCTGGTGGTGGGAAAAGCAGCCATTGTCAAAAATAGGTAATAAAGAGTATAAGTATTATTGAAAAACTGACTTAGGAGTTGGAGAAACTGGATTCTGACACAGGATGCATCATTATCAAGCTCTACTGATATGGAACCAATCCATTTTTAGTCCAAGCCTCACCTCATTTTTCCTCCTGAAATACAAAATGGTTCAATCAATGTCTACCTCAATATTACAAATTTCAAGTAAAGCCTGAAAATCTTATCTGTTCTCTGTGCATTAATTTTCATGCTATTTCTCTCCTATTAAAAAAAAGATGAAGAAGGGAAAATTGAAGAAGATAATGAAGAGAGAAGAGGCAATGAAAAGGAGATATAACATTATTAACCTTTAAAAACATTTAAATATTTAAAGACTTTTTATCATGTCATCAGATTTATGATAAGATTGAATCAACCGGTTTCCTTCCACAGTGAATAAGTTAGTAGCATGGCCAAGAATTGTGGTTGTGACAGATGAAGGACTGGAGTGGAAAATATAATGTTGCAGAGATCAACATATAATATATATAATATATAATATATAATATATAATGTTGCAGAGATGACCTTAGCAGTTAGATGCATAAGGGCTGCATTTTTCAGTGAAACAAGATGGGAAATAAGTGATTAACTACTCAACTATTATGTCACTATTGAGCAGTAGCTATATCACTAATATTGTGCTGGATGAATATGGACACAACTTAGCACAATAGCAGACGGATAAGGAATGTAACAGCTAGGTTTACAGTGTCTTGGTAGGAATTTTATCAGCACTCTATCAAATATTTCATAAGTGTGACTTTCTGCTTTGTTACAGTATATTATCTTGAAAAATATGAAATCACATAAAATCAAAAAATAGCAATATAAATGTCAAATTTTACTTCAATCATGTAGTTTCAAATGACATATTCTTAGCACATAACTCAGGGTAAAGAAAACAGAGTTATTGCCAAATTCAGAACTAAGAAGAACAGATGAGTCATTGCCAAGGAGAGACTTAGCCCAACAAGAATCAAATGAATCCCTCAGATGTCCAAAATAATAACAAGCAGATAGAGGTTCCCATTATTTCTAGCTAAACTATAGTCAGGTATATCTAAGAATTCCTAAGACAACAGTCTAGTTCCCAAGGGATAGGAGCACCACAGGATTCCTTATTATAAATGTTTTTGGATGTGCAAGTTAAATCTATATTATATATGTTTATCATATATGTGTGTGTATCTTATGGTATATACACAAATGAATTGACTAAGATATATTATATGCAGAGGACAATTCCAATGGTGTGGGTCCAATGATCAACAAATTCACCGTTTAACAAAATGAATACCACGAAGCTGGAACATGTGTTGGTGGGAGGTAAGGTGGGAGGTAAGGTGAGGGGGCAGACCAATGGAGAGAGAAGGGAGGGTGAAAACCCTCATGATGCTCGGTGTACAAAGGTGAAAATGGAACTTGGCAACCAGAGAGGATGGGTAGAGTTGGGAGAAAAGAGGGGAGACTGGCAAAAGAGGTGACATCGACTAAGCTACACTGAACTCTTATATGCAGAATTGAAATCTTTGTAAAATGACTTAAAAGTACTTCAAATATTTTAAAACGTTACCTCATAAGAGGTATTTGGTGGGACAAAAATTGAACATTCTTTTATTTTTCTCAATCATTACTCCAGAAGTTTTTTTTTAAGACAATACCAAATTAGATGGCGAATTTTGTACAGAAAATACAATTCTTTCAATACAAGGCAGCCTACAACTTTATTTGAAGTCTCAGTGGGGTCAGTAGGGCTCCTGTAAATGATATTTTCCAGTTGAACTTAGTAAGCTAAGAATGCCACTGTCATCAGACACTTTCCATTTTTTTCCTCCTCCTTTAAAAATGTTGTGATTTATGCATGGGCTTTTTTTCTGAGATGATTAATTACAGGTGTGGGGGGGTGGTAATTACAGAGAATGTCTGGAAGTTTTAGATTGGGGGGATAAAATAAATGATATGAACATGAAAGTTTTAGTGATGAAGTCAAATTCTGACAGATACAACATGCTCATTATGGAAATTTTGAAACTGAATAAAGATCTGCAAAGTAAGTTTGAAATGGAAGAACATAATTTAATCATTAACCTCTTTGCTATGCAGAATAAAGGCATACCCTGTGTGGAAAGCATTTATGATTTGGAAGGCTAATTATTCATATCCTACAATATTATTCAATTTCATGCCTAAACTCCTTGTAATGTCTCGTGGACTGTGCAATTTTCTCCGGTATTGAGGTTAAGTGAATGGTTACTCACGTAGTCTAGAAATATGAAATGAACCACTCAGGTCTGATGATTTTACACCAGCGCTTTGCAGGTATCAAATTAGCTCATATGAAAAAGGCCTAAACAGCAACAAGGAGTACTTCCAAGCATCTGTTGATTTCTTCCTGGCTAGTATTTCAGCATCACCAAAAGCATGATTAAATTATAAACATTTGAAAGGCAGACATAATATTTTATATACTGTATGTCAAATAGCATCTAGCGTTGAGCATCACAAACATATGCTTTTATGAATGGGAATACAGAATAAAGGAAGAGTCCTTGCCAGCCTATCTGAGCACAGACTTTACAAAATTCATTTTTAATGGTTCTTAATTAATCTATTTTGAAATTTCCAAGGAAAATTCTCACCTATTGTTCAGCTAAAGAGATACAACTATGTATATGGTATTTTCTACTGATACACACTAACAAAGAACATAAGATGCCAAATTTAATTTTTCCCTAAAAATAATTTATATTCAGAAACAAAAAAAGTAGAGAAATAATAATACTGTAGTGTTATTCTGGGGGCAGAATTAGATCATTCCTAGGTGTGAAAATGCTGACATTAAGTTATGTTACTTCATGGCAAAACTCATAGTATAGCTTCTGTTCTGTGATTCTCATTTATTCTAACTTTCTAGGTAACTGTTATGTATGCAACCAGCATTTACTTATTTTATTATTTGTGTTAACACCGGAATTTTTGGGAAGTATAGTTTTATAAACTTCACAAATAAAAATCATCTATGTCTCCCAGGGAGGCATTCAGCAAAATGGGGGACAGGGTGTTTCTATGAAACCTAGGATTGAAAATTGGACAAGAAGTTGCCATTGCCAGTAGGTAGTTCAATTCAAAGTAACAAACTACAGCCCTTGGCAGAGAAATCTGAGCACCAAGTCCACTTCTACAGAAAGAGAAGTCCTGGAAGGTCTGATATTGGGTCTGAAAGGGAGATGGGAAGTAGCCTGAGTTTAATAAAACTTGGAGAAAATATTACTTAAAGGAAAAATTGGGAGTAAGATCGAGTTCAGAGCAAAACGATCCAGAAGACTCATCCATCCAAAAACTAGTCAGCAAGGTAAACAGTAGGAAGAGGCATACCAAAAAGCAAAAGGAGGCACCAGGGTATGGACAGCTGGTTTGGCAGAGTTAGTACAAAGTTGAATCTGTAGGCTCTTGAAAACAATCTAGAGACTGTTTGATGGAGGACTGGAGAACACATTGTTCTCTGGATTTCTTTGTCAAGGCTGATATTTTCAGTACTATATCTCTATTCCCTGAAGAGGTATTTAACTCCCACCCTATACATATATGGATTAACTAAGTGTGCAACTAATGCACATTATTTAATATATTAGCATATATTATTATACCATGTATAGTATAAATCTATTACTTTCATACACAAATTTCACATATATTATTAATTATACATATACACATATGCACACACACCTACACAAAAAAAGGTATATCCACCAGAAAAATAGAAATGTATGGGAAGATATTCTCCCTATAAAATGAGCCACCCACCTAATCTCTGAAGGGTTAACAGCGGCATCTCCATTATTACTGTATATTGCACATTTTTTAATGTGGTGATTGCTATTAGAACTATTTCATTCATGACATTTGTTCATCAGTCCATGGTGACATGAAAAAAAATAGCAAACATATCACAAAGATGTGTGTACAATTAAAAAGAGAGACTAGAATCTCAAAATATGCTCATTTTACATTTTGGTGGTAAAATGTGTTTTATTTTGTAGAACAGGAAGTAGTTATTGCCAAAATAGACTTTTCTACATAAAATAAAAACTTATAACCCTGTGCTGATTTCTAACACACACACACACACACACACACACACACACACACACACACACACACACGCCCTAATCACATAAAAAGAAAAAAATATTTTAGGGTACTTAGTGAAACATTCAGAGTTGGAAATGTCAATTGTTTTATGTGAGGATAGAAATAATACTGTTTTACAGTAGAATTACGAGTCATCTACATGGTCAGAAAGAATTGCTCAAAATGGATTCTTCCAAATCGAGGGAAATAAATCTCCACCAATCCTCAGATAATGACATAATATGTATTGGAAGCACTGTTGCATAGACAATATATTCAATTGGCAGATTGTGAATACATTCACAAAGTTATTGATGACTTTTCATTATGATTGTCTAACTTTGCTTTGCTCTACCACTCCTGAGTTATAAGCTCATCAATAACTCATTTTTAAAAAAAGATGTATACAGAGTCCATAAAAAATGATGCATATCATGTCATCTCAGTTGGAAATATCCAAACACCAAATATATATTTTCATAAAAGAATTTTATTGTCAATTATCAAAAACAATTAAATTATATCAACTGAAAATTTTCTATACACATGAGTTCTAAATATGAAATAGCAAAGAAAATTAATTTCTATAGCCATTTCTTTTTCCTATAGATACAACTTATGCTCATTGTGCTTAATGTAATTGGTGAGTTTAATAATGCAAATAAAAACATTTAAAATGCTATTTTTAAATTTCTTACAGTGCTAGAAAATAAAGACATATTCATAAAATGAAAATATAATTTCCAAAGAACACAGAAGCAGATCCAAAGCATTCCCAATAGTGAAATATGGAGCAATTTGTGTATGCTAAATACTGAAAGTGAATACAATTTTAATAAATCACAACTCTTAGAATAAAAGAAATATCCTTGATTCAGAAGAAAAGGAAGAAAGTAAAGAAAGGAGAAAGGAAGAAATGAACAAATGAATGAATGACGGAAAGAAGGGGAGAGACAGCGAGAAGGAAGAAAGGAGGGATGGTAAGAGGGAGAGATAGGTAGAGGGGAGGAAGGAAGGAGCTTCTCTAAAGAATTTTATTATTATAAGTGAAAGATGATATAATGGGAGAAATCATTATTTGAATAAGACATAATTACCCATTGATTTTTAATTTATGATTTAGAACCCTCAGCAGATGTGAAAATTAGGAGGTATAAATGAAATAAGAAGCAAAAATTTGCATATTTCAAAATGATCATTTCAAAGAACACAAACAATAATTGCAGATAAAACTACTATAAAAAACATCTTGAAGATACCACCTCCACCAAGAGATCAAGGTTAGCATTAGCAGTAATCATTGATACTATAAATGAACACGATAAACACGATGGGGACTACTTGCCACTTCTGTGACATTAGTGCTATAGACATATAACATGAAATCTTTCACACAATTGCAACTTGAGGAGAATTCAACGGAGCATTTCCAGGGCTCTTCCCATATAAAACATTCACAGAAACAAAGATGATTGAAGGAATGTCACAAATAGTGTTGACTCAAGGAAGACAGACAAACTCATCTGGATGTATTATAGATCCTAATGTAATAATCAGACTTTTATTTTCAATAATTGGTAAACTTTGGCTAAGGTATATAGGTTATTTAACAGTGTTATATTAATATTAATATCCCATTTTTGATAACTCTACCATGGTTACAAAGAGAAGTTGGGTAAAGTGTGCACCTAAATTCTTGGTATATCTTCTTGGTTTTTTTGTTCCTCAATTGACAAAACAATAATAGAGGCTTATCAATTTTTCTTAAAGACACTAGAGACGAACGTTAGTGGAAAATCCCACTGGCATACTGGAAAAGGAGAATCATGTTCATCTGAATCGTGCCAACGTCAGCCTTCCTCTTCTCTTTCCTCTTTGCCTTCTGCTTCTTAAGAGCACTGAGGCCAATTAATTCCCTACAAGTTCCCTTGAGGCCATGTCTTCAGAACAAAACCTTATATTAGACAAGAAGCTGGTAGGAATTTAAAACCAGCACACATGGATTAACAGCACAGCCATGCTGCTGCAAATACAGTACTGATCTTGAACCTTAGTTTCTGTAAGGTTTCTGCTTCAGAGCCATCTGTCAGACTAAAAAAAAATCAAAAACAAAACAAAACAAAAACCCATCTTTAGTCCTTTTACTACCATTGTCATACTTTTCTCTTGCACTGTCACTTATTTCTTAATGCTAGAATTGGAAGAAGTCAAATACTTCATCAGCATGCCTGGGCAGACCTCATTCTTCCGATGTCCCCATCAATTCACATTGACTCTTAGCTAACTCCTTGTCTGTGTTCCATGTGATTTCTTGTCTATCTTTTAGAATCTGTGAGTGCTTGCCACCATAAGCTTCCTATAGCTACATGTTGCCCAACTCATGTCTTAAGCCAGGAAGAAGCTATAGCTATGGCTTACACAAAGTGCTCAGCTAGTTTAGTGTTTCCTTCACTGCCAATATTTCAGGGCCATGGTTCATCCTACACACTAACAAGCCATAAGAACACAGCTTCCATAAGAAGGCAAAATTCACCATGACTGATAATAAAGGGTTGGGATTTGGAGCACGACACCTTTAAACACTGCTTTTAATGACCACATTATGAAAAAGAATGATAATTGCTCTCAGTTGAACAAAAACTAGAATTAAAAGTATCAGTGAGATCAGGAGCAAAAGATGATAGTTCCTTATTCTGTATTCTAATATAGACCTATCCTTTTTTTTTTCTTGCCTAGGCATTATTCCTGAGCTTGTTTGTTCCAGGCTAATAATGCTTTACCACTTGAGCAGCTCCACTTTCTGGTCAGGCTGGCTATGAACCACAATCCTCAGACCTCAGCCTCCTGAGTAGCTAGGATTACAGGCATGAGGTGCTGGCACCCAGCAGGATCTATTCTTTAATTTTCCCATATATGAACTTTTACTCACTAGGGGAGTATGAATTTGATCTTCTCTTTTCAGGCAGATAGTAGGAACTTGAGGGTCACAACACAATGTACTTTGAATGTTTTATGACTTATAGAGCAAATTGATAGTTTATCTACTGAATCTAAGTGTGACTTTATTACTTTCTAATGTGGAGATTATATAGTAAAAATTCTTCATTAAGGATGTGATGGGGTAATATGTTGCTTAGAGGCATATTGCAATAATTTAGAGACTCATATTGTTTATCCTAGGTTTAATTTGGAAATTAGGAATTTGAGATTTTTCTCATTACTCATGCATTATGAATGGCAAGAGTGTTCCTACTTGGGTGATTTGGTTTTGTCTAATTTCTAAGTAAAGACATTTTGTAAAACAAACATATATTTTATTCAGGGATAAATTGTCAATAATCGCATAGGCATGCCATGCTGCTAGAGTTGCCCATAGTCTCCTGTGGCTCTTTAAATTTTAAACTAATTAAAATTAGAAATTTAGTTCCTTCGTATCACAAATCACATTTCAAATATTCCTGTGGCTAGTGGCTACATATAGTCAGAGAATTTCTATCATTGGAAAATTTCTCTTGGACATTGTATAAAGTAGAAAGAACTCTGGAGACTGGATGACAGTAATATGTATGACAAATCTGAATGATGACACAATAAAATGGTTAACTCTCAAGAGGATTTGCACACACCAGAGTGAGAAGCAAGACAGGTTATGGAAGGTTAAATGCACCTTTTTCTTTAGTAAAAATATTCATGACCTTATGAAATGAATTAGGTTAAATTTCTATATAATGTCACCTTTGTGTGAAATTATTTTCTGAAATGAAACAAGCCAAAGATTAATTTTTGCCAGAAGTTTTAAACATCCAATCATAATTTTCTTAGCAGCCTACAGTAGCTTGAAAATCTGAGATGCCTATCTTAACGAAAATCATGGTGTAACGTAGAATGTTTCATTTAGAAAAATATATCCACAGTCTCTTCCATACAATCATGTGTAGGAAAATTTTCAAATCTTTTCAAATGGTAAGTCCTACATACCATTGAATTAAATCATACCTAAACATAAGAGTTATAACAATAATGATATCCATGTAGGTGATCTCAATGTGTGGACAATTTGTTTTAGGCATTTCACTTAAACTGTGAGACATATTGAAGACAAGAAGTAGCTGAAGTAGGTGTCTAAGAATGAAAAATATATACTCATGCTAAGATTGTGCTGGGGAAAAAACATTTAGATTCTTTCCATTTCTTAAGTAATTTTAGGCTTTGCAAAACAAATATGCCAAACAATCTTAGGGGCTGAGAAACACAAAGACAAGCAACACATGGAAATGTCTGCTGAGGGGAGCAGACAAGTACACAAATTGGCTGTGTTTAATACAGTTTAGCCTGCTCAGCAATACTGGTGGACCAATTACAATATTCGACTGACGAGAAAGTCTTGTAGTTCATGGTATTTTGACTAGCTACAGTTGTGAAGTTATGCTAAGAATTAACCAGCTAGGCTTACTATGTCATGTCTCAACTTCACATACACAATTGATAGCGGAAAATTATGATACAACTTTTCATGCTTCTGGGTCTATATATCTTCATATGTAGTTGTCTATCTACCTACCTACCTATCTACCTATCTGTCATGTATATTTTTGTATTACTGGAGATCAAAAACAGGTCCTTGGGCATGAGAAGAATTTAGGGATATGTTATTTCTTGTCAGAAAAATGGATCTTCTAATGTAGACTTGTCTGTTGATGAAAGAGGGAAAAAGTTAGGTAAGGAAAGCAGAAATAAATAAGAAGCATACACCATAAAGACCAAACGAATTTAGGCATAGTAGTTACCTACTCATGTTTATATTTATAGCCATAGAAATAATGAGTGAAAAGAAGGATGGAAGGACCAATGCTGATGCCTTGGGTGAGAGCTACATTTAAAGGAAGGGGAACAAAGGATAGGAAGGCAGGAAGGAAAGAAGGAAGGAAAGGAAAGCAAGCAAGCAGGCAAGCAGGCAGGAGGATGGAGAAGGAAGGAAGGAAGGAAGGAAGGAAGGAAGGAAGGAACGAACGAACGAACGAACGAACGAACGAACGAACGAAGGAAGGAAGGAAGGAAGGAAAGAATCCGTGGTCAGACAAGAATATAAGTTTAATGACAGGTAAGTAGCACTGGAGGGGGAAAAAAAGTAAATTATAAGGTTCTGGGAGATTGTTGAAGTGGAAATTTGGCCACATAGTATGAAATTTATTAGGGGATGGATTGGTCAAAAGAAGCAATTGTGGAGTACCTATTAAAGGATTTAGGCAGTCAATGCAAATCAGACATTATATTACTTTATTATATATAAGAAAGGAGATAAAAGCCAGAAGTAGTGCTATGGCTCAAGTGGTAGAGCACTAGCCTTGAACTATGTGTGTGTCGATCGTGGTGCCTGAACTCTGGGTCTGGGCGCTGTCTCTCAGCTCTTCAGCTCAAGGCTAGCGCTCTATCATTTGGGCCACAGTGCTGCTTCCAGCTTTTTCTGCTTATATGGTACTGAGAAATCAAACCAAGGGCCTCATGCATGCAAGGCAAGCACTCTACCATTGAGCTACCTTCCAAGCCCTGGAGATAAAAGACTGTGAAATCAAAATTAGTAGGTCCAATCAGTGCATCCTGTTGTAGCAGAAGGATGTGTGTCAGTAATGATATATGTATCTCTAAGGTCAGAGTCATGACATTTATTTCTCTCACCTCCTGACCTTTTACCTTTGAACCCTATGAGATGAATTGCTTCTATTTAACACATAGCCTGTTGTATATATGCCCCTACAAACTTGTATTTATCCATTAACAGTATAGAATATATAATAAAATGGAAAATAAATGATATTTTTAACTAAGTATACTTTTCATTTCTCCTACCAAAAATTACATATGTATATGAAGTTACCTTGGAAAGGCCTTCAAGATTAAAAAAGAATATTTAATTTCATATGTTTATTTTTAATATATATTTGCCCAATTTTTAAAGTAAATAAAACCATATTTTTATTTTTGGGTGGCAGTGGCTCACATCTACAATCTCAGCTACACAAGAAGCTGAGACTTGGAGAATTGTGGCCTGAATCTAGCCTGGAAAGAAAAGTTAGAGAGATCCCATCTCCAATTCACTGGGAAAAAGCCAAGAGGAATGAATGGTTCAAGTAGTAAAATGCTAGATATGAATTCAGAGTTCATGTTTAGTACAGGAGAAAAAGGTATACTTTTCATACACAACATACTTCTTACATACAATATTATTTTATATACAATAGTTCTTTATTTATTTAATTATTTCTTGAAACCTTAGTTTGGTGCCAGACATTGTTTCAAGTATTTGGAATACATTAATGAGCAAAATTAAAGAACCCTTCCCCAACATATCTTATTTATAGACAAATAGCTACTAAACATAATGAGTCACAGGGCTAGGTTTTAAATTCACGGGTAGAAGTAAAAGTTCAGCAGAATAAGGAATAGGGTTAGAAAAGTAGGATATAGTAGTAGACACAGTCCACACTATGCTTATGAGAAAGTCAACTTGAGCCAAGCTCTGGAGGAGGATAAACTGTAAGGAGTGCGCTTTGGGAAGACATTTCCAAGAGAACAAACAAAAATCAAGAAGGCCATTCTACCAGAAGCAGAAAGCAAGGGGAATTTAAAGTTCTAGTAGTAGATCATGGGAAGAGAGAAAAAAAAGCATTTAAAAAAAAAGAAGTTTGATTTTGATCATAAAAATAAAGAATCTTAGGATTCAAGATCCCCTCTTGCCCCTGTACTTCTCAAACCCCTGAAAGTTGAGTCAACTATGTTAAAATTAGGTTTAATAAACATACTTATGTCTGGACTAGTCATTTCTGCATGTAAAAATGCCATCAGGCCTTGAGAAATCTTTCTTCCATAACAAAAATAAAGACATCACTTTTCAGAAACTAAGTGACTTTTTCGGAAAATACTTGAAACCAGCACTCCTAAACCTGAGTGACGCTGGCCACCAGTCACACTTGAGTTCTCTTATGTAGTAGAATTTCATCATTCATCCGTTCTGAAGTTGCTACTCTTCCTCTACTCACTAAATGGAACCCAAAAATTAATATGCACAGCATATTACAGTTATTGTACATGAATATACGGATACAAAATTGACTTCTTTGAAGTGTTTTTCTGAGTTGCTTTGTTGTAAAACTTTTCACACTGTAAACATGTGCCCTTATCTACTATGCAGTACCATTTCTTGTGCATTTTTCTTTATCAATTTTGGTATTCAACTCATAAGTGTAGTGTTGCATGTTGTGTAGTATTTTTAAGTTTAAAATGGCTAAGATGTTTCTTAAGAAGAAAATATGTATCGCTGATCATGAGTTCAGTGTTTATGAATCAATAACATGTATGAAATAAAATGTCTTTAAATAGAAACAAATGTAAATCAAGGTTATGTATTACTCTGAATGTTTGACTAGAGGTACATAGGAACTTACTCGCTTTTTCCTTGTAGAAGTCATTGTTCAGTGTTTGCTAATTCTTTGGTAACAGTGACCTTATCAAACTCAACTGCTGCACATAAACAAGAGTTGGGATGGAAACACATTCTTCTCCGTTTGATTATGAATATCTGGTTTACAGAGAGAGAGAGAGAGAGAGAGAGAGAGAGAGAGAGAGAGAGAGAGAGAGAGAGAGAGGAAAGAAATGGTATCTCATTTTATATCCTTGGAATACAACTGATGTTATTCGTGGAGCATTATTGCTGCTCAGTCACTGAATGAGAAGACAAAAGAGGAAAAACAGAATTAAAATATTAGGTTCCTAGTTCAGATGAAGGCTCATCCTAAAAAGAATCTTTACCAGAAATAATAATTGTCACTTTGCCAGCTTTAGAGGTCAGAAGCCATGAATTCACATCTAAACTATACCACCCACAAAACAGTCATGAAACCATCCTCTGTGCCTACAGACAGCCAACTGTGTGACTGTGTAGCCCCTTTTTAGGGATGGAGAAAAGGGGATGTGTCAGGTAGACAGAGTGGCCCTTACAAGATTAAAGGTATACTCTTCCTAGAGACTACTTTGCATTGCATATACACACCTTACCTTCTCTTCTTTTCTACCTAATAGGGGAAAGTGATATTTAAAGAATTTAAAGTTCTAGTTATAGAGCTACATTTTATTTATTTTTTTTTGGGGGGGGTCCGGTCATGGGGCCTGAACTCTGGACCTGGATGCTGTCCCTCAGCTCTTCAGCTCAAGGCTAATGCTCTACCACTTGAGCCACAGCACCACTTCCGGCTTTTTTCTTTTTGCTTATGGGGTGCTGAGGAAGCGAACCCAGGGTCTCAGAGGCATGCAAGGCAAGCGCTCTACCACTGAGCCACCTTCCCAGCCCCTCGAGCTACATTTTAATCAGGATCTTCCTCATTTTTCTCCAGGTCCCATTTCTTGCTCCCTTCACATTTCCTCCTGACCCTGCCTCCATGGCTGCACAGTTCATATTTCAAGGTCGCTCATCTCACTTCTTTCTAAAATCAAAGGTCCTTTTTTAAACTTCAGTTTTAAACATCGTTTCAATTGCTTAACTCCAGATTAATGGAAAGACTGTCCTCTGAGTATGAAAATAATTTATATATTCATATACAAATGCAAATGTTACTAAACCTACTTGAAAAGTACTTTAAGACTGGTTTATCTTATTTTTAAATTCTTCAGCTTCCTCAGTATTTGTGTCTAGAATTGTATGTTATATCTAGGCCTAATTAGTTTATTTTAATGAAGAAACTCTAGGAGGATAGGTCTAATGTCTGTTCCTTATTTTACCTTCCTCAATACAGCTACTTTATCATGAATCAGCTTTCTAAACATTGCCTGTGTGACCCTAGCAGCTATTTAACCTCTATATAAACTTGGACAATTATGTAAGACATTCTGTGAGCGGTGATGCTAACAATAATTACTCTAATAAAGCAAACATAAATGCAGACCACCTAATGTGATTCAGGAACATATAGTTATTCTAATAATAGATAGTTCCTAATATTCAATGACAAAATATACAGAAAATACTTAGAACCTTAGGTGCTCTCTACATACTAGATTGGGCCTTGAGTTGTTATGCTACTGAAACAATTAGACCATTTAGGACAGGGTAATTATTATTCTACTTTTACATTTTTTCTTGATAGCACATTACAAACTTAATTTAGTCTCACCATCAGAACACATCTACTGGAGATATATATATATATATATATATATATATATATATATATATATACATATATATATATACATATATACATATATATACATATATACATATATATACATATATATATATATATAAAATAACACTTGCTTTGTTTTGTTTTTTGTCAGTTGGAGGTTTGAATTTAGGGCCTAGGCAATGTCCATGAGCTTGTCCATTCATGGCTAGTGCTCTACCACTTTGGACCACAAATTCACTTCATTTTCTGGTGGTAAAGTCTGTGAACTTTCCTACCTAGGCTGTTTTTGAACCGTGATCCACAATGAGTAGCCAGAATTACAGGTATGGGCCAACAGCACCCGGCAGCAAGTAAAAAAATTTTAATGCACTGAAACTTTATTTGCATAGTTCTATCCACAGAAAATATTTCAAAAAGCTACTTAATCATTTTGAATGGCTCTGGTAGATTATGTAAAACCAGTTTCAGTCTCTCATTTCAAAAGCAGAACCATTTGAAAATATTTAATTTCTTCTCCTTAGTTTTCCAGCTCTTACATTTACATGGTTCTCCAATGCATCCTGAACAAAGTTTATTCAACTCCTTCAGGAGCCTCAAATTAGGCATTATCCTCTAATAATAATGAAATGTTGAACATGGTGAAAAGATTGCATAGAAATTGTTAGATGCTAATTTGGCATCCTAGTGAAGCAGTTGTTGGTATATATTTAGTATCATCTTTGAATTGTTATTTTCTATGGAAATAAAAATAACTGCTGGCTTGAGATGCCTATAATAATAAAATAAAAACTGAAAGTTTATTTAGCATATTTAGATCTTTACTGTAATGCAGATACTGAACATTTCCACCTGTTAGATACAAATATGGAAGTTATTTGTAAAGGTAACTCACTATCTAGATAGAGTCTTATTTAAGTCAGAAATGAGTCTCCTATGCCAGACCTGGGACTTGAACTCAGAGCCTAGACCCTGTCCTTAAGTTTTATTTTTGTGTTTTGTTTTGCTCAAGGCTAGCATTCTAACATTTCAGCCACAGCTACAGTTCTCTGACAATTTACTGGTTAATCTGGACATAAAAGTCTCATGGATTTTCCAGCCCTGGCTGGCTTTGAACCAAGATTCTTATATCTCAACTTCCTGACTAGTTGGGATGACAGACATGAGCTACTGGCACCTAACTGAAAGTTTTATTTTTATTGCTCCTTTCAGTCCAGTACAGTCTTTTTCTACCTTCAAGAACATTGGTAAATATAATTTTACCTATAATTTTCATTTGGAAATTTCATCTGAAGGATTTGCTAAAATCAGATTTCTGAGTCTCATTTCACAGTTACAGATACAATAAGTTTAGGTTGGAACTCTAAAACAAGCTCCTAAATTTTTCCAAATATTGCTGATGCTTTGGTTTTGGTGCTGGTACTAGGTTGTGAGAACCATGATTAATAATGTGTTCCACATGTTCATATTTGATTTTTTAATATTCTTAAACTCCCCCCAAGTGTCTTATGAATGTCATAATTTTAATATTGTAGCTAAACTCCCATTAGCCAAAGGTAACATTCCTTTCTTTCTTAAAAATCATCACTTATCTTTTACCTAGTTTACTCTTACACCTTTTTTGCAATAACCAGTGCTCATTGCACAATGAATAAAAACAGTGTTTATATACCAAAGTTTGTATTATGAATGTATTCTTTTAACTACCTGTTTCTCACATTGTTGAAAAAATATTAGGACAGATACTCGTCCCCAGCTATAGGTTTCCACTCAGACTCCAACGGATGCTTCACGCCAGTAGTTCCAAATACTATATATCCATTAATTTAAAATTTTTGTTTGAGGCATTTTATAAGTAAAAGAGTGTTACTCAAGTACAATCCTTGCAATACCAGTAGTGGACAATAGACGGATTCAACAGAGATAGCTGCTAATAGACTAGTGAGCAGGTAGGATATATACAGCATGGATACTCAGACAAAGGCATGTTTAACACCTTGGGCAGGATAAAGGTGGACAGCACATATCATTATATTATTATATTATTCAAAAAAATCACACAAGCTAGAATTTACTGATTGTTTATTTCTGGAAGAGTTAAGGTTGTTGAACTCTACCTGACCATGAGTAACTGAAACCATGAAAAAGCAAATCCACAAAAAAGGGAGAACTGTGGATCAGAGCAAAGCTGTTGAAACCACAGGGTCATTGAAATGAGGCCTGATTTCCTTAGTCCCTACTTTTGAACTGAGTCATCTTGCTTCTATTTACCTTACCACAGCGGCCAAGAAAAGACCCATGATGACGATGGTGAGGCGATCCTAGACTCAGCTCTCATTTCTAACACATTCCAAACCCATCCTCTGTTGAGTGCCTTATTTACTACATTACACACTGCAAGGAAGTCACCTTAATGACTCCATCTATCTACCATAGAGCAGATGCAATGTATTTACCGTCAACGGCGAAACAAATCTATATTTATCTGGATGTGGAAGATGCTGAATTTACCGACAATTGACAAATTAGTCTGAGATGAGAATGCATATAGAAATAGCCTACAGTGTGCCATTATGTTGTGACATAAATGTATAGTCTCTTCCCTCAATTTATGCCAGAAGCAAAGGAGCAATGTTTCTATAACGTGAGTAATTTCTCATCTACATTAGTCTGCTTTTATTTTTTCACTTTTCTCTTTGAGTTCTTTGGTAAGAGAAAATCACATTAATTATATGAAAATATCAGTTATTAGTATAATCTTTAAGTACTACATGTCAAATTAATTACTTAATAGAAATTATTTAAATTTGTCCCTTTTCCCTCTATTTATGTGCATAAGCATATAAACGCACATAAATATATAGCTTTATAGCAGCAATATACTGCACGTATTAAGACTGATAAAGATTTTCACTCTTAGTTGTTCAAAAAACTAAATCATTTTTGAATCAATATAGTCTAGAAATTAATATTTTATTGGATTTTGTTACTCTGTGATATTTTGTAAACTATCGTAATTTCCATCTCCCTACTTAGGAATTATACACCAACTATGAAGCCATCAAGTGTTTTATATAACTTATATTTTTACATCTATACAATATAAATTCAAATTTTAACTCAATCCCAAAGCATTGTGCCTACAACATTGTAAATATTGACTATTACTGTGTATTAGCACAATGAGTAGTACTTATTTAGTACTATTAATTACTCTAATAATATTATTATATGATCTTATTCAGCATTCTTTGCCAGTCTTTCTGGACTGTAGTCCTAATATTATATTAAACAATTTTTAGTTTATTTTTCTTTTTTTTTACTTTTTAATTTATTTTTATTTTTTTGTGAACATACTGTACAGAGGGGTTACAATTACATGGGCAAGATAATGAGTACATTTCTTATCAAGCATTGCAGCCTCCTCCTTTGTTTACCCTTCACATCCCTACCCAGCCTCCCCCTACCCCCCCACACACAATCCTTCCTCCCCCCCCCCACCAAAGTTGTAAAGTTCTTTTTCCACATGACAACTTGTACTTCTCATTGTTGCAATGGGTCCACCTGTATCCTTAAACAACTTGTTTTTCCCCATCTCCTCCACAAATTATACGAACATCAAATATAGTGAAAGCAGGGGTTATACTGTGGGGGAGGGACACACAAAGCAACAAAGAAATAATCTTATAAATGCGTTAGAAACAAATGCATGAAAGAAAAAAACAGTTAAATACATATGTAAGGGTTCATTTTCCTAACATCACATTAGTTTATTTTTCTTAAAGAACACTTAATTTTTAGTTTATTTTTCTTAAAGAACACTTAATTTTTATAAACTAAAAATCTATGTCCATATGTCCTTAGATATTTCTAGAATTTTAATCAACACAATTTTAATCAACAACTTTAGCTACATGCCCAATTCCTACTGAAGCCAAGATGAAAGAATTGTCCTCTCTTCAATTGTCAAACTCTATATACCCTTACTGTCAATCAACTATCACCAATGAAGATAAAGGCTACACAGTCTAATGAAGATTACAGGGACTTGTTTGAATGCTCATGCAAGGCGTGCCAAATAGTAAGAGAGGATGAAAATTAGCACATTTCTGTATATGGAGAGGTCACACTTTTGTCTATAAATTATTCTTGTTAATAGTCATTTCATATACAAAATACACTTTTTTTCTTTCTTTGTTGTTTGTGGTGCTTGAACTCAGGGCTTGGGTGCTGCCCCTGAGCCTCTTTGTGCACACTACCACTTGAGCCACAGTGCCACAGTGTTTTTTGAGTGGTCATTGCAGAAAAGAGTCTCATGGGGACTTTTATGCCCAAGCTTGCTTTGAACTGTGTTCCTCAGATCTCAGCCTCCTAGGATTACAGGCATGATTCACCTGCGCCCAACAGAATTAAACATTTTTTAACATACTAATGTTAATCAAAGTTATGTACTATTGATTGAGATGCAAATTATGGCTGCCAGTATGTAAATAGAACAAACAATATGGAACAAAAAAACTAAAAACAGAACTACCATATAACCTAGTCATACCATTCTTTGTGTGTGTGTGTGTGTGTGTGTGTGTGTCTGTGTGTCTGTGTGTGTGTATGTGCTTTATTGTAAAAATACAGTGTAGTAGGGTTACAGTTACAAGAGTAAGGTAATGAGTACATTTCTATCAAGTGTTGTTACCTCCTGCTTTGTTTTTCCCCTACCATTCCTTTCCTCCCCACCTCCCCAACTCCTCCCCCCAAAGTTCATTTTCAACATAGACCAACAAAAACAAAACAAAAAAGCCATACCATAAACATACATACTATGGAATGTAAGTTGGCAAACCGTAAAGATCCCTGTACACTCATGTTTATTGCATCACTATTCATAATAGCCAAAGTACTAAATCAACACACACATATATCTAAGTAGATATACATGCATATAAATGTGTGTATATTTGTATGTATATTATATGAATGTATACATCTGCCAAGTAAATAATGCATTCTTTTCCAATTCAGTAGTTGGTCTTCAATTATATTAGAATGATTTAAGAACCACACACACACACACACACACACACACACACACACACACACACACACACACACACACCTGTATTTTTTGTCTCTATATAAAATCATTTTACTGTGAAAAAATATTTCAATTTCATTTATGTGTTTTAAATTTGTACTTGAATGCATTGATGTTTTCTAATTTTCTTGATAAACTATGAATAAACTTTTGAAATTGTTTTAACAAATGCGAATTGAGTGAAATAATATATCTCTATCTATCTATCTATCTATCTATCTATCTATCTATCTATCTATCTGCTCAGCACTGAGGTTTTGTAATCAGAGCAACTTGGAAAATACCCAGTTCTAGAAATAAACAGAAAATAAATATATATATAACCATAGGATGAAAATCATTTAACTCCAGAAAGTTTTTTGGGGAGGGTCTGGTCATGGGGCCTGAACTCTGGGCCTGGGTGCTGTCCCTCAGCTCTTCAGCTCAGGCTAGCGCTCTCCCACTTGAGCCACAGTGCTACTTCCAGCTTTTTTTTTTTCTTTTGCTTATGCGCTGCTGAGAACCCAGGACCTCATGCATGCAAGGCGAGCGCTCTACCACTGAGCCACCTTCCCAGCCCAGCTCCAGAAAGTTTTAAAAGAGTACAAACAAAAAATGAAAATAAAACAAGAGTCCACAATATGATGCATGTGACATGTATATAAGATGCAAGTGAGAGAGCTCCTAATATCTAAAGCTAGAAAAATGTTTTAAAAATAAATACATTAAGGAACTACTATTGGATTTAAACCCAAAGTATGAAGTAGTACACAAGACCATACTAATAAAAATTAGTACTTAAATACATAAAGAGGAAAGATAAATCTTTCACCAAAAAATTATAAATGTGAACAATTTACACAGTATGTCTATAAATCAAAAATACTATAAAATAAGAGATTGCATTAAAAAATCAAGTTGAACTATATTTTAGCAATTTAGTATGAGTATCCTGGGTCTTCAAATTCAAGCAATTTTCTAGTGGTCAGTGCTTTTGAAGAATTTTTTAATATTTTCTAATATTACATACATGAATAGGTAGCATTCCTTTCATATATTGATTCTATGACATAGATTGTTAACCAATTATTTGAACAACATATAATTCAGCAGAAATGGGGAATATAATATTTTGCATTACAAATAAAATTGTAATTGATTTTCAGTAAGTCTCCTTCTGAGCAAAGTTGGATATGTATTTAAAAATTGTTCTAAGAGAAAACTAAAGCACAAAACATGTCTATTTTTTAAATCATTTTTTTATCACTGGCATTTTTAGGGAAGAAATATAACACCCAAATCACAAATAATTGAGTTTTCCTTCAGTCTCATATTTTCCTGTTATACAGAAGGTAAATATTGAGAGTGAAGCCTGTCCTGTGTATAGATCTTTTAAGAAAAGAATTTGTAATAATTTTCTTAACAGCAAGAATTCTTATGTACATTATTCATTTTCCTGGAGCAATTCTTCTTTGGATATACAAATGATAGTGGTGTTTTTCCTTTAAAAAACAAACTAAATTAAATGCTAATGCCGTATGTAACTCTTCACTTACAATGGAGATACTAATGGATCCAAATGACTTAGTATGAAAATATTTTGGTGGATTAATAATATATTTAATGTGATGTACTCACCATTACAGTAGAGAATAAAATATTCTTTTAGTTAATCTCTCACTGTCAGTGCCTGGAATTTTTTTTAATCAAGGGATTATTCTCTACCAACATATGAAAATGGACCATGATGTTTGACAGCCTCTTTTAAAATATTTCAAATTCTAGATTTACAACATCATTAAGCAGCAGAAAAAGGCCATTTGAATCCAATTCCATTAATCAAAATCGCTATTTATGATCATGCTTTTTTCCCACTGCAGTGCTTGTAAAAAAAATGCTTTCAATGTTTTTAGTTTTGTATTTATGTTTACATGTAATTCTAGTATTTTAAACCTCTATAAACATGCTCTATCATCACATCTTGGCCTTGAATATGCTTTAGCTTAACACCACCAAAAATAACAAGGCATTTGTAGATGTTATTTCCCCCCACAAATAAAATTATTTATGTCTCCATTTATGTTTCAACCAAGCAATGAGTATTTCATTTAAATTGTGTTCAATAATTCTAAAACACAACATCGAACTAAGTCAAGTCAAAATAATGTCCCCTCTATTCTAGATTCCAAGAATTCTTCAGAGCTATAAGTTGTCTTTAAAATAGCCTTTGTCCAGAACATTTCAGACTTAGAGGAACATTTTATTAGTTATGTTACATTTCCTGGAGAATTCAAATGGGAATACTTCAAATAGCAAAACATATGGTCTGCTCCATATTCAGCCATTCTTTACTTTTCATTCCTGAAGGAAACTTGCTATACCAAAAAAATGCACAGAAAAATCTGGATGTATTTACTGAACAGAGAAAAGACCATTTTGATTTTATTTATTTATTTATTTATTTAGCTCCTCCTTAGCAGTAAGACTGTAGAATACAGGCTCATTCAGGAGAAGGTGGATCAACTTAAGATGTGCAAGGTTTACAGCCAGCTTTGCATACCCACCCACTACAGGAAAAGAACTGATGATTGGGTACAATCATCATTCCCCACCCCCGCTGCCTCCCGTGAACCCCAGTCACAAGTCACATTTATTGCAATGAAAGAAGGCTTTTCCATCTTAAAGAAAGAACACTAGAGGAGGAAAGAGACACCAGAAAAATGACCACCATGAAAAGGAAGTTAAAATGGTTTTTATTGAACTGACTGCCGTCCTAGCCACCTACTGTACAAAGTAATAACCATCAGTCACATTACTTCACATGATTAATACTTATTGCTGTTCCTAACTTCCCCCAGAATCCATCCATCAGCATCTCGAGCAGGCATTGCTCTTGTTGCTTCTCAGCACCATCCTCTGCTAGTGTTGTCACTTCACCTTTCTCATATTAAACACTGTAAAATCCTGATTGGAAGGCAGTTTAGTATGGTAGAAAGTAGGGACATTATGAAATGGTACACATAACTTTTTCTTTTTATCTTTTTCTTTTTGTCCATCACAGGGCTTGAACTCTGGGCCTGGGTGCTGTCCCTAAGCTTTTCAGCTCAAGGCTAGCACTCTACCACTTGAGCCACAGCACCATTTCAGGCTTTTTCTGTGTATGTGGTACTGTGGAATCAAATCCGGGGCTTCATGCATGCTAGGCAAGCACTCTACCACTAGGCCACATTCCCAGCCCAACTTTTTAAGAGATCATGGGGTAATCAAGTATAAATGTAAATTATTTTATTTTGAGGTGTCCATGTGGCTGTAATTTACCACAAAAGAACATATTCAAGGAAAATCAATTTTAAATTTTAAATTCTCTAGTCTCTGTCCTCATGGAACATTTTGTTCTTGTCCTCATTTCAATAAATTCTCGTTTCCAATGAAGTAGGAATTTAGACAAACATTTGCACATACCCTCTCAATTCAGGTTGCATAGTAGCATTTAATATTTGGTCCAATATTATGTTATACATTATGGAAGTAGAGATACTAGGTTTCATTTGTATAACAATTTAAAGTCTTACTGTACTTGCATAAATACTGATTTTGAGATAGGCTTTATTTTTCCCATTTGAAATTTGAGACAAGTGACTTTGAAAGATCATACAGTTAGAAAAGAATATAGTTTTACCAGATCCAGTACCTTAACTGTAACTTTTGTGTTATTTTCCCTCCTTGGTTTCTATGCACCGAGAGGAGAATGGAATTAATTAGAATTCCATAGGTGTCTTTATTCAACAGAGAAAACTTTGTCATAAATGAACACTCAGTAAGCGCCAAAGCACCTTTCAGCACTGAGTAAATTAATTGGGGATTAATCCAATGATTCTTTAAGACATGCCCCAGTTCATTACTAGAAATAGAAGTCAGGCTTTTGAAAGGACAACAGAGCATCCATGTTTCTGTGGTAGCAGTCTGTTTTCCTCTGCATGGTAGGCACTTCTGCAAGCTTGAGAGCAGCACCAAATCTTGCTGTCAGCAAGAATGGTATACTAGACGCACCAAATCTTGCTGTCAGCAAGAGTGGTATACTAGACCAACAGTGGTATACTTTGGGAAGAGAGATTCAATCATTTTTTTGAAGTGTGCAGTTAATGATAACTGACCTCATGCACTCCCCCATTTTTTTGACAGCTCTCCCTTTCCTCTTCTATTCAACTATTCATTTTTTTCTCCCCATTTTCATTCTGCTCATTTCAGTCTCCCCACAGTTTCCTGTATAAAAATAACTCTGCCATGCATTTCTTTCCTCCTCCTCTTTCATGTGCACGTCTCTCACTTACTTGCTTCTCTTTCATTGACCTAACTCATAGATATTTTAATTAGATGAAAAAAATTCAGTAGGGTTTGATTTTTTTTCTTTCAAGTCTAGAAACACTATTTTAGGCTGTCCAGATTTCCATCAGGAAATGTGTAATCTCTTCCAAAATAATTTCTGCATATTTTTGAATTAACATGATAAAAACAAACTTGGAGCTCAGATATATATTAGAAATATTTTTATATAGTGAGTTTTTGATCTGACAGACAATTCAAGCTCTATCGAACAATTCATTAAACAGAATTCTCAGAGAAGAAACAGTAGCAGATTGCTCTCAATTATGTTATCAAAATTTTAGCTTTTATATTGACTACTCATATGAGAAATTATTTTAAAATAGATTTATTTTATATGATATTGAATATAAATTAAGCGTAAATTTATTCCAGTAGTAAGTACCTAAACTGCTTACTTCAAAGTAAATTGAATAATCTAGTCCAAATTTAGTCCAAAGTGTGACTTTATGTATTTGTTTTATCATTTATTTCAAAAAATATATAAATTTATTCTATATTATGTTCATATAATATTCATGTTTACAACTAAAAATACTTATCCTTGAGAAGAAAGAATGATTCCATTTTTCATTATGTACTTAAATTTAGAATTAATATATTGATAGATAGCAGTTAACTAATGTATCTCTGGAAAAATATTCACATTCAGTGAATATATCTATGAGTGAATAATGGTGATTGGCTATCACAGTTTTATAAATTTAAATACTACATTACATACACTATCAACAATAAAGCATATATAGATATCTTTCTTTAAACATCAGGATAAACGTTTGCTTTGCCTATATTACTCTCTTTTCACACTGAGTTGTTTTAGAAGTTAGAAAAGCTACAATATTCTGACTCAGAAGTCAATATTTAGAGTGGATTTATATGGAGTAGAAGAAATGTGTGAATTTTTTTCCCCTACCATTGGTAAATGAACTAAGGTATTTAAGCTTATTAGGTAAGTGCTTTATAAAATGAGTCCTACCCACAGTCCTTTTGTTTTACTCTATTTGTCCCAGTTGGCCTTTACTAGCAGATTTTCCTACCTCTGCCTCCAAAGTAGCTGTGATTACAGGTATATGCCATCATACTAGCCCAAGAATTTATTCTTGGCAAGAGCATATCACTGAAGATTTATTTACTTCCTTATGTTATTTCATTAATTGATTATAGATATAATGGCTATGATATGATAAGTAATACATTCTTTCATATCAACTATAATTCTTCTTGAGTATAATTATACAACAACTAATAAAATATAGGTTTAAATAACAAAGGAAACATGCTTCAGTTGAGAGTATAGACCTAAGTAGAATAGATTCTTTTTAGAAGTATGTTTCCAGTCCACAGCACATCAGACTAGATTTCAATGGAGTTTAAAAAAATCCAACAAAATCATAACTAGAGAGAGGAGCTTCTCACTGGTAAGTAAAAATTAAGATTTTATTTTGTGAACATGCTGGTAGACTCAGGGTGAGGCACAATGATCACTGTGCAGGAACTCAAATCCAGAGCCTTACTTCAGACAGAGACTCTACCTCAAAAAAATTCTCAGTTTGATAATAAAATATTCATGTTGGAGTTGATGAATTTGTATAGCAACTAAAGGTTGTTGGCACTTAAGAAGAAGTTGATGAGAAGTGGTAATGTTAGATTGGTCTTCCCTGGCCGTGTAACATCACCCAGAGTTTCTGTACATAACCAGTCCCCTTTTCAACTTAACTTTTGTTTTGCCCTCTTCCTTTTGCTAGCATTCCAGCTTCAGTTGAAGCTGTCATAATCATTCATTTTAATTTGATATGTTTCTGTAAGTGATATGCCTGACTTGCCTTATTTGCTTCCAATCCATCTTTTATGTGTTGATCATTGCTATTTTTCTAAAATCCAATCCTTTACTCCAATCTCAGTTTAAAAACTTACATTGTTATAGGATGAACATCTAAGTCTGTTAACATACCATTGAAGACAATAAACCAACTCTTTTCCTTTGTCCTATGAAGCTGAAGTCCTCTGAAGAGGCTATATCTGGATTAAAGATCCTACAGTCTGATGCTGGCTGAGTAGAATACCCTGGACACATGGAATGTTGTATGTCTAGAGTCAAAATTATCTCAAACTATTTTAGGCCCATTATAAAAAGTCATTTATTTTTAGCCTTTGTATCTAACCAAACGATCTCTGGACTATTAGGTAAAACATCCAGAATTCACTGTAACACTTAGCAGACCACTAACCTCCATGAACCCCCTCAAACTAAGAATGATAGAACATTGGAAACCTATATAAAAATTTTCCCCACTTTGCTGCAGCCCACCTCCTTATACATACCCACCCATACATTTGTTGAATACACTGACTTATGACTGCCTTTGTTCTTTGCTATGCAAGTTCCAGTAAGCTCTTTTAGTTTGCAACACATCATTCAGGGAAAGAAATCTGTTCATAGCCCCTCATACTTGGCTCAGATTAAACTATCATATTTTCTTTTTTTAACTATAAAATAGAATCATTAGTTTACATTGAAATTCCTACCTAAACAATTGTACATTTTTTATATCTATAGCAGAGGGTTGTGGCATTCTGCTTTCTATCTAGTTTGTCCTCACTGTGCACTTTCCTATCTTAATCAATACCACTGTACCACTAGTGAATTACTGGTGGGACCTTCTTCTATGTCTGCGATGTCTCTACTCTTGCTATGCATTGTTGTCAGGATGTGACCAGAGCTCTCTTCTTTCAGCATCCTCTCATACTTAGGAGAAGTTCTCTTATGGGATTGTTTTGTACTGAAGTAGATAGGTAGATAGGTATGAAGGTAGGTGGGTAGCAAACTAGCTAGCTTGAAATCTAGATACTTACATACATACAAGCATGCATGGATGGATGAATATAAACTACATGCACACATACATATAAACATACATATATAATATACATAAATAGATATAGACATAGATATAGATGTAGATAGGTATTGATATAATTTCCCTAGTTTGGGTGTCAGAATCTTGGTATGTGGGATATGGAATAATTGACTTTGAGTATCAAGGACAGTAACTAACAATTAATAAACACCCAGTAAACTTCCAAGGGATTCTTCAAACATTAAAAGAGCAGGATAAACATAATATTTTCAATTTAACACAGACTTTGAGTTTTAAATTTTCAAAGACAGTAAAGGTTTTTAAGTGAAATGTGGAAAGTAAAGGATGGTAGTTTTCTTAGAAGCCCAGGCATTAAGAGCCAGTTGAGTGTGAAAAAGAGAGACTAATAGTATTGGATGGTGATGCTACAAGTTCTCAATTCAGTGGTCATACTCACTAGACACTATGTTGGAAATGAACTATAACAACTTGGGAGAGGGATGAGGATGGGAAAAAACTTGGAGAAAATGAGGTGGGGGTGACACTGTTGAAAAAGAAATGTATTTATTACGTACCTTATGTAACAGTAACCTCTTTGTGCATCACCTTTACAAAAACAAAGACTACAGGTTCTCAGGGACAATCAAGAGAGTAGTAAGTAACTGACAGTGGGATAAGTCCATACCAAGAAGGAAAAGACTTATAAGCTCCCTCTGAATTTAAGAGCTGTTTCCCCCCCGAATTTCAAAATCTTACATCTGATTATTGACTATTGAAGTATCATAGCATGGGTGTAAATAATCATTTTTTTATATTCAGAATATAACATTTTCATTATTTTTTGTGAAAACCATGTCTTATCTTAAATTCAAGAACTATTAAAGAATCTACAAAATAGATAAATAAATACTATCAATGTAATCACCCTTGGTCACGATTCATATTCTTATCAGTAAAGACTATTTGTAGTCTGAGATAGCACCAATCAGTTTTTACATAAGGCTTTGTTTGAAAAAACATCAATAGACATCTTGGGAAGAAAGTGGGTTTGTTTCAGAATCAGAGTTATTTTAGAATTCCTTAAGGACACACCACTGTCCCCACTAGATAGATCAATTCGGGAAAAACTCAACAGAGAAATCACAGATCTAAGCAACTGCATAGATCAACTAGATTTAACAGACATCTACCGAATACTTCACTCAGCAGCATCAGAATACACGTTTTTCTTGGCAGCACATGTAACATTTTCCAAAATAGACCACATTTTAGGTCACAAAGCAAACTTGTCCAATTCAGAAACATTGAAGTTATACCTTGCATTCTGTCAGACCACAAGGGAATAAAATTATAACTCAACATCAAAAGCCACCAAAGTAAGTTTTGTAACACATGGAGGCTGAAAAACACACTGCTCAATCACCAGTGGGTCATGTACATTCAAACGTTCATGATGTTCAACAAAAATGAACACACAAATTACCAGCTCCTCTGGAACATAATAAAGTCAGTACTCAGAGGCAAGTTTATAACTCTGAGTTCCTACATCAATAAATTGGAGAGATCTGAAAGTAACAATTTAATGAGACATCTGAACCTCATTGAAAAAGAGCAGCAAGATAAACCCCAATCCAGTAGACAGAAAGAAATAATTAAAAAATTAAATCAGAATTAAATGAATTAGAATCCAAAAAAACCATAGAATCAACAAAGAGTTGGTTCTTCGAAAAAATTAAAAAAATTGACAGATCCTTAGCAAATCTTATCAGAAAAAAGGAGAGAAACACCCAAATAAACAAACTCAGACATGAGAATGGAAACATCACCACAGAAACAACCAAGATTCAGAATATTATAAGGGAGTACTTCTCAAACCTTTATGCTAATAAGTTTGAAAACATGGCAGAAATGGACCTTTTCCTAGTAAATATGGACATGCCAAAATTAAACCAAGATGAGTTAAAGCAACTTAACAGGCCTATATCAAGCATTGAAATAGAAGGCTCAATAAGAGACCTCCCATCTAAGAAAAGCCCAGGACAAGATGGATTTACAGCAGAATTCTACAAGGCCTTCAAAGCAGAACTCATACCAATATTCCTCCAACTCTTCAATGAAATTGAAAGAGAAAGTTCACTACCGAACTCATTCTATGAAGACATCATAACCCCCATCCCAAAACCAGGCAGGGCCTCATCAAAGAAAGAGAACTATAGACCCATTTCTTTGATGAACATGGATGCAAAACTTCTCAACAAAATTTTGGCCAATTGACTTCAACAAGTCATCCAAAAAATTATATACCACGATCAAACAGGATTCATTTCAGGGATGCAAAGCTGGTTAAATATATTCAAATCAATTAATATAATTCATCACATCAACAGGAGCAAGGATAAGAACCACATGGTCATTTCAGTAGATACAGAAAAAGCATTTGACAAGATCCAAAACCCCTTTATGATGAAGGCTCTGGAAAAGCTAGGATTCCATGGAATGTTCCTCAATACAATAAAGGCTGTATATGACAAAACTAAAGCTGCCATTATACTTAATGGTGAAAAACTAAAGCCATTTCCTCTAAACTCAGGTAAGAGACAAGGATGTTCACTCTCTCCACTTCTCTTCAATTTAGTATTTGAATACCTAGCTACAGCAATAAGATAAGATGCAAACATAAAAGGGATCCAAATAGGAAAAGATGAAGTAAAACTCTCCCTCTTTGCAGATCTTGTATTTAAAGAATCCCATGGACTCCTAAATTACTCAAGCTGATTCAAAACTTTGGCAAAGTAGCTGGGCATAAAATTAACCCTCAAAAATCAATGGCTTTTCTGTATGCCAACAATGAGAAAAGCGTGGCTGAAATCAGGAAAGCAACTCCATTGGTAAAGCCCCACAAAAAATGAAATACCTAGGAATTAACTTAACCAAAGAAGTGAAGGACCTCTATGATGACAACTTTAAAAACCTGAAAAAGGAAATCAAAGCAGAACTTAGAAAGTGGAAAAAACCTCCCATGCTTCTGGATTAGAGGGATCAACATTGTGAAAATGGCAATAGGGCCTAATGGTATCTACAAATTCAACGTGATACCTATTAATATTCCAACTTCATTCTTCAAGGAAATAGAAGAGGCAATCCAAAAATTCACATGGAACAATAAAAGACCCTGAATAGCAAAAACGATCCTTAACAGAAAGAACAGTGCTGGAGAAATATCAATTCCAAATTTCAAACTCTACTACAAAGCCATAGTAATCAAAATATCTTGGTACTGGCATAAGAACAGACCTCAGGACCAAAGGAATAGAACTGAAAACTCAGAAATGAACCCACAGACCTATAGCCGTCTAATCTTTGATAAGGGAGCTAAAAAAAATTAGAATGGAAGAAAGACAGCCTCTACAGTAAATGGTGTGGCAAAATTGGTTAACTACTTGTAGAAAACTAAAGTTAGATCTTTATGAATCACCCTGCACCAGAATCAACTCCAAATGAATCAAAGACCTCGGAGTCAAAGCAGACATCCTGAAAACATTACAGGATGGAATAGGAGAAACCCTAGGTCTCCTTGGCATAGGCCAAAATTTTCTCAATAGAGACCCAGAAACACAACAAATCAAAGAAAGGTTGGACAAACGGTATTGCATGAAATTGCAGAGCTTCTGCATGGCAAAGGACATAGCTAGCAAGAGCAATAGAAAGCCCATGGATTGGAAGAAGACTTTCACTAGCCTTACAAGGGTCAAGGGTCTCATATCTAAAATATATCTGGAACTCAAAAAATTAAATTTCCCAACAACAAATCCTCAAAGAAACAGCTGCCCAATAAACAAGTGGGCTAAAGACAGAGAAAAGAAGGGAATGGCCAATAGACACATGAAGAAATGCTCAACCTCCCTAGCCATAAAAGAAATGCAAATCAAAATAACATTGAGATACCATCTCACCCCAGTAAGAATGGCTATAATCAAGAACTCTAATAACAACAGATACTGGAGGGGATGTGGACAAAAGGGAACCCCACTGCATTGTTGATGGGAATGTAAACTTGTTCGACCACTTTGGAAAGCAGTATGGAGGTTCCTCAAAAGACTTCACATAGAGCTTCCCTATGATCCAGGAATTTCACTCTTGGGCATTTACCTGAATGATCACAAACAAGACCATTCTAAAGCTACCAGCACAACTATGTTTATTGCAGCATTATTTACCATAGCTAAGATATGGAACCAACCCAGATGCCCCTCAGTAGATGAATGGATCAAAAAATGTGGTATATACTGGGCTGGGAAGGTGGCTCAGTGGTAGAGCACTTGCCTTGCATGCTCCAGGCCCTGGGTTCAATTCCTCAGCACCACATAAGCAAAAAGAAAAAAGCCAGAAGTGGCGCTGTGGCTCAAGTGGTAGAGCGCTAGCCTTGAGCTGAAGAGCTGAGGGACAGCGCCCAGGCCCAGAGTTCAGGCCCCATGACCGGACCCCAAAAAAAAAAAGAAAGAAAAGAAAATGTGGCATATATAAACAATGGAATTCTATGCCTCCATCAGAAAAAATGACATTGGCCCATTTGTTAAGAAATGGAAAGACTTGGAAAAAATTTTATTAAGGAAAGTAAGCCAGGCCCAAAGAAATATAGGTGGTATGGTTTCCCTTATTTGCAATAGTTAGTATATTTCTGAGACAAGCAGAAATGGTCAGATAAGTTGATGTTAGGTGAAATGAACCCCAAGATAAGGACTCAAATGGTTTTTCTTTCTTGCTATTGTGTCTAACATATTTATAAGGTATTTCTTTGTTGCTTTGTATGTCCCTCCCCCACGGTATGACCCCTGTTTTCACTGTATTTGATGTTGGTGTAATTTGGGGAGGGGAAGGGAAAAAACAAATCGTTTAAATAGGGATACAGGTAGAGCCATTGCATCAGTGGATGTACAAGACGTCATGTTCAAAAAAGAACTTTACAACTTTGTGGGGGGGGCGGGGAAGGAGGTGGGAGGGCAGGAAGGGTAAGGGGAACCAAAGGAGGAGGCAACAATGCTTGATAAAAATTGTATTCATTACCTTGTTCATGTAATTGTAAGCCCTCTGTACAGTAGTTTCACAATAAAAAATTTATTTTAAAAAACTGCAAAAAAAATTCCTTAAGGATGCCAAGAACCAATGGTGTTGATAAACCTCTTCAACTTTATTATTGCAACTTTTTTTCAGACCTTATCTAGTAATATCCATAGAACAATTTTCTGAGCAATTTATCAAATCACATATATAAAATGGCCACCAATTATTTTATCTTCCATCTTTAGGAAATACCAGACATATAACTAAAAATATTCTCTTTCTTTCCCTATTTAATGTTTGTTGTTGGTAGTTAACAGAAAGGAATGGATTTTCTGTCATTCCTCTATTGAAAACCTCATTTTTATAAAATGACCTTCTCCTATTATAGAGAAAATGATTTTGATTTGAAGTACTTTGCAAAGTGCTGCTTGTACTGTGGCCTAGAGTGGCCTCTTTTCATATCTGCTGATGAGACAGAGAGAAAGAGAGAGAGCTATAAGTAGTTAGAAAGGGAGTAGTCTGAATAATGAAATGTAGTGGTATTTTCTGGGAGGAAAGGAAATGTAATACAATATAAAACATGAATATAAAAAATACAGCAATACAAATGACATGTGATTTACCTAATAAAATGAAAAGTGAGACATTTAACAACATCAATCTTGAGAAGAATAAATTATACTTGACAATTACTAAGACAGTAGATTTTAAATAATTCATCATAAAATGTAAGTAGGTGAGGAGATAGATATTTTAACTGGCTTGATTTAATAATTTTACAATATCTGCATAAACATGCAAAACATCATACTGTATATCATAAATGCATATTTTTTATTTGTCAATTACAAAACTTTAAAAGAACATTAGTCTTTTGAGAGTACAGATGGTTACAAAGTAGTTTTACTACTTCCCTACAAAACATTATGGGGGAGCCTTTTTTCTGTCTCGGCTTAGGTTTCAGAATTAAAATTCACTACAAGGGTGGGTGGGAATGTGCCTTACTGGCAGAATGCTTGCCTAGCCTACATAAGGTCATGTGTTCCATCTGTGGAGCTGCAAGTCATAATAGTAATAATAATATAAAAATTTACTTCAAAATTTTAATTTCATTGTCCATATTCAGTCTATCTATCCAACAAGTAATCTGCATTTGTTCTTTTCATAATTATTTTACTATATTCTTTTCAATAATTAAGCTTATATCTAGGTAAACAGCATGATAAGGTTTTAAAAAAAAAAAAAAAAAGGGCTTCCTGAATTTGAGCCCAGCATTTGTTTTCTTTTCAACCTCAGTAGGTCAGTTAACTTATCAAAACACTTTCTTCATCTATGAAATGTAAAGAAATCTGATGGAGTATATAAATACTGCTTAGGTGGAAGAACTCTTTTTTTCAGAAATGCATATGACAATATAATGAAATTACTTTGAGAACACTAAATACAGCATCAGTTATTATGGTTATTTCTGGAGAAATAATTGCACAGGAAAGGTAAATGGTACTTAAAGCTGCTTTTCCTGAAAAGCGTTGACTCCTTGGTCTCATGAATTCACTGTGCAGGAGAAGCGGTTTGGCATCTCCACCTAAATTTTGTATCTTCTGTTTTACTTGTTTGTCTGTTTTAGCTGTTCTCTCTGTAGTCACTTGTAATTACCTTGGAATCCAGATAACTGATGGATAAAATCTTTACAAGGAGGAAGGGAAAAAAAGTGCACCAAAAGGAACACCAAAATCATCTCAGGAGAGACCAACCACCAGCCAACAGAGATTTTTAAAATCTGACCTGATTGTACCCTCCAAGTGATGAGTGTCAGTAACAAATTTTCCAGAATCCATCCATAATGATCAAGACATAGTTTGGTCAGAACTATTTAATAGTTACATATACCTTTTGCCCTCCACTCTAATTATCTATGTTGAAAATGGGTTGAAGTGATCTCTTTGCCTTTTCTTATGGCTGTTCATGCTGTGTAAAGAAAGCTCCTTTACAATTTTATTTATTTATTTATTTTTATTTGGAGCAGAGAGAAAGTAGTTGGACCTCAATTTCAGAAAAAGAATACAGTATTTGAAACCAAAAATTTGCATTTGAACTCTCTCTGCACTTCTCACTAGTACTGGGCTTCTCAGCTATATTGTTCTGTTTGTGAGAATAGACTAGCACTTTATAGGCTTTTGAAAAACGCAAATGAGATGCCCATACCAGTGGCTCCCACCTATAATGTAGCTACTCTGGAGGCTGTGATCTAAGCATAACAGTTCAAAGCTAGCTGGGGCAGGAATATCCATGAGATTCTTATCCCCAATTAACCACCAAAAAGCCACAAGTGGAGCTATGGTTCAAGTGATAGAGCAATAGGTATTGAGCAAAAAAGCTCAGAAATAGCCCCCAGTCCCTGAGTTCAAGCCTTAGTCCAACCAAAAAAAAAAATGCAAATGAGAAATTTGTGACAATTTCACTCTAACAAATATTTATGAACCCTAGAACAAGGTCTAACTAACTTTAGGAACACATTTTAAAGGCCATCAATTAAAAACATATAGTAAAATTTTAAACCATTTATTTTGGAACTTGTACTCAACTAATAAAAGGTGAAAATTTATCATTCGACAGAAACATAGCTCACAAATATGTTAGCTCAAGAGAATTTACAAAAGGTGCTTTATAGGCATTTTTATAGGTTTGTTAGACATAAAAGTCCACCAGTGCTTGTCTATCTTCTGTGCATGTTCTCTCTCTCTCTCTCTCTCTCTCTCACACACACACACACACACACACACACACACACACAACATGAATGCATATTTTCTGTTCATAAATGGTGCCAAAAGTGGCCTGCTCTGCAAAGACAAAGAACAAGAGACAGCCTACTGTAGTTTCAACATAATACCCTTAAGATATTTTTATTTGCATTGGGCTTTTATTCACAGTCATCTGGGGATTGAATAAGCCCACCTTCTTTGTGAGTGTAATATGCTGCTACAGTGTTTCCTTTGTTCCTAATATAAATGACTATTGTCTGAGTTTTCTACCTTGCCATTACATCAACCTAGCCTTTAGGCAACAATCGCAGGTCTCATCCTGTGACAGCTTTAGGTTTGTGATGGCTTGTCAGCTGGTTCTGCTTTTCTTATGAGTGAAATCTGAGCAGCTTTCTTTAAAGAACTAAGATCAACCCAGTAGCAAAACACTGCTTTGATTTTTCTGATTACTTTCCACATGCATACATAGTCTTATTTTCTTGGAAACTGCCTTCCTCATATTTTAATGGAAATATTTTTAATGCATAATAGCAACAGTATCATAAAGTCTTGGTAAAACTATTTGGGAATGGGAATATAGCTCAGTGGTAAGGTGCTTGAGTTCCATGTGCAAGGCCTCTGGTTCAATTTCCAGTATAGTGAAACAACCTATGTATTATAATTAATACTATTAATCACAAAGATGAATGCTAAGACAAATGTCTACCCCATTGTTCATCTTTCTTTGGTGATTTTATTCCAGAAATGTTCTCCTGGCTCGGGTCTTCCTACTACAGCATAGGTAGTTGCTTTGTACTTTCATGAAACAGGTTCAAGACATGTCCAATCATGGCCACTGAAATTGGCCACTGAAAGATTGTTCCCTACCTATTATCCCAGGTACATATGGACATCAGGCAAGATACCAGGTATACATGGACAAGTTTGATACGGACAGGTCATGGCAGTAAACATTCCAAAAATTGGCCATAAACATTCCAATGTGGTCCTGACCAAAAATCCTTACCTCCCCCATCTCTACTAGCCTTTTAATAACCTGTTTCCTTTCTCAGACTCCACAAAAACCTAGCTCCAACTCTACCTCCTACACAACTTCCATTCCCTTGGGAAGGTTGCTGCCCCTCCCAGTGCCTCAATAAGCAGTTCTCACCTGTTGAAATCAAGTCCTGCCTGTATACATACATACATACATACACACACACACACGTACACACATGCACACATATACACACATATACACATACACATACACACATACACGCACATGTATACACACGCATACACATGTACACACATACACATGCGTACACACGTACACACATGCGCACACACATACACACACACAAAAACAAACAACACAGAGGCATACTGTTCTCGAGGTATGTGAATAAAAATTTTTGTGATGAGATAAATACACAATGAAAGCATAAGAAAAAAAATTCAGAAAGTTTGTATCTTTAACAATTCAGATTATACAGAAACTAATATGGTTCCAGAAAACCTTCCCAGGACCCTCAGTGTGAAAAAGTCATAGATATTGAGATGAATAGGTAAAACTTAAGTTTGTTTCATGAAATATGGAAGAAAAGTAATATTTCAACTAATATTTTGGGACATGTACAATACCAATTTTCTTTTGTATTGTTATAGGGGAATTCGATCACAAGACAGAGAGAAGCCACATTGGGAGTTTTTATTAGAAAGCCAGCAACTGTGTGTGGACACATGTCCCCCAAAAATTGCAGCCTGCAATACACTTAATGCTGTTAGAATACTGAGCTATGAGGATAGTAAAGTAGAGGAGGAAGAGAAAAAAAAATCTCAACAAACCTAATCAGCTCTAATAGAGAGCTGATGAGAGAGGCCCTGGAGATCTGAGGAAAGTCAGGAGACACCAGGCATAGTAAAAAAAAAAAAAAAAAAAAAGCTGGTCCAGGCCTAAGTAAGGTCATGGTCAAGGGGCAGGGTCACAGGGAGATCAAGAGTTCAAAGAGTCTCACTAGTTTGTGGTACAGTTCTGGCAGTTCCAGTAACCTATTGACCAAGTCCCCACCCCTGCCTCTAGGAATTCAGACCTATCACCTAGGGGTGGGACTTCACCTTGATCCACCAAGAAGACAAGATAGTGCCAGTTAGACCCAGTATACTTATTTTAGTACTTGTGACTTTTGGCCAATTTCTTTGCCATTTATGAGCTTCTTATAAGAGATTTCAATAAAAATTAATTGCTGACAACGTCAAATTTGATATTTAAGAAATTCTTTAGCTTTAATGTCTAACATCAGAACAATTCAATAAACCCCTTAATTTTTAATGAAGCCATTTAATTTTCTAAAGCATTCAGAAATACCATTTGATTAAACAAACAAAATAAAACACATTCTTTCCAGGGTTCTTCATTTAGCTTTAACTCAATATTTAGGTGATAATTAGTTACTTACCCTACAGTAGCTCAGTCCTTACAATCAAATTATCGTTAGTATTATCCCCACCTTTGGTCCTCAGCTTCACCCATACCTGTCTCCTCCCTGCCCTGGAGCTCCCACCACACAGTTGGCCACTCCCTCTCTCCACCCAGACCCATTGGAGCACACATCTACCTCACTTCATGCCACCAGACACTCCTGCTACCTAGATAGGGACGGATGCCGTGTGCTCCCTCTCTTGGGAAATATGGCTCCTCTAATAAACCTTAAAAGAATCTTTCTCCTGAACCTGCTTGCATCCAGGTGGTCCCTTGGGATGGACGAGAAGGGTCCCTATAATTATAATAATGACTTTTTTATGGAAAGTGGTTATAAATGCTGTTTGATGAGGGTCTAATATCTCTGTTTGGAAAAGCAACTAAATATATCTTACAAAAGTAAAAACCATACTTTTTTTTTTTTGGGGGGGGTCCGGTCATGGGGCCTGAACTCTGGGCCTGGGCACTGTCCCTCAGCTCTTTAGCTCAAGGCTAGTGCTCTACCACTTGAGCCACAGCGCCACTTCTGGCTTTTTTTCTTTTTGCTTATGTGGTGCTGAGGAATCAAACCCAGGGCCTCATGCATGCAAGGCAAGTGCTCTACCACTGAGCCAACTTCCCAGCCCCATACCATACTTTTTATAAAAACGTAACTGAAATATCTTCTGACTCTACCAGTATAATTGATATATTCTTTATTTAGAACATGAGCTATAATTTTAAATATCAAAAGAATTCTTCATTAATAGATATAATATTCTCGATATTATATCAGTTAAAGACTGAAAGGAGATGCATATAAACAAGTAAATGTATAATTTATTGGACAACTGTGAAATATAAGTATCTATCCCTATAAAATGAGATATCCTCTTAGTTTCTAGCTAAACTCTAGGTATCCTGTTCTTGTTGCTAATGAGCACAGGCATAAAAAAATATTTAACTAAGAACTATCTAGCAAAGATATTTTTGCTGGCAAAACATAAAATTTAAGTGGGAAAAATGACCCTTAACTCCAACTACATATCAAGGCATTTTTAAATGTTATACTTTGTATTTTAGAAAACAGATTCAAGTGCAATTTTTTAAATTTGCTTCTTGCCCTAATTTTTAAATTAACATGTGTTAATTGTACAAAAAGATTTAGTCTTTCCATACATGAGTTTATTGTATTTTAATGAAACCCACTCCCTCTATTATTCTTTCTTATCACCCCCCCTTTTTACATTTTAATTTTTTTTCACTTATTTTTGTATGTCATTTTAAGGAAAACACAGGAAATGAGACATGGTGTTAAATGAAATGTCAGTCTCACAAAGACAAATATTTTATGTTTTCTTTATGTGTAGAATTTATACTAAAAAACAATCATGATATGAATGGAAAACGGAGTTTTTGTTGGGGGAAATGTCTAGGGGACCAGTGGGAATGGAGAGAGATGCAAGAGAAGGTGACAGATAACTAAGATTAAGTAATGACAATGAAACAACTACTGAAGTAAGGAGGCTGAGTCTTAAGTTCTTACTGACATCTTGGTGGGTGGAGGGAGTTCTCCAGCCAGTACTAAAAAGCCTACAGGTGAGAGAAACCATCGATTGAATGCTGATGCCTAGTTCAAGGTGAGGAGGGCTCTGCTTCAGAGAAAAGCAGATGTCATAACCTTAGGAAAGCTTTGAATAGAAAATATTGTGATTCTGCCTTAATTAACTCCCTAAATGGCTTGAATCACCAGTCTCTGAGTAGCCTCTAAGCATACCATATGTGGCAGGTTAAGCCCTATCTACCCTAGATGGAAAAGTTCTGCTGGTACCTTTTAGGTCTGGCAACTTGTCCTCCAGTTGAGGGAAGGTGATACCCCTCTCCCCTTCAGGTGATGGGTGTGCCTGGATCCCTAGAGACAGGGACCAGCACTTAGCTGATAGGTTACTGAACCTGTCACTCCAGTGCCTGGGACAGGGAGTTTCCTGTGACCTTGCCCCTGATCTGACCCTATTTAGGCCTGGCCTAGCACAGGAGCCATTATGACATGCCATAAGTCCCCAGGTTCCTGTTTCCTGACTCTTGGTTCATCTCTGGTCACCAGGGCATCCACTTCAGCTCTCCATTGGAACTGAATTGGTTTGTTGGTATTGTTTTTGTTTTTTCTTTCCTCTCTGGCCGGTTTACTAACTGTTCAGGCCTTTGTAATAACTGGCTGCTTACAGACCACTAGCACTCCAACAAAGACTCCAAGATTCAATCTTTCAAAATGTGGCTTTTCTGAATTTTCCCTTTACGACAAGGAGAGGATAAAAATACAGATAAGTGGGTAAGAATATGACCAGGAAAAAGAAAGCTGTCTGTGACAGAATTATCTTTAAGTTGAAAAATGAGAAAGGTCAAGAACTGCATTCATATACTACTTTGTGGAAGGGCAACTCCTTTGTACACTACTTAAAGATTAAAAAGGTTGTTGAAGAAATTATGAGGTATGTTGTTGGGAAGTTTCAAGCTATACATAAATAACTTGCATGTGTTGAAGGCTCTTTTTACATTAGAGTTATTAAGATGTATGTCTGAGTACATATCTAGATTTGTAGACTATAACCATTTAGCTGTCCTTTGATGCCAGTTTATACATTTTTGTAATTTGGAGAGGGGAAATGAAATAACAAGATGCTGAAATAAGGATACAGGTTGACCCTTGAGATGTACAAGACACCATGTTGAAAACAAACTTTACAACTTCGAGGCGGGGAGGAAGGAGTTGGGGAGGTGGGAAGGGAAGGGATGGTAGGGGGAAAAAAAAAAAGGAGGAGGTAACAATGCTATATAGGAAATGTACTCATTACCTGACACATGTAACTGTAACCCCTCTGTATAGTATCTACACAATAAAAATATATACTAAAAAAAGTTAATAGAGATAGAAAAATGAAAGCAATTATTGATGGGCATGGAAAAATTAAAGTAGGATAGAATTTGTGCTTATGTCTGTTATTAAAAATAACTTTATATGAGTGTATTAATCCTACTAAAATTTTAAATGTTATTATGAAAGCATAGTGTTAAAATATTCAAAAGCAAGGATACTTAGGAATGAATATATATTCATTCGTGTACATATATATGTATATATATATATATATATGAAGAGAGCATAGTTAAACATGGTTTAGGAAATGTAGGAGAGAGAGGGGTAAGGAAATCTAAAAGAGAGTGCTGTTCACAATATATTTCACACATCTATAAATTATCACAATGAAATCCTCTCATAATTATATACTGACCAGAAAATATATATTAAAAAAGATAAATATAAAATATAAGTATATTTTATATACGAAAAAATATGTATTAAAAAAGAAATTACACTGATAATCTGTTTTTTAGGTTATAGCTTCCATTTTTGTTTTCTATGTAGTGTCATATCCTAGGGACATAATGATACTCCACCAAACCCCAAAAAACCTCTTTTCTGTTTTCATTTCCCCATGTGGGCTCTCAACAATGCCACCAGAAAACTCTCAATATCTGAAATTCTAAAATGAAAATGCATGATTGATCCCACAGCTTCTCTTACTGCCCCCCTCCAAGTCTGAGCTCTTTACATTCTTTTAGAGCAACTATCAAATATTTCTTTTAACACAAGTATGAGATTTTCAACAAGGAATACAGATGCTCTGAGTACTTTTGTGTTCCTCTGTGTTCAGGATCATTTGTATTTTCAAGCATGCAGAAACCTAGTTCAGTTAAATACAGAGACTGTTTAGCTGCTTGATTGTATATGGCCAACCCATCTTAATTTGGTAGCATCCATGACTAGCATTACATCTTTGACTTCTCCTTAGTTTCATAATTCATTTGAAATATGATTAGGAAATGAAAATATATGCTTGTAATATTCCAATGCTCATTAAGTAATACCAGGCTTCTGGGGATTTTTTTGCATAGATCTCTGACAGTAAAATGATTAAGTTTAACACTTTATTCTCATCCTTATAAGTCATTCATCAAGACTAGATGAAGTCTCAGTTCCAGTACTGAAAGAAGGCCACTTCATCATATTCATAGTGTTACTAAACTATAGGTAAAATATTGGAGTAAAGAGTGTTACTAAACTGTAGGTAAAATATTGAAGTAAAGATCTAACCAGTGCCATCTTGGACATGTGGTGGATGATAGGGAATTGGGTTTAACTGGGTCCATCAAGTCTTCATGGTAGAGGCAGGGAAGTTCCACCCCCAGGTGATGGGCATTCCTGAATTCCTAGAGACAGGGGCTCAAGTGGGGACTTGGGGGATAGGTTACTATACCTGTCAATCCTATGCTTTCAAATCAAGAGATTCTTGAGTTTCCTGTGACCCTGCCCCCTGACCCTACTGCTATTTAGGCCCAGACCAGCTCAGGCACCATTATGCCATGCCTCCTGTCTCATGTCCCTTGTCTCTTAGCTTTCCTCTAGTCACCATTGGAGTTGATCTGATTCGTTCATATTGTTTTTCTTTCTTTTTTAAATTTTATTTTATTGTAAAGATGCTGCACAGAGGGGTTACAGTTACATGAGTAATCAGTATATTTGTTATCAAGCCTTGTTACCCCCTCCTTTGTTGTTGGTATTGTTCTTCTATTCTTTATTTCCTCTCCTGATCTCATAACAGTATTATGTATATATAAGGGGTCTTTGTGACAAGAGTCCACCTGTGGTTGCTGGCTTTCCAATAAAGATTCCTGATTCGACCTCTCAAAATGCTGCTGTTGTATAGTTCCCATACAACAATATTGTATGTGACGTTTGGATATAGGTAGCAAGAGTGTTCTCTGACACCAATAAATGTCTGAAACTTCAGATAACATAGAATCCTACATATCTCTTTCTTCCCTATATGTATGTACACAAATTAATGTTTCACTTTACTAATCACTTACTTTAGTCATTAATTTATACAATTTGTAAAATAACAGCAAAAATACATCAAATTTATTCTTTTTTTTTTACAATTTTATAAATAGATTTATACTTACTATACATCTTAACCAGTTCAGCTTTTTTTTTTTCTAACAACTTCTACCTTTCTCACATAAAGAAACACTTTAAAACTTCACTTTTGCATGGATGAATTGTCAATATCACTACTCTTAGGCTTTATACTATGGTACTGCCACAGCCAATCTGATCACAGAGTCTGCCACTGAGACTAGTAGGCAGATAATATACACAGTGTAGATACATAAAACAAAGGGATAACTGACATCTTGGCAAAACAGTAGGAGAATAGAAGGTTCTTTATATTTCTTTGAAGATTATAGAATTTGAAAATTATGAATTGTTTATTTCTGGAATTTTCAATTTAATATTTGTAGGTGACAGCTGACCATGAGAAAATCGAACTTCAGTATGTAAAACTCTGGAAAAGGGGGTTAGTTTTGCATCTATAGCTTTCTTTGTTTCCTTTCATTAGGGCCAGTGGCATTTCAGTAATATTGTAAGAGGCAAAAGGTGCTTTAGATAAGCCCATGAATTAACTAAAAACAGAATAAAGGTTGGATATTCAACCTGTATTTTGAGTTTGGGTCCCTTGGTCCGAGTCATTCTTTCCTGAAGTCACTTTTTAGTCACCTTGAGTTCCAGGAAGGATAGGTTTTACTGATAAGCATCTCCTTTGTAAGACAAACTGTCCCTCTGGAGGGCAATGCTTGCAGTCACAAAAGGCAAAATTATTCCAAAGGAGACATCTAACACCTCAGGACAGACCACCCACCAGGCAACAATGACTAGACAACAATGGCTGATTTGTTTCTGTCCTCTTTAAACAATGAAGCAAGCAACTTTTCTGGAACTTCTCCATAGACAAAGATCTAGAATATGGTCTAACAGGTCCAAGCTATGAGTGGGATTCTTTATGGTATCTTTCACTGCTGCATATAGCTCACGTCTGTACCCCAAAGATGGGAAAAGCAGAAATGTGCTGAAATACTGTCCTCTCATGGCATGGCTATGTCATGTAATAATCTCCTTTTCCTGCCCCTCACCATATCTCTTTATTTGACAAACAGGAGCAACTGGCCAGACATGACACTAAGCTTTGCTTCAAAGCAAAGAAAATCAATGAATGATGAAAGCAAGGATTGGCGAGACTTAATAACTACATATAATAAATAATTCAACATTTTAAAAATAATTAGTTTCTTAAAATTTTATGAGCATATTTTCAATATAATAGGAATATTTTTCAGTATCACATAGGATGAACTACTATGCCTGACCTTATATTTTAACATATTGGTTTTTAAAAATTATTTTTAATTTTCTAATATATCGATATATATTTACTCTTCTTTAAACATATAAAATTTCTAAACTGAAACACTGAATTGAGATGTTTCATTCATTTTTACTTTCTTCCATTGCTACTTACTTACAATTACAGTTAGAGACAGACTAAAAAATATCACAGTCATAACTATTCATGAAGAAATATTCACCTAATAGAATACACACATTCTGAATGTTGAGAACTCTGACTCACAAAATACATAGCTATAGAATATATCATCTTTGACAGTACTAAATAAATCATCATGATGCACAAATATGAAATGAAAGCTGATTAGCTTGTTTTACTACCAAAGATACTTATAAAATAACAAATTGTTACATTCAATTTCATATAATTGATATGCTACTCATTTTTTTACATTTTTAATTAAATACAAGGAATTAAAGTGTCTTAGAGAAGTTTTTCAAGGAAGAATGGTAATGCTATTAAAGTTAAATAATAACGTTTTAAAATATTTTTATCTTTTAAGTAGTTGTGTAAAGGAGTTGCCTTTTAACAAAAAGCAGTTTATGAATAAGTAATCTAATAATCATACACTTTCACTGTATCTGCATATAGAATCAATAGGATAGGTACTTATAAATTTATTATAATCATATAAACGGTTTAAAACTGTGAACTTTTTTTTTCAGTTTCAATCTTCATAGTACCAGAAGTTATATAAATGCACATGTAGAAATATAGGAAAGAGATACCCTTAGCATAGGAACTTCAGCACAAAAGTGAAAGACCCCCTCCCCAACCAACCAGGCCCTGAGCCTCTTTGTAGGGGAACAGAGTTTTGTATCTAACCAAGCTATTTCTGGCTTCTGTAACATGCTTTGCTAAGAAAATTATATTACCCCCACACTCCCCCTTTGATAACTAACCTCACCAGTTAATCAATAAGCCCACAACCTACTAACTAATCCCACCCCGCAGTCAGCCCCCTGGTGTGAGCGAAGGACAGGCACTGACTCGGACAAAGGTCACTTCCTCATACCAAGGGCCGAGACACACAACTCGGCATGTACACCAAGGGACCCCCTCGAACAGTGATTGGCCAAAACATATGATTTGTTTTAAAAGGATTGGCTGCCTGCGTGCAGACCAGGTTGTAACACTTTAAATTTACTGGCTGAAAAAGCGCGGGCTCTACTGTAACGGACTGAGGGGTCCCATAAAAGGACCATCCCCGGGACTGCTCGGGGCTCCCAGCCACTGACCCGAACCTTGCGGATCTCGAGGTCACGTGCACCTGGGAACCTGGGCATGCCCAAATAAAACCCTCTTGCCTTTGCATCTGGTGTCCTCTGACTGGTGCTTGGGGCAGGGAGGTCCTGATTTGGGGGACACCCGAAGTCGGGGGTCTTTCAAAAGAACAATAAGTTTTATCAGTTTTTTTAATCATTTATCTTTCCAATTAAGCCAATCTTTTAGTAATAAACTATATACTGCTGTTTCTTTGCTTATCAGTGTTTTATTCTTAGCAGGATTCTGTATTGCCTTTGAAACTCCATGTGTTCCCATGGATTTGTTTTCTTTCTGTCTGCATTTTACATTAGGCTCTCTCTCATGTTATGTAGGATTATTGTGATAACACTTTATGTTTTAAGAATAGTGGCCTTAATAACTGAAACAAATTAAAAGATGTTATTCAGCAAATGTTTAAGTGCTCTTCTATCCTGTTCTTCTGTTTAAAAAAAATGCTACTTTAAAATTTAAAAGCAGTTAAACACAGGAAATTGTTTTTTGTGTGTCAAAGTGTTGAAGTTTTAGAATTGGGCCACATCCAACTACGCCTTTTATAGAAGTTACCTGTAGATAGTCTTTCAGATGTAGAAATTGAAGAATATGTTTTCCTTTAGCTGGAAGTCAAGAATAAGATGAAGGATCTAAAATTAAGATCAATTTTAAAATTATAGACATAAATAAAATATGTGTTTCAAGATACACTTAAGAACAAAAGGAGACCAATTAAGTATTCAAAAGCAGTAGAATATATTCAGCATAACCTTCAAAATGATAAAAAATGAATTTTCAAAAGATAAATATATTGTCTGGTTGATGTAGACTTAAGAAGTTTTATGTATTTTGAATATGTGTGTGAGTAGACATCTATACTTTATTAGCCTCCTTTATTTTTTTGAAAATAATTATAGCCTGATGGTTCCTTTCATGTGTTTTCATGTTTCAAAATATATACTTAAATATACAAAAGGTAAAAGCTAGCAGCCATGATGCAGCTTCCACTTGGCCATAGGACTAATAGAACAGCTTCTGGTTCTCAACACTTCCCATGGAAGAACACTCCCAGTCACCCTCTGTCATTACTTACTAACCCTACAAAAGCTAAATTTGGCCCTCATGAACTTTCACTGCGAATCTGCACCTCCCCTGGAGTCAATTAGAATTATTGTGGGCAGTATCATCTGGACAGGCCATTTTACTAAGTTAGAGACTGCTTTTTGCCCCTAAAATTGTCAGGATTAGACCTAACTCTCTTGACGGAAGGTAAGGTCAGATGTTAAAACAATGAGAGCCTTGTTTGGAGATGACATTTCACTGACATTGAAGGTACTCTTCAACATGTGAAAAGCAGATATTATTGATATTTTACAACAAATGAAATTTTGTGATTTTTTTTCCCTTTTCATGTTAAGTCATATGTGCAAACTATCTTAAAACTTAGATGAAACTACTGAATTTACTTAGATTTTTTTAAAGGTCCTAATCCATGTTAAGTTACAGAAGTTGAATAGTTCAAAAGAGACCAACCAATGGTGACCAATTTTAGTGTACAAACTTACTTTTGTCTGATTTAAAATCAATTTGCATGACATTATTTTTTATAATTACTTAATAAATTCCTTACGTTTTAATAATTTAGTTACATAGAAACAGAATGCAACAACAATTGAGAGAATGCTAACTTTCAGTGATAGAGATAATTAATACTCCTTAACTTCATGTTTCAAATTTAGGTTTTGAAGATAGTGATCATAATAGGCGAAATCTAGCAATGTACTTCTGTACTTCTTCAACTCTACTCTTCTTGATAACTTTTTCCGACAAGTATTTTGACAACTGTGATGTCTCCACAGCACGTCAAGTCCTCTGCCATCATTCCATTATCCTTTACTGCATCTACAGCAACCATTTGATATAGTCCAAACCTTCTCTTTTTGCTAGAATAAAAAAAGCAATCTAAGCCATGATCTTGCTGGTGTTTATTCATTAATATAGTCTCAATGCTTAAAACACACTCATGAGTACCATGTAAATATTTGTAAACGAATACAAGAGAATTTACCTAAATGCTACACATTTGCATGACCTTATTTTTAAAATTACTTAATAAATTCCTTACATTTTTAATAATTTTGTTACATAGAAATGGAATGCATTAAAGCAGTGACCTAATAACATTTGCTTGGTGATATTCCTTTTTAAGAGATTCTGGTCTCAAATAAGATATATTGAATATATCTACCCATTACCTCATGAAGCTATAACATCTAGAAAGAATGCATGGAAAAAGCATAGACTAGCATGCAAATGTTAGCAGAAGAGAATTTCCAATGTAGATTTAAGATAACAACCCAGAAGTAAATAAAAAATGAAGATTTCTATGAGGAATACTTCAGTGTCTGATGCATGGAAATGTACACTATTTTATAGTATTATCCAAAGTATTATTTAATACTCTGACACCACCACCCCACCACCCCACCAAAGCCATACATTAGAAACAGAGATTTATAAAAACATACTTGAAACCACTGGACAAAGAGTCAAAGAGGAAGTATCAATGGAAATTTGAAATTATTGAACAGAAACAAAAAAGAAACTTAAAATGAAATATATTAGAATAGCAAGATACATTGTTTTATATAGATATAGTTAAGTTATTCATATCAAAAAAGAAGAAAAATTAATAACCTAAGCCTGCATTTCAGTTTAGTGGTAAAAGAGATTGGAAATAAACTGAAGCAAGCAACAACAACAACAAAAACGCCCAAAACAAGAAATACTAGAGTACAGAAATAAAAGAAGTGAATGCCTTTATGAAACATTCCATTTCAATGCTTGCCTGAGACAAACCATATAAATGAGGTAAACAGATCAATGGTAGTGGTAGACTGTGCATGTGGGAAGGTATACTACCACTGGTTTATTCCAGGGAATTGTAGGAGATGATAAAGCTTTTCTGTAATCTGTGCCAATGGATGCACAAATCTGTATCTGCACTAAAGTTGAAAGAATGGTACAGCAAAGTTTGTAGCTCTTCTTTATATTAATTGAGAAATAAATTCAGGAAATATTGCTCCTTTAAAAAACCTTATTAATATATTAGTTCTGCCAAAGAGTGAATATGAGGATTTTATGAATGTAAAATATACTATTTCTCTATTCAAATGTTGGTTTTCAAGGTACTATGGAAACTTTGCCTTTCTTTTGTTTTTCTACCAAGCTAGAGACAGACAATTTCCACACAGGCTCTGGCTAAACAGTTCTGCTCTACTAGATATCTGGTTGAATGGATTTATATGATACAATTTTCCCAAATATTCTATTATCTTCCAAATTCTACACAAGCCTCATATTTAAATCATAGCAAAACAAAATTCATCTACATTTACTTACTTTAGGTAAAAGATACAAATGCTTCACCAAATGATTATTAGTAAACAAGCGATAACTTACCAGCCAATGTGATGTTTGTATAGATGTGGTATGTTTCAATAAAATGTAAAAGTAATCTATAATACTTACACAGGTGTTTATTTCAGACATTAGTTTTAACCATGATTACAGTATTATAAATATGTGACCAAGCAGAGTTTCTACATGGTTAGGTTAACTACACCTGCATTCTCAGATTTCTCTTTTTCAGTAGTTTCCTAATAAGGGCATATTCCTTCTTATTTATCACTGCAGACTTCTTTCCTTGACCTTACAAAGTTCTTAATTTTCAATGATATTCATCATCTTGAGGCAAAAGCAAATAATTATTTCCTTCATTGCTAAGAAATCTTCAGCCTTAACATGTGACTTGAACAGTTGAAACTTATGATAAAGAATTCAGTAGCAAATCACTGGTCTTAAATAGCTAAGTTCTTGAAACTAGGGATTGAAAAAGTATTTTAAACAGCTGTTTCTATCGACAATAGAACTAAATTTAATGCATATTAGACTGCATATGTAGAATCAACACAAAAATAAGCTGGTGAAATTATAAGTGTAAATTTTACTTTTGCCCACCAAATACATAGAACTGTATCATCAATTAGAGGTTTCTACAGATGAAGTTCAAAGCCTTCAATCAGAAAATGGACACCAAAAATAGATAACTAAAAACTGTATGAAAATAATTACCTCTAAGTTTCTAGTGTCATGTGTGCATTATATTTTCAGAGAGAACAAATAGTACTTATTTTACAAAAGAAAACAATTTTTTCGCACATATCATTTGGTTGTTTTATGTTGCAAAGACAGAAATTCAAAGAGGGAATAAAATCTCATTAAATTAAACATGGTAAAATTCTAGATTTTGTAAAATTATGACCTCACAACTTACAATAGGCCAAATTCCCTCTGACTCTTCATCTTGGCTTTTCTTGGGTTTTGTCTTTATCTTCATACTCCATAATACGCTTCTTAATCAAAGTTCTGGGCACACCTTGATTTGAATTTAAGAGGTGGTTAAGAATGCTATACTTCAAACCTTCATTACATTCACTTGTATAAAACTCTTAGCAACCTCTTAGAAAAGAAATGAATACTTTTCTCCATTTTTCTCAGAACTTCTGTAAAGTTTTTTGTTTTGTTTTGTTTTTGCCCTATTTGTATTTTAAGACAAGTTCTATGGAAGAAAAAATTCATTTGATCAGATTCTGGCATTTCTTATTGGTTGTAGTCAATAATAACCCATGCTTAGTACTATGAGTAAATCTGATTTAACCCAAAGTTCTACTTTTTAAGGGAAAAAAGAAAAAAAGAGAAGAAAACACTTTATTTAAACAGGTGGCAAAAATGTGGACACATTTCTTCTTCCTCTAGAATGAATAACCATTATAAGAATATAACAAAAGAATGACATATTTTTCAAAGCAATACAAAAAATTAATATTCCAGTCTAATTTGTTCAAAATAGGTTTTATGTAAACTTAAATATGAAAATCTTAATTTTTTGAGACAGTCTTGTTTTGTAGCCAAAGGATAGCTTCAAATTCTCAGTGTTTGGGCCTTAGCTTCCAAGGGTTCTGGGACTGTAGGTGTGTACCATCGTATTTTGTGATTAAATGTTCTGAATGCAGTCCAAAACTGGTGTACTTAAAATAGCACATTTTACATTTTTCTTTAAACAACATATGTTTGAAAAATCTTAGCTCATTTATCAAGTAAATGTCAAGGACCTACTACGTATCAGGCAGAACTGTAATGCTACAATAGTAAGAAAACTAAATATGCCTGTCCTTATTTAGCACATGGTGATGTCAGTAAATTTTCCCTTTTTAAGCTCTGAATTTTATTTACTAATGTATTATAGTTTTGGGGGTTCTTTTGTACATTTAAAAAGTAGAATTTAGGGACTGGGAATGTGGCCTAGTGGTAGAGTGCTTGCCTAGCATGCATGAAGCCCTGGGCTCTATATCTCAGTACCATTTAAAGAGAAAGAGCTGGAAGAGGTGCTGTGGCTCACATGGTAGAGTGCTAGCTTTAAGCAAATGAAGCTCAGGGACAGTGCCCAGACCCTGAGATCCAGACTTAGGACTGATCAAAAAAAAAAAAAAAAGTAGAATTTATATAAGAATTTATACAAATCCAATAAAGTACTTACTAGGGGACTTTAATTATAAAACTAGTCATAATGACACATATGTTTTATGTTAACAAACATAAATAATTAGACATACTACTGATAGTTGCACAAATATAACCACAGTGGTAGAGTAAGCCATGTTTATTAAGAAAAAGCCATGGAAGACCTTAAGGCTCTGAGTTTACACTTCCAGGTCAGGCACAAAAAGGAAAATCAGAATCATATTCTAGATCCAAAAGCCATCAATGATTATTTAACTAAAAATTAACCCTAAGTGGTTTGAAAGTAATAGAAATTCTAGAAAAAAGCAAAATTGTAACCTTAAATATAAACGTACAAATAGAGGTGGTATATGAATGATTGCATATAACATCATGTACATACAGATGTAAAACCTGTGCTTAACTGTTACACGATGAAGATGCTTCAACTGTTTGCCAAGCAGCTCCTCCCTCCTCCCTTTTCACAAATCTCTGCATCTCCATATGTTTTACATATGGCAACAGAGGTGTTAGGACAAACATTGGCATCCAAAGTTGTTAGAAAAATTTCCAATAGGGAAGTCTCATAGATTGATTGTTTCTAAGAGTGTACAATTATTGGTAAAGAAAATTAAAGTCAGAAGGCTAAATTTTTGTCTTTATATAGGACCTTGTATTAGAAAGAGAGTCCCACTGGTTGAAATTATCTCAGATGGTCCCATTGATAAATCATATTCCTAGGTCAGGTAATGGCCATATGGTTCATTATGAATTAAAAAGTTACTTGAGACCTCCCTTACTACCCAGTCATACCACTTCTAGGCATCTACCCTGAACAACAGGAACCAATATACAAGGACACGTGCACCTCCATGTTTATTGTAGCACTGTTAACAATAGCTAGGATATGGAAACAACCCAGATGCCCCACCACAGATGAATCGATCCAAAAATTGTGGTATCTATACACAATGGAATATTATGCAGCCATTAGAAATGACAAAATAATGGCATTTGCAGGGAAATGGATGGAGCTAGAAGGAATCATGTTGAGCCAGGTAAGCCAAGAGCAAAGAGACAAACAGTACATGGTCTCCCTGATAAGTGGATGCTAAATCCAAAATGTTAGGTGATATGACAAAACTAACAAGACTCAAGAAACAAAGAACTCCCACTCTTCTGGTTGAACCACTACTAAATATCCCCATGCTGCTGATCATATGTATGGTGTATATGTGTACACCATTATATGTTATAGACTGTGATAGACAATTTGCTCCAGGAAAGTTAGAATGAACTTGTGACTTTAAATGAGCATCATTATTCCACAATACTGTGAAATTCGGGAAATTATGTAATCAGTTAATCACAATCAAATTAAAAAAAAAGAACCTTGGGGAAGGTAGGGAGGGAAGGGATGGTAGGGGGAAAACAATGGAGGGGGTAACAATGCTCAATAGGAAGTGTACTCATTACCTTACTCATGTAACTGTAACCCTCTGTATAGTATCTATACAATAAAAAATTAAAAAATTACTTGAGAGTTTACTATAATTTAAACAATTATATTCTCTATCATAATATATAAGATTAAAAAGCATATATATGTATGTGTGTGTGAGAGAAAGGAACAAGAAAATTTAAACTCATATATATATACATGTGAATATGAGAAAGATTTTTACTCATATACACATACACACATATGTGTGTATACATGCACACACATACACATACTCACACATATACATTTCCTGACAGAATGGGAGCTGATACCATAAACAGGCAGGAGCCAATCTGTACAAGTTTCTGCATACATTAGTAAGGAATACAGACTTTATGATAAGGATAGCACAGTTAGCAAAAGAGATTAAGACACTTAATTTTACTCTTTAAGGCATAATTGTAGTATTTCTATTCTCATGACAAAGACTATGATGTAATGAGGGACCATGGTCCTTCAGAAACTGAATGCTACTTCCATATGCCCTAGCTTTATGACTGAATAATGAAGGGAGGGGGAAGCAGGTGGACAGAGGTAGATTTTCTAAGTTGAAGAAATGAAGGTATGTGATCAGGGAGAACCAGGTGGCTTGGGAAAAGAGTAATGAATAGATGTGATTATACACACAGAAAATACAAGAGCTCTGCAGAAAGTTCCTCTGAGTATTCAACAGAATATTAGGTAGTGCAAACTTGTAAAGAAACTATTCAAGGTTACCTAAAATTGTTAGGCATAATGAAGAGAGACCACACAGAGCAGAGAACTGTGCCTGTCCCACAACCCAGATTGAAATAGTACATACTTCACCACGTTGAGTAGAATAAAGTTTTGCCTTGGGAGTGGGGAATAATTGTCCCTAGACTATACTCCACTTTAGAATTGCCCAAGAAAGTATAAAAGCCAGACTTGAAATAATCAGACATTTTCTAGGAGCTTTATTAAAATTCTAGAGCATAGTTTAAACTATGTGAATTTATATGAACATTGAAATATGTGTCACTCAACAAAATTAAATATGTAATTTCTGAAATCAGATAAAATATTAATAGGTATTCAAGGAAATGGGAACACAACTCATAATGAAAGTAACAAATTAAGTAAAGCTGACCCAGAACTGGCCCACATGTAATATGCAGTAAAAAAGAAAATCAGAAGTTACTATAATCATGTATTTTATGTTTCAAATGTTAGAGACATAAAGAATATAAATAATAAATACAAAAAATATTCAGGCCAGGCACTGGTGGCTCATGCCTATAATTCTAGCTACTCAGGAGGTTGAGATCTGAGGATCGTGTTTTAAAGTTAACCCAGAGTCTGTGAGACTCTTATCTCCAAATAACCACCAGAAAACCAGAAGTGGCACTGTGGCTCAAGTGATAGAGCACTAGCCTTGAGCAAAAAAACTCAGGAACAGTGCCCAGGTCCTAAATTTAAGCTCTTGACTGTATAACAACAACAAGAACAGAGTTTATAGATAAATACTATAAAATCATATAGGAATACATGCCAGAGAGAAATAAAAAGAAAGATACATTAATGAGATTGATGTTCTTATACAAAGCAATGAGAAATATTTTAAAAGTATACAATCAAAACATAATTTTTAAAAACTGCATCCATTTCCTATGAAGATGTCAAGCAACCTAATGGATACATATTTGTGACTCCTGTTACAAAGAATAGAGGTGGATAGAAAAAATTGCAAGAAATTAACAAACTGATTTCTAAATCAAATAAGAAAACCATAAATTACAAATCCAAAAAGCCTAATAAACTCCAAGAACTGTAAACATAAAAATATCAAGTGATCCACATCATAATCAAATTGCTCAGAAATAGTGATGAAAATCATAAAAGTAGAATACATAATGGCATACTGCACACAAAGGAGGAAATCAAGGATGACACATTTTTCAAAGGCAATGATATTAATGAGAGGATAATAGATGTTATTATAATAATAACAAAAAATGTCTATCTAGGAACCTATTTTGATGAAAAATACCTCTCAACAACAAAGATCACTGGAAAATCAAGATGCATGAAAGCAAAACAAAATTCATATATTAGTGGATTATTCCACAATAAAGACACAAGGAAAACAATCTCAAATCGTAATATAAATCTATAGTACCAAATGCGCAAGTATGATATGAATATTATGTGGATAAGTTTGTATGATTTTTCTTATTTAGATATCTTTAATGGTAACTAACTTAGAACATATAATCTAATAAAAGATGCAAACACATACAACAATAACCAGAAGTACTCGGTTATAACATTTTTATGCCATGAATAAAGTGGTACCACTTAGATGCAGACTATGAGAAGTTAAAGATCCAACCCAAGTAATATCCACTGAATAACCAAATAGAACAAAAATTAAAAGGAATATAGGCATATATATAATAAATACATACATATAAAAACAAATAGGACAATGAAAAATTTAAACTATGCTAAAAGTCACGTTAAATGTCAATGATTCAAACACCTTAATTGAAGAAAATTTCAAGTTCTACAAAAATACCAAACAAAAATAAGTTTTCGATATGATAAGATGAATATTAGTTAAGTGTAGTGGTTCTTGACTGTAATTCTTTCTATTTGAAGGCTGTAATTAAAAGGATTACATAAAGTCACGGGAAAAAAGCTTGTGAGACCCAATCTCAACCAATAAAAAGTCGGGTATGATGATATGTACCCATCATCCCAGTTAAACAGGAAGGTAAATATAAGGATCATAGCCCAGGCCAACCTGGGAAAGAAGTGATACCTGATTCAAAAAGAACTGCAAAGAACTAAAGCCAAAGGGATGAGAACATGTCTACAGTGGGAGAATGCCTGCCTAGTAGACACAAATTCCATTTTTGAAAAAAAAAAAAAAAGACAAGAAAAAATAATTTAACATTAGATACAGAGCACAAAAATAAAATAAAATTAAGAGATGTAAAAAGAATGCTAGATGGAAGGAAACTAGGAGGATGACATAGAACTAGAGGGAATCAGGGAAAAACATACAACAGCGGGACCCATCAGCTGCGCTGAACATTGATCAAAATGAACTAAGCAACTCATTGGCAGTGATGGGAAGGAGGGAACAAGTGGGAAAGAGGGAACAGCTAATGCTATTCAAAAAAAAAAAAGAAATGTATGTATCACCCAAGGTGGAAGAAATAACTGTATTGCAAAGCTCATAGAACTCATCAGTGTTATAGATCATGATAGACAATTTGCCCCATGAAAGTTAGAATGTGTTTGTGACTTTAACTAAACATCACTATCCCACAATACTGTGAAATTTGGAAAACTAATTGCAATAAAAATTGAAAAAAAAGAATGCTAGAGAGGTAGCTGAGAGTGTGGCTCAAATGTTCAGCACTTGCCTAGAAAGTGTGAGGCCCTCAATCTCCAGTACTGAAAAAGAAAATAAACATAAAAAATTATAATTATTGATATCAAACAGACAACTGTGGATGTGAAAATACTGAAAGGGATTTTAAAAAGGCAATTCTGGAAGTGGCGCAGTGGTTCAAGTGGTAGTATGCTAGCCTTGAACTGAAGAGCTGAGGAACAGTGTTCAGGCCCAGGGTTTAAGACCCATGACCAACAAAAAAATAAAGATTAAAAGAATAAAAATAATAAAAAGGCAATTCCACAGAATTGAGCCAACATATCAAAAGTATATAACAATTCTAAATATTGACATACTCTGTGAAAGAGCTTCAATGTATATAAAGCAAAAGCTATAGAACTGCATGAGAATAAAAATCTACAAAGTCAGATACTTCATTGTCACTCTCAATATCTGGTAAAATAAGACTTGCATCAAGAGCAGATAAAAATGCTCCAGAAAATTTTGATCTAATTGGAACTTACGTAAAATTAAGACATGAACAGAACACATATTCTTTCTAAGCCCACATAGAAGCCTTAACAACGTAAGTTACATACTGAGCCATACACAATTGAAACAATATAAATTATATTAATTTACCATAGTTGGGTTGAACCCTTAAGTACCTGAGAATAAAATAGCATTTCTATATAGCTCATCCACAAGGAAATAAAATGGGAAATGATAAAGTGTTTTGAACTAAATGGAAACAAAAGCACAACAAATCAGAATTTGTAGATGCCAGAGTAGTAGTACTATAAAAACTTGAATGAGAAGATAAATTTACAGCTTACTCGTTAAAAAGAAAACTATCAAAAGTAAAAAAAAAACAAAAGTTATAAAGAACAGAAAATAATGAAGAGTCATAGAGTGAGGAATAAAATACAAAAAAAATGCCTAATAGAAAAGAAGTGAAGTTCCAAAGTATATCTCAGTGATTGAGATTTTTATGTGGTTTTTGTTTTGTTTTACATTTCTTAGAGTTGGGGAGAAATTTGGTAAGGGACAGTAGTTAAAATCACAAAGGGATATTTTCTATATATGTTTATAGTTAATTTTGCATTGCACAGATATGTAAAAACCTTTTCATTTCAGGAGAATGCCTACAGCCAACTTTTTATAAATTAAGTATTGGGATAGAATCATTTTTTTCTTTCTTTACCAAGGGCTAACTTTATAAACCTAGAAATGTATTTATATTCTCAGTCTCAGGTACTTGATCTTTGTGATGAATTAGGGCTACTTACCTCAGAGAGTAATAGAAAGGATTACATAAGTATGGAGCTATAAAATGTCTATGACAAGCATTCAAGAAATGCTAGTTTCCTTGCTTTTAATGCCAAGAGGATATGGCTTAATGTCCTCATTAAGTTTTCAAATAATTAGGGCATTTCCTAAAGACCTGAATTACACCCTAGAGATGTGTGAATACTGCACCAGAACTTCCTTACAACACCTTGCTTTAGGGGCCAGACATGGAAGGAAATCACCTTATGAAGCTGCATTTCATTATTTCAAATTCTATCTCCACAAAATGGAATCCAAGAAGCGTAGCCTTAAACAGAACTCCAATTACACAAATGGTCTTAGCAGGGTTCCAACAGGAGGAGAATGTTATTCGATTCTCATGAATTAAAGAACAATAAATTTGGTGTTTAAATTAGGAAGATATATAACAAAGAATGAATCGGTTCATCTTTGTACTTTGCCACATGCCCTTTTCCTGCTGTTGCCTGTAAGCAGGCAACCCACGCTGGTACAGGTGGTCCTTTATAATTGTGTGCATAAAACAACTGAGTCATTTTCTGATTGGTAAATAATATGCCATGTCAGGCTCTCTACACCATCTGTGTCACTCACCACCACAGTTTTCTGCAACACTGCCAGCAGCACAAGCCCAGCACCACATTGTTGGAGAAGTCACAGGAAGCAATACTTGGCATCCTTGGCAAAGCTTAAATCTGTTCACAGTATTGAACCTGACATATGCCCCACAGCAGAACGTGTATGCTGCCCTAACGATCTCTCCTGCTGTTCTATAATCAGAGACATAGATGGAGGGAGTGCTGCCTCTTTTTTTTCATTTGGCATTGATCAAACTCCTGGACTCTCTTTTTGGCCAAACAATGTACTCATATTTAGTAGAATTCACGTACAGATTACTAAACACTAACATTTTGCTATTTCTGTCACTTCCTAAATGTAAGACATAGTGATATCTGATTCTTTATAACAACTTTGATCAGTTTTTGGAAATCCTGCTTCTCTATAACTTGAAAGCAGAGTAGCTAGCTGTCAATCATTAGCCCTGACAGGTTAGACAGACTCCTTGGAAAGCCTTGATGGCCGTTGTCTTGTCAACTTCTGTTTCCATCGAAGGAAAGGCTCATTGAGTCAGAGGGCATATCTTGGCTTCATTCTCAAGACGGCTGGTACTGACAGAAGCTAAAGTCAGCTTCAGCATGCCCCATGCAGAGAAAGTCCTGGAAGGACTTCCTCTCCAATCCCTCTTTTTTGTTGTTTCCTTTCATATTATTCATCACAAGCCAAATCTATAAGGTGCTACGCCAGATCCAGGAGTTAACTAGGTTTTGCCAAATCTCTTCTAGGCTAGAACTTTTACATTATCATTTGATAGGAATATTAGCTGAAAAATTAACCTGACTTCTTGGGCCCCGTGAATGTGCCATACAGAATGTGCCATACAGAAATTTTAATTCAGTAGAGAAAAACACAGAATTTTGACCATAATTTGTTTAGTATTCTACACAATTAGTATAATTCTAAACTGTGGGTAGATTCCACAAACAAACACAACTAAATTGAAGCTATGGTCTAGATGCAGTAGAACCAAAAAGTAGACAAAATAAGAAATGTAAAGCAAGGGGCTGAGATTGTTGAAGGGGGTGACAGATCAATATTGCACTCATTGCACTGTCTTCATTGTATGCCCTGAATGCATAAATTGCTTTGTTAAATGACACCTTCTATGTATATTTTATTTTCATTTATTTATTTTTTGGCAGGCCTGAGGCTTAGAACTCTGGGCCAAGGTGCTGTCCCTGAGCTTCTGTGCTCAAGGCTACTACTCTACCACTTGAGCCACAGTTCTACTTCCATTCTTCTCTGGTTAATTGGAGATAAGGGTCTCACAGACTTTCTGGGCTGGCTTTGAACCTCCATCCTCAGATCTCAGCCTCCTAACTAGCTAAGAATGAGCCACCAGTGCCCAACTTTGACTATACTATACTGTACTGACTATACATGGATTGTTTTCTCTGTCAATATTTCCTAGACAATAATAACAAGGTTAGCATTTATATCACATTAGGTGTGATAGGTAATCTAGAGATGATTTAAAGTACCTGAGAGCATGTGCACAGGTAATAAATACACAAATAATATGGCTTTTTACTTAGGGAACTTGAGCATCTATGGATTTGGATTCATCTTCCATGGATACTGAGGGATGAATATTTTATCCTTTCATCGAATTAATGTTATTTTGTCATTATTTTGTGTGCTTGTGAAGTAACTCTGCTCAGTTCTTTTTATGTAATAATTTTATATGCACTGATTCATTGAGGGTCAAGCATTAACCTGACCCAGGCTCTAAGTTGTCCACTTCTCTAGTGGAGTTGGCATAATGACACTTCCTCCAAGTCATTATCTCTTGATGTTTTTTGTCCTTGAGGCAAGTATCTGAAGATGGAGACTGTGTGAAATATAAAGCAAAATGTTTTCTATATTTTATTGCATGTTGAAACAGCTCTTCTAGTCTAGAGGTTTTTACCTGAAAAATCTCTGACAGGCTAAGATTTAGGGTTACATGTAAACCCTATGTGATTTGGAGAGGTTAAAAAAAAAGAAGAACCATAAAAAAAGAGTTGTAAGAAAGGTTTCGACTCCTTCGTTACTTATAATAGCAGGTGAAGTCATTAGACCCTACAGTACCTGTTTGAAACCTAAACAGGTACAGCAACTCACCATTAGGATCAATCCATTACTGAATTAGAAATACGACTGAATTTAGCAACAAATTTGTGCCAACATTACTTCTAGCAGCAGTAGGTTTTCAGCAGCAGATTGGCACCGTGACAGAGTCCATAATTTTCACAGTATGTGTTTCATAATTTGTCATGCACACTCTGATTGCTTGGCATATTGGCAGAGTCCACAGTGCTCTCTAAATGTCACCAGACGCATTTGAAGATTTGTCATGCACGGTCTGAGCAAGTGACACAACACAGCAGAGTGGCCAGGTTCAGAACTGATTTTTGTACTCCGTGCTAGTGAGTGCTCTCAAGCTCAGCCACAGTGACAAGAGCCCTGGTGGGGGCTGCACAGCCTTTCTCTTGGAGCTGCTGATTTTTAATTCTATGTCAAGTGATCATACGGATGCTGCCAGGAGAAAATACTATATTACACTGCAGGTGTGACTTGTACGGCACAGAATTTCTTGCCTGATAATATTCTTTTCAAATCACTCCTTGTAGTGTACTTAACATTTTTTTTCATGCAAACACAAAGCATTTCACAAATTAGGAGTGGGAAATAGGAGAGTAATAAATATGAATAGAAGGTGGAGAAGGCTATGCTACAGGAAATTACTCAGTTTAAGAGATCAAAAGACGAGATGTCTCTGCTGATTTTAACAGAAATGGAGAATGGTGTTGGGATTGGAGAATCCTCAGTTAATCATTTTAACACCTGGTTCCAATAGGAACAGCTCCTGAGTTTAGATAAACCAACCATGTTTTCTTGGCCTCAGTTAAAGAAAATGTTGGATGAGACTGCCTCTTAGGGAGTTTACATGCCCATGCATTCCATTGTTCTAGGCTAGGAGCAGGAGTTTATTAATGTTTTTCAGTCATCTGACTCCTTTGCCTGCAATGATTGCATAATGCTCTCTCACTCTTTAGTAAAAGCTTCAAGAGCTACATCTGCTGGAAGCTTTTATTGTATAGGATCCCAGCCATTATCTTATCACTTTTAGTCACTGTCTTTTAAAGAAGAAAGGAAATTAGTCTCTCTCTCTCTCTCTCTCTCTCTCTCTCTCTCTCTCTCTCTCTCTCTCTCTCTCTTGTTTTTTTTTTCACATTTGGGTCCCATGGATGCACCTGTTCCTATGAAATCTGTTTGATGATAAATAACTCACATATGCTCGAGTGTTGTCTTGACATGTGCAAGGAGAAACCTTCACAGACATATGTTGCAAAAAGCACTAAGTGTGACTGTTGTTGTTCGTGGATCAGTGAAAATAGAGGCTAACAAAGACTAAGGAGGGAGGGAGGGAAGCTGAGGCTTGTACTGGAAATAATTCAGGAATTGAAAGATTTACCATCAGCCTCACATGTACATAAGATTTTCCAAATATATATATATATGTAAAATGACACACATATACACCAAACACACACACTGAGCTATATACTTATGACACAAAGCTGTAATATATAAAAATTATAGTGAGACCTATAGATTGTTTATTTAAAAAATCCAGAACACTATAATATTTACAGTCATTTGCCACAAAACCTTTATGTCATAATTATTTATTTTAATCTTCTGTGTTTAGTTTGATTGGGACAGAAAGATCATCAACATTCTTCCTTGATTTCTAGCAAAAATACAGGCTTTTTCCACTAACATCTTCATGTGGATAGTTTCCTACAGCATACAATGCCAGTCCCTGTTCTACATCAGCTAGTCATTGAAACCTCACTGAATTTCATTCACCAACACACACACAAAGTAAATCACAATCCAGTTTGGTCCAATTTTCAGTGTCTGATAAAAATTGATTATGTTACGTTTCAAATTCTTTTAGATTCATTTGTGTAACTGACTATGTAACATCTATTAACTCAAAAATGATTTTCTCTGATCACTAATGGTACAATATATGTTAGACTATATCTATATTCTGAATTCCCAAATATTTCTTGAAATCCTATCTCAAAGTATATAAATACATATATAAATACAAATGTTTTTTCCTACATAAGTTGTAACCTTTGTGTGAATAATAATTGCCTGAACCTGCTAAGAAAAATAAGTTCAATGCATTGTATACTTAATTGTATACTTAATATTATCTCTTCTCTGAGATTTCATCCTCCTTTATGGAGTGATCATAAAGCTTCTTATGACAGATTCACATCTTTAATTATGCCTTAACTACACACAGATCCACACAAAAACATGTCTGCCAATTGGTTTGTTCTGTATAGTAAGTCAGAATATTTGCATGATTTGAAATATTTGCCTTTAGCTTTTTATCAGCTCCTCCATTCAAGATGCCTAAAACAAAGAACAGATAGAAAACCAAAACCTAAAAAACAGTAATAAACACACATTGGGCAAAAATGAAGGAAAACATTACATGGCTTAATTGTCTATGTAATTACTTCTGAAAAGGATATGAGTGTTTTTCCAAAGCTTTAACTAACTATTCTTCAGAGGCTAGGTTGCTTTGTTTTATCTGGTGGAAAATTCTTGCAAAATCTGGATTAATCTATCTTCCAATTTAGTTCTCCCTGTTCCATCTATAATATTTTTGCTGTGTGTTTTTTTTGTGTGTTTTGTGTTTTGTAGCTGTTTTTCAGTGCTAACGATTAAAATCAGGGCCTCAAACATGCTATGCAAGTCTTCTTATCCCTCCTGTATCCTTAACCCTCAGATTTTAAAATTTAGATTCTTACACTTCACATTCACATTGTTTTCTTTTTGTCCTATTTCTTCATGATTCTTCCCATGAAGAACTGTGTAATTAGAGTACATTTTGTTAGGGACTGTTTACTCAACTAGAATTGTGTTAATTCTTTTTTTTTTTTAATTATCCTTTTGAATCAGGACTCATTAATGATAACTGATTATCTTTTTGTATCAATAACTCATTTCATAGCTTAAAGGGCTAATAAAAATGTTTTTCTGAAAGGCATGGATCTTCCATTACTAAAGAAAAAAAAGTAAATTCACTTCTAGAAAGATTCAAACACTTGTCTTGTATTAACAAGCAGAGGAGAGCCTATCATTTCCCAAATCACTCAGCAATAGTCATAAAACCATGCTTGTCTCTGTCTCAAGTGCCTTCATAGTGTAACATCCTGAGTTTTCAAATAGCACTTAGCCTAATCAAATAGGTTTTCTTGGTGCAGAGTGATAACTTCTTTCAACTTTTCACACAAACAGCTCTTGTGCTATCCTTTTGGAATCCTCAGCCATTCTATTGTGAGTTGAACATTTAGGTTATACTGCGCATCTGTTGAAGTGATCAGGAAATAGTGTACCTTTTGTCATGCAAATTAACAGAAAACAAAGAAGAAGAAGAAGAAACAAGTTGAAGATAGATTTTCAAAATTTATTGTACCCACCTGTTGCAACAATGAGAAGTACAAAATGTCATGTCAAAACCAGCTTTACAATGCCGGTGTGGGGGGGGGAGGGGGGTATAATTGGGTGGGGGGAGGGGGGTAAAATTGGGTGGGGGGAGGGGGGAGGCGGGGAAGGGAAGTGAAGGGTAAACAAAGGAGGAGGCTGCAATGCTTGGTAAGAAAAGTATCCATTATCCTGCCCATGTAATTGTAGCCCCTTTGTACAGTATGTTCTCAAATAAAAAAAAATACAATTTAAAAAAATAAAAAAAAAAAAAAAATTTTATTGTACCCATTTAATCAGTAACTGCCTTCTTTTACTTTGCTTATATATACAAGGCTTTTGGGGCCATGGGGTTTATAGGCTCATAGGGGAATCAAGCAAGAAATAAATGCTCAATTCATGTCTGCAAGAGTATATGTATATGCATGAATGCATATAAATACATATGCACACAGATATATCTGAAAGCATAAATTTACATCATATGCACACATTATGTGGGTGTGTTTCTATGTATTTACCATAGAACAGTAAATGATCTACAAGGAAATTTAAAACAGACAAGAGGAAATGAAATGTGTCTTTTTTTCTTTTGTACCACATGACGTGGAGAATGAGAAAGTGTGGGAAAGGAAGAAGCCACCCATTTTGCCCCCTTGTGTTCATCCATGTATCAGATGTATATTGGAAATCAATGAAAGGCTCCACTTCCTCTTCCTCTTCCTTTACAATCTACTTGGAAAGAGTAGTTGTTACAACCTTCCTCATCACAAAAGACCCAAAATGTCTGGAGCGTTATGATGCTTACCATCTTTGTTTCTTCCTTTTTTTCAACAGACAATTCGAATAGACAAATGTTGGTTAGACAATTGTAAAAGCAATAATAGTTCAAGTGATACTTAACCTTAAGTAAACACTTCTAGAAAATCTCAGATAATAGCATATGTTGCATGGAGACAGTAAACACTGTTTTCTGCAGTCCTTATTAATGGTCCCTGACAAAAAGGAAGAAACTATGACTACTCCTTTCATAATTGGTATAAGTAGATTCTAAAGTTAAACTATATTCAGTGCCCCAACATGTGATGGAAAGGTTGAGGAATCTCATCTAGTTATAGCTAGAAATATCTTCGTATTACTGACTACCCAAATAGCTGCTTTCCTGGATTGCCAAATAATCACTCTCTATCTTTCTTGCCCACAGTTATTTCTTTTTTTGTTTGTTTTGTACTGGGGCATTGAACTACATATTCATTCAGACCAGATGCTTTACCACTAGAGTCACTTTTTCAGTAATTTTGTTGTTGTTGTTCTTGATCCTTGGGCTTGAACTCTGGGACTGCACACTGCCCCCAAAATCTTTTTGCTCAAGGCAAGTACTCTACCACTTGAACAACAGTACCACTTCTGTTTAATCTGAATAGTTTATTGGAGGTAAGCGTCTCACAGACTTTCCTGCCGGGACTGGCTTCAAACCATGATCCTCAGATTTTAGCCTCCTGAGTAGTTAGGATTGCTGGTGTGAGCCACCAGTGCCCAGCTCATTTGGTAGAATCTGTCTTTTATGGTCAGGTCAGCCAGAGCTGTAATTGTCCTGCTTATGTTTTCCTACACTGTATGGCTGTGTGCCACTGTGTCCAGTCATTGTGCTTCTTCTCCCCTATGGAGAGTAACCCTTTTGCTCACCCACACACATCCATAGGTTGACATGCTCTGTCTGGCTTCAAATTATAGTCACTTCCCCACTACCTGCCCCAGGTAGCTAGGGCTACCAGCTTGGATCACCACTGTCAGGGCCCAGGTCTCCATAGTTGTCTTGAACTTAATGAGGCCATTATCATGACCCCAGACCAAACTACTACTGTTCTTCATTCCCTTTGCTTTTTCTTTTTTCTTTTCTTTTCTTTTTTTTTCTCAGTTGTGGGGCCTGAACTCTGAGCCTGGGTGTTTTCCCACAGCTCTTCAGCTCAAGGCTAGTGCTCTACCACTTGAGCCCAGTGCCACTTCTGGCTTTTTCTGCTTATGTGGTACTGAGGAATCAAACCCAGGGCCTCATGCATGCAAGGAAGGCACTCTACCACTGAGCCACCTTCCCAGCCCTTTTCATTCCCTTTCTCAGTGAATAAGACGATTATCTATTAAGTTTTAACTTGAAATTGCTCATTTATTCACTTTGCTCTCTCAGTCCCTAAAGCCCATTGTCTCTATTACCTACAGTCACATCACAGGGCCTCTGGCAACCATAGTCACTACGGGCAACACCATTGTCTTCTCCTCTCTTTTAGCCTTCCAACAGAACCATGAGTGGATTCAGTTCAGAAACTCATGGACTTCAAGGAAGGTGGGGCCTTTCCTGGACTTTAGAAATAAGTCTTGATTTTTATTACAGACCAACAAACTATAATGGAAATTCCCGGAATAAAAGAAATGATTTATTACCTGCATTGTTGCATATTGTAGCTTCACCTATTAAGCATTTGAATTCTGGCTGGAGCAAACGCAGCATAGAATTTTTAATTGTATGTAATTTTATTTTATTTAAATTTAAAGTTACACATGACTAATAGCAACATCAATAGACAGCAAGTAAGTGATAGGGTATTTTCTTATCACTCACCAATAATTCATACAGAAATAGACATTTGATGGAAGTTAGCCTAATTAGATAGGATAAAGAGTCTGCCAGGAAACTTCTGGCAAACTTTGCCTTAAAAAGAGATAAAGAATGAGGCAGTGTTTAGTCCTCTAAGTGTTGTGCAAAGATCTAATACTGAGACATTTTGCAGCCATCTTACATCCATGATGGAACAAGTCTCAAAGCAAATGCATACATACTGTGGAGATGCAAGAAAGAAATATAGAAACAATCTTAATGAAGTAAATACTGGTAGTACCTTCTTAAAAACAATCTAAAATAAGTTGCTGAATTAACAGCATTGCAATGTAATGCTTCTTGTGGAATTATTGTGTGAAATAAATAAATATCTGTATTTGAAGATGATGGCATTTCTTGTTATGTAAAAGCTAAGCTTAATGATAGGACGGATCTTTAAATTATGCACCTCACCTTTTTTCTTTCCAGTTAAATCAATGCAGTCACTTCCTTCCTGACTCAATTTTTTTTCTAATCTGCTATTCAAATATGCTTTACAATATTTATCCTTCATAAGACTTACCATGGTGTATAATTAGACATTGAGTGGTTTAGGGGTGTACTTTTTGATTGTCCCCAAAGTAGCTTTTGGTCTCTGGATGAGAAACAACATATTTATTTGGCTCACAAGCTTATATCATCATTCCAATCACACAGTGTGTGGGTGCTAAGAAAACAGATCCTGAATTAATTAATGAATTAATGTAAATAATAGTTCTTATCATAGTTCTGCTGTTTAAAATGCTTCAGCTTTCCCACATAGAATATAGGATGGATTAAAACTTCCTCAATCTCACATACAAAGATATTCCACAATCTAACTCTATCTACTTTTGTCACTACTACCTTTATAATTATGCTCTGTCTCAAAAATAATTACTACTCACCCTTCTCATAGCAAACAAGAATAGTTCAGAGACCCTTAGTGAATGAATCTGCAGACTGTTTAGGAAATTTGATGGCAAGCAATCTATTCACCTTAACAGGGAGAGTATTACTTAGTACATCAAGTCAAGGGAACAAAAAAAAAAGTTAAAGAAAATGAAATATTAGGGCTGGGAAGGTGGCTCAGTGGTAGAGTGCTTGCTTTGCATGCCTGAGGCCCTGGGTTCGATTCCTCAGCACCACATAAGCAAAAAGAAAAAAGCCGGAAGTTGCACTTTGGCTCAAGTGGTAGAGCGCTAGCCTTGAGCTGAAGAGCTGAGGGACAGCGCCCAGGCCCAGAGTTCAGGCCCCATGACCAGACCCCCCCCCCAAAAAAAGAAAATGAAATATTAATAAAAAGAAAAGTGGGAATTTGCATTTATAGTATCAATGGATAAACTCATTTACACATCATTTAATTGGACAACAGAGAAAACAATATTGGCAATGAACCTTTCACTAGTATGACTAATGCTATAAAGAAAATGCTTGAGTTGCTGCTGATTCTTTAAAATCATTGATCGTTTGGTTATAAAAATAAAACAGGACAGGCTATTGTATAGTATGAGCCAGGGTCTATCATAAACACCTCACTTTAAGTAAATCTGTTAATAGTTGCTTTTATTGGCCATGAATTTACTAAAAATGGCCAAAAGCTTAGCATCCATGTCTCCTTTTTGTATAAATTTCTTCTCTAAGAGATTTGTTCTGTAGTCACTTCGCAATCACCCTTAAATCTAGGAAGAGCAGGATATGTCACTAATCAATAACATCTTTATGGAGACCAACACTACCCTAAAGGAAAGATAGAGTTCCTAAATAACAGACCACCCAATAGACAACAATGATTTATGTATCCTGACCAATGGTAAAAATAACATCTCTGGAAAGTTTCCCCAAATCAGGATGAAAATATTGCTCAACCAGGCCATATTTTGGCCAGGATTATATAATAATTCTGAGTCTCTCTTTCCCATTCCTGTTCTTTGTTTATAAAACTTAGGAAACCATGGGACCTATGTTTCTTTGGGCCTGGCTTACTTTCCTTAATATAATTTTTTTCAAGTCTTTCCATTTTCTAACAAATGGGGCAATGTCATTCTTTCTGATGGAGGCATAGAATTCCATTGTGTATATATATATACCACATTTTCTTGATCCATTCATCTACTGAGGGGCATCTGGGTTGGTTCCATATCTTAGCTATGGTAAATAATGCTGCAATAAACATAGTTGTGCTGGTAACTTCAGTATGGTCTTGTTTGTGAACATTTGGGTAAATGCCCAAAAGTGGGATTGCTGGGTTATAGGGGAGCGTTATGTGGAGTCTTTTGAGGAACCTTTATATTACTTTCTTCTTAAAACATGCAATGTTTTAACAGGAAGAAATACAACAGAGGGGCTCATCAGCTGCACTGGACATTGATGAAAATTAACTAAGCAACTCAAGGTCAGTGGATGGGAGGGAGGGAAAGAGAGGAGGGAAAGAGAGAACAGCTAATACTAAGCAAAAGAAAAGAAATGCATATATCACTCAATGCAGAAGAAATAGTTGTACTGTCAAAACTTGTAGAATTCACAAACTTTATCCACCAAAATAATGATAATTTGCCTTGTGAAGGTTAAAATGTGTTTGTAACTTTAAGAATCACTATCCTACAATACTGTGAAATTTATGTAATCATTTACTCTCAAAAAATTCTTATTAAAAATACATTCAGTGTGATTCAGCAAGTATTCATTGAACTACAAAATAATTCAAGAACTTTTTTTTTTTTTTTGGTGATGAGAAGTAGTAAGCTTGACAAACTCAGGCACTTCAAAACTTAGAGGTAAAAGTGATCAATTCAGAAGATAATGAAGAAAAACCATTCTCTCACATTGCTCTCACTAACCTACTACTAGTTATAGCAAGAGAGTCCGTGTAATTAAATTCTGAGAAATGGCAATGAGCAGGAAATCTCCAGGTTAGTTGTTAAAGTTTGAATTATGGTCTAATAAGAGTTAATTCCAAGTTTTAGGTCTTCCCAGGAAAAAATGGCCCCTTCCCCCTTGTTCTTTCTGGGTATAACTGTGGCACCTAGAAGCCCCACCCCGCATTCTATAACCCAGGTAACTGATACACCTGAAAACTCTGAGGTCATTGCTGCAGCCACACCTCCTACCTGCCCTCTCCCTATATATCAGTCTCCATCATTAGTTCCACCCTTGTTTTGCCCTTGGCCCTTTGAAGCCTTTCCTTAGCTTTTTGCCCCTTTCCCTCCTCTTCCTTTTCTCTTCTCCTGCATCCTTTTCACCCCCTGCAAGCTCTATCTTATACAGGCCTCCAATAACCTTTTCTGCCTGAATCATGTGGCTGTTTCCTTTCAGCTGACCCTTACACCAAAGTTTAAGAAGACTACATCAGATAAAGGTGTCTTAAGCTCAGTTCCACATAGAAAGAGTTACATAGCTTCTTGAGTTCATACCTGGATTAACTCAAAGCCTTGGTCTTAATAAGTGACTCAGAAGCAGTCATTTTTATTCCCAACTTTTTCTTTTCTACAAGTTGTACCAACAGCAGGCCAAAAGGTAAATCTCAGTTACTGCTTTATCAGTCAACTTGGCACCATTTTAGATACGTTTGTCTTTTTTAGAATGTCTGAAACTACTTAAACTTCACTCCTAGTCATTGTTCCTGGGAAGTTGATTCCTTGACATTTCAGAGGTTTTGGTCATCTTGGTAAGTAACAGTATTTGTACCTAATTATTTGTTTCATTTTAGATTCTGTCATACTGTCGTCTAGTCAGAACCTGCTTTTTTTCTCCCAGTGGCTTTGGACATAGCCATGTGACTTTGACTGTTTGAGAGAGGTAATTTTGTATATACTTTTGCGGCATGGCTTTATTCACCTGAGCTTCTGCTTTCTAACAGACTACTTGATTAAAAAATTTAAAAAGAACAGGACCTTCCACTTTGGGACCTGAAACTTGTTATTGACTGAACTCCCACATTTCTCCCTACTTATATCCTTGGATTCCTTCTGATTAAATTTGTAACACTGCAGAGCTTTTTCCTTACCACACTGAATTTTGGAGTTGCTTATTTCTACAATGAACACTAGCAAAATCTTCTATTTTTCAATTGAAATCAACATTAGTTGAACAGTATAATTCACTCAAAGCCATTTGCTTCATTCCAATTTCACATAATCCCTGTTTGTCAGTAGTGCAATATACTTCTGTGCAAGAAGGCCCATTATAATCGTCCATCTCTTTGTAATATTTTTGAAACATTCTAGTGATCAAGGAGACAAATTTGATTTATGAGCCTTTGAGACAAAGTGAAATTTCAAGCACACAATATTTTAAGGTGATTAACACAATCTAAATAAAGCAATCACATTGAATTCCTCGAATACATATTTTTTCACTATTGTCCATCCAAATAAGAGCCTTCTAATGCCTTATAAAACTTTCCCATGGGTCTGGTGTTAATCTTTCAAATCTTAAGATCAGTTATCCACCCCCCCAAACCTTCTTAGTTTCTCTAGGAAATCATTAAATTGACCATTAAATATTTTCCACTTCCTTATCTCCCTTAACCCTAGGAGAAAGGTAATACCTTTTAAGTGTTGACATAGGCTTGAAGTATTGAGGTATTTCAGTAAGGCGATAGCTCAACAAAAGCTGCCCATCAAAAATATCCATGAAACACAAGCCTCCCCATAATTAGTCATCAGAAATAATAAATTGCCACCATGCCAGCTTTTACAATCTCAGCAGCACTGACCTGAAACATCTCCCTCCCTCCTCATTCCTCATCCCGTGTGGCTGCCAATCAAAGGAAGACAGCTCCCTCCAGAGCTGGGCTGACTCAGCAGGCGTTGAAATAAGTCCTAAAGCTAAGGAACACTTACTCACATAAAATGCCTCAAGAGGATCCACCAAATACGGCAAAAGTTACCCTACAACCAACAAAAAGGGGGCCCCTGAACATACAAGAACGTGAATGTGCTGCTGTGGAGTATAGAAAGAAAACGGATCAAAGTACCTACTGCTTAGAGGCCCTGGTGCTGCTTATCTGGCCCCTTTGTTTCCTTCAAATCCACTCTCATCTTCCCTTATAAAACTTTCATGGGAAGGCTAGTGAATGACTTACACGGAACAAGTTCCCCAGCTATAAACAAATACACACAATGTGAATGCAAATTTTATCCCTTCTACTGAAGCTTTGGGGGGCCACTGCCCCCAGGCAGTTCTGTCCTGCTAGACTGGTGACTGCTGTGTGGAGGTTAAAATTGGCTTTGAAGTCCCACAAATCGCCTTAAAAATGTTGCCAGTCTACTACCTGAGTCTTAGAATTAGTCACTAATAGGGTTGGGACAAGCTGAAGTGCATATGAGCATTGTTAAATACACACGTCTTTGCTGCGGCTATTATGGTTATTTTGAATGGATGACTCTTAACAGCAGGGATTCTTAGGATTGCATACTTTAATGATTCTTTTGAGGAACTGAAATAGGATTTAAAAGAAACTAGATCTAAAACTGACACTCCAGAGGGTGCATCAGATTTTGACCTTGACTTAGTCTGCACCCTTAGGCTAGTGACAAAAACCTCTCTTCTGCAAGGGAGCTATAAAATTTTGATGAGATGCTAGTTTATAGATATTCTGAAGCATTAACCCTTGCCTAAATTTTGCATTTCCCTACCCCAGATACCTACCAATTAATTCCTCTAAAGGCCAGCCCTCATCTTTATCCTCTGATGTTCACACACAGAGGCACAAACATATACAAGCTCACACTCAAAAGTACACAACAGCAAAATATTAAGTCTCCATACCACAATCTCTAAGATATGGACTTCCATATCTTAGGCAGAGTGGCTTTTCATATAACTCTCAATGGGATTCAGGACGTGAAACTTCCTGGTACATGAGGAAGAAACTTGTGAAAATCACTGAAGCAGGAAGGTTAGGCTCACTTTCCTTACATGCTTTTCTCCTGAGGTACATCATTAACCCTAGCAAGTATTTTCTGACCCTTTTCTGTAGCAGGTTTTAGGACCCTCACTGGAGAGAGGCCTCATTTCTGAAGGAAAAGAGCATCCTTATCTTTGAAGACACATAAAGGCAAAGAAGAAGCTAAACAGTCCTTGCTGTGATCCTGTCAGCTTAGTGTTAGATCACACTTCATTTGACCAGTTATACTTCTCCACAATGCCCAGTTCTTCATCAAAGTAGCCGACCAAATACTCAGATTTGCCCACGTCTTTCTTATGGATTTTCGTGTCACATAAACCATCCATTAAATACGTGTATGTGATTATCCCTTCATGTTTCCAATGGTGAGTAAAAGAAAACTTCTCCCTTCTCTCCAGTACCATTTGTCCTGAGAAGTAGGACTGATGATCCTAAAACAACTTGGACTCTCTTGATTCTTAGCATCTTGTCATCATCTTTCTTCTCCTCTTTTCCCTCTTCTCCTCCTCCTCCTTCTTTTTCAGGCATCAGACTCAGGGTCTGCTGCTTTGTCCAGTTTTATAGTTGCCTCATTTATATCTATGTATGTGACCTACTTCCCCTTCCTTTCTCAGAGTCCCATGTCTTCATGGCTATGCACATGGATTGATATCTTCTGCCTGTCTATAATTCCAGTCTGCTCACTCATAAACTCTTTGATGTTTTGTTTCCCAACCAAAAAGGGAATGGTGAAAATAGTGGTAGCTACCACATAGAGCTCTTAAGATACTTAACTAAGTTAATGTTCAAAAGAACCTAGAACAAAACAAGCACTTCCCATGAGTTTGAAAGTATTGTAAAGACCACAATTAGCTCCAAATGTCAACTGTCTACCTTGAAATCAATTGCTTTCTTTTCTCCTAGAGACTTGAAAGGAAGCTGGGTTAATATGGCCTGTCCAAGCTTACCGCAGCTATGGCACCATGCCTCATATGCCCATCTTCCTGCTACAACCGCACTTGACTCATTATCTTGTTATGGAAAATTCTCCACAAAGAAGCAAGGGAAGCACTTGGAGAATTGGATAATTCAGGTTTATTACGTTGATGGGCCCACAGGAATTCTTAGTCTAAACTGTGAGTCCCAACCAGCAAAAGTGCACTATGTTTATACTTGGGTTTCAGGTTTAGTTTTGGGTAGAGTACAGGTGTTTTAAGTTTTGGCTTACCTGAACAGTTAGTTTATTGTGTTTGTTTTTGAAAATTACTTGCAAGCTGGTTCTGAGAATATCTGGTTGAATTACCTCTGATAATGGCAGCATTGAGCTAGTTCTGATAATGTCAGGTATCCGTGATCATTCTTCCCTTTGATGTTCACTCCTTGAAACAAGGACATGTACCCTTTTCTTCTGTCAGATCTATGAAGCTAGAGAGTCAGTACACATGGAATGATTAAGCACCCTGATGTTATAGCTCAGACAAGGCCTATAAGGTCTGGAGCCTGCCTAGTCTTGACAACCATCTTCCAATCAGCTCCTGACAGGTTGGTCTGGGGAAACTGCTAACAAAGATCCCCCATGGTCCTCAGCTCAAACTATATTTTCTTGAGGGACTGGAGGGAACCAAAGCACATAATTGTATTATTTAACTTATAGACTGGGTACCATTGTTTGTTTTGCTAACATCAGATTATCTTTAAAGCATACGAATAGCAAATACTCAGTCCTGATATCCATGCTCAGATGTTCCTCAAGCTTATTTGCAGTGGATCTTCCTGATGACTTTCTACTTTCTAGACCTTCTGACTCCTCCTTCAGAATGGCTGTTCTCTTACCTCAGATATGATGACTCCACTAGGGGATAACTGAAACTTTTAAATATTGACTTATTTTGCAGCAAGCTCCAGAGTCCTGATTAAGGCCTAAAGCTCCCCACATTGAGCCAATGATCTCTGAAGAAAAGCCTTTCCCTCCAATATTTGGTCCTCTGTAGTGACCACATAAATTCCATCTGACATCCTTCCTTGACATAACTGCTCCCATTGGTGAAGAAGGACCTGAGGGGGCCGTCAGTCAAGTCAGGTCTTCTTGAAGACACTTCATCTATTAGATCCTCACAGACATGGTTTTGTGGGACAGGGAGCTAGGTTTGCTAGCAAGAAGGGGACAGGATTTAATACTGTTTTAATACCATTTTCAATTTGAGTCATGTGTTTTCACAGAGTGGCCCCTGGTAGTATGTCGTCTAGGTGCTTATCAACCTGTGTCCATTTTTGCTCATTAAGGGTGGCTACTAGATGTGGTTACTTTTATAGCCTCTTGAGCCAGACTTACAGTGGTGGCTAGGGCCCAAAGGCATGGTGCATCCTGCTGTCACAGAGTCTAATAAGCATCATTTGCTGCCATGGCCCCAAACCCCTAGATAAGGATGCCCAAGGCCATTAGTTTTTCTTGAAGACAAAGAGATTGAATTCCTGAGTTACATCAGGTAGTGCAAGTGCTGAGGCAGAGGTTAACTGGCACTTGATTTCCTGGAAGGCCTATTTTTGATCGGCTTCCCAGTGTAACAGCTCCTGTTCTGAGCCTTTTACAGCTTCATACAGAGGCTGGATGGATACCACACATCTAATTGGCCATCCAGCACATGGTCTTAAAACCACTTTTGGGCCTCCATCCCAATGTGCCTCCTTTTCCTGAGTATTGAGAGTGAGGAGGAGCTGGTGGCAGTCATTCCAAAAGTTGGCTGGTGAGTCTGAAAGACAGACTTCAGGAGATCTATGATGGCCTGAACTTGTCCAGAGATCAGCAGTACTGTAGGATTAATAATAGAATACAGGCCACTCCTCATGGACTGTGCCAGTTTGCTCAGAGCCCTGTGCTTCTTTCCAATGCTTATGGCTAAGCCTGCTTTGCAGGGCCAGAATGACAGTCCATAGGTTCAGGGTCTGGCTCCACTAGTTGAAGCAAGACCGATGGGGGCAGGCTTTCAGCCAATGGTCTATACATCTTTACCAGCTGTGCAGGAGCAATTGTGATATAAGGCCTCTTGGTCAGGGCCCTCCTTATAAATGGGCTTCTTATCTTTCTGAGGCCCAGATGATTTTGCTAATGAACCCTACACTAGCCCTGTATATTTACATAGAATTTCATCCATGGAGGAAATGTTAATGCAATCTGCAACTAGGAATCTACAGATGGGAATTAGTCTGGATGGCTGAGCTCACCTGACACCAAGGGGTAGACTTCTCTGATGGTGGAAACATGGAGGCCAAACTACACCAAAAGTCAGCCAATCAACAGAACAGAGGGTTTGGAGATATCCAGGAGTCATCGTGACCCCATAATCTCCAGAGTAGCCTTTCTTAAAATTCTTAATCATACAATCCAGAGCCCTGTGTTTTGAGTTCCTCACCCCCGTCTTCCATCCTACTTTGGTGTCATGTAGACAAGGGAATATCAATCGTGTTGTCTCCTAGCCCAGCCACTCCCAGGAGCTTAGATGTTTCTGTGGCTGAAGATGTACCTGTACATATGGGATGTGAATCACTATTATGCCATACAAAATCACCATGGAATGGCTGGTTAGAATTCACTAGGGCTATGTAGCTTTTGGTCACAAATAATCACATTCACTCACACAGCAACAGGTTAAAACAGTTCCAATCCCCTTCATGACTGTCATACACTGGGGGCCTTTTCTAAAGAAAAGCCCTGAATTGTTGACTCCTTCTAAAAGAAGAGATGTAAACATGTGACCCACTCCGCCCTTAGAAAGGGCCATGGGAGGCAAAGAGGTTTCCCTTCCTTCCTAATAGACAGGCCTCACTGGGTCTGAGGGTCGTGGAACCTTACCTTATCCTGAAGCAGGTGTTAAGAGTCGGTCTGCCTGCTGCTCCTTCCTGCAGGCCCCCAGGAGGAGGACTCCAAAGAACATTCCGGAACCTCGGAATGCTCTGTGTTCTAGCAAGCCTGGAGGCCTGAACCGAGTGGTTCAAGGGGCCAGAATGGTTGTCACTTCCCTGCTCATGCCCCAAAGCCAAAACGTTGCAGAAAAATATTCCAGGAAGAAGCAAACGGCAGTCACAGACTTGGAGGGCTCGGGCTCATTATGCCGCAGGCTCAAAGGAGTCTCCAATCCAGTGTTCCTACGGAGTTTCTGCTCGGAAACCCCCACTGACTGGAGCACAGTCCTGTTCTGGGGTTTCGTTTCCGGTAGAGCTCAGGTGTTTGGAGTTTCCGTTTATCCAAATGGTTACAATTCCCTGAACATTACTTTCAGGCTGGTTCTAGCAATGTCAGCTGGAGCTAGTTCTGGTAATAACTGGGTTGAGTTAGTGCTGATAATAGCAGCTTTTCCTTGTCAGTTATTCTACCCCTTCCCAACTTAATATTAAGAGCCACAGAATAGTATGGAAAGATCAGAGCACTAGCAGATTCAACAACTGGTTAAGGTTGTATTCTGATTGATAGTTGGGCACTCCAGCTTTGTGCTCACACCATGCAAGAGACAAGAAAGATCCCTTGGGCCAATTCTATAAAAGCACTTGATGCCATTTCTGAGGGTTCTGACTTCACAAACTCATCATGTCCGAAAGGCTCCACCTTCTTGTCACATCCTCTTGCAGATTAGAATTTCAGTGTATGCATAGAGCAGGGTAGAAATATTCAGACCTAGCAGAAATAGACTTGTTTTCTTTACCAATTATTAATAAAATAACTATCACTATAAACTACCGATAAAGCATAGTAACCAATACTGACAAAAGTATTTTCAACATCTCATGAACTTTTTTAAATGTAATCTTGCAAAATATTGTAATTAATCCTTACAACAACTATGAAGCAGAAAACTAACATTATCTTTGTTTTACAAAAGAGAAAACTGAGTCTCATAGAGGTAGTTATTTGACAAAGGAGACATAATGACTTGCCTAAGATATACCATGAATTATAGAAAACCTGTCATCTCAACCTAGTTAATTTATCACTAAAGTCCCTTTATTAAAGAATACAATGTAGTGTTTCTCAAGTTTATCAAGTTACATGTACTGAAAAGGATAGTGGCATAAAAGACAAAACACTGAGGGACTGAAACACATATATTGATCAGCAATGTCCCATTCATGGAGGTTCTGGACTATTTTTCTGAGAATGTAGAAATATAAATTCTTCATCCAAAAACTGGTGTGTGTGTGTGTGTGTGTGTGTGTGTGTGTGTGTGTGTGTGTGTGTGTGTGTGTGTGTGTGTGTGTGTGTGTTCATATTTTGAAGACTAGAGTCAAATATATCTGGTCACATTACAGAATCACTCATGTCTTGTATCATGACATTCCCACACATCACCACAAAGATTATATGTCCATATCTCTCTGACTTTGGAACATATTGTCTTCCTTTCCCACTCACCTTGTATTCTGAAAAGTCTTCGTAGTCTGATGGGCTCTTGTCTCATTTGTGCTTTGCTTTTTTCTTTCTCTTTCTCTTTCCATCTACCCTTTCCCCTCCCTCCCTCCCTCCTTTCCTCCCTCCCTTCTTTCCTTCCTCCCTCCCTCCCTCCCTCCCTTCCTTCTTTCCTTCTTTCCTTCCTTCCTTCCTTCCTTCCTTCCTTCCTTCCTTCCTTCCTTCCTTCCTTCCTTCCTTCCTTCCTTCCTTCCTTCCTTCCTTCTTCCCTCCCTGTTCCTTTTTGCCTGCCTGCCTGCCTGCTTGCATTCCTGCCTTCTTTCCTTTCTTCCTTCTTCCCCACCTCTCTTTCTCTTCCTTTCTTCCTTCCCTCATTTCTTTTTCCCTCTTTCTGTACTAGAGTTGAGCAATGGCCTCAAGTTTGATAGGGAAATACTCTACCACTTGAGGTATGCCCCCACCCTTTAATATTGTTTTAGAGATAATAGTTTTGCTATCTTTGCCGAGGATAGCCTAAATTCTCTGGCAATCTACTTACCATGTAGCTGGGATTAGAGGTATACTTCACCATACCTGCTTCATCCATGCTTTTTTAAGACATTTGTTATATCTTCAAATAATTTTTTCCATTTTATCTCCACAAAAGTGTTGTGAAATCTCTTAGAACCTCTGTACATTTAAAAACAAATCAAATAATGCTTGCAGGTTGCCTCTGTTTTCGCACTTGCCCTGTCTTACCTGCAACATGGAATACAAAACCATTTTCCCCACTGGATGCATCAAAAGCATAGAAGAAATGAAGATGATTCAACAAAAACTAAAGCCACATGAAGTTGATATCTTTTCACACAACTTATACTTGTATTAGTGTTATCACAAGACTTTAAGCATATGACTAATATGATCATATTTGGGTTTATGCAGATAAACAGAAGGGTAAAATAGAGTTACATGTAAAAACAGGGAGGCAAACAAGGGGCTTTAACTCAGGGCATGGGTACTGTCCCTGAACTCTTTTGCTCAAGGCTAGCGCACTATCACTTTGAGCCATAGCTTCACTTCCAGTTTTCTGGTAATTTATTGGACAGAACTGTTTCATGGACTTTTCTAGTCAGGCTGGATTTGAATTTAATACTTTGAATTTACCTTATCTTAACATCTCATTACAGGTGTGAGCCACTAGCACCTGACCCATTCATATAAAATTTTAAGTAGTGAGCTAATGGCTCACACCTATAATCTAGCTACTCACAAGACTGAGGTCCGAGAATTGCAGTTCAAAAGCCAGTCTGCATAGGAAAGTCCTTAAAACTCTTACCTCTAACTGACCACCAGAAAACTAGAAGTAGAGCTGTGGCTCAATGTGGTAGGGTGCTAGCTTTGAACATAAACATTCAGGGACAGCACCTAGGCCCTCAGTTCAAGCCCCATGATCAATGAATAAAGAACAACAACAAAAGTAAAAGAAAAATTTTATGCATATCCATAATCTTTTTTATTTAATCAATGTTATTCTCAGTGCTTTTATTCTTGCCTCTGTTCTTTTCTATGAGTTTCACTGTCCTTCAACTTGAAGGATATACCTTAGTATTTCTTTTAGTGAAGATTTAAGCAACATTATTAATTATCATACTGATTAAAGATTAAGATTTAACATTTTAGTTTAAATAAGCCAGGCTTTCAAAATTAATTTTACTGCTCCTTTTTAATATAAATTTGAAGTTACAAATATTATTTGCAGTTGTGGCTTCAGATTCTATTAAACAACACCATTGTAGTTGGGATCTGAAATATCCCCCACAGGTTCATGTGTCAAAAGCTTGGTTAATTGCTGGTACTGTTTTGGGAAGTTGTGGAACTTTAGGAAGTGTGATTTAGTTGGAGATAGTTGGTACCTAGAGGCATATCTTAAAGAATATATCATGTTCTTGGCCCTTTCTTATCTTTCTCTGTTTCTTAAAAGCCACAGGAGGTTGATAGTTTTCCATACAGCTGACACTATCACAAAATTTTTAAGCATATGATCAATATGATCATATATGGATAAACAGCTGCTTTACCCCATGGTATACTCTCTTCCAATGTGTTCAGCCTTGCTTCCACATTACAATCATTCAGCCACTCAACTTTGGACTAAAACCTCTGAAACCATTTGTCAAAATAAACTGTGTCTCCCAAATAATTATTATAGTGATGAAAGATCAAAGTAATACAGAAAAATTGGTGACAAAGAAGTAAAGTCATTGTTATAATTCCCTAATAGGGTGTTTCAGATGCCTTTCGAACTGACTTGTGGGGGCAATTTGGAAGCATTTCAGAGACCTGTGCTACAGAAGCATTGAATACTATCGACAGAGCTTACTGGATGATTGGGGTAGGAGCTAAGAAAACCAGAACACTTACAAGAATGTGGACTGTAGTATTTAGCTCCTGAGGTTTCAGATGGGAAAAAGAATTCTATTGGGAATTGAACTGCTACATTAAACTCCATGGGCATTCCTGTTACATCATGGCAAAGGACTTGTGTATAGTTCATCCTTTTCCTGAGGTCTCATGGAAAATTGAATTTAAAGGTGATGGGTTTGTTAACTTGATAGAGGAAATTTTAAGACAGCACCCTATTCAGGATGCGGCATAGCTATTGCTGGCTACTTTTGGCCAGTTTTATTATTAGAATTGGGAACAAAAAGGGACAGCAGAAGTGTACAAAAATGCTTGCAAAGTTTGGGCCAACGAGTCTGTGGTTGCTAAAAATATTAGTCACACTAAAAGAAGCTACATACTTTGTCTCAGGACAATAGGAAAGATATCTTGATGGCATTTCAAAAACTGATTGTGTTGGGGTGAGCCAAAACTAACTCCATTTTTAATATACCAGGAGTTTCCCCTCCAACTCCTGAGAATCAAAATACTGGTTTCTCATAAGCCCCCAGGGTCAGGAAATATACTGTTTGTTGAGACCCCAGGAAATGAGGAAAGCCCTGCTGATTGTTATGGTAAGGTTGTGAGATCTGCAGTCCCTTTTGGTTATCAATAGCCCGACAGGATCTGAGCCCTGTTTGGTTAACAATAGTAGAATAGCCCAGCCACCTTTGCCCCTCCAGGAAGGAGCAGTCTTATCCCTGCCCCAAGGAGTAAGAATAACTGCCTGCTTTGTGTGGGGAACCCCAAATTCGCGTGCCAATTCAAACCAGAATCATAGGTTAGTTCAAACAGATACTATGAGATGGACTGTAACCCCATTGGCCACTGACATAAATATGCAATCTTTGTGTGTGTGTGTTACGATCCCGTTGGCCACCTACGTGTGGCCAGGCTGGACCACATAGATTTTGCCTTTAAAACCCTAGCTTGTGGGCCATTCGGAGTTACAGTTTGAGCTCCGGAGTCTGTGCTGCGTCCCTGGCTGGTCAGCTATCCACTTTCCCAATAAAGTCATCTTTTTACATGAGGCTGTCTTTGAGCGGTGGACTCTTTTCCCCCGTAACAATTGCACCCATGCAAGACACAAGGGTACAAAATAATTTGTAAGACTGGAGAATAGAGCTCTCTGGAACCCTCACAGCACAGGGCCACAGAAGGAAATATTTTTCTTCTATGTCTATTGTATTTGTTAGTCATTCAGGACCCTAGAGGTCTCTACAGCCAAACGGACCCAGCTAGTGTTGAAGATGGCAGATCTTGTGAGTCATTCACACGATACTAGTTTTGTAGATATGATGAATATAGATCCTATGTAGTCATAAAGTTTCCACCAAGATTTCAAAGGAAGACCAGAGAATTTGTGGCAGGAACAGAGTCCCTGCAAGAACCCTCCACCTCCCCAAGGTAATGGGTGAATCTATGCATATGAAACAGAAGTCGAAAGGGAGGCCACAGGAATTTGGAGGTGCAGGCAGGGATTATGGAACATCACTGAGGAAAAATCTAAGAGCCACCCCAGACAGAGATCCTGGGGGCTGCATATTGGCAAGGCCATAGAAGTGGAGAGCCCTAAGCACTACAGAACTCACATTACATCATCGTACAATGTGGAAGTTGTATATGTAGCTGCAGGATGTTCTTTGTGAATGGTGGGTTTTAGTCTTTCTTTTGGTTTTAATCCCTCCTGTCTTGACTGCTTTTGGAATAGTATTGTTTCCTCTGTGCCTTCTGCCATGAAAATAAGTAACTTGTTTCTGAGTTAGAGGTTCACAACTAAGAGTTTGCCTTGAGTCCAAGAAGAAATTTTGGACTTGAACTTTTGAAGAGTGTTAGTAGTGTTAAGACTGTGGCCTCTTAAAAATGAACTAAATACATTTTTACATTACAGGATGGGCATGAGCCTTTGAAAACTAGAAGTAGAATGTTGCATTATATACATATATATGTATATGTGTATATATGGGTATGTTCCTTCTCTTTGACTGGAGATTTCTGATTAGCATAAATTATTAACTTTCATTAAACGTTTAGTATGTGATAAATACTTTGCTAATTGTCTTACAAGTACTAATCATTTTAATTTTCATATCACCAAGAACATAGGTAATGGCTAATGCTAGCTCCACTCCATATAATAGGGAATAGTCTTTTATATTAGTTAACTAGACTGTCCTGGTAGTAGTAGATATGATGTATAAACTCCAGCAATCTGATAGCAAAGCTCAGGGATACAGTTACCACTTCATCACTTACCAAAGGACAGGGTATTAAAAGAGATATCATCAAATCTCTCAAAAGTGGACACCAGGCAAGTAGAACAACTTTCCTATTCCCATTAGGAAATGTCAATTTGGAGAAATATATATTTATGTTGCTAATTGAATAATAGGAAAAAAAGAGGTTTGGTACTGAGTCTGCAATCAGCCCCATTCAAGACTTGAAAGTTCAGAGCCTGAATGGAGTTGATTGCAGGCAAGTCTCATAACGCTCATCAATCAAATCATCTGTTTCTTTTATATGTGTTCTCATTGAACTGAACTATAAGTGACATCTTCAGGGCAGATATTTCAAATTCTCATTTCTTGTTATTTTTTCCTCCAAGAAATGCCTGCTTTACACTGTTGTAGCCAGTGAATGGGTATCTACAACCTTGGAAAAATGAATGACCTTATTGTAAATTTTGACCTTGCCTGCAGTGTCTTCCCTGTTGATTTCTTAGTGGTGAGTATGGTGTATTGTTTCAGTGGAGCAACATCTTTGAAGCTCCACTGTTGGCTACCCCCCATCTCTAATGATTTCAAGCTGTTCAAAGAACTGCTTTGAAACACAGGCAGGAGCAAATGTTTTATAGCAAAGCTGATTTAAAAGGAGCCTCAAATAATGCTCTTAGGAGTCTAGGGGAGCTTTGCATAAATGGACAGTGAACATTCCTTCAAAATGTTCCTCTTCCTTGATAGTTCAGAGATGGATTTATCTTTCATTATGTTAGAATTCTAAAATTTATAGCAAAGCAATGGAGATAATACTTGTTTTACTAAGATATAAAAGCAAAACATATGGGAGTTTATAGTATGCAAATTCTTCACAGCAACCATGAGCCCAGCAAAGGAAAGAAATAATTTATTTGTATTGATTTTTCTTTTCAGGTAGAAGAACGTATAATATAATATATTTGTTGCTTTAAAACATAAAAAGAAGAATTTAATTTGTGTAGAGAGATTTAAACGTATTGGACAACAGGGAATCATTGTCTTACTGCTTTCATTTAATACGTACTAAATAACTTTATCTTTAAAAATACCTTCAAAATAGATTTCTCAGTGCTTAGATATTTTATATTCATTAGATCTTATCAATTAGGTTCATATGCTTCAAGAAGATGATTTTTTGATCAGCTCTATAATCTAGATACATTTTTATGTGTGTGCAAATACCTTGACATCATTTTATAAGTACTAATTCACTTATCTTTAGTAGTACATAACATTATGCCTTATATAATACATTCTTAAGAAATTTTTATTTCCTAAAAGTGTAATATCAGACAAAATTAAGAACAGTCTTACTGTAGATTATAAATACAAATAATACAAACAAATACAAATACTGGACAAATACTGAACAAATACAACATTGGAAGCAGAAAAATTATGTCCAGCATTAAGCACTAGAATATATGCATAGGATTAGTAAGAATTACCTGCATATAGAACCATAAATTTAGTGTAGGTAAGAGGATATAGTTATAATAGGTAAATTGCCAAGGGAAACAATTATTCAGTTGTGTTGTTTATTTTCTGTTGTTATTTTTAAGATAGCTTCACTATATAGCCTAGGATGGTATCAAACTTGCAATCTTGCCTTTGACATCCAAATGATATGATTATGGTTGTGTAGCACCATGGTTAACTAAGAATTTATATGTTTATTGTAAAAATACTGTACAGAGGGGTTACAGTTACATGAGTAAGGTAATGAGTACATTTCCTATAGAGCATTGTTACCTCCTCCTGTAAATAATTTATTTTTTTAACTAAGAAATAATTCATAGATAACAAAATTGTTATTTTACAGCTCTGTAGGACAAAAATCTGTACTAGGAATTGCTGAGATATGAGACTTTTTATTGTATATATATATATATATATATATATATATATATATATATATATGTTTATCTGAATTAGGGAAGGCAAAGGGAAAAACAAAATGGCAAGAGAAAGGACAAAGGGTGAACCAAGGCAACAGCAATACTCTCAAGACAATATGTTGGAAATAAACTTTACAACTTAGGGGGAATTGGGGAGAGGAAAAGTGGGGACAAATGAGGGAGGGGATAGCAATGTGCTATAAGAAATGTACTTAGTACCTAAATATGTAACTGTAACCGCTCTCTATATCACCTTGACAATAATGTTAAATTAAAAAATAAAAAATAAAAGTGAGACTTCCTCTCTTTTTAAAATTCTAATGGAAAATCTGCCCTTGTTTTTCCAAGCTGTAAGGCTGTTCATGCATATAATGCACTTCCATCTTCAAAGTTGCCAAGAGCGTGTGGACTGCAAAATTAAAAAGAAGATACATAATGCCTATTGACTGAAGGGACTACAGAAGAACATCCTATAGCCACATATTTTCTTGAAAAAAATGGAGGTCCTTGGATGTAGTTATATCTGTTTTATCTCTTTACTTTCTTTTGTTTCCCATATAATGTAATCTTCCTAATAGGCACATAATCAATATATATTGGGTAGTCTTAGAGTGAATGACTTATTGAGGTGGGGGGAGGAACAAATTCTTCTGGATCATAGAAAAGATAGAACTTTAAGGTCCTAACTTCTTCATTATCTTGAGAGTTTATCTGTAATAGAAAAGTAAAAAACTTAATCATCTTAGATTATAAGGGCTGCTCTAACAAAATACCATGGATCAGATAACTTGCAAACAAGAGAAATTAATTTCCTACAAATCTAGATATTTAAAAGTCCAAGATCAAAGAAAATTTCATGTCTGGAAGGTGCTCACTTCCTGGCTTCTAGGCAAATTGTACTGTGTCCTTAAAAGATAGAAACTCTCATGCAGTCCTCTTTCTTCAGTTTACCAATCCTATTTAGGAGAGCTCAACCTCCATAATCTTTTGCCACAGCCCTCACATCCTAACACTACCTCTTTGTGGGTTAAGATTTTTGTGGGGGAAGAAGACACAAATATCAAGATCATAGCAAATACAGAACCAGAGAAGTTGAACAAAGGTCTTTATCAAGACATTTGTTTGGTCCTCTGGTAACATTCTGTAGTGTGTGTCCCCCAAAATTGTACATTGACATCTAAGTCCTCCAGGTGGTAGATGTAAAAATGGGCCTTTGTGAATTGATCAGGCCATTTGTGGAATTAGAGCTATTATGAAGAAGCAGTAAGTTTGTTCAGCCCCCTGCCATGTAAGGACACACACACACACACACACACACACACACACACACACACACACACACACACACACATAAGAGTCATTGATGGCATCACGAGAAACACATTCTCTAAACATCAACTCTTCTGAAACCTTGCTCTTGTACTTCCCAGTCTTAGAGCTGAAAAGCAGTACATTTCTGTTGTTTATAAACTACTCCAGGTTCCTGTCATTTGTTATGGCATGTGAATGGTTTGAAATGCTGGAATTGAAACTTTCTTCACTTAGGTTGTTTGTTTTTTCCTCAGCTAACAAATTAAATGTACCAGTGAGCCTATGTTGAGATTTTATGCTCTATAATATTAAAAGTCCCCCTACATACATATCATTGCCCCATTAAATCTTTGTAATATTTCTAAAATCACCTATAGTTTTCTACTTCACTAAAAGTTACACTCCTTTGTTAGAAACAAACCAGTTTTTATTTCTCTTGAGAAAATTTATCAAGCTTTAAATGTAAGGAAAAGAAAGTCTATGCCGCTTTATTTCATCTGCACAAGCCTCACTGGGTTCTGAGAATGTGTTAATTTTTATGACTGCTACTGCAATATATAATGATGACTTAAAATGAGACAAGGAAAACCCTGGATTGGATCCAAGTTCAAATTTCAGAAGAGGGACTGCTTGGAATTGAATTCCCCAAACTAAGTATCTTTTAGAATTTAATTATCATTTCTCCATGAAAAACACCTGAATGTTTTCATATCCATGTCAGCCTTAGTTGTGACAATGCACACACATACACACACAATCCAATTAAATTTTTTTTCTTGATAATAGTATTCAATAAACTTTATGCTTTCTAACTTCTCCTGTAAATATTTCAGCACTGCAGCTGCTACTCTTTTTTTTTTTAATCCTCCTGCACCAAGGTCAATAAAACATTTGGGAGAAATGAATATGCTGTACGTAGCCAAAGATATACTGTATGCATCCGAACAAAAGGCTTGTGGTACACCATCTTATTGAACTCTTATTTCATTTCAAAAGCTGAGAGGGAGAGAGGACCAGTACAGATCCATCAATTCTGTGGCTTTAATATTTACTTTAGTCATAAAGAGCAAGTGATATGATGAGGGCTCACTACTGTTGGAAAAACTCAGCTTGTCAGTACCAGAAAATGAAATTTTTATTTATTGAACTTGTAAGCCCAAGAAATGATATGTATTATTTTCTGTTCCTACTGATTTATAGATTAAATGAATTAGTAGTCACTAAGTTGCAGCTTCACATTTATTTTTCACCTTAGAAAACAAGGTTTTAAAACTGTCTAGGTAGAAAGCTTTTCAAGAGACAAGAGGAAAACTGGTTACAATGTTTAAACTTTCTTGAAGAAAAAAAAACAAAAAACAAAAAGAACTACAGTATCACTAAGCTTGCAATTGCTAGGAGGTATTGCTGTGTTTTGGTTTTCAGAAAATGAACACTAATGGTCCATTGTTTCACAGTCAGTAAGATATATAAATGCATTTTTCTTTATAAAAATACATTGTTTGCATCCATGTTATAAGTCTTTTGAGTTCAAAACAGTGCTTTTAAAGAAACAGTGTTTCCGTTCCCATTTTAATAGATAACATAAACTTCAAATTACCTTGCAACCTGTTTAAATTAGACAGTGAAAGGAAAACAAGCACATACCTTTGTTTTCTTATTGAGTTGTCTTTTGATTAATCAGTCCCAGTTTAATATATTATTTGTATAAAATAAGACTATAATGCCAATTTATTAGCTAATGTGCTAGCTGTTGAAAATCACTAAAAAAACACTAAAAGAAATTATGTTCCTACTTATTCAAGTTGTTCATTTTAGCATAAGTATTTGGGGGTTTGCTTAACTAGCGTTTCTCAATGATTCAGTCTGAGAATGATGTACTTTATTATATTTTATTTTCTACGAGCAAGTAGGATAAAGAGCTTCTACACACTTCTAGGTACTATTAAAAGTATTAGAGAGTTGGGTGCCAGTGGCACACCCCTGTAATCCTAGCTACTCAGGAGGCTGAGATCTGAGGATCACAGTTCAAAGCCAGCTGGGGCAAGGAAAGCCCATGAAACTCTTATCTCCAATAAACCAGTAGAAAACCAGAAGTGGCTCTGTGGCTCAAATGGTAGAGTGTTTGCCTTGAGCTGAAGAGCTGAGAGATAGTGCCCAGGCCCAGAGTTTAAGCCCCCACAATGGACAAAAAAAAAAAAAAAAGTATTAGAGATGATCCTGCTTAAGTGAAGCAAATGTTTTCTTTATAAACTGATTTGAGGAGCTAATACAAATTCAGTGAACATCTATATAATATAGTTGTCTATTATAATAGATACCATAGATCTAGAAAACAAACTGGCTGATAATTAGGTTTAAAAAATGGTGAAAATCTCTAATTAGAAAAATTTGTAAGAGGAGTTGACATTGGAATTGTTCATGAAGATTGTGAAAATGAATCAGATATGTGATAAAAATAAATGTGAGAGATATTTACAGTAGAGAGAAAGATAATTACAAAAGCCCTGATGTAGAATAAAATGGGCAGATTCACAGAGCAGATAGACTAGTTTCAACATTGTAATAAATAAAGAAGGACTGATGAGAGAATCAGAGATCAGAATTTAGGATAGTATCCGACATTCCAGGTCTCAATAGTATGTTTGCCATTACTGGGAATTCCTCCTTTTGCTCTGGATCTAATACCCAGCTAATGACCCCTCTTGTCATCATGTCTTTTATTCTTTTTTGATCTATGTTGAAATAAACAAACACTGTAAAAAATTATCCATAAAATAATATTAGATAAGATAAATAACATCCAGTGAGTGATTTAAATATAACTCTGGGTATCTGTTCCACATCAATGAGAATGATCTCAGACTATACCAGACTGTACACTTAAAAATACTAAGATAGTAAAAAAAAAGTATGTTTTTTGCTTTTGTTAGGAAATTTTGCCTAATACAGAAAACACTTGACCATTGAAAACATTAAATGCTCCTTGATGTTTGAAGAAAAGACTGCAAAAAAAGAAAGAATGGGAGTAGGAGGTATTATTACAATGACCCAGAGAAGTAACAGTGCTGAGATTAGGTGGTGGCAATAAGAATGGACAGAGTGGAGAGAACCATTTGGAGGAAAGATAAACGAAATGATATTTGATAAATGGGGTGATTTTTTAGAAAAAGAAAAACTTTCTGTTCTAAATACCGTTGTCACAAAATATTAAAAAATGGTGGATAATGAGATCCTTGGCACAGATCAAAGAAAAACAAGACATGATGACTAGAGGAGTCATTAGCAGGGTGTTAGGTCCATAGCAAAAGGAGGAATCTCCAGTAATGACAAGAACTTAGCAAATCTTTTCCTGCAACAAGCTCATAAAATATTGTGAAAACAACTATTTCTATGCTCTGATAATTGGTCCAAAATAAACAATTCAGATACATCTATCCTAAAAATAACACTCAATTTAGAGAGAGAACAGTCGGAGCCCTTGGCTTGTCTTCCCAGGGTGACTGACCCCCTCCTCCAGCCCAGGTGGTGCTGTGATATTACAGGATGGGGCTGGCTATGAAATCCAGCAGCGTTCCTGCTAGACAGGCTACTATGATTTGGAACCAAGGGAGAGAATTTACCAAAGAGAAGCTTTGTCAGCAAAAGGGAATCATGCTAGTAAAATTGAGATAAAAAAAGCTAGAGGTTGAGATCATTAGGAGACCAGTGCTCAGGAAGAAATTCAACAGAAACATCCTGAAAATAAAGTGTCACAAAGGAGGTAGAAAGTATCTTCAAATCCTGACTGATTTGTATAAATGCAGAGGAGATCTAATAAAGGCTCATGATTAAGACTCAACCCTGGTTCATTGGCAATCTTTCATATGTATGGGAAATATGAGTGATTCCAGAAATGTGAGATAGTTTCCATAGACACAGATTCATTGGCAGAAATAGAAGACTAAGTGGCTCAACACGGTTAAGCACACATTCTAATCAGAGAGCTACTATGATGATATGTAGATATTGAAGACATTTGTAGGAATAGGGATTTAAAAGTGAACTTGAGAAAATATAAATCTAAACACACATGTTGGCACAGGCATACTATAAGTGGAAATAGTGTACAGGATAACTCCTGGTGAGTCAAGAAAACAGGAAAATAGAAATTTAAATAATCATTAGAGAAAGTATAGAATCATGAGTTGTCACAGTATATTAAATGAAATACCTACATTTCAACAAAAATTACCATATATACAGAACAGGTAAATGTGTCCTATGTTTCCCATGAGGGAAAAATTAAGAAGTCAATAGAACCTACCTTGTACACTCAGATATTAGATTTGGCTGACAGAGGCTTCAAATAAGATTTAATAAGTGCAAAGTAAATTGATTACCATGATTTACCAGGTAGGAAATCTCAATTTAAAGAGGGGAAATCATATAAACACACTAAGTGGAAATTCCAGAGATGAAAGTACAATAAACAAAAATGAAAGTTCACATATAAGCTCAACAATACATAACATGACAACAGAAATCACCAAAATAGATCCTTAGACCAAGCATGATGTTGCACCATATAAACCCTGAGAGAGCAGCAATGTTTCACGACCTATACAGTAGGATGGTAGTGCTAGGAAGTTACCTATAATATTGTCACCATCTCAACTATCCTTGATGAAGATGATTAGCACAGAAATGTCCAAAACACAGCTAAAGTAAGAATGACTTGTCATGTTGCATGCACATAACACAAACATACATATACATATGAATATTTTAATAAAAATCCCAGTCTGTTCATGATGCTTTTCACAGCTAGGGATATTATAATTCTCAAAACTTTACCTATTCCAAGAGCAAAGCATGTATAAGAGGCATTGTTTAGGATAATTTTGAAAGCCTCCCTCATTGAAACTAGTGAGTGAGGATTGCAAGAAGGAGCCCAGAGGATTTACAAATTTGTCTTTTACAAAAGTAAAATTTCCTGAAGTTTATTGTAAATGGTGTCCTATTTCTCTTCTACTATTTATGAAATAACTAAAAGTAAATAAAGTAGAATGGCTATGTTGCTCATAAAAGTTTATAATTATCTTTCTAGTTTTACCAGGTTACATTATTGTTTTAGTACATGTATCTACATATCTGATACAATATTTGGAAGATCAATATTATTATATTATGTTTCATACATACACATATATATGTATGTATGTTTTTCATTCAAACAAATATTCATCTTATAATGTTATATTGAATAATATTTTGGAATTATACATTCAATAGTTTTCTTCTGGTGGCAGCTATTGATGATATTTGATAGCAGAAGAAAATCACTTGATATCATAAAACAGATAAATTACATTAAGTATTTATTATAGTTAGTATTCATTGAAAGTTGATTTATTTTCTGATACAACCAGATATGACCAAAGCCAAAGAGACATTATCAGCCTACTTGGGGCCAGAACTTATCATATTTAGCTATATTAAGAATATTAAAAACAAATCTAAAAATAATTTCTCTTATATACTGAATACCAAACTAGATTCAATAGGCATATGATTTCTTGTTGTCATTTTACTCATTTTTTTCAGATTGGATTGTACTCTATTTTCCCAGGCCAGTTTCAAGCCATAATCCTCTGACCTATTCTTCCCACATAATTGAGATTACATGTGTGTCTACATTGAGCTTTTTTATTTATTTTTAAAATGTTATTGTCAATGTGATGTATAGAGGGGTTACAGTTACATAAGTAAGGTAGTGATTACATTTCTTGTGTAACTTGTTATCCTTCCCTCATTTTTCTCCCTCTTTCCCTCCCCCTAACCTCCGTAAAATTGTACAGATCATTTCCAAAATATTGTCTTTTGAGTATCCGTATTGCATAGTTTCCTCCATTGTCTCACCATTTTGTTGTTCCCATTCCTTCCCTAGTTCAGATAAACATATATACAGCACCCGGGGTACCAAAATCAAACACAGTGACAACAGGAGATAAAGCATAGGGGGAAAACACGAAAGAAAAAAGAAATCACATTGACAACAACAAAAAGAAAGAAAAAACTCTTGAGAGGAGAGCTTGATAACATTTTGCCTGAGCTTGTCTTTTTTTTTTTTTTTTTTTTTTTGTCAGTCGTGGGGCTTGAACCCTGGGAGCTGTCGCTCGTCAACTCAAGGCTAGCGTTCTACCACTTGAGCCACAGTGCCACTTCCAACTTTCTCTGCTTATGTGGTGCTGAGGAATCAAACCCAGGGCCTCATGAATGCAAGGCAAACACTTTACCACTGAGCCACCTTCCCAGCCCCTGAGCTTGTCTTTTAAAAATATTTTTTTTAGTATCTTTAAGTAGTTGTAGAAAGTGATTTCAATTCAACATGTCAACTTATGAGTACAATGGATCTCGAGCAATGCCGCTATTTCGATCATTCTCCTCCATCTTTCCCAATTCCACCTATCCCCTCCAGTTACTTGATACCATTTTCAGATATATACATTGAATATTATGAATATTTGTCTACGATCCCTCTCTGCCTTGTTCTGACTCAAGAAGTAGAGTGATTGCCTACCAGGTGCAAAGCCCGGAGTTTAAAACTACAATATTGCCAAAAAGATTTTATGGATGGTCTTAAATTTCAGCCTTCCTGATCTCCACTCTGAGGGTCTATGGCAATAGGTTAAAATAAATATAAATTTTGAAATTTTGATCCATGATGAAAGTTTCTCATACATGCATTTGCGATGGAGAACTTTAGATGTTTGTTGTTACTTATTCATGAAGTATAGTGTTCCTGGTACATCTCCAGTAACCTACTTCCTCCAAAAAGACACAACCTATTAGGTTTCCACCAGCTACCAATAGTGTCAGGCAGAACTAAACAAACCTTAAATATCTGAGCCCTTGGGGCATACTCAAGATCCAAACTCTATAGACACACCGTTCAAGGATAGGGGGGAAAGGGATCTATTATACACTATTGATCATATTGTAAATAAGAACATTCATATAAGAAAATTAGAGGCTTTTGAAAAATGGAAAAAAGTTACTAGTCAGGCTGGGAAGGTGGCTCAGTGGTAGAGTGCTTGCCTTGCATGCATGAGGCCCTGGGTTTGATTCCTCAGCACTACATAAGCAGAAAAAGCCAGAAGTGGCATTGTGGCTCAAGTGGTAGAGTGGTAGCCCTGAGCTGAAGAGATCAGGGATAGTGCCCAGGTCCAGAGTTCAGGCCCACAACTGACCAAAAAAAAAATAGTTATTTCAGTTATTTTCCAAAATAACTGAAATCAGTATACTAAAAAGATGTCTATTTTCCCAAATTCATTGTAGTATTATTTATAGTAATCAAATACCTAGGGAACAATCTAAGTAATCAATTAATGAGGGAATGGATATTTTAATTTTAAATATGTAAACCTAATAGATAAATATGTAAACATTATACATCCTTAAAAGTGAAGCAGTAAAACTCTGATATTTGCTAAAATATGGATAAACCTGTAAGACATTATATTAATAGAAATAAGCCAGGCACAGAGAGACAAGTATTATCTGACTGAATGAATATATGAATCCTAAAACGCTGAATTTAAAGAAATAAGAAATAGAATAGTGGTGGTCAGAGGGTAGGAATATCAGCGAAAGAAAAGACATTACTAATTGAGTAATAAGTTACAATTCTATTGCACAGCAAAATGACTATAGTTTATAATAATATATATTTCAAAATACTTTAAAAAGTAGGTTAACCTCAGTCTAAATAAATGATAAATAGACTGCTTTGATCATATAAGTGATAGACTGCTTTGATTATATCACCATGTATACATGTATTGAAAAATAAACCTATCAAATAAATATATTTCTTCAATGATTATAATTTATGTCTGTTTTAACAAAACAGGAACATTTGAAGAAAACTGAGTGTGAATTATATATTTAGCTTATATCATTATTTCAATAATAATTGCTTAATATTTTTGTAGGCAAATGTAATTGTCCTTCTGAATAGCTCTCATAGGTGAAATATAAAAGTAGTTTATTGCAAATGATTCTTTTAAAATAAAAAAATATTGAAAGCAAATGTTGTGAGTGTATAATAACATTTGAGATTGACCATATTATTTTGTGAATGTTTCTCTAGCTTTGAAAATGTTCTAATTAAAAGGCTGAAAGTTAGAAGGTGGATGCTGTAAGGCTGGCAGGGGTTAGGTTTGGAGCAGGGAAGAAGTATCTGCTTTTGAGCCAATTTCAGAGGCTTTGAATCATCCAAAGTGCTCAGGAATGCAAGAGGGAGGGGGGAGGAAGAGAGGGAGCTATTCTAAATCTTTGAGTACTCAGGAGCACTTAACTAGGGAGTATAGTGCATACAAAGGGGGAGTAGCTCACTGTGCCAAATGCCACTGAGAGACTGCATGTGATGAAGAGGGGGCTGTAGAATTTGACAACCTGAAGATTGTTAATGACATTAATTAGTCAATTCAATGACATGATTATGACAGAAGCCAGAAAGGAGTGAGCTTAAGAGCAATGACAGGATATGAGGCCATGAGTCTATACAACCCAGAGCAGAACTAGGCTGAAAGAGAAGGAATAAATAAGGTGGGAGAGGAAGAAAGATTTGATATATAAGGAGATGTACAAATTTGGATCTTGTGAGTTTATTTCTAATTGATGTACTATGAAGTGCTTCTTTTCAAGATTATGAAATAAGGGCTCAGAAGGTGGCTCAGTGGTAGAGTGCTTGCCTTGCATGCATGAGGCCCTGGGTTCGATTCTTCAGCACCACATAAGCAGAAAAAGCTGGAAGCGGTGCTGTGGCTCGAGTGGTAAAGTGCTAGCCTTGAGCTGAAGAGCTGAGGGATAGTGCCCAGGCCCAAAGTTGAGGCCCCATGACCAACCAAAAAAACCCCACCACTACCAACAAAAAAAACCCCAAAAAGATTATGAAATAAAAGAGAAAGGGATAGAATAGAGAAAAAAGGAGAGCAGAAAGATAGTGATTGAGAAAAGAAATGGCTGGAATCATCTCATCCATTAATCCATTGCTCTTGGTTCATTGATGTTTATATTGTTCTACAAGTACTTTTAATAGTAATTAAAAACTGTCCACCAAAGCCCAAATTAAAAAAAATGCAAATGCATTTAAACACCATATTATGTTCCCTGAAAGTCTCTGAGTGACTTCCAACATTTTCTGGAGGACAAGATATCCCAGGGACAGAAAACTAATTTTTCTCTTTAGTTTTGTCTTTTCTTGCATGACAATTAATAGGTTTTGTGTCTGGGTCATTTTTCCCCTCAGGTATCTACTGTGCTGTCTAAATCAAGAAAATAGTTCTGTAGGTATGGCTAAAGTGGCAGTGTTAGACCAATAAGCAAGCCAAACAAGTATTGAGTTCCTAAGTTAAACCCTAGTACTGGATTTTTTAAAAAAAATCAGTAAAAAACAGCATTCATTTTTGTAATTATACCAATACACACCGACGAAAATTCATTAGTAAACAAAGGAGGAGGCAACATTGCTTGATAAGAAATGTACTCATTACCTTGCTCATGTTCTTGTAACCTCTCTGAACAGTATTTTCACAATAAAAAACTTATTAAAAAATTCATTAGTGTTGCCAAAGAATATTGACAAGTTAACAATGATAGTCCAACAACTCAAAATTTATGTTGCTCTTTTTAAATGTGACTTATTGTCTCTCTTTTTTATTACTAATAAGGAGATAGTTTAATATTTTATTCCATTCATTTTATGATTTTTTTCTCATCAATATTAAAAAATACTCATTTTCCAGTTCTAATTGATTTTCCATGGTGTTCAAATAAAAACAATTTCCTCCATAATTAAGTTATGATCATTTTCAGCCTTCCACAAAAATCAGTATGTCCTTTTCCAGCAATAGTTGGCATATCTTCTTACTTTCATGCAGGGTAATTAATGCTGTGTATTTCTTCTTGTAAACCACTACAGTATTCTCTGTGAGAGGGACTTTTATTGAATAGCCAAAACCTTCATTCTGTATAAAAATGCAGGTGTGTGTTAACAGCTATTATTATAAATTGGAACACCTGTTAAGAAGTCTGCATTCCATCTTTCTCTTCAAATCCAGATGCAATGTCTTCTCTGTCTAAATAATGCCAGAAAACAAGACATGTTAGGATATGCCAATATTCTCATCTGTTTCTAGGCAGAGTTCTTAAAACCGTGCTTTCCTCCAACTGTGCTTTTATAAAGAACTTCCAGAACTTAGCAAGTGGTGTTTGAAGATCTGATCAAGAAAACATATGGCCTTTCATATTATTGTTAATATTTGTATTGTATTTACATCTTCTATTCTTAATGGTATATCTCATAATTTTCATTGCTGAAAAATATATGCAATTAATGTAGCATTGTTTATAACAGCATGTTACTTAAGCAAAAAATTAGGTTTTATAGTTTGAGTGTTGTAAGATATTCATTCATTTCTTCCTTCTTCATGAAATCTTTGACAGAAGAGCAGTCTGATGCAAATTATTTTATATGTTTATTTGATTCACATTTTGCTTAAAATGAATAATTCACATATCTGTATAGGCAAGAATAAGATCATTAAAAGCTGGGCACTGGTGGCTCATGCCTGTAATCCTAGCTACTCAGGATGCTGAAATCTGAGGATTGCGGTTGAAAGTTCTTGAGACTCTTATCTCAAATAAACCACCAGAAAACTGGAAGTGACATCCATAAAGTCTTTTTGGCAATATTGTAGTTTTAAACTCAGGGCTTTGCACCAGGTAGGCAATCACTCTACTTCTTGAGTCAGGAGCAAGGCAAAGAAGGATGGTAGACAAATATTCATAATATTCAATGTATATAGCTGAAAATGGTATCAAGTAACTGGAGGGGATAGGTGGAATTGGGAAAGATGGAGGAGAATGATCGAAATAGCGGCCTTGATCGAGATCCATTGTACTCATAAGTTGACATGTTGAATTGAAATCACGTTGTACAACTATTTAAAGATACTAAAAAATACTTTTTAAAGACAAGCTCAGGGGCTGGGAAGGTGGCTCAGTGGTAGAGTGTTTGCCTTGCATTCATGAGGCCCTGGGTTTGATTCCACAGCACCACATAAGCAGAGAAAGTTGGAAGTGGCGCTGTGGCTCAAGTGGTAGAACGCTAGCCTTGAGCTGAAGAGCTGAAGCGTAGCACCCAGGCCCAGAGTTCAAGCCCCATGACTGACAAAAAAAAAAAAAAAAAGATAATTAAGAGAATTGATTTACATAGGTTCACAAGTTCATGTTGAATTTGAAATTTCCCTAAAGAAAACTCAACAAAACACTAATGGAAAAAATATTCTTCAGTGAAGATGCTCTTGTTAGTAGAAAGCAAAAATATGAAACACTGTTAATAATATACAAAAATTTCTTGAGCTTTTCTTAAAGTTAATGTATCTTTGGGATATTTGCCCTTAATCCTTTTGAAGCAGGAGGAAAGTTTATATTAGGATTCCCTAGTTTATGCCTCAAATTATTTTTCTGATACAGAATGATAGTACATCTTTTGAAAGATGTCTACCAATGAGTTTGAAATATATATTTATTTCAGTATTTCCTAGCTTTATATTTAGGAACCTACATATTCATTTTTTCAAATAATTAGCTAAAAATGTGCTGTTCCTATGACAACTTGACCACACATATGCAGCGCTATATGAGCTAAATTTGAAAATAATTACAGGGAGTCCAAAAACAGTCTAAAAGAGAGTATAGATCCAGGACAATAAGAGTTGAAAGGCTAAATTAGGAGCCAATGAAACTATTGTGCATGTAACATAAAGATCATTTGCAAACAATAGGGAAAGACTGAATAGCAAAGACTGAATGAAAAATATTAAGAATGATTGAACACACAGAAATTGTAAGTCATCTTTCAAACACTGGCAAAGAGCTCAAAATACCTATTAAGACAGGACATAACACTTAAACGTAAATGAAATTGCAGTGCAAGCACAGGTGGTTATGCAAAACATACTATGGCTTCATGAACAGAAGGCAAAAATGGTCTGATGTGAGAATGAAGTAACACAATACTCTCCACGAAGGAAAGAAAGTCCCTACAAGATATCAACTATACCACCACCATGATCCAGACCTGTCAGCTTCTGGAATTATGAATGAACCACTGTTGTTTATAAATTACAACATGTAAATCAAATCCTGTATGGACATATGTGGAAGTAATGCTGCATGCTTTGGGATTTAAGACATAATAAGGGTAACAATTTGTAGCTATTTCTTAGAAATCTTGCTCCTGGAACACAACCTCATTCTGTGAGAAAGCAAGGAAAGATCATATAAGCAGTACTTTTTACCCCCATTGCTGTTGTGACAAATTACCAGATATGGCTTAAAACAACACTTATTCAACCTAGAAGTGGGGGGGGGGGAGGAAGCGTAGTGGGAGAAAAATGAAGGAGTGGGTAACAATGTTGGACAAGAAATGTACTTATTACCTTACTTGTATAAGTATAACCCCGCTGTACATCACTTTTATAACAATATAAAATAAAAAGTAAAAAAAATGAAATGAAATTCACTGTCCTAAGATCAAATAATAGCAAAGCAATATCCTTAGTTTGTTTGGATGATTTTCCAGCTTAACATAAAATGTTATACCTTGGTCTCTCTCCTCCATCCTCAAAGACATTAATAGTGATTTTTTTTTAAGTTTTATCACTCAGAATCATCTGCCTTTACTTCTTGAACATTTAAGGACTGAAAAAAATGGAAAATACTTTGGCTGACTTGACTAATGATGAATAATCTTTCTTTTTAAAGATCATTTTACTAGCATAATTGCATCAGTAGCCTTAAATCTATGCAGCCTAGCCTAACACATTTGTCAAGTTGCTTAACACATTTCCAGCCTCTCCTGATTGGGATTGCAATCTGGACATCTTTGAGGACTGTATTGTTCTGTCAGACAGTTTCAGCTGAGGTCATAGCTAGCAACCAACATGTCCCACTTCTTATGTATGTGAACCTACATTCTACTGATTCTAAACGCAGCCTATTACCACTGGAGCTGACATTAAATTTAGCAAGTAATCTGTCATCACTGACAAATTTTAAACAAATAGGTCAGAGATGTTAAGTTATGGCAATGCTGAGAATGGGATAATTTATTCAACTTCCAAAGAGCTGAGATTACCAATTATGTAAATAATGAGAGCAGGTGACGTTGCTGGCATAGGAGTTTTGGTCCTTAGGGTGTCCTCTGCAACACAGGTGGCTATTCAGAAGCAAATTTGTGAGTGTGATCATGAAGGTCAGTGGGTTTATACCACGTACAACTTAATCCAACAAATAAACCACACTTCCTTTATGGAATTAACTTACCTAGGGATTAGGTAAGAATTAAGTAAGAAATAAATAACTTAATCTGGAAGTATACATGTGTCCGGTCATGCCTGGAAATGATAATTTTACATGAGCACGTATCAATTCCATTATTATAAAACCTATTTAGCAAATGTCCAGGGGTCAGCCATTTGATACAGAAGAAAGAACTTTAAAGACAGAGAGGTCTTCAGACTTTAGAGTAGATGGGACTTTTTTTTAATCCCATCTAAAGACAATGTCTTTTGAGAAAGTAAAATTTTAGATGTATGACTATGGATAGAAGGAGGACTAGTTTCTGCATTTTGTACTTAAACAATGATAATAGTAATATTTAATATTCCAAGCCTTTGCAAGTTTCTTCCCCATCCACAAGATGAATCTAATTATTCCTTTTGTAATGTGGATAAATGCTCTGGTATGAATGTGGATTTGCCCTAAAATTTATATATGGGCTCTATTGTCCCAGGTCATAGTGTTAAGTAGTGGCTTTTAGGTGGACATAGCTTGTGAGGAGCCAGCCAAACCATGGTAGGAGAGTTTCTACACCTTTTGTTACTACATAACTTTATGAAGTCAAGGACCTCTGCATTATTGCAGACTTGTAACAGCAATGGTTTGATACATAATTTTTAAATGAACAAATCAAAATTCTGTAGTGCTTTTGTGTCCCTGGATTAGTACCTGATAAAATCTGTCTCAGATCATGTCCTCAGAAAGATGTATTTGGATTCTTTCCAATAGTAATTCCTGAAAAAAGGCATGCAAATAAATAAAAGTAGATTTTGTTTCCTTCCTTCCTTCCTTCCTTCTTTCCTTCTTCCTTCCTTCCTTTTGTTCATTCATTTGTTCATTTGTTCATTCATTCTTTCGAATCTTTTTCTCTCTCTATCCTTTTATATTCCTTTCTTCCTTCCATTATTTTTATTTTTGTTCTTTTGAGACAGGATCTCACTCTGTAGCTCAAGCTGCTTTGTGATTTACTAGTAGTTTAACATATCCTCAAACCATGAGGCTTCTGGCTCAGCATTCCAAATTCTAGAAGTTTTTGGTATACCACACCGGTTATGGTAAAAGAAAAGGTTTGTTTGTTTGTTTGTTTGTTTGTTTTGTCAGTCGTGGCGCTTGAACTCTGGGCCTAGTCGCTGTCCCTGCGCTCTTCTGCTCAAGGCGAGCACTCTACTGCTTGAGCCATAGCACCACTTCCAGTTTTCTATTTAATGGAGATAAGAGTCACACGGAGTTTCCTTTCTAGGCTGGCTTTGAACTGTGATCCTCAGATCTCAGCCTTCTGAGTAGCTAGGATTACAGCTGTGAGACAATGGCACCCAGCTAGAAAATTTTCTTAAGTGAGCATGTATTGATTTTATTATAAAAATATAAATATTTTACATTATAATTTTAGTATACTCTAGCCCAGTCTATCTTGAGATAAATTGACTAGAAAGCAGTAATGAGTACCCTGTCTACCTTGTATTACCATTTTTCATCAAAATTAGCTCCCTAGTTATTCCTTGATCATCTATACTCAGATAATCTGCTACCATTGGGATTCTGCTGTTGTGTGATCCTTTGCAAATTTCAGACTAAAGTTCTGTCTAAAAGTTTACTAAATCTAGGGTGATACTTACTGAAGACTATTGGATGGATCATTTGGTTTCATAATGAACACATTTATTTTCAAAAATTGGGAAAAATTTACATAATCAATATCATAATCTGCACTGACAAACTCTTAGCTCATCCATGAGCATTTCTGAAAGTGTTATTATAATCCAAGTAGCCATATGGCATTAGAACTTTCTTTTGATACACTAGTGGTTGATATTACAATTTGTAGAATAGTGAAATTTCCGAAGTGTTTGTACCAAATGATTCTAGTGACTCATGTTCAATGGTCTATCCTTTTGAGAATCTTATAAACTTAAGATTTGTTATAAAAATATCGAAAGAAGCAAATATCAGAGATGTTCAAAAGTCTAAGGCCTTTCTGGACAATGGTTTCTTATACCTGTAAATCCTACCTAATTTAGCAGATAAGAACGAAAGCATAACTGTCTAGAAAATAACAACCATAAACAGTGCTGAGGATGTGGTTGAAGTGGTAGAACTTGATACCATTTTCTTGGTAGCCTGAAACTCACTCTACCAAGTATGGAGCCTTGAGTTTAAACCTAAGCACAGCTAAAAACAAAAATATAAAGCAATAATATTTTTCTTCATTCAGTGTGTGTAAATTAACTTGATATTGGAAAAATAGTAGAAGTGGCAACATACAAAAAGATTCAAAAAATATATTGTTGTTTGTGATGTTCCCCCCCCCTCCCCGCCCCAGTATTGAGTTTTGAACTTAGGGCATTGTGTTCAGTAAGTAAGTGCTTCTACCATGGCTCCATCACTTTTTGCCTTACTTGTATTTCAGATATGCTCTCTCAGTTTTCGGTGAAGCTGTTATTGAATCACAATTCACCTATCTCTTTCTGTTTGTTCATATGAGTGTGAGCTATCAAGGCTAGGCCTACTTTTTGTAACGTTTTACATAATTTTAAAAGTTGTTTTGCACGTGTTGAATTATTATAACTTTGGAAAACTTGTCTTTTCTGCCTTGGTTATTCCCTGTACAATACAAAATTACTGCCAACTGTGAAAATATAACAAGGGATACAATATAAAAATAGGAAACTAAAAGACACTTTTGAGATTTAATTTTAGCATTTACAAAGAGACTTGGGAAATCTTTGCAAATCTTAAAAAAGAGCATTTCTGATTGTCATCCACTGGGAGTTTCTGAACTTAAAAAATATTGATTTTTGTTCTGCTCTGCTTTTTCACTAGGATAATTATTTCATAAGGAGCTAAAATCTCACTATATCAGAATTGATATTTGTTCTTCCTACTGTGCTTTTGAGACTGTTAATTCATATTAAATATGGCATGTGTTCCTCCTTTTTCTGATAGTAAGATATCTCCTTGGTTTTCCTCCCCAGGACTATGGGGCTGAGAGGGCTCTTTTCTTTTTTTCTCTTTTATCAACAAGCATACTTGGAAGGTCAGAAGTAGACAATATTGTAATCAATTGCCAGTATGTCTACTGGCAATTGATATGTTGATAAAGTTATAGAGCCAATTCTATGGCTTTCTAATCAGCAATGATTTTTTTCCCACATTTTTAAACAGTTAAAAATTTTTAAATGCTATTTTATGACACAAAAATTCTGTAATATTCGAATTTCAGTATCCTTTAATGATGCTTTATTTGAGAAAGCCATACATATTTTTTGTATATTAGCTATAGCTTCACAAAGAGAGAGTTGAGACTTCGTGGTCTAAAATTGTTAACATCTGGCCTGTTATAGACTAAATTATGTCCTTCCTAAATTTTTGTTGAATTCCTGACACCTAATGGGGCTGAATTCCAATATAGGTCCTTTAAGGAGGTAATTTATGCTAAATGACATCATAAGAGTGGGGCTGCGGCCCAACAGGACTTATGTCTGTACAAGAAGAGTAGCAACACAAGAATATGACTGCATAGAAAGACCATAGACAGAAAGACCATAGAGGGGACACCTGCAAGCCAAGAGGGAATACTTCAGGAGAAAATGAACCTATAGGCAGATTGGATCTCAGACTTCCAGCCTCCGGAACTGTGAGAAATAAAGTTCTATAGTTTAATTAATCCTCTTTGTGGTATTTTTTTTTATTACAGTAGCCTTAGCAAACTAAACATGCCTCTCTGTAAATTTTGTGCCAATCCCTGACCAAAATAAAATTTACCAAATGACTTAGAAGCTAAACATAAAGTCCTGAGAACTTTGAGAGGTAATTTACAGGCTAAAGCTAGAGCTCAATCAACCCAAACACATTAAAAAAAATAAAAGTAGATAAGTACAAAGTATCTTTTTGCCTGTACTCTATGCTGGAAAGAACAAAAATGGGATGGAGGAAGAAGCTTCTGTGACTAGTAGGTTATATCTCCATTTGTCTGAGTCTTCACCTCCCTCTGTGTACCTATTCTTGTGAGTGTGTGTGCACGTATGTGTATGTGTGTGTGTGTGTGTATGTGTGTGTGTGTGTGAACTACAGATTTGTTAGTCTTTAGAAAGTATTTTACTGAGCAGCATATTTAAATTGCTTTCTTCTTAATTATTTTGCTCTTCTAAAACTTTCAATTTTTGAATGCTACTTATATTTCTTTGAAATTTTTCTTTCTTTCTTTCTTTCTTTTTTTTTTGGGGGGGGGGTCTAGTTGTGGTGCCTGAACTCTGGGCCTGGGCACTGTCCCTCAGCTCTTCAGCTCAAGGCTAGCGCTCTACCACTTGAGCCACAGAGCCACTTCTGACTTTTTTTTCCTGCTTATGTGGTGCTGAGGAATCGAACCCAGGGCCTCATGCATACAAGGCAAGCGCTCTACCACTGAGCCACCTTCCCAGCCCCTCTTTGAAATTTTTCTACTAATCTGATGTTTTGAAGTCAAAATTGGGTTGAATTACAGACTGTTTCATTTTATTTTTCACTGCATGTCATATTTTACTTCTCCTTCCATCAGGAAATATATATCAGTGCCAGATGGACATAGAATTATAGCCCAGACCTTTGTGATAACGAATCAAGTCAAACTGAACAAGCTGCTTTTTACAGAATGTGCTCAGTGCAAGAAAAGACCTTAGAATGTTCCAGAATAACAAAAAATCAGAAAGTGTATCTGTCTTCCAGTACTCCGAAGGCTGAGATATAGGATAGAGAGCTCTAGGCCAGCCTGTACTACTCAGTGATATCTTGTCAAAAGGGGGGGGAAAGGTAAAAAAGAAGAAAGGAGGAAAGGAAGAAAGGAGGAAATTGAGGAAGGAAGGAAGGAATGAAGGAAGGAAGGAAGGAAGGAAGGAAGGAAGGAAGGAAGGAAGGAAGGAAGGAAGGAAGGAAGGAAAGGAAGGAGGGAGGGAGTGAGGGAAGGAAGACTTGTCTATGGCCAAGTCTGCTTAAAACAACAAACACCAAGCATAGTAGTGTTTGTCTGTAGTTCCAGTAACATAGGAGGCTGAGGTGGCAGGATCACTGGAAAATGCCTTAGTTAAGTGTTATCCCAGGAACTTGGCATCTTAAAATATGGTGTCTGGAACATTTTAAAAGTTGGCCAAGTACTGAGACTAATACCTGTAATTCTAGCCACTTAGGAGATTGAAATCCAACAATGAGAGTTAGAAGCCAGCACAAGCAGGAAAGTCCGTTAAGACCCTTATCTCCAATTATTCATTGAAAAGCTGGAAGTGGAGCTGTCTAGTAAATGGTAGAATACTAGCCTTGGGTACAAAAGCTCAGAGACAGCACTCAGGCTCTGGGTTCAAATCTATGGACCAATAGGGAAAGGAAAGGAAGGGAAGAAAAAGGAAGGGAAAGGGAAGGAAAGGAAAGGAAAGGAAAGGGAAAGGAAAGAAGAAAGGAAAGGGACAGGGAAAGGGAAAGGGAAAGGGAAAGGGAGGTAGGGAGAGAGGGAGGAGGGGGAGAAAGGGAGGGAGAGAGGGAGGGAAGGGAGGGAAGGATGAAAATTTCTATTCTGTAAAGGCATGTTGGAGAGTCCCTCCTATAGAACAGGCTCAATGTGATAGACAATTTTGAGTGGCAGGTGGAGGTAATATAACAGATATTTAAGCGTGCATGTCCATTCCCACAATGAGTTTTGTTAAGATGATACTAATGGCATGCAGTACATAAGCATAAGGCCTTAATTAGGGCTCTTGAGTGTTCACTTAAGAATAGTCAAGTGGCCAGGCACCAGTGCCTCACACCTGTAATCCTAGCTATTCAGGAGGCTGAGATCTGAGGATCTCGGTTCAAAGCCAGCCGGGGCAGGACAGTCCGCGAGACTCTGATCTCCAATAAAAACCACCAGGGGGCTGGGAAAGTGGCTAAGTGGTAGAGTGCTTGCCTTACATGCCTGAGGCCCTGGGTTCGATTCCTCAGCACCACATAAGCAAAAAGAAAAAAGCTGGAAGTGGCGCTGTGGCTCAAGTGGTAGAGCGCTAGCCTTGAGCTGAAGAGCTGAGGGACAGTGCCCAGGCCCAGAGTTCAGGCCCCACGACCGGACCCCCCCCCAAAAAAAAAACCACTAGGAAACCAGAAGTGGCACTGTGGCTCAAGCGATAGAGCACTCACCTTGAGCTGAAGAGCACAGGGACAGCTCCCAAGCCCAGAGTTCAAGCCCCACGACCGACCAAAAAAAAAAAAAAAAAAAAAAGTCAAGTGTAGTGCTGTGCACATACCATCAGAGAAATTTGTTTGGCTGAGATAGAGCCACTGATTTTAGGCTATACCACTCTTCTCTCTGACTTGTTCAGATAGTTATCAGTACTTTGTGTTGGTCATGAGATGGAGAGTTAAGGTGGACATTCTTCAGGACATTCTTCAGTCAGTAGACTGGTCTTTCAAGTTGTTATGGCAAACTAGGCCCCTATCCTTTCTGCTTCCTCATTTTACTCTGAGAAATGTGATCCCCTTACTTCTTTAAGGGTGGTTGAGGGATGTTTTCATTACTTTATCAAATCTTTGATATTTTTTGCATGTTATCTCTCTTCCAATTGAAAAGTAGAGCCCGGAGCTTGAGTTTAGCTTGGCTGACAGAGTAGAACCCAATCTCTAAAAACCCCAACACCAATAACAAAATTAATCTTTAACTGTACTATACTACAATTGGTGATCAGGCTTTTTTTAATTCTAAAGTGGGAACAATCTGCTTTCTTGTTCACAACTCATAGAACACCAGGAATTAGAAAAAGCTTTGTAAGTAAATAGTCTAGTTCCTATATGAGAAAAGATAACTTCAAAAAGGAGGGGGAACTTCAGATTATTAAATATGTACCTCTGTCAGCCAACTGACAGTACAGTTAACAAAGTAAAGAATAATATCACCTCAATGTATATGCTCAAGTGGGGTGAGTGTAAAGGCAGAAAGGAGTAGAGGAAAAGTGTGGCAATTTATTCATAGTATATGTCACCTCTTTGGATTGCAGGGCTCCCACTGGCTCTATCTTAACGCAATCTTTCATGAGCATTCTGCCAGCAAAGATGGAACACTACCTTGTACTTCCAAGATTTCTCCTGAGAATAACATGTCAATTCTGCTTCTGTAGCAGTAGCCAGATCCAGTTGCAAGAATGTATGATGATTACAAAGGGAACAAGAACACCTTATCCTATTGTGCCAGGAAAGACAACTATAATACTTAAGAAGTACCTCAGTGCTGCCACAATGTTTCTGATTTTCACTCATTATGATGAAACTAAAAGATAGCAAAATTCATTCTCTCCCAGAATTGGAGAAGACAGACGGGTTTTCTAAAAAGGCTTTTTAAAAATTCCTTTTTCCTCTCAATTTCTTCTAGCGGCTTTACTAACAAATTGTCAGAACATGAAGAATCAAGCTATGTGACCTGTGACTCGAGATTTGGAAGATGTAAGGATTCATCATGTAGCTGAGTCAGTGCTTAAGAATATATACTATCAGTGAGAATAACAAGACAACTTCTAAAAGCACTGGAAACAAACAGAAATGCTCCTGCACAACTAACTTCCTGGGCATGGCGGGAACTGTTAAGTGTTTGGTACATATTAAAAAATTATACAAAAATAGGTACAATAACTATACATTCACAATCTATGAAACTCCCGATTAATTTCATCATACCCCCAAATAAAAGCAAGAAGAATGACAGTGTATACCAGTTTTCCCATCAAAGGAGAGGCTGAGGCAGTGGATCACTTGAGTTCATGAGTTAGGAAATAGCCTGTACAACATAGACAAACACCCTACAAATCATGGCCATGCTTCACCTTCAAATCCACCTCAAGAAACAAACTATAGGCACAATGAAAGATAAGTTGGCTCCTAGTGTCCAAGGTGATGAACAGTATCTTCTTTTAAATATGATCTTTTTTTAAAATCACAAATAGCCCAAGAATAAAATGTTTTCCCCACACACTCCCAAGTCTCTGCAGAGAAGACCAAATTGCCTAACTGTGATTAGAATCAGAGAACCATTGAATAGAGTACTCAATACTTGAGAATTCTGCGGCTTATATTCAGATTTCTAGTTCAATGTTCTTTTATTCTACATCTTTAACTTTTAGCTATTTAACTGAGTACTAATCTCTACCTTTTCTAAAACTTTCCAGTACATTATACCCCACAATTATATTTATGAAATTAAATTTCAATATAAAATATAGATGATTAACTAATTCACAGGCCACAGACACATGGTAGATTTCTGTGAATTATCTCAGTGTTTCACCACGTGATCTCCCCTGCCTTGTGATATGATTAGTCATTGTACTTTGTGTACTACCACTTAATTTACTTGATGTGGTTTCTCACTATCTGTTTATGCAAATGTGCATTTCTTACTTGTAACTAAAAATTCCTAACCCAAAGTTGGAAATTTGAAATGAGTAATTCATTTTCCCCTAGTTCTGTATTTCTGGACTGGGAAAGCCCCATATTAGGATATGGGCAAGGCCATAGGCCTATCCGCTTCTGTTACTATCTAAAATTTCCTGAATATAACTTGGGTTGGGGCAACCTCATCCTCCTTTGAATTTATGCATCTGTGTTCATGTCATCTTCTTGTCTTTTGTCAAATCTCACTTTTGTGTCTCTTGGAGGACTTTGTCATTTGTTTCAGGCCCAAGGGTTCATTTTTCCAAATAAGGTAACAGCATAAATAAACAGGCTTGCATAAATTTGGAAATTATATTTAATAACCTCCCTCCGCCCTGTTTTTTAAAGACAGTGTGCTATTATGTACATCAAGTTAGTCTTCTACACAGGATTGGCTGGCCTCAGGTCTGAAAAGCTGAGGTTAGAGTCATGTACCAACACACTGAGCTACAAGGTGGTTTTATTAACATATCTATCTTGATCATTATTCACTTATCCTCTCAACAGTAGAAGATAAACGTTATTTCTTAATAAAAAATGTTGGGAGGTGGATGATGGGAAGGGTACCAAATCCAAATGAAAGATATCAAAATACAAATATTTGGCATTTCCTCAGTTAATTTTTAGTTAAATCAAGAATTGATCAAAAGGAACTAGAAAACTATTGATAAGAAACTGAAGTATGTTGACTGAGGGAAAACTGAAAAACACACTGTTTTCTTAAAATATAAACTTTGTCAGTTATGAGGATAAGGTAATGTGCAGTTCCAAAGTTATACTTTACATAAGTAATGATCATGACAGAAGATTATAAAATATCTTTGTCCCTACAACTCTCTCTCTCCCCTCCTTTCACATTTCCTATTTCTTCCACTTCTAGAGACTAGATGCTATGACTTTTATGATGCTATTATTAGAATTTACAAAAAGTTGAATTCTTCTTCCCATAGTAATGGACCATCTAAGAATAATTTCACCTCAGTTAAGCTTCAGTTTGCCATCTGTGTAATGAAATGATATAGTAAAATTATTCATGATAATAATTATGATAGTGGTAAATATCAAATTTAATAGCTCTTTAAACCTGATTGAGATGGTCAGTGGAGAATATTTATACTGTATCAACAAAAAAAATGTATGAACACATTGATTATATCTGAAAGCATTTAATTCGATAGAGCTTGAGGAGAGAGAAGCCCTTTAGGACGAAACCATAAATCAGTACAGTCAAATACAATAAGCCTGTACTCTGGTGAAACAACAAGAAGAATCATAAACAACTTTAATAAGTGGATTAAGCACAAGGAGGAAATTATTAAAGAATTCTTAATGATTCATGTTGATGGACTGCCTGAATAACAAAGCAGACAATTAATCAAAGACAAGTAAAACCTAGTGTTCATGATTTGTGGCGTGGAGTCAGAAGTCTAGTAAGAAAGAGAGGTAAAATGGCTACAAAAGAGAGAGAATGAAAAAGAGAGATAAAAGGGTATGCAATATATATTACACCATTCCTTGAAACACAAACTTGAAATGTTGTAGAAAATATCAGGGTCAAAATAACTCACTACTACCTATTGAACCAAGGATAATTGCTTAAAATTTTCTGTCTGCTAAAATATATGAATACAAGGCAGGGCCAACTTTACATTACTGTTCATTTATATCCACTTGGCCTTCCTTTGAGCTGAGGTTTTAGGTGGACTGAATGGTGTGCCTAAGCCCTGGAGTAGAATAGCTGGGGTCTGTTGAAAACAACTTTCCCTAGAGCTACATTTAATATTTTCTGAATTACTTCTCCTAACATGCTCCATTTTGTATACAGATATATTGTGAACCTGGGTGCCAGTGACTTACTCCTATAAATCCAAGCTATATTGAATACTGAGATCCAAGGACTGAGGTGTCATGCCAGACTGGGCAGACAAATATGAAATACTCTTATCACCAAGTATCTAGCAAAAAGCCAAAATTAGAAGCATAACTCAAGTGGTAGTGTACCAGCCTTGAGCAAAAGAAAAAAGCCAAGGAAAGTGCCATGCTCTGAGTTTAAGCCCCAGTAAAAATAAATATTAAACAAACAAACAAACAAATACCTTTATCAACTATCCAGTTGGTACTTAGGTACTTCATTATAGCTGCATAAAATGTACAACATGAACCAGGCAGGCACTAGTGGTTCATGCTTATAAATCTAGCTACTCAGGAAGCTAAGATCTGAGGATCATGATTCAAAGCCAGCCCTAATGAAGAAAGATCATGAGACTCTTATCTCCAATTAACCACCAGAAAACCGGAAGTGGAGCTATGGTTCAAAGCGGTAGAGCAAAATCAAACCTCAAGGACAGCTCCCAGACCCTGAGTTTAGGCACCAAGACCAACCAAAATGAAGAAGAAGAAGGAGGAGGAGGAGGAGGAGGAGGAGGGAGAAAGAAGAAGAAGAAAGAAGAAAGAAGAAGAAAGAAGAAAGAAGAAAGAAGAAGAAGAAGAAGAAGAAGAAGAAGAAGAAGAAGAAGAAGAAGAAGAAGAAGAAGAAGAAGAAGAAGAAGAGAGGAGGAGCAGGGGGAGGAGGAGGAGCCGGAGGAGGAGGAGCAGGAGGAGAAGGAGAGAAGGAGGAGGAGGAGAGGAGGAGGAAGAGGAGGAGAAGGAGGAGAAGGAGGAGAAGGAGAAGGAGAAGGAGGAGAAGAAGGAGAAGAAGAAGGAGGAGGAGGAGGAGAGGAGGAGGAAGAGGAGGAGGGGAAGGAGAAGAAGGAGAAGAAGAAGAAGAAGGAGAAAGAGGAGGAGGGGAAGGAAGAGGGGGAGGAGGAGGGAGAGGAGGAGGAGGGGGAAGGGGGAGCAAGAGGAGGGGGAGGAGGGGGAGGAAGGGAGGGGGAGGGGAGGAGGAAGAAAGGAAGAAAGGAAGGAAGAAAAGAAAGAAAGAAAGAAAGAAAGAAAGAAAGAAAGAAAGAAAGAAAGAAAGAAAGAAAGAAAGAAAAGAAAGAAAGAAAGAAGGAAGGAACAATATGGGCACAAGAATCACCACTTCACTATCTTTCCTATTTTACCTTGTTTTTACAATTCTGATTATTATTATGATGTCATTTCTCGGGCATAATTTGCCTGTTGAATATGAGCATATAATAGATCTCCAAATAACTCTGAATATTGAGAGGATGCTTATCTTGTCCTTCATTCACTAGCTCTGACCTACAAATAGATTCCAAAAAAAAAAAAAAACACTCTTCAAAGGAATTCTTTCAGTAATCAAATTAACAAGTTTTGTAGCTTTATTATGTGAGGTCTACATACCTCCTCAAAAATGTACAATGAAGCTCATTTCCAATACTACATTAATCTTCCTAGCTGCTAGACTTGCCTTTCTTATACTGTGGGTGAAAAGTTTTCTTCTCTGCTTCTTATGAATTTACCTACTGCTTCATGAGTCACCTGCATTTATTAATCTTTTTTGATATCTCTCATGAATCACACTCTTTTGCCAATGTTTGTTTCTATGACTGCATCTCCCATTTATGACTGCATCTCCCATTTACCAAAGAACTCTTTGAAGTCTGAGGGGAGTTTAATTCATGTTCCAGACCACATCCTGAAAAATCACCCTGGCTTTGGAAGACTAAGCAAAAGGTGACTAGAGGTATATATTAAAAACAAATAATTGATTTAAACAGTGTCTAGTGTGGCCTAATTTTTGTTTAGCACTGTAGAAGATCCCACTTATAATCTAGCAGATTTTAGTATTAGCACAGTTCTGTGCCACAGTGATGTCTCCACTTGAAAAGCTCAAAAAGGGGACTGACACTTCAGCATCACCACCATTTTTCCTGGTGGTAGGGCAGAGCTTGGTCACAGGTCTCAAAATGACCTTTGAAAAAAATCTCCAAAACCCCCTTATGTCTAGTGAACAACAAATTCTTGTTAAGGAATGTTCCTTACATTTCCCAGTTTTGTATTCCTGTACAGAATTTGAATCTGAATATGGCACATAAACATTATAAATGGTTTGCTGTGTATTAAATGTTATTATAGCTTTTGTATTATAAAAACAGGTTTATTTGGAAGCAAGTAAGGAAAGAAGGTAATAAATGTATTTGGCAAGATGTTTTCCTAACAAAATGAAAGGTTATTTGGACAGATTGATAGATTAAAAACAACAACAACAACAACAACATCGGTCTTCATATCAAATATGAACCCGGAACATGAGATTGGTGTTCTTGAAGTCAAAGGGTCAAGAAAATGGATTGTGAGAAGAAATAGCCAGATGAAAACATACAAGATTGTGGTAGAGCATGCATAAAATCCCAGCCACTTGGGAGGTAGAGATAGGAGGATCAAAGTTCACACCCTGACTAGACAAAGAGTTAAAGAATCATCCTGTTCAACAAAACAAGTCATGCATGGTGATACACATTTATAATCTTAGTTGCATAGGAGATTCTAGGTAGAAGAATTATGATCAAAGGCTCACCAGCTCAAAAGCATGAGACCCTTTCTATAAAACAGACTAAAGCAAGAAAGGATTGGGGTATGGCTCAAGCAGGAGAGTACTTCACTGTGCTCAAATCTCAGTACTGCTAAAAAAGAAATAAGATAGCATGGGGAATGTGTTATGTCAGATGTGGCTGATTCAATGAGCCTAGATAATCACAGGAAAGTAGGCTTTGTATTATTCTTCTTTTACACTTTATCTTCAGGGTATCTTTTCCTTTTGCACTTTAAAAAATTATTTGATTGTAAAGAGACTGTACAGAGGGGTTACAGTTATATGAGTACGGCAATGAGTACATTTCTTGTGCAGCATTGTTATCTCCTCCCTTGTCATTGTCCCACTATCCCTTCCCTCTCCCTACCTTCCTCATCCCCCCCTCCACCAAGTTGTAAACTTAATTTCTAATATACTGTCTTGTGGGTATCATTGTTGCAATGGGTCATCCTGTGTCCTTACTTCAGCATTTTGTTATTCCTCTTCCTCTCCCCAAACTAGACACATAAGTGAAGTTAGCCAGACCCAAAGAAATATAGGTCCCATGTTTTCCTTCATTTGCAATAATTAGTATATATCTAGGATAATTTTATCAGATGAGCAGAAAACCTCAAAAGCTATGTACATATGACCTACCTAAGTTAAACAAACCCCAAGATATAGACACAAGAGGTCTTTCATCTTTACAATTTAAGCAGGGATGGGGGAGGGGTGGAGAGTGCAGTTGTGGAGGTGGAAGGAAGGGATGGTGGGGGAAAAACAAAGGAGGAGGTAACAATGCTTGATAGGAAATTTACTCATTACCTTGCTCATGTAACTATAATCCCTCTGTACACTTTTTTAAAATAAAAACATATATAAAAAGAGAAAATGCCCTTGGAAACATTATCAACTTATAAAACTTCCCTCTAACTTAAAAAAAAAAGAGGTATTTCATTGTTGTTGTTGTTTTTAAATGTACTTTGTGATTTTTTTTGTTTTCTTTGTATGTTCTTCCTCCTATGGTATATTCCCTGTTGTCACTGTACTTGATTTTGGTACCTTGCATCTTGTATATACATTGGTCCTTTTGCATTCTTAACCCATAGTATATGAGTAAAGCATAATTCACCTAAAGCCCCCAAAGGGCTTTAGACAGCTAATGTTTACCTAGTTTGTGCTTTCCATTACCTTAACATGTGAACAGTTTAGTGAAAGAACATGACTTGAAACAATTAGGCTAATAAGAGTCAATGTTGTACTTGTATATGTGAACCCTCAAAATAAAAGACTCTTTGGCAAACTGAATATTAAGATGTTCAGAAATAACATTCAAGACTTACTGCTACAAGAACACCCAGAAATGGATCAAACCAGAGTAAACAGAATTGAAAATGGTGATCTTTTCAAATCCTTAGATCTACAAGCCTAACTTCATGAATTTGGACTTATGGGTTGCGTAGATCTTCTGATTATAATCAAAGTTACTGTTCGGTTTGTTTTACGAAGAAGGAACCACGCTCTTCCCTTCCCTGCCCTTCCCTTCCTTTTCCTTCCCTTCCCTTCCCTGCCCTTCCCTTCTCTTCTCTTGATAAGACCAAGTAACAATCAAAACTAATATTAGAAAAACAAAATAAATTCTATGTTGAAGCAAGGAAGTAGAACGGTCATCAAAAAGTTGAAGTTAGACTTTGCCAAACAGATTTTCTTCTTTTGTCTCTTAACCACATATAGCTGATCTGGTACAAACACACTTGTGTTTGTTTATTGATTGATTATCTGAAGGATGGAAAATTTGATTTCTGATTAGAAACACGTAAGACTATAGCGTTTACTTTTCACTTGGTTTTGACCCTCAGGTATGTTGTACTTCACTTCCAAGTTAAAGATCAGACATGAATATTTTAATCATGTCCATGTATAGGTAGACATGATACCTAAAGGTATGAATGAAATCTAAACATAATTTTGAAGAGTTGGTGAGTTTGTAGGAATGGCAGTAACTTCATTGACTCTGGCTCTGTTTTTTTTTTTTTTTTTTCCACAGCCAGCTTTATAGCAGAAGCCACGTCATAGGCTGAAGATGATAAAAATCCCACAATTTAACCTGAAAATAGAGAAAGTAAGAAAAAGATAAAAGAAGAACAAATGAAGAAGACAGAGAAAATGCTGCAGCTCTCTATATTATAATGTAGAATACCAAAACAAAAAAATCTCCACGTGATAGAACCATACAGATACATTTGAAGTAAGTGTAAAATAATCTGAGTTTACTAGCTTCATTTTGAGTGTTAAGTAAAACATTTTCCCTTTCATTTTGGTGTTGAAAATGGGTCTACTTGTCACTGTGGCCTATAGAATTCAGACAGGACTAAACATTCTTTGGGGGAAAAAAAGTTGATTTTGGCAGAGAACCAGAAATACAGTACCAGTGGCTTACCAGTCTGTGAGTATAATGATTAACATTTGGCTCATTCTTTTATTTACTTCTGGGGCTTTTTCAGCCTTTGATCATCTTTCTGTTTCAACCATTACTCTTTAGTTCACAAATTATTCACACATACTACATTTGATTCTTTGATCTTTCTCATCCATTGTTCCTTCTACCCACTAGCTAATGTTTATTGAATTATTCAGTCATTTATGGAGACCCCCTAAGGTATGATGCTATCCCAATCCTATTTTTCTTCACAGAAGGCCTTGTTGAGAACATTAACATTTGCTACAGAACACCTGGTCTTCACATGTTTTTAGTTATTCAGTTACTTAATATTAAAACAATGAGGAATCATTGTTATTATATAAGGAAATCTGAGGTTAGCATAAATTACTTTAAAAATATTCTAGATACAATAAATGGAATCAGTGGCTATAAAAATAACTGATGAAAAATTTAGTGAAATGACTGGGTATATCATTTTCATTTGTCTTAATAGAGACAATGCTAATTATCTCAAAGTTAATTCTAGGAAGAAAGCTTGACAAGTTAAACAATAAGTTCACCTAGACTGTGACATTTTGTGTATATACATGTGAATATGTGTGTATGTGTGTGTGTGTGTGAGAGAGAGAGAGAGACAGAAACAGAGACAGAGACTAAAACAGAGAGGTGTCTGTACGTAGTTCAAACTAGATTCCCTTTTCCCTTAACCTTCTAAGTGCTGGGATTTTAACTGTGTACCACCACACTTCGCTTGACCCAGACTTTTTAAAAAAGTTATTTCATGGATTTTGAGCATCAAATTTTACACTAGATAATATGCTAGGTAGTTAGCTGTTAAGACTTTAATACCCTACAACTTCATATGATAGATTTTTTTAATACCCTGCTTTATATGACAGGAAACTGAAAATTAAGAAAATTAAATAATAATTCTAGTTGGTAATTAAGGAGTGGTAATGATACTTAGGTATAAATCATACAGTTCTATCACATCATAGTGCCTACCTAAACTATATATTATCTAAGATACAATTTTCTAAAAAGGACATACTCCATCTCAAAGTTGTTTTCCAAAATGTTAAAAAATAAGTAGAATTTATTATATTTCTATCTAGTTATGTTCTTCAATAATGTGTCCTTCAATAAAGCCTACATGATATTATCATACTTATATAAGGAGGGAAAATTATTTTTCTTTATCTATCCAGGCTCATGGCAGATTTCCCTATGACAAAAGGGAGAAGGAGATAAAAGTTTCCTTTGACACAAGAAACATCATAAGGAAATGATAATCCAAAGAAATGGATAAATGCGAGTTTTAAAAAAGTTACTAGGTATGATGGTTATTGTCGTATAGTCGATAATAAGTCTGGTTTTGGTGAAAAGCACTGTCTACTTATTTGAACCCATGAATTAATTAAAAGTAGCCTCCATTTTGTATTGTTCTGTGAAAGGCAACATAAAACTACATTTGCTGTACCATGAGTTAACTAGAAGCAGCATAAAAGCTGGCACCCATCCTTGCAGCCCCATTCCCTGACCCTTTGATATGAGCCATTTATTCCTGCACTCAATTTGTAATCACCTCCAGGAAGAACAGGATTTACAATAAGGCACTTATGGGAAAAGGTAAACTGCCCTATATATAGACAATGTTTTCTTATCCTCCTGTGTGAAACTACCCCAATGGAAGAGAACTAGCAAATGTTACAGACCAATCACCATGTACCACTGATGAACATATTCCTACTCACCTTAGGTAATGCAATGCTTCCAGAGACAAAGGCTTAGATAACTGTCAAGCAGGAAACATCTATGACTGGGAATATTTACTAATGTTTATACCATATCAATCCTTGGTCATATTCCCTCTATTTAACAAATATCCATACCTTCAAGGATGGCTGAAGATGGAAATACTATGGCTGCTATGTAATAAATCTTATTCCTCTGTCTTTCACTATACACCTTCATTTTGCATATGGTGGCAAGTAGAAGCCCAGGGTATATAAAACCTGATTTCAATATCTGTGTTCTTTGCTCTGAACTAATTTTTCTAACTTACTTTGTAATCATCTGAGACTTCTGGGAGGACAAGACTTAGTGTAACCTGTTTAGAGTGAGAAATGAAGAAAACCTTCCTAAAACAAGGGACCAGCAGGCATTCCTCAGGACAAAGGGAAAGAAACCCCTTCAAAATATGGACAATATGGTTTATAGAGATTGTTCAACCACTAACAGTTTTTGAGCATGGATGTGTTTATGTCAGTACAAACACACCCCACTCCCACCAATGGATAGATCATATGGTAAAAATAACAAACTCAACAAAGAAACCTCAGATTTAAATAATACCGTATCCAACAGTTACACAATATACATGGTTCTAAGCAGCCTATGAGGCATTCTTCAAAACAGTCCATTTTGTACAGTATAAACACTTCTCACCAAATATTAAAAATTGAAATAACCCCCTCTATCTGGTCAGATTTTAATGAAATAAAATATTGTTTAGTATTCAAAGAAAACAGGCAGAATATTTAAGCTCACAGAAGCTAAACAACACATTTCTGAAAGACGAGTAGGTTATTGAAGAAATAAATACCCAGAATGCAGTGAAAATTAAAATACAACCTAACAGACCATTTGGGACACATCAAAGGTAGTTCTAAAAGGAAAATTTATAGCTCTGATTGCCTACATAAGCAAAATTAAGTCATCTCAAAATAATATCCTAATGATAGTCTTCAAACTCTTAGGGAAAACAAGAGCAAACCAAGCACAAATCCATTAGGTGCAAAGAAAAAATAAAGATTGGAACAGAAATCAGTGAACTAGAGACTATGAACATGCGTTTTGTTCATTGTTATCTCCTGTCACCGTTCTGTTTGATGATCAGTTGGTACACTCCAATTCTTATCATTCAACATTTTTGAGGAGAGTCCCTGAAAGGTTTAAGGAAACAGACTTGAGTCAATGATAAATGGTCTTTGTCTGGACCGACTGGTTTAGGTCATTGCACTAGATTTTTCAGAGACTTTTGAGACTCTTGCTTTCATCTCTTAGCCTCCAAATAGTATAATCTCAAGACCTGGTTTGGTGGGACCATTTGATAACAATTTGGGAGGAATATGTGAAGCTGAGCAAAGAGAAGTAGACTCTGATAATTGATTGACAACAATGCTCAGAGCCATTTTGTTGGCCTTTTCCCTCCATTGAATGACTGATTTTTTTACTCATTGCTTAGTCATGTTGAATTGTGATAACCACCTCCCCCACCAAAAAAAAAAAAAAAAGAATATAATTTGTGAAATTGTTAGGACCAGGTCAAAATTAAGCAGATAGGGTATTGATTAGACCAAGGAAGAAGGAAATTTAACTGGGACAAACAGGTTCCAGGTACCTGGTACAGACCCTGAGAATAGAACAAGACTGTGGTCTGACAGTTACTGAAACTTGACTATTTGTATTAAGAATACTGCCAAATGTTAAATTTCAAAGAGTGAAATAGAGAATTAAGCACCAGGAGGGCTGAGCTAGGCATCTGCTCTTCTAAGGATAGCTTGTCTCAACCTCTAGGCCATTTGGAGAGGTAATGTTGTCCTAAGGCTAAAGCAGAGTCCTCCTAGCTCAAACCCTAGTGAGCCAGGCATCTGCACTTTAATGGAAGGCTTATCCCATCTCCAGGTCTGGGAGCTTGGTGCACAGCCCCCATCTCCTGCCTAGGAACCGGGATGTCTGTAGAAATTGTTTGGGCTCAGGCAATTTCCTTTGCGTTGATGCCATTTGTAATCACTAACTGCTAGTTATGCTTTTGTAACTTGCTTCTTTGTCAATTACAAAAATGCCACTGACCATCTGTGAGTAACCCTCCCCTCCCCCCATGGATCTTGCCTTTAAATACCCTGAGCTATTTGACTTCATTGCTAGTCTTCACTGTCTCCATAGTGGAGATCAGACACCATGGCTGATAAGTGATTCCTAGCCCTATTGACTGACTGTTGGTAATTCCTTTCCCAGATTGTGGGTTCAAAGCCCACTGGCCCCAGGAAGCTGAGATATTTCAGAATTCCATTTTGTGTGTTTTCTGGGATTAAAAGTACAATTACCAACACTGTCTAAATAAAAGACAAAAATTAAATATAAGACAATTTAATCCAAACTCTTCTTAATATATTTTATTCAGTGAATTCTTTTACTTTTTTATTGGTGAGTGCCTTCTGTCTGTCTCTCTCCCTCTCTCTGTCTGTCCCTGTGTTACTGTGGTTTAAACTGGGAGTCTTGAGCTTACTTCATACTGTATCACTTAAGCCATGCTTCTATCCCTTATTTTTACTAGTCATTTTAGAGATGAGATGAGGTATTATGAGCTTTCCTTCCCTGAGGCAGCCTTGAACTCACATCCTCCTTGGTGCCTAACTTACTGGTAGAACTTTTTTTTCTTTTTAATCTTTGTGATCCAGTCAAAATAAATCTTCAGTTCCTGACTAGCTTTCATAAGGTCCTTCATAAAACCCTATAAATACTTCTACTATATACTTCACACTGTGGTGGGGTATGGGACTCTCACTACAATACAAGCAATTTCAGACCTAGGTTTTTGTTTTCCTGGTACATAAAAGACACGTATTGGAGTGCTGCTGATTCATTCAATGAGTGCCTAGATGAAAATCAGAGTGAGAAGCAAGAGTAAAACTTGTTGAGTAATTAAATCATTCATTATCTTGTAAGTCTTCATTATCCTGTAGAGGACATATTTTTTTTAAATTTTTGGATAGTCTGGCAAATAAATGTATTTTGAGTACCATATTATATGTAAGAATTAGAAATCATTTATTTTAAATGATTCTTTATGCACACCTGAAACATGTGGAGGCATCATTAACAGTTGTTGATATTAAATCACCCAGGTAAAGTAAATGAGTTTCTGATTATGAGCCGCTACTCTGCATAGGTACATTATTCTTCTAAGCAACTTCTCACTATTCTTCACTTTCTTTTCCCCAAATTGCCATTCAAATTATAAAATATTACTACAATGTCTTGGCTTATTTTTTAAAGACATGAATTAAAAAACAAGCAAACAAAAAACCCTTAAAACCGCTGAAGGAGAAGGATGACAAGGTGACTGAGTAACGACAGGGAACAGCCTTACAGGGCTACAGGCCCTTAACAAGGCATCCACCTCAAAGGAGAGACACGAAGCAAACTATAAGCAGAGATGGACACCAAGAAAGCAAACTCTGGCAAAAGCACCTGTGAGGGAAGATAAACAAGGGAAAAGCACCCCAGCGTGGGCACGCCCTCCTGCAGCAGGACTGCACTATGATCCCAGGTGAAGACATCAACATACCTCCAGCACAGAAGCTGAAGATCTGGACTTGAAAGACACAGGCTCAGGAACACGCAGCCAGGACCACCACAGACACAGAGACTTTATACCGTGGCACTGCTGCTCAGCAATGATCTAACACACCTGGAACCACGAGGACCTCGCCTGTGATCCTTCCCTGGGGAGACCAGCACAGGTGAACCTGTAGCAGGTCCTAAAACCTCACTACCATAATCGAGAAAGGCTTCAGAAACCAAACTAATTTTCCAGCCCCATCCATGGCTAGTGGCTCAGCCTCACCTGACAGCAGAATCCACGCCCATCCCCTGCCCTTAAGCTCCCTTGCTTCTCCAAGTGGCTTTGTCCAGGTCACTGACAGTGGAGAGAGGGAACTACTGTAGGCCCAGGAGAAAGGTCAGAGGATCTGACCTCCAGCCTGTGGTGAACAAACCGTGTCACAAAATTTCATCAGATACAAGATTCAATTAAAATGTAAGATTTGTTTTAGGTACCAGTGTGAAAAGGTTAACAGCGTTTAGCAATTATACAATGCCTCTGTTGATAAGAAATTGGTATGCCATTCTCATCTTTGCTTGGATTTCCGTGTTACTCTGAGGAATGTGGTAATTTTGCTTCCCATGTGCATGTTAGATTGTTACATCTTTAATTATTATTGTGAATTCTTGGATACTTATTTCTTACTAAAGCTTGTTACTTTACAATAAAATCCCCATTTGTAGTTCTTCTAAAGTCTGACTTCATTCCTTACTGGTGTATCCACTTATTTTTTCAATGCTGGCAGGGTAAAATGTTCAGAATATGTGAAATGGTAGTTAGAACTCAATGTGTATTCGACCAGAAATTATTAATTTGTTCGTACGCCACTCCTATTAAATTAATTTGAATACTTGGGACTAATTTCATATGTAGACATCCTGAAATGAAATTTGCCTTTAATTTAATGTGATACTTGTTTTATTTTTGATACCATGCTAAAATACTTTCCCATAATCCTGTCATAGAATATAGATGTTAAGGGCTGACGGCAGCTGTCAGTTTTTGTTGTTGTTTTTGTTTTAAGCTCAAATCCACCCCTTCTTGGCACTTTCCTATTTCTAATACTTGTCATTTGCTGGCCATCTTTCTGCCTCAGGGTTATCTACTCTTACTTGATTTTCTCTTTAGTGCTTGAGAGTTAAAACCCACCTGTACCCAGGAGGTCTGATAAAAGTTCCAAGATTTAGTCCAGGGTAAAGTCCTTTAAGATGTTCTGCATGCTTCTTTGAAGAACAGTGCAGTTCCCAGAGCAGGAACCTTCACATTTAAAGGAACTAATTGACTTACTCTGCTTTAATCTACCTCCTAGTTCCCTTCCCATTTCCTGGGGCTAAATCTAAAATAGGCTGTTTGCATTTGAATTTGTGTCCAGGGCTGTGTTTATACAGAAGCTTGGAAGACTGTAAGTTACTATTTGGCCACCATGTGATTATCCTGAGTAGATTCTCCAAGTCGTTTTTTTTCCCCTACACTTTCCACGTGGCTGGTATGGTATACCACCTCACCTGAGGTGTTTGAGATGTGGGACTTACTAACTGCCTGATTGGCCTTGAGCTATAATTCTCTCTATTTCTGTTTCTGAAGTAGTTGGAATTAAAGGTATATGTCACAATACCTGGTTGTATTTTCTGCCAATATGTAGACCAATGGCACAAAATAGACACTAAATACATTTATTGAGAACTCAAGTGACATGTTTATACCCATGAGTTATAAAGAAAATTGCTGAAAACACTATCACCACCCATTGTATGGCCCTTGGATTCAAAAGCAAAGAAGCAAACAATAACACCAAGCATTTATTCCACAAATAGATATTTCACAGTGAATTTTACTTACCGGAAATGGAACCAACCTCATCCTTATATCACACTTACACTTTACTTTCATGCAATTTTTTTAAAGGAACAAGGCATGTATGAAAAATGGAGATTGCATGTGTAATGAATTTCAGTCCACAAATATAACAGTATTTTGTATTGTTTATGAAGGTTACAGAGTCCATATCATATACATTAACTCACTAAATCATGACAATAGCTCCATGAGGTAGGTATTATTGAACTTACAGGTAAAGTACCTGAGACTTAGAGGTCAAGTAACATGTCCAAGGAAGCATAGCTATGACAAATCTGGGATTTAGACCCAGGCCCTCTGATATATGTAATTTATTTGTATATTGCATTTAATAATAAAAAAGAGTCCAACTTACAGTTAACTCATTAAAGGAAAAGGAAAAAATAGGCCTTAAACGTGGCCCTCCACTTTTGCCTTAAGCAGCTAGGAAATTGAATTCTTGACCTGTAGACCTATAAGTAGATGCTGGTGATTCCTTCATTTTTATAATATTAAATTTCAAATCACACCCCTCTAATTTTTTAACCTTTTTCCCCTAAGATATTCAAATTTTGATAAATACAAAGTTTAGGCAAAATTATGTGTATGTGTGTGTGTGTATTTAAAAAAACAGAATTCTACTCTTGACACTTCAAAGACATCCATCCAACTAGAATGTTTGAGTGTGCTAGCTTCAGTCCAGATTAGCTATGATAGGAATTCTTAAAATATCCTTTGTGATAAGAAAGCCCAAATAAGTATTTTTGATTTATTTTTCTTATTTCCAGAACTTATATAGTTTAAACTTTACAAATCCAACATATCACAGTTGAGTCTGATTATTTTAGAAATAGGCTAACTGAAACTCAGTTACTATAAAAAAAAAAACAGTATTATGCTTGGATCAAATAGCTAACTTCAAGTTTATATCAGCCTACATTTTTAATTTCACATGAATGAAATGAGACGTTTGCTTTATAAGTAAAATTGGATGTTCATAAAACCAACAGAGAATTTTTACTCTTTTGGTGATATTGTGGTGAAATGTTAAGACAAAACAATTTTGTGATTAAATGGAATAAATTTGATCAGCACACATGAAAAAAATCAACACAAGGAAGAATGATGTATTTGAGAACATTTTTAATAAATAATGTGACAAAATTACTTTTCTGATTATTGGATTTTTCAGTATGCAAAATTATGGCTAAAAATAAGAGGCTTCTTACATGAACATAATGAAAACATTAATCACATGGGTTGTTCTTTTAGGACTGCATACCCTTTCTATTGAACTTTTTCAAATTATCTAAATGAACACATCTACTTTTTGGTGAATACCAGCCTTTTCTTTGTGTTCAGTGTTGTTTGGCTTTGTTTTCCAGTGGGGTCAGGCCTGATACCTGTGTACAAATAAATGTTTCTTTATTTTTCTTTTTTTAATAGCACCAATTATAAAGTCAATGAAAATTTATGTTGACAAAAAAGGAGTCATAAAAATCTACAATCAGAGGGCATCATTTGGCAATTCAAAGCAATGCCTCTAGTTGAGCTTATCAGGAAATCTTGAACATTTCAACATTGGCCACCACAAATTCCAATTTTTTTTTTCTTTTAGTACAGGAAAAACATGAACCATTTGGTTCCTGGCCCACAATAGAGTCTGCACATTACTTCACCATCAGTCATCATTCAAATATTCCAAATACAAACATAGAGCATTAACAAAAACAGGTTAAAAACGCTTCTCAACATTTTTTTTCAATAAGACAAAAAAGGTTAATAGTTACAATGGTTTACAAATAAAGTTTAGTGATTGTGCTTTTAAAACCAAAAAAAAAAAAAAGCTTAAAAACAGTGCATTACAAAAACAAAAATCAAACGAACTTCCTTAAGTGGCACTTCTGTAAGTGGAACTGACACTACCAGAAGAAATTTAGGCCAGTTAAGATAGGGATGTCCTTACTTACTTGGTCACTACAAACATTCATTTGTTTGTTATATGCATTTATAATTGCTTCTTGATTGAAAAATAGAACAAGGTTTTTGCTAGGCTTACTTATGACAATGACTAGACAACCAGAGTTCCAACTGGCTTAGCCCTACTTATCCAAAAGTATATCTCCAGTAAGAATATACTTCAATGATTGAAATGAAGACAAAATAAAGTACCACCAGGAGTTGCAAAGAATATATATTTACAAAGGTTCTACCCCATTCAAATCATTCGTAGTTCTGCATTTGCTATATATATATATATTTCTCCCAGAAAAGGGTGGTAGGAAAGACTGGAATTAATGTCATGTTAAAATGAAGTATGTTTCAATTTGCATTAGCAGTTGGTTATAGAAAGATTATACTTTGAGAGCCCTTGGCATGAGGTTGATTCATCAACTTCGTATCTTTGATCAATATTTTGCTATAAATTAGCTTGGTATATAAGCAGTGCAGTGCCATATCTCAGGGGCAAAATGCAAAAGAACTGCTCTGTTCTTTCTTGCTGGCTGATGATTGAAGCAAGAAGTCAAGACACTTCCCCTCCTGGAAGTCAATTTCAATGGTCCCAACAGTGAGGAAGAGGGAGGTTCTTCAAAGGAAGGGATCATACAGTAACAATAAAAACCCAATAAAACTTTTTTAAAAAATGGTATCCCAATAAGAGGAATAAAAATGACAACTTGTATATTCTGATTGCACTGAACCTTTTATCTGGTGTCACGTGTCATCAGACATGAGGCATCTTGAGTGATAATTCACATTAGATCACATGAGCCTCTCTGGTTGCCTTCAGCTTTCTGTTTCCTGTAAGAAATACATTATTGTTAACCATGAAAATAGACCAAGATAGCATTGTCTCATATTTATTTATGATGCATCTACTCTTATATTGTAATGTGTCTTCTTCAATCATTTGCTTGGCCTATGTTGGAAAATGATGATGATAATAAATTCATTTGTCTATTCTAGCTCTTCTTAATAGCAAATCTAACCATTCTCTAATAAGTACTACATTGTGTTCTGCACAGTTCCTTAACGTTACAGAGTGAGGCAGAAGACACTGAGTAAGAAAAATATCTGGATTCTCTGTTTCCCTTCATCCCAACTTAGGCTATATTTCTGCTTTTAAATTATTTCATTAACAGAATTAATGATGTGACTTTTCACCCACCCAAGGGCTTCTTCTGTTTAAAAAGCAAAAAGCAGACTTCAAATCACAACCTTCTTTAATCACGTTTACAAGAACAGAGTTTTTCTTTATAGACCACAAAGTCAAAATACTTAGAAATTTACAAAATATTAAAAGAACTCATTTGTTATGTTTTCATTTTCTATTATAAATTAATAATTTAACAATCATTTGGCATCTACTTGAGATTAAGTATATTTGTAAAAAAGAGAAATTTATCCTCAGGTTTTTTTGTTTTTTATTAAACAGAGAAAATCTAGTAATTTTTAAAAGAGAAAAAGGATTTTATACTTCTATTTGACCTCCAGCAGTATCTATGTCATTACTTATAGATTCAATACAAATTTCTCTAGATTTAGGGAGGTCAGCTACATAGCTGAAGCATTAATTTTTAGAAGTATGAGGGTTTAAATAGTTGGTCATAGCAAACAAGTTTAATACCTTTACTTTTATCAGAAAACTTTGTTACCTTGTGAGGTTTCATATAACACTATAAATTATACATAGGGCAACAGTTTGTACTTCCTAATAATGTTTTTGCCCTATACCTTTCTTTTTAGAAAATATGCTAATATGAACAGTATATTTTCAAAGAGGCCACTATTAACATTTAAAATTCTAAAGTACATTTCAGCAAAAATCCTATAACTCCCAAAATTTCGGTTTCTAGACATTAGAGTATGAGTATATTGTGTATATTGTGTTAAATTAATAACATTTGTTAATAGATACTCTTGACTTTGAGGCTAATGAAAAGAGACAATGATAGCTACCTCTAATTCTTCATTATTTTCTTCTCTTTCATATCCACCAAGTACTTGCATTTCTGCAATGTTTCTTCGGCCTACATTTGCTTGTTCTCTTTGTCTGCTTCCTGATCCTCTTGAAGACATTGAGCTTGAGGAACTAGGATCTCTGGGATTATTTGAGGTTGGAAAGGTAGGTCTGCAGTAAGGTAGAATATCCTCTGTGTAATAAAACACAATAAGCACATGTAAATACTAACTAGATATACTTATCACATTAACATACAACTCCTGTTTGTCTAAAATACTGAATAAGGTGTCATCAGTGATTTTTAGAAATAAATGTGGATCCTACAGCAGCATTGTCTGACAAAGATAGCCTTGTTTTCCTAAGGACTGGTTGGGAATTTGGAATGATTCCACCCATAGGCTGTGTTTGACTTAAACTCACTTGGGACCAGTATCACTAAATGTGCAGCCAGACTGGGTTTCCAAACCTATCACTGATCATGTGATCTTAGTCGTTTTGGCCCTAGTTTCCACTCTTCCAAACAAGTGATAATAAAAATCTATACCCAGAGGAACAGCTATTGTTGGTAGGACCCCAGATGAGATAGCAAAATCACTAAATAAACTACAAACTGTTGTTATAAGGAATTAGGAAAAACCAAGGCTAGTCTTTTAGAACTGCAAAATCAGAGCCAAACCTCTATTCCTTCCTTAGTCAATGAATTACCAACCTCCATATAAATGACACATTTGTACCTTAGAACTGTGAATCTCAGAAGAAGCCTGACACTGTTGTTAACTTAAAAACAAACAAGGCACTCTAGTTAATTGCTCCTCCTGAATTTCTATCTCATACTATTTTTAATTTACTGCCACTCTTAACTGATGATGCATCATTCAATGCTCAAGTTCCTCCACAGCATGTGTACTCTACTCTTTGAACATAAAACACATAAAGATAAAACATCTCTTCTACATGATTTTCCCAACCCCAGATCCTTCCTGTTCTATCCATGCTGCCTGAATGAAATATTAGTTTCCTTGGTGTTCAGTGATGTTCTCTCCAGGGGAATGAAAGGGAAGGAGAAGGCTTATTTCTAGCACACCAATGAAGGAGGCCAGGTTTGGCCAGTGCCATATTGGCCACATGGTGGACTGTAGGCTCTGGCATCTTATCTTCATGCTGGGGGTGAAAACCGCTTGCTCATCACTTGCCTCCCAGGTGATGGGCATGCTGGGATTCCTGGAGGCAGAGGTGGGCACTTGGCTGCTAGGTTGCTGAAACTGTCAGTCCAGTGCCTGGGACTGGGAATTTTCTGAGTATCTGTTCCCTGCACTGACTGATTTAGGGCCGGACCAGCCTAGCTGCCAGGACACCATGTCACGTGTGTCCTGTCCCCTGGCTCATCCCCAGTCATCATGATTCTCTCTTGGAGAGCTGAATTGGCTTGTTGGTATTGTTTTTGTTATTTCTTTCCTCTTTAGCATATTTCCTAGGTGTGTTATGTGTATTTGCATGGTGCAGGCCTTTGAAACAACTGGCTGCTGGCAGCCTGTTAACTGTATAATAGACTCCAATATTTTATATTTCAAAATGTGGCTTCTGGGATGATTTACCTTATGACACCAATACCAGGTTCTTTTTTGTTGTTGTTTGTTTTTTGTTTTTTGTCTGTCTTAGGGCTTGAACTCTAGGCCTGGGCACTGTCCCTGAACTCTTCAGCTAAAGGCAAGCACTCTACCACTTGAGCCACAGCACTGCTTCTGGTTTTCTGGTGGTTAATTGGAGATAGAATCTCAGGGACTTTCCTGCCCAGGCTGGCTTTTAACTGAGATTTTCAAATCCCAACCTCCTCAGAGGTGTGAGCCACCAGTGCGTGGCTACCAAGACCAGTTTTATGTCATTGTTCCTTTATCCTTGCTCACCAATGTTCTGTTCCTAAAAGCCTGAGTCATCTGCTTATGAAGCTTAGGTAGCTCTATGAAATCTTATTCCTTCCATTCTGCTCATTACAACTTACCCTTGATCCATAGGAAGACTCAAGGGAGTATCTCACAGCAAGTGAGGTTGACTGCTTGGTCAACCTCTCTTTCACAGAATTTGGTCTCCTGTGATCTGCTCTGTCCCTGCTTTATAAACTCGTTTCTTTCTATTGACTTCTATTGTGTCAAGTTACAGTATGTTAAAAGCTCTCTTGGCTAAAAACTGCCTTAAGCAAGTTCTGTACAAGAATCAATACTTTCTTGTCTCTTCCTTGCTGACCTTCTTAAAAAAGCAATTTGGAAGTTACAATATTGGAAGCTGGAGCTCCCTTTTCACTCTACGTCCCACCAAAATCTATTTATGCCCACTTTACTAGTGCAACACTAGGAAAATTGATAATGCTAATCCATTTTTAGTGCCTATATCTCTTTAGTTCTCACTGCTCTTACTCAATTTAAACATTACTATTCCCCTAGCTTCTCATATCCCTTTCTTCTTGATCAATCTTCTGAGAATTCTTTTACATGCAAATGCTCTACAGTCTTCTCACTCACACACACACACACACACACACACACACACACACACACATGTATATATGTATGTCTATGCCTAAGGAAAGAATATATATAATACATTCACACACACAAACACACACACATATATTCCTCAGCTCATCCTTGTTGTTTTCATCCAATCTTATTTGTTATAAAGTTTTCTACAACATAATTGCCATGAGTAGTTATTTTTGTCTTTTTTATATGTTACTATACTCCCAACTGACCATATAACAGGTCAATACATAGCCTTGAGTGAAAGTGTTCACTCCTCTTTTCACCATGATAGAACATTTGTGAATATTTTCACTCCCAAATTATGTCTTGATTCTATATAGCTAGCCCAACTGAACACATCCCTGTATTTCTTCCTCCTTTCAATTTTCTAATACACCTAGTACTGTCACTAATTATAAAGATATACAAAATAGAAATCTGTAATTATTTTTAGATTTGTCCCTCTCAGTATTTTTCCTGTACCCCTTAAATACAAATGAGGCTGATTTTGACTCTGGAGAGTTTGTTGAGTTTTTCTTAGGAAGACACTACTGCTTGTACATGGTACTTTACATTCCCAATCTTGTCAGGAATCATACACATCTTTTTTTTTTTTTGTCAGTCATAGGGCTTGAACCTGGGTCTGGGTGCTGTCACTGAGCTCGGCCCCAGCACCACTTTTGATTTTCTGGTGGTTTATTGGAGACAAGAGTCTCAGGGACTTTCCTGCCTGGGCTGGCTTTGAACTGTGATCCTCAGATCTCAGCCTCCTGAGTAGCTAGGATTACAGGCATGAGCCAATGGCACCTGGCCATATACATCTTTTAACCTCACACTGCCTCTTGAGCTCTTTCTCTTTGAACTGACTTGATTCAGAGGCCTCATCTTACATGACTTGTGGGATTTTCATGACTCAGCCCTTTATTTCCTCCAAGGGCTTCATCACTCCATCTTATAATACTAAAGACCATATTGCTAGGTAACACTAGAAATCCCAGAATTCTTATATTCTCCTCAATAGACCTTTAGGCTTTTTATATTGACTTTCCTTCTAACCATGTACATTCCTTGCCTAAGTCACCTCTCAGTTTTTGGGTCATTTCAGCCAGGAAAGATCAAAGGCTATTTCCTAACATTGTATCTCCCAGAACACTGGATGAGCTGTCACTATTCTGGTCTCTCATGTATCAGCACATGGAAGTTACACAGAATATAAAGCTATGTGCATTTTGCTTGTTCATAAGGATATCATTACTGCTGCGATCTGTGTTGTGTGAAGGGCTCAGTGGTGGGTAGCGCTAGCTCTGGAGAGACTGCTGAAATTAAAAACAAATCCATATAAATAATAACAGTGACTTTATAGATCCCCCTCCATCCTTCTCTCCCAAGCTTCATTAGGTCACACAAATCGCAGAACTTATTACAATGCTTAATAACAAAGTAAGTGTTTGATAGATGTAGAGATAAATTGAAATAGCTCAGGTAAATGTCAGCAAAAAGATCAGACATGCACGTCTGGAAGACCACTTTCCTTAATTACAAACAATCATTCATTACACATGTAAATCAGGGTGCTGCTTTCATTAAATAAGTAATGTAAATGGAATCATGAATTTGGAAATTATAGTAATTCATAGAAATGATCATTTAATGACATATCCACACAGAGCCAAGGTTCAAATAAAAAACTGGAAATGAAGGGTGCATAACATAATAGTGAGTCTAGGTATCTCTCTATATGTATCTGATGGAACAGCTCTCTCATTTTTAGATTCATAATTCTATTTTATTTTTTTGTCAGTCGTGGAGCTTGAACTGTGGGCTTGGGCACTGTCCCTGTGCTCTTCAGCTCAAGGCGAGAGCTCTACTGCTTGAGCTACAGCACTACTTCCAGTTTTCTAGTGGTTTATTGGAGATAAGAGTCTCACGGACTTCCTGCCTGGGCTGGCTTTGAACCGGGATCCTCAGATCTCTGCCTCTTGAGTAGGTAGGATTATAGGCATGAGCCACCAGTACCCGGCAGATTCATAATTCTAGTCTTGGTTCTGTAGTTAGTTTCGGGTACAAACAACTTTAAATTTCTAAAGATTAATTTACTTCTTTTTTCCCTCTTTGTTCTGATTCTGCTATGCAAGAATCTGTCCAGATTTGTAGTTTTCTTCTGAAGAATCTTACCTAGTTTGGAGAAAGTTTACTTATAAGCACAAAATTGATCTGTTGTTCTGATAAAATATAATGCTCATAATTTACATCATTTCATTTCAGGTACAAATCATTACTTGAAATGTAGACACTATGAACCAAAAGCTCATTCAAAAAATCAACTTTAAATTATCATAGATATAAGCAAATAAGTGTTTCAAACTTTAATGTGTTGCCCTTACTAACGAATGTATCTGAAGGATAAAATGACACCCATAACTTTACAGAGGAACTCATGTATCAATAAGGAGTTCAAGCAGACTTAATTACTGGAACAAAGTGGAACAACCTTTCATATTGAAAGGAGGTTAGCTAATGAACAGCAGAACAACAGACCAATGACATGTCTGAGTAAAACAGTATTGCAAAACAGTAAAATACCCTATCACCCCTCCATCCATCACATTCCTTTTATGTTAACTCTTTCACCAAAATTGTTTCTTCCCTGATCTAGAATAACATTCAAATCTCCGTCCTAAGCATTTGTGTTCATTTGATCCCTTTGTCTGCATTCCAACTGTTTGTTTTCTGAACCTCCTGAGTGAATTTTTTTCTTATCACTTCTTTTCAAAATTTTGACTCATTTTTCACTTTTCTAGAGTCTGGAGATCAAACTTCAGTCCTCTCTAGGAAAGTGCTCTACCACAGAGCCTCAAATGCAGCTTGAGGATACTATATTTAATAGTGTGAATATCCTGCTCATAGTCTCCAACCTGGACAGTCTCCATTCCTCTTACAGAATGTGGATTCTATACCTACCCTCTGGATATAAACATCCCTGATATTGGGTAACAGGTATGTTGTAACATCTCAAGCATCATGGCTTACTGCATTCATGTCTTTCTACATTTTCATTTACTGACTTCATTGTTAGCAGTGATTAGGCTTTTGGTGATTATTCACAGGACAGAAGTAGCAAGTGGCTACAAATTGTAACTTTTTCCCCCCTTCCAGAGCACTGATTACTAAATATTTACTAACTCATAGTTAATCTTGTGTCATTCACAACTTCAATACCTCCAGGTGGCTGGTTCCTGAATCTCTTCTCCACTGCCAACCTTCTTCCTGATTTTTACACTTATTTCACTAAAGTTATTGGCTTGTTTCATGTCTATGTTCTTGTCAGCAATTCTTAGTCAAATCAAAAATAAAATTATTTTCTGTATGAGATTTATCCTTTTCTGTTTTCATTCTACCTTGGTTGGTACATACAGGGCCAACTATTCAACACGTGAATAAACTTCTAAAATGTATTGCTTCAATCTACATTTTCAATGTTATTAGTCATAGGACCTGTGCAAAGTGTTTATGAAGTGTGTTTTCTCCTTTTCTTTCACTCTAATTCAATCCACTACTTTCGTATTTTAAAACTACATTATGATTGCAATTGTCTATCTGATTCAAGCGTCTTCCTCTACTGTAAGTACTAGCAAGCTATTTTTTTGGGGGGGGGGGTGGGTCGAGTCATGGGGCCTGAACTCTGGCCTGGGAGCTGTCCCTCAGCTCTTCAGCTCAAGGCTAGCGCTCTATCACTTCAACCACAGCGCCACTTCCGGCTTTTTTCTTTTTTGCTTATGTGGTGCTGAGGAATTGAACCCAGGGCCTCATGCATGCAAGGAAAGCGCTCTACCACTGAGCCACCTTCCCAGCCCAAGCTATTTTTTTTTCTAAAGCACACATCAGTTTATGTCACTTCTCACTCAAGTGGCTCTCACTCAGTTCTTTACTGGGCCACCTGCTTATAATTCAAATACCAGTCTCTTTCTAATCCAATCGCATTTCTGGGTTTGCTTCAACCATTTATCCCTAGCTTCAAAACATCATTTTTTTTCCATCAATACTGGAAACTAATGTTCAAACTTTATTTTTATACATTCATGTATTTTTCTTCTTTTTAAAAAATGTACTGTAAAGGTGACTTACAGAGGGGTTACAGTTACATGATTCAGGTAATGAAAATACTTCCTTTTGAACACTGTCACCCATCTCTCATTCTCTCCATTTCCCCCTCCTGATTTACCTTCCTCTACCCCCAAGCTATACAGTTTATTTCTAGCACAGTGTCTAGTAGGTTTCACTGCTGAATTGGTTCACCTTTTGTCCCACCTTGTCTGTGCTTCCCCTCCCCCTTCCCAAATCAGATAAACATATATAAGACAAAAGGTACAGAAATTAAAAACAGAGGTTATAAATCAAAGAAAAAGGGAAAGAAGAAAAGAAAAGAAAAAGAATTGAAAGTGTAATAAAAAATGTTTTACTTCCATTTCTTGGTTTAATTTCCATAACCATCATTTTATCTGATCTTATACACAGAGTTATTGCAACTTTGTGATCCTCTCCTAAGAATATCCTCCTTTGGTCTCACTGTGTGAATGTCTAGTCTCCGGTAGAATTTATCATATTCAAATTCATTTCTTTTTCCTCTTTTAACTGATATGCCTTTCTCCCTGTTTAATCTGTTAAAATCATGCTTTGTTATATAATCTAACCTAGGTGGTACCACTTGAGAGATGCCTTGTAGCATGTCATGTAGTAAAAATAAGTGTATTACAACTTACATGGAGATATGCCTTTCTCCATTATTACAAAGCATAATTCTTGATCTTACCATTTGCAAGACCTGTGTGCCCTGCAAACATATGTTAATTTATTGCAACTTGCTGCTTGGGTAATACAGTACCTTGGATGAGATGAGTCTTTGCCGGTGGAAGGTCTCGTTTTATGGCCTTGTTTCCTCGTCCTTTCCCATCATTTTGCTGCTCCTGTGCTTCTCTCAGGTCACCTGGATTTGTTCGCAAATCGGCAACTTGTCTTCCATCCAGTACTTCTCTCCCCTTGTAACTGCCTCCTTTTCTATCTGATGATCTGTCTGTTCTTGCTTCTATGGAAGGGAGTTTTGGCACCATGACAGGTCGTACCTCCAGCTGTGCCTTGGATTGGACAGTGGGTGACTTTATAGCAGGTGGTGGCACTGGAGGAGGTGGAAGATCTAAGAAAAATATTAGGAGTGTGTAAGTTTGTCATGTAGAAAATCATCAAGTATTAGAAATATTGTTGGAGATACATGTCATGCAGTATCTTAACTAAAGTAGAGCAACTGAAGCAACCATATAAGAAGACAAAGAATTTCACCATACTCTTATCATCTAGCACAGAACTTCTAAATGACAGAGTTGAAACAGATGATATACTTGAGGGCTAGCTTATATCAGGCACTTGTACAGCAATCTGCAATACTCCATGCATGGCAGTGTATCCTAATTTTTTATCCTAATTTCTTCAACTGCATACATTTTCTTACATCATTAGACAATTGCTTCAAATAGACATTAATACTTGTGTTGAGACTAGTTAGCCATCATTGATCTAGTCTAAATACTTTTTTCTTTTGTAGGGAAGAAAGCTGGCTTCATAGAGATTTCAACTTAGAGTCTCAAAGTTAGCTACCAACAGATACAGAACTAATGTGTTAGATTCCTAATTTCTGATTATTGTTTTCTAGACTACTTCATTTAATCACATCCTTACAATCTATAACTGACTAATTGATTAATTACATTATTTTTAAAGAATTGTACAAAGGGGGTTCAGTTCATCATATCAATGTCAGAGATTAAGCTTGATCTACCACTCATTGATAGAATTTCTCCATTCTTTACATCGTGTACCCAGAGGATTTAATCCAGACAACCACTGATATAAATTAAGGTTTCTAAAATTTCATATATACATACATTTATATAATTTGTAATAAAACATGTCAATTTAATGTCTCATCTTATAGAAGTACTGCAGGATGAGAATAGGTGTAACATCTAATATCTAGAGTACCTATTCTCTTCAAACAGTACTGTCTTTCAAAAATCACTCTGAGTTATAACTCAGAGAAGAGAGTTACATCTTAAAAATATTTAGCAAATTAGAAGAATATGGGCAGTTTTCCAGAATTAAATATTCTGACTACAGTGTAGAGGATGGTTTAATAAATGAGGATTCACAACAGAAATCCACTATAAAAAGTGATCAAAATTTTACTTGCCTGCTTATTTTGTATTTATTTATTCATTTATTCATGAACTTATTTATTTATAGGAGACCAGTACTTATTTATAGAAGGTTCTGGGCTCTATTCGCGGCCTTGAGCTTCCTAGGAAGGCAAGCTTCTACTTGAGCTATATGCCTCAGAACTTACACGCATGTTTCTGTTGTTAAATTTGATAGGTTAAAACACTATAGTATTACACAAATATACTCAATGCATTTGCTAATACAGTGGTCAAAGCACAGCCAAGAAAGCAGTTTCCTTGATTTGATTCTAAACTACAAATATCCTATCTAGCAACAGACACTTTATTGGCTCTAGTACATGAACTTCCTCCATCACTTCAATAGGCTTTTGAAAAATAATATTAAAAAATAAGTACTTAGGATGAAAAGTCATCATTTATCTGTTACAAGGTGATTAAAATTTACTAGAAAGAGTTAGGATAGACATTAAAGAGTGGCCTAAATCCAAAAGAATAAGCATGGTCCTAAGTTCAGAGCGAAGCTGAGGATGACAATAGAGGATGAGAAATACGTGAGAGTGTGCCTGGAATGAAAGGGAGTGAGAGCATGCAGGCTCATTCCTGCATGGCCAGCTTGCTACTAACATGGGACAGACTGTAAACACAGGTCACCAGAAAGCTGAGGGCTATCAGTACCATTGATTGCCAAAATATCTGGGCTGATCAGTTATCAAAGTGGATGACTACTACTATCACAAATTCAGTTAGTCTTGGGAACATTTACCTCTGGAGACCAAAATCTATTAACAAATATTCCCTACAGATGATGTCTGCAACGCAGGCAGAAAAGAGATCTCAAAAGTAATTATAAAAATTATAAATTCTTGCACATAAATGTCATTGCATGTAATTGACAATTAGAAAGAAACATTAGCAGGTTTGATTTCTTCTAGAAGCAAACTAACAAGTAAATAATTCTTTTTAGGTTCTGTAGAAGGATTATTAAGTAAAACCAGAGAATACTATGAAATAAACAATCTTCTATTTCACTTAGTGATAAATAGGATTTACACCCAATTAATGATATAAACAGTTCAAATTGGATTTTATGTCTGTCTGTCTACCTGCCTCTGTAAAAATATGTACTCCTTTTAGTATATTCATCCTAACACCCATTACTTTTACAAGACTTTTCAAATGAAAAACTATACTGCATATAAATAATAAGAACATGTATACCCAGATGATCCTGTGATCATAGTATTAACTCACCCTAAAAATCCAGCACTCTATTTACTTAACTGTTTAAAGTCCCAAGACCTTGTAATTAATGATAAATCAAGTCAGAATAACATCATTCCTAAGAGAGTGGTGAATTTATAATTTATGAAAAGTAGGGCTGGAGAAATAACATAGATTTGATTTTTAAATCAAATATGCAAATGTATTGGAAATGTTCATAAGAGGGGGAGGGAAGAATCTATTAGAAGGTCCTAGAAACGCACTTGAGCTTTGCTTTAACTCGGCAAGGCTTCATCTGATAAATATTAATATAAATAACCCTATCCTCCATCTGGGTTAAACATCAAAGTGGCAAATAGGAAATAAATAAATAATTAGATCTTGCCTGTTACTGTGATGCAAGCATACAAGCATACAATCACTTCGCGTCACATAAACTACTCCCCGAGTGTTCATGAAGCTCTGTTTACAGACAAGATATGGCCACAATACCATGCATTAAGAAAGGATGGGTGGGTTATTCTGGGCAAAATTTATCTTACCAAAAGGCAAATGGAGATGTTCTAACCTTTTCTTCCTCAAAGACTGACTGTACTTAGAATATTTTGAGAGGTAATTAAATAAAAATGTGCTTCCTAGGATGAGCTCTAATAAAGGAGACAAGTGACTTTATAAAAAGAGATTAATAATCCCAACTACTCAGAAGGCCAATATCTGAAGACACAGGTTTGAAGGCCAGCCTGAGAAGATAAATCTGAGGGACTCTACTCTCCAATTAGCAAAAACCTGAAAATGAAGGTAAGGCTCAAGTGGTAGAGCGCTAGCCTTTATCACAGAAATCTAAACAAGAGTGTGATCAAACCCCACCACCAGCACACAAAAAAACAATCCAAGAGATTAAGACATAAACAACACAACTATGCACGGAGGGAAGGGAAAACCACGTACTGAGACAAGGGAAAATGACCCTCATTAAGACAAAGAGAGAGACCTCAGAAGAAAACAACCCTGCCGAAACATGACCTTCAGGATTTTTGGACCCAGAACTTTGAGGAAACATATTTCTGTTGTTTATGACACTTAGTGGTAGTTTGACAGCTCTATTGACCAACAGTCTACCTCAGAAGACTCGCCACAAGTCACTCTAAATCAGTTCAGATATAGCTACTTGCTATTGCTTATTCTTCTTTGTATACATTTTGAAAAACTATCAGAAAAATTTTATATCTGAATCAAATTTACAAAGAAAAGATGTTCCAGTCTCAGAATGATATACTATATTCTGGACATAGTTCATAATCAAATATCATCTATCATAAACAATATGATGAAAGCAAATGGAGAAAGGGGAGATAAAGGGATGGAAGGAAAGAGGCAGAAAGGGAGAAAGATTTTTACTGCAATAATTTGATAAAAATAATTTTGGAGAACTTTACTTTTGACTTTATATGGTAATCATTGCTATTAAGATTGAATATAGTTTGCCCACTGCCAGTGTAATATTGGCTACTTGAGAGATGGAGGTAGGAAGAATTATAGTTCAAGGCTAGCCAAGGTTAAAAAAAATTCACAAGACCACCTCTCAACCAATAGCTGGGCATGGCAGTAGGCACCTATCTTTCTACCTACTCAGGAGGCTGAGATCAGGAGGACTGAAGTTCAGCCAATTGAAAGCTAAAAAGTTTTCTAGCTATCATTTCAACAGAAAAAGCTAAGTTATGGTGGATGTGCTTGTTCTCTCAGCAAACAGAACAAATAGGAGGACCAAGGTCCAGGCTGACTTGGACAAAAACTGCAATCCTATCTCAAAAGTAACTAGAGCAAAACAAAAGAGAACAGAGGTAGGGCTCAATTAGTAGAGTACCTGTCTACTAAGCACAAGGCCCTGAATTCAGACCCCAGTGCTAAAAAACAAAACAACAAAAAACAACTGTATGCTCATTTTTGCCTACTCAGTTTCAGAGAGATTACATTTTATGCATAAGGTCCTGGGTTTGATCTCAGACCACCAAAAAAGAAAATAAAAAGAAAGAAAAGAAAAGGAGTATATGCAGTTTTAAATCTGTGTATTAAGAAGTATCTCCATTTGTCCTATTCCAAATAATGGATATATACTGTCAGATTGTACAAAATAACACATAGTATTGCTAATTTTTCTTTTATGAAACAGTAATCATTCAGAATTACATATAAGCAATATTAGTATAATAAAACTTAAAATGGATGGTGATCAAAATGTTCAAGGGAAGTTAGAGCCATAATTTAAAAATAGCTTTCATCATTTCTCCATTGCATCTACTTTTGTGAGTTTGAACAAATGATTGTGAGCTTCTGTATTGCAGTATTCACTGGTAATTTTCCATAATCACTTTTATGAAATAAGCAATTTGAAATCCAAATCATATGTCATATTAACTTTTTGGCTTTACAAATGTTTCAACACTATTCTTTCATATTCCTGAAACTAAATAAGAAATAACTGTGGTGTTTCATTATTCAATTTAAATAGTTTTTTAAAATTCAGGGATTAGTTTAAAATGCATATTTATTAAAGATATAAAACAAGTATGCAGAATGCAGGACAACAACTACAGATAACATTTTCCAAATATAGTGCAATTTTAAAAAACTGTGATGCTCCATTCTTTATCTTGGCATGTTTACATTATTTAAAACATTTTTTAGAAGGCATCAGTCAGTGCCAAACTCCCCTCCAAACACATATAAATAAGCGGTGAAAAGATCTACACACAGCCTTATGCCAGATTTTCTCTTAGGTACTCAATTTAGATGTGTTTACATCAAGGCTTGAGGTTTGGCCAGTTTTCCAGTTTAGAAGCACTTTCTCCTAGATAATAAAAGTAGATAAAAACAGCAATAGAACTTGTAAAACGCCATTACAGAGGTCCTGTAATGTAAAATTGCTGGTAGAGTTTGGGGATTTACACCTTGTGTTTGTCCCTTCACCGAGGCAGACATGCACAAAAACACGACTAATCCTTCAAAATCAGATAATATGCTGACAGCTCAGTTTCACTGACAAAAGCATCCTGGGCAGAAGCCAGGCAGACCAGGTGCGCTGTGTCATGCCCGTATTTAATGTAGTCTAATATCAGATAGATGCTAGGGAGAGAAACTACTCAGAATAAAGTACAGATAATAGCGTGGAAAGCCACTCGTTGCAAAATTACTTGTGCTCATCATGCTGGAAGCTTTGTATTAAATTTTTCTGCCAAGTGGCAGGAATCACCAGGGGAAGTACCTCAGCAAACCCACCTTGGAACCTTGGATAAGGATCTATAATATTAGGCTTTCATATGATAATGGCAAATGATGCCCTTTTTGAAAAATTGCTGACTGGTAATGAAAGCCGTAATCAGATGGTGGCTGCAGAAGACAAGGAGGTAGGGAAAGTCTTCCTGTGACACCCTTCTCACCGCCTCTCTGCCCCTTTAGCAAATTTAGAAAACTTGACAAGAGGGGCGAGTCAGAGAGAATTTATCTTACATGAATTTCCAACAAAGCCCGTGGGGTTGTTTTATAAAATGAGAAGGTGGCGGTTTAATAAATGCTGGGCCACCTGAGGCACTTTCATTAAAGGCTTTCTCTAGACAACATCACTATGTTTGCATTATCCTCCCACGCTCCCTGGAGACGGTAAGAGGTCCCTCTTCAGTGAGAGTCGATATTGTATGTGAAGGCATGAAGGAAGATGATTCGATTTGCCTGTTGGTGCACAAAATATCTGTAATACCACTATGGGCAGAAATATTGAAGCATGTTTCTTGTCTGTTTCACTATTAAAAGAAAAAAGAGAGAGAGACACTTTGGAGGGTTTATCAGTGAATCTGACAAATGTTAATCACATGCCATGACTCTACTGTCAAGCCTATTTGAAATTGGAAAATAAAGAATACTAAAGGTATATATTGTTTTAGTTTCTGAAATAACCGGCTTATGTGAACACAAGGAATACAGAGGCTTGGCAGCATCTGGAAGATGATTATTCCTGTAAGGAATAGGAAGCTGTTAGCGAATTTTTCATGTAATTTCTAATGGCAGTGAACATATTCACTGAAGTACTTATAGCCAGACAGGGAAGATATGGGAGATGCATAGGTGTTTCTATCCATACCCATGGACATACCGTCTGTGTAGGTTTCTCGACGCAGGTGTCCGGGCTGGTGTTTTTGCTTCTTGGTGGGCCTGGCTTTGTGCATGACAGCAGCACTCATGTTGCTGTCTGTAGACACGGGACTTGTGGGCCTAGGACACTGAGATGCGTGAAGATGTCGGCGGCCTAGGAAAAAGAGCAGAGCCAGACCTTCAATGAATTGTAATGATCAAAGAAGCAGCAAAATCAAAGCTTTAAAGCTAAAGATATTCCCAGATTTTAAAACTACTTAACACTTAGCCACAATAAGCTTTCCCCACCTAAAACATCCTAAAAGTATTTTCACTCTTTTTTGACCAGAGAACTTTTATTCTGTTAAGGTTCATGATACATGTTTATTGAAGAAAAAACATTTCAGTTGGTTGTGCAACTCCACTCACTAAAATGTTATTCTTGAGCGAAGCGTACTAACTTTTTGTATAATATTACTCAATGTTTGTTGTTTTCTCCAAAGGAAGAGTCAGAGTCCTTAAAAAATTCATGCTTCAAAAACAAACAGGCCTAATTACCTCTCCATTTCCACTAAGAAGATGTCTATGGTATTCTTTGAAAGCAAAATCCTAGTGTCTTTAGATTTCCAATTGTTTTCTTTTTAAGTAGCCTGAAATTGATCTAGCTTCTATGTTGAGATCTGCAAAAATTATATATAAATATGTGTTCCTTGTCTTCAAGAGACTTGCTGATTTGGGTTACTTAAGAGTGGTCCCTTTAAGGTTTCTAGGTTTTTGGCAGTAATGGAGGTAATATCTAGATTTGTTTTTGTTTTTTAAAGATAAAATATCCAGAAATACCAGTGGGAACTACATTAAATAACTGGAGTTGATGCATTTCAGTGCTTTCCAATTTCCTGGGTCTCATATATCGATGATATATTATAACAGATATGACATATTATAAAATATAAGTATATTATATATATCATAAAATAAGAGTGGAGAGCTCTCGGCTCTGTGTTTACCTTCCCTATTTCAATTTCTAGATATTTTAGTCACCAATCCATCACTTTCTATCTTTTCACAAAACCTTAAACAGACAGCATGTCTTTTGGCTTATCAACAGGAACACGAAATTCTACGTATAGTGAAACGAAAGCATTTAGAAATGATAACTAAAACATATAAACTAATAGACATTAATGTAGTCAAGAAGAAGCAATGTGAATGGATTATTCATTCATATTAACTTCAAGTCACATATGAGAAACACCACCCTTTCCTGAAAGAAATGTTTGAGGCCAAGGTGCATATATGTTTACTTCATTATAATTATGAGCCAAAGGAAAGCCAGACGTGCTCCTATATCATAACAAAATAAAATATTAAACCAAACTCTCTTTAGCTATGATGGGAGACTATTACAATTAAAGCTACATATCCGTGAAAACAGAGAATTAGGACTGAGATGAGCCCATTATTTATTCCATTGTGTAAAGCCATTCACTGATTATAGACCCCCAAGGCCTGAGGTCCTTTACAGATGAATTTTCAACATTATTTCTATATTTCTTGATTTAATGAACTAAAACACATCTTTAATACAATCTGAAAGTAGTAGTTTGAGATGTTTAACTTCATATAATCTTTTTTAAACAGAGGACTAAAAAATAAGAAAAAAGCTATATGTAAAGTTATTTATTAAAAAGGATAATCAGGTTTGCATATTTTATATTTAGCAGCTTCTAATGAAAAAATGAATGTCTAGTTGTATTTTAAAAATATAGGCCTGCCTGGATGAAATAAATATAAATTCTATAATAGTAATTTGAGGAGTATTAGATATATTTTATGTCATGTATTTTGATAAATAATTTTTAGAGATCACTCTAGGTTATTAAAAACTTTTTCCTTTGAATATATTCTGTGCTGATAAAAATTTATGAGCAATAAAATAACTAAATAAAGCAAAGAAAATGGACAATGTAACAATTATGAAACTTTAAAATATAAAACAACAGCCAGGCACTAGTGGCTCACAACTGTATACCTAGCTACTCAGGAGGTTGAAATCTGAGTATCATGGTTGAAAGCAAATCAGGAATGAAAGCCTGTGAAACTCTTACTTCAAATTAACTACTAAAAAGGCCAGAGTGATGTTGTGGTTTAAGTGGTAGAGCACTAGCCTTGAGCTAAGCCCTCAGTTGAAGTAGCAGGTCCAGCAAAAATTAAAAATAAAATAAATCCAACAACAACAACAACAACAACAAAACATCCATTATTGAATTATGGTGATGGTCTCTATTTTTCTGAAGTGTATTTATTGCTTTTCAATTATAATCCTTTGCTCTATTACTTACATTTTCTTGGCAACCAGAAATATGCTTACACACACACACACACACACACAAACACACACACAAACACACCATATACAGTCATTTGCATTTATACATATGCACGTATATGTTCATCCTAAACAAATAAATGTCATATGATAAAAATAAGCTTGGGATTTAAATTATTTTCTTTCTTTCTTTTTTTTTTGGGGGGGGGTCCATTTGTGGGGACTGAACTCTGGGCCTGGGCGCTGTCCCTCAGCTCTTCAGCTCAAGGCTAGCGCTCTACCACTTGAGCCACAGAGCCACTTCCGGCTTTTTTCTTTTTGCTTATGTGGTGCTGAGGAATCGAACCCAGGGCCTCATGCATGCAAGGCAAGCGCTCCACCACTGAACCACCTTCCCAGCCCTATTTTCTTTCTTATACTATTTATTTCCTAACCAGGATGGGGAGGAAGAAATAAGTCAAAATGAGATAAAACATAAGAAATGAAGGTTGAGCATATGGCTCAATTGATTAGCACCTTCCTAACTAGCTGCTACATCCTAAGTTCAAACCCTGTTCCTCTACAATCAACAAATCCAAACCCAAATAATCCACATAAAAAAGATAAACATTCACTTAAAAAAGGGTACTTTCAATGAAAAATAGAAATAAAAAAGCATAACCTAAAATTCAGATAAGCAAGGGAAAGGTACATTGGGAGGGGTGGGTGAGAACATTGAAAGGGGTGATAATGATCATGATGCACTGTATTCATACACTGCTTCAGTGAATGCCAACTCCTTTGTATAGCTACTCAAATATAAAAAAGTAGAAAACCATTAACAAAAGTAAAAAATAAATTACTATATATATTTACTCTTAACTTGTTCTATCTATTAAGTTAAACATTGAAAAAAAACTTGAAAATATACACATCATACAAACATTTCTTTATCTTCCTTCTTAAAGTAGCATTGGAAGGACATGGAAAGAACATGCGTAGAGACATAGGAGCCAATGTCCATTTTCCCATGGCTGACCATCCTACCTGTATATTTTGCTACTTTTTCCTACAGAAGTTCAAATTAAATGGAAGTATCACAATAAATTTGACCATGGGCAGTTCCTACATTAAAATGATGCTCACCATATACATTCATTAGAACAAACTTCACTTTATTGAATACATTGATGTTTTAAAGAAATTGTTATCAATTTGTGTAAAAAAATGCATATATATGGGCATACACTTGTGTGAATATTTGCTATACCTATGTTTAAAAAAATGAGGATATTCCAGATAGCTTTCTACCACTCTTAGGACACAGGATTTATTAAATAATCATAAAAGACTTGACACATCTTGTCACAAATAAAATGTAGGTCATACCACTTAGCCAAATCCTTGGGCTTTGGTGCTTTAGGCAGTAATGGAATTTCACATGGGCCCTAGGATCATAGGAAACAACCAGCCACTAACGAAGTGACAGTAATGTCCTTACCGCCTTGGTGAAGGTTGCCTGACTTACCAGCAGCATCCTGCATTTGACGCCGTGCCACTTTCAGACCAGCATACTCTGCCGCTGCTGCAACAGCCTGGGCGAAATCAGCGTCGGTGAAAAAGGAGCCATCAGAAGAACTAACACTGGAGCGACCACTGGAAATGTTGTCCTCCTCTGAGGCTGAGCCCCAGCCATTGATCATAGACCCAGTGACAGAGCTCTCCAGGTCGCCCACACTTGAGGCTGGGGTCTGCTCCAGCCCACGCAATAAAAGCCTTCTAGTTTGCATTTTGGCGACTTCCATGTCGGCTTCATCTTCCTCCTCCTCTGGTGCATCCGTATCCATGTCTGAGACCAGAGGTCCAGAAATGTAGCCATAGGTATGTGGTGGGGAAATTGGTCTTGGTGGTGGAGGAGGGCTCACTGGCTGTCTTCTGCATGAAGATAAAATTTGGTTCAGCTCAATTCATGACTTAAGACACAAGACAATAAGTGGAGTTCACAAGTACACAGGTATGATCTTAGCTGCTAATAAGGAAATCAATAAATAATAAATAAAACCTTACGTCTAAGCTTGTTTTTATTTTGAGCCAAGGACTCTACAAGATTACATTTTCATTTAAGTTTAAAAGAACTCTCCTAAGCTATTTCTCAATATGTTTTATTGTTTGACTTCTGTTCAGTTAAAAACAAAGGAAATGATAGTTATTTAGGGGACATATGCCTATGTATATGTCTCAAAGAGTTTCCAATGTTATCAATTACTTACTATTTAGTGCCAATGACAACAGTTCAATTCATAAACATTCGTTTTGTTTTCTAACTATTCCAAGACAAATAAGTCAGTCATTTTGACTATTATAATTAAAATTTCACAGGATTAAATAAATTCAGCATAGGACACAATTTCTTTTGCATTTCATTCTACTTAAAAAGCTTTGAGACCTAAGAGCATTTTTTCCCTCTGATTTAATCATTTATGAGATTCACTAATGGTTGTTAGATATTTTAAATACTACTAATTTTATTGTAATTCTATCTAGCTGTCTTATGTATTTGTTCAACTATGTATTTAGCAGTATTTTTTCTAAAATTCTGGAACCAAAGATTAGGACAAAATTAAATATTCTACAATCTAATATCACAGAATTACTGATAACAGATTTTGACCATGTCTCTATAGATTCAGAGGAAATTAGTCAGTCTTTTCATAGCCCCACCCAACATGATCATCCACAGTGAATATAAGATAACTGAGAAGGCAGAGAACATCTTCCTTTTTAGTGGGAAGCAATATAATAGAAGTAAGTTTTTGCCAATAGAAAAGAATGTCAAGAAACTACTGAATGAGGAGCAAGAAATAATAATAGTAATAGTAATAATAATAATGATTGATTAATGACTTAATAGTCTCAATTCTCTCAAATCAAGGTGAAAGAGATGATGTGATAGGGACAATAAAAAGAAGGGTCAAAACAGCACTTTGTCAAATAGATGAATTCCACAGAAGCCTGCCAAACTGAATCCTATTGTTGAAGGGTTTAGGATCTCATGTCATCTGGTGACCAGTGCAGCTTAGAAGCATAGGATAAAAATGGACTGAATGATGGTCCATTTGAACATGTGTGTAAAACATTCAAGGACTACAAATGTCTACAGACATTGCCCAGGAATGTGGTTTTCACCTGTGGGGTAAGTTTGTGGTAGCACTCCTCCTTCTCCACTATTATGACACTCATACATAATATAACTTGGGCTAACCAAGAAGAAGAATGGCTCTTCACTTAGTTTGCCCCTTACTGTTACTTCTTCACTCCTTAAGCATCTGAAAGAGGAAAATTAGGAGTAGACGGAGTCTAAAACAAGGATATAGCTATATTCCAGGCCACTAAAGCTATAGACGTTACAAAAGATCTTTGGGAATCTATGGCTAAGACTTTAAATGAATAGGATTGGTGGGAAATTAGAAACAAAATCATGTCGGCTTTGGTCAAAAGCAGCTAAAGTCAAAACAATATACAATGAGCTTAAGTAACCTGTGATAGAGAGGTTGAACTAAGTCAAAATTTGAGCATCCTGGATATTTGTTTGAAGAAGACTTTATTCTGCATCTAATCTCAAACTTCCGTAAAGCTATTTGATTAGTGAAAATTGAATGCTCTAAAATAAATGATTATTAACTAAAAATAAATATTACTAAAATGGTACAACTAACTTACTAACCAGTTACTTTGTAGTTAAGTGTACTTTATGATGTTAATTCTCAACTTTCTGATTTACTTTTTAAATGATTGTTTTATATATAAGGACAATGAAATTCCAAGTTTGCCAAAGTTCCTTAAACTCATATACATCAATTACAAAACTGAAACTGAAATTTTCTAAGCTCATGCCCTTCATTCAAGGAACAATATTATCACACATATACAAAACCACACACACACACAAATACATACATTTATGTATATATAGTCCATGTGAGGTATGTTTCGTATAGACATGCATTAAAAATGCCAGAAATGAAAATAACATATACTGAATAAGTAAGTACATGTAAATATATTATACATGTAAGCAATTGTATACCTTTACATACATACATACATATATATGCATATACATACATATATAGTTCTCTAATATAATGCATGGTTTCTCATTTCTGGGTGGCATTTAGTGTGCCTGTGTGTGGCACTAGAAGAAATATGAAAAATGTGCCAAAGCTGAAGTTATTTAAGAGATTAAAACAGATAATTGGTTCAATGTGGTGTGTTATACACAAAGAGGAAAACCATTGTTTAATTTGGAATGCAATAAAATACCATACTTAAAAGTTAATTTGCAGTCTTTGTCAGCATGCCTATCCACAATTACACAAAAACTTCTATTTTTTTAAAGACATGTGAGACTTCTTAGCACAAAAGGGATTATTTTGTCCATCAATAAAGTAAAGCAGAATGGCCAAGTTTGCTATGAAAGGAGGCCAGCATTGTTATGTTTGGAGAATTCACATTCTGGAGGGCAAAAATACCTTTGTGTTAAACAAGGGCTGGCTTTTCAGTACTACCACCCCATACAAATTCTGAGAAGAGACAGAAATTATTCAAACCATCTGTAAGTAAGGGCAGCCCAGAGAATGTGTGATAAACATGCACAGTTTGAAATATGTAATATATTCTATTTGAAAACAAAAAGCTATTTCAGGATGCTGCACTCAAGTGGGGCTTGTCGCAAATGAACCTCAGCCCTCTAGATTCCTCCCCCTGAGGGGTTTCAGCATCTCCTGAAATAATGTACAGCATAAGATGGTGACTCACAGCACTCTTGGCTCCTGAGAAAATGATGCCTTCATAAACATGTTCAAGGGAAAAGGAGACATTCCACTAATTTATGAGACCGAGTGTTTATGTAGTTCGCCATACAGCACTTACCACACAAAAGACAAAAAGAGAAAAAAAAACACATATATTTAAGAGTTTTTTTCTAACAAAGTGTAGTTTCAATTCTTCATATAATTAACTATTATTTACTTTGAACATATTACAATATATTTAATTTTACTTTGCTTTCTCACTTTCATTTCTTTCCAAGATATCATATTGAACTCATCTATACAACAAAATCTGCGATTAAGTTTCTTATTCTACATGTAAAAATAAATTTTTACAGTTCAAGATATTTATACTAAGTATCAACAAATGCAAACAGTAGAAGACACTTTTTTAAAACAGTAGGCAGAAGTTAAATTATATTACTCTCATTAGAACTGTCTATAAAAAGAGAAGGAAGATTCCTATTATCTGCTTAAAACTATCTGCTTAGATAAAAAAGAAAATATCCAAACAATTATATAATTTCACTATGTATAGTAGTGTAAATCATTAAAGAGTATCTAATCAATATTTTGTGCTATAATAACTTCAGTATATATATATATATATACACATATTTATGTCATTGGATTTATATATGTTCCTAATCAAGAAGCACGAAATGATAAATGAATTTATTCTTTAAATGCTTACAGTACACATAATGCAATAAAGATTCTCCTATGTTTTCACACAAACAGCTATAAAAACACCAGCTATAAGAGTTTGTGGGATATTTACCACTCTAAACCATGTCAAGATTCAATCTGAAGGTGTATGAATTGAATAAAATAATTGCATATCTGGGTATGGAAGAATATATTTTGCAAAATGTCCATAACAATAACTCCCATTCCAAATGATTTTCTAAAATGAATACTATCATTCTCCCATTGAGAGAGTGAGTTTCCTTCTACAATTGGATCTATATTGACCTACCACTGGGGCCCAGTTGTGAATATGCTTCACAAATAGATTGAAAAATTTCTGTCTCTCCTTTCTTCAACCCAGCTGCCATGTGAGAAATGGCACTAACCTATATTATATTCTGAAAAGCTCAGGCTGTGTGGTAAGACCCTGGAGGATAAAACACCTGTAGAGACAGAGAGAGGCCAAGGAGTATAAAAACATGAGAATATGAATGAAAATTTAACTTGGAAGAAAACCAACACTGCTAAAACCACATAGAATAGAGATGAACTGTTCAGCCGAGACTTCAGAATCTCTGCCTCATGGGATTATCAATAGAATACAACAGTTGTTTTAGACCACTGAGTTTTAAAATAGTTGGTGAGATAGCAACAAAGCAGGAACTTGGACCTTATGAACTCAGTTGAATAAAATATGTATGTCATAACAATGCAGTTCTGAGTAGAGTGTGATGGGAACACAGAGTGTCTTCATAGCCAATAGCTGTGATATCAGAGGAATAGGGTCTTCCATTTATTATTGAATCTAAAGAATGTTGGCTCAAAAATGAGAGGGGAATAATGGCACTTTTGGATGATAAGAGAGCGCATGCAAAGACCTTGAGGTGAACAAGAACTGTGCTCATTCCAAGAAGTCTAAGTAACCAAGTGTGAAGACAACACAGACAGCAGGGGGAAGGGATGGGAAGGAGATGAAAGGCACAGAGGGTCAGACCATATAGGGTCCTGAATGCTACATTAAGAATCTTCTCATTCTTCTAAGAGAAATGGGATATCATTGAGAGATTTTAAGCAATGGAGGGACTCATTCATTATTGCATTTTAGGAAAATGCCTATGCACAATTGCTCTATAGTAGCTTAGACTGGAGTAGGGAACAGGGATAAAGGCAGTAAGACCACTTAGTGGGGCATTACTATAATGAGGGCAAGAGAAAATGGCTGTCAGAACAAGGGAAAGTGCATTTATGGATGGAGATAACGTGTATCATTCAGAGTGGTATTTAGGCAATAAAAACCTTTAGGAACATGTATTTGGATATGTGGGATTGAAGCTCTGAAGAGAAACAATTCTTTCTCTGTAATGAAGCCAACATTGAAGAAGCAAAGAATAATAAGAAACAAAAATCAGCCAGAAATGGAGCAAACATTTTGGAGGGCATAATAGACCTGAGAGAGGTTAATGAATCAATCATGGATGAGAGTCCAACATTGTTTAAAAAAATAAAGAAAGGTAGATACAATTTAAATACTAACAGTAGGTAATACATTAAATAAATTTATAGTATACAGTTAATACAAGTGTCTATGTTAAAAAACTTATTAACACAGGACATGAGATGGTTGAATGAAAAAAAAAGAAGCTGCTGGAATAATACAAGAAAATCATGAATTTAAAGTAATATGAGAATACATAGAGTTGAAGGATGGAGGATATTTGCTCATCTATAAACAGTTACTTTCTGAATACATAGATCATTGTTACTAAATATACTTTCATTTTAACTATCTGTATGGTTCAACAGATACTGTACAGAGGGGTTACAGTTACATGAGCAAGGTAATGAGAACATTTCCTGTCAAGCAGTTACACCCTCCTCTGTTTTCCCCCTACTATTCCTTCCTTCCCCATCTCCCCAGCTCCTCCCTCCCCTCAATCCCCCCCACCCTTTAAGTTGTAAGGTTCAACTTCAACATAGTGCCTTGTACTTCTCATTGTTACAATAGGTCAATCTGTATCCTTGTTTCACAATTTTATTATTCCCTTCTAGTCCCCCAAATTAGAAAAATGTATATACAAGATATAGGGCATTGGAATCAAATACAGTGAAAACAGGGGTTATACCATGGAGGAAGAACTTTTGTTAGAAAATGGAAAGACTTGGAAAAAATTACATTAAGTGAAGTAAGCCAGACCCAAAGAAACATAGTCCCATGGTTTCCCTTATTTGCAATAACTAGTAAAGATCTAGGATAATCTTAACAGACAAGCAGAAAAGTTCAAAAGCTATGTACATAAGACCATGTAAGATGATGTTAAGCAAAATGAATCCCAAGATAGGGACACAAAAGGTTTTTTTTTTTATCGTCGTTGTTTTTAATGTATTATGGTTCAACATTTTCTATAGTAAACATATAGAATATACACTCATCATTTAAAAAACATTTAGCAGTTTTTAATTTTTAATGAACTTTTATAGACATTTTATTAGTGCTATTTCCAGAAATGATTCTGGCAAATCCATACTTCCTTTGTGAACAGTGGGCCAAATACTTAATGCATTTCCTGATTATATGTGTCCATTTCATCAAGCATTTATTATTCTAAAACAGTAAGAAGTAGTTCACTGCCAAATTCTACCACATACCAGATTACTTATCAAATATTGGAAAGAAGCATATGAAACACAAAGACATGAGTTCTGTCCTGGGGGGAGCTTTGAATTTACAGATATGGATAGTGAATGCAAAGCAACGCAAAAGCCAGTTAGCATGGTGACAGAGATGTGAACAAAGCTTCTAGAAGACTAGAAAGAAGGTTGGCTGGATTTTGTCAGAAAACTAGAGGAAAGCTCCACAGAGAGTGACACTTGAGAAGGACTTGGAAAGAGGAAAAAAGGTTGGCTAGAAAATCATATGATAGCATATGTAAAACCCTGGCCTCATTGACAACTTTCAAATAAATTCAGGGAGCTTCAAACAGACTTAAGATGAGAAGAGTGTGTGAAAGGAATGGGAACAAATAAATAAGTAAAGGGGAAAGGATTGTAAAAGTCTTTGAACCTAGGCTGAACAGTGCAATCTGACTTAATGAAGGAAACATCTAGACTTGTTTGCAAAGAAAGAACCTGAGTATGGAGAAGGGAGAAGACAATTGAAGATCCTTTCAACTGCGTGGTAGTATGTCAAGAAATAGAGACTGAGAGCTTGTTGTTATAGGAATAAAAACCAAGGAATAAAATCATGAGCTATTTTGGAGTTATCACTAAAGGAATTTGGTCTATTAGTTGAGTCATGGAATAACATGAAAGTAACAGGAGATAATACAAAATAGAATAACTTATTTTAAAATAGACTATTTAAAAAAAAAAAACAAAACAATTTTCCAGTTGGGCACCAGTAGGTCACACTTGTAATCCTAACTACTCAGGAAGCTGAAATCTGAGGATCATAGTTTGAAGCCAGCCCAGAAAGGAAAGTCTGTGAGATTCTTATCTTCAATAAACTACTCAAAAGAAAGTAAACCAAGCACTGGTGGCTCACTCCTGTAATCCCAGCTACTCAGGAGGCTAGATCTGAGGATCGAGGTTCAAAGCCAGCTCGGGCAGGAAAGTCCGTGAGACTCTTATCTCCAATAAACCACTAGAAAACTGGAACTGGTGCTGTGGCTCAAGTGGTAGAGTGCTCACCTTGAGCTGAAGAGTGCAGGGACAAGAGTTCAAGCCCAGAGTTCAAGCCCCATGGCCAACCAAAAAAAAAAAAAAAAAACACAAAGAAAAAAAAAAGTAGCAAAAGAACCTCAGGCACAGCATAAAGTTCCTGAGTTCAAGCCACAAGACTGTAAAAAATGATTAAAAATAAAATTTCTTATACTTTTGCTATTTTTACTATATTTATCAAATAAATGATGGTTGATAATCCAAGTTAAGACAGCCATTAGGTAATCATGTCCAAGTATATAGTTTTTTGTCTTTTACTATTCTTTGAGTTTACTTCTAGTTATTCTAATTATTATAAATGAAAGAAACCATGCAGCCTATGTTTCTGTTTACTTAATATAATTTTTTCAAAATATTTACATTTCCTTATGAACAGAGCAATGTTATCCATTGTGATGGAAGCATAGAATTCTATTGTAGGTATATATACCACATTTTCTTGATTCATTCATCTACTAAACATTCACACAGTCAGACCAAAGGAGGACATTCTTAGGAGAGGATCACAAGGGCTCAATAGCTATGTGCATATGATCATATAAAATGATGCTCATTGAAATGAACTCCAAGAAATGGAGACAAGAGTTTTTTTTTTAAAATTGTATGCATTGCTGTTCTTTTCTTTTCCTTCTTCTTCATTTGTTTTATCCCTTTTGTTTTGATTTCTGTACACTTTGTCCTATATGTAAGAGGTTTTTTTGGATTTGGGAAGGGGTAGGGGAAGCACGGGAACAGTGGGACAAAGGATGAGCTAATTCAGGAGTGATACTCATTAGACATTATGTTAAACATGAACCATACAACTTGCGGGGGGAAGGAGAAGAGAGGGAAAGCCTGGGAGAAAATGAGGGAAGGGGGTGACACTGTTCAAAAAGAAATGTACCTATTACCCAACTTTTGTAACTGTAACCCTTCTGTACATCACCTTTCCATATGTGTGTGTGTGTGTGTGTGTGTGTGTGTGTGTGTGTGTGAAAGTTAGCCATTAAGTAGGAAAAAAGAATAAATTAAAAAAAGTTTCACTGAAAAGATTAATTTTGATTCGAACACATGAAGATGTCTAAGTGAAAGTCACAATTGTACTCAAGAAAATGGTGAGTTCAACATAGTGTCTTGTACATCTCATGGAACTTTATAATTTTGGGGGCGGGAAGGGAGGAGTTGGGGAGGGAAGGGATGGTAGGCGAAAAACAAAGGAGGAGGTAACAATGCACGATAGGAAATGCACTCATTACCCTACTGAAGTAACTATAACCTCTCTGTACAGTATTTATACAATAAAAAAGATACATAAAAAAAAAGAAAAAGAAACAGTGAGGTCTAGTTGCATACATAATCAGCCATCAGAAAATTTCAAGTAACAGTGAACTAGCTAACTGAGTGGTATATAGGATGAGGATGTAAGGTTAACTATTATTTGTTGAATACTTTCCCTACTTGAGAAACTTAATGTACATTATCTCACTTGATTCTCACAAGGATCTGCCAATTTGCCATCACTGAAGAAAGCTTAACTGTGATAAAGACTAAGAAGGCTTTACATTTCACCATTAGGAGACTGCTTTCATCAAGCTGACAGAAGCCAGAATGCAATGGGCTAAAGTACAGGAGGGGGGGGAGTCAATAGGAAGGAAGTAGCCTAAAAATACTAAACAGTAGGAGGCCATGGAATTAGTAGAGATGGCTAAGGGAAGTAGTAAATAATAAAGCAAGAAATAAGTTTAAAGACAAATGATAAGATTAGAATGAACTGATCTTTGTTTGCCAGGAAGATGGAAAGGATTTTGTAACGGAAAACACAGGAATAGACTAGCCAAAAGGAAGAAGCGGTTATCACTAGCAATACAGAGAGAATAGAAAGGAAACAGATAGTTTTAGATAATGAAAGAAGGTATTTCTGAGCTTAATAGTCTCTATTAGACTATCTTTCTTTTCTAATAAGAATAGGAGAGATGGCTCTTGACCTTAGTAGAGGAAAGAAAGGGTTCATGTGCTCTCAATCTTCCTATTATTCCAAAGGTTAATAGTATTAAATTTAAATAAATGGCCATCCAACCCCCTCCCCTTGTCACACAAAATAAGTTTTAACTACTTTTTTATTCTAGCGTATGATTTGAATTTATTAATAACCTCTTAATGATATAATAGTTCATAATAGTCTTACATATTCCTTTTCAGTCTACACAGAAAAATTCAAGAACCATAAAGTAGAATGTATTATACTTTCCAGAATATTGAAGGAAAACCTTCTGTGGCAAATAATATAGTCAGTTTCAAAGGATATTAAGAATATGGGAAGGCATAGATACATAATATAATGTATCCAGGGCAATAAAATAGTACAAACAAAATTATCTGCAATGCACAAGAGCTAACACATTCAGTAACAGCTTTTATGTCATAGAAATGACAAGTGTCAACATTATATGCAATAAAAATGTATTGTTTGGTGATGCTCAATCTATAGTCTAAAATAGTCTGTGCATACCCACACATGCACATAGATACACACATGATTTAGTAGCCTGGAGAAAACATTCCATCTATTATCTAAGCCAAAATAAGAGCATCTGAGTCGAACATAAAATGAATGTAACAAACTCATCTTCCAGTAACGTTACAGCTGTGAGAGAAAAAAAATATATGAGCTTAATTTTATTTTCTGACTTGCCTATACATAAGGAAAACTTATGTAAGGGACATGTTATGGAATTAGCAAACCGTGTGTTTCTGAATTATCCTAATGCTTACTCTAATACCCTAATAATTATCCTAAGTGGGTGAGTATCAGTGAATATTATTCTATGCCTACCCATTCAGGGATCATTTAACCTAATGTGATAGTCAACAACATTGCTGGACAGTATTGTAACCATGCAACTTGTAAATTAGTTGGGACAGTGTTGATATTGCCACTGTGAGGGGAAATAATCTGATAGGTTGGAACCCATGTTATTAGTACCATACCTCCTTTCTGGTTGGTGCTGCACATGGCCAATCTCCTCTGGGCAATCCTGTAACATTGGCTGGAGTTCCTCCTGTGGGGAAGGGGTCAAAGTGGCAGTGGACTGATGGCTGTAGGAAACAGCAGCTGGAGAAGATGCTGCTCCTCGCACAGGGGGTGTAGGGCCTCTTTCATCTTCTTCCTCTTCTAATTCATCTTGTTGCAAGTACATCCTTGCTGGCGGTACAGGGCATGGCATTTCTTGTTCATAGCTATGACAGATTATAAGAACATATTGACTTACTTCAAGTTTCCGATTAAATGATTTGTACAGTGAGTAAAATATCAGCTTTGAATAGTTTATTTCAAATCTATTCTTTGAATAGCTTTTCAAAAATGATTCAAATTGGAATAGTTTTTTCAAATTTCTCAAATTAATGAGATATTGTTTAAAATATCTCACAGTTAACACAGATTGATGAATGACTACTAATTTATTTCCTCTGAGATTCTGTACTTTCGTGAACACATTTTATCTTTATAGGCTCAGGTTTCACGCAATAAAGAAATCTACTGGACCTAGTTTAATTTCGTATATCTCAGATGTATTTGGTATATTTTGTTCCTCTACTTCAATTTGTTCTCTTATTTAAAATTGATATCTCAGATTGCCCAAGATGAAGTTCTAAACTCTGGATACAAGTACTCTCACTCCATCCAAAGGAAGATGCATTGGAAATCAACTTTAATCCAATACAATCACCTTTTTCTCTGAACCTGTAAACGATCACTATTTCTTTAGTTGGACATGAAAAAACAAGTTGGTTTGTATTTGGGATGATGAGGGAAAAGACAATGCCCGTGAAGAATGAAATGCCCTTCACCTCTTCTGAGAGCTGTGAGGAAAACAAGATGAATCTGGGGGAAATTCAGCCTCTTCTTCACCCTCCATGCTATGGGCCTGTCAATGAGAATGGTTCTGATGTACTGCATTCTATAAATTGTACTTTGCTACCACAAATCCCTACTCATTCTCTATTACGTTACCTGTCTTGTTGCTCTTAACTCAGGAGAGTTGATGTTCAAATAATGTGGATGCTTTGTACCTTACTTTATTTTCTAATCCTAATAGCTCACCCTTTGTCATTCTTTTCTATATACATTCATTGTTATAAAGTAACATAGCAGTTTGATCACTCATCAACCAGAAATCATGTAGAACATTGCTCCTTTTTCTCTTCTCTCTCCAACTGTTCACCAATTCATCTCCTTCTATAAAATCTCTTGAGTCTCTTCCTTATTTTTATCTGCTACATGTGTTACTGCATTAATCTTTTAATTGATCTCTTTGCCTCTGGTCACTCTTTTCTTAAAATCTTCATATTGCTTCAAAATTACTTTACTATAATGCACAGCACTCTTGGGTGATTCATTTGCTCCAAAATAATAAATGGCTCTGTAATTGCCTAGAGAAAAAAATGCCAATGCAAGACATTCACGTCTCAGCATAATCTGGTTTGCATTTGCTTTCGAAGCTTCCTCTCACTCCCTGCCATGTGTTTCATGTTAGATCTCCAGGAGTCCACAGCTCTGTGTGGTCTTTATGTCCCTGAAACTCTCCTCTTAATTGAGAACCTTCTCATGTGACAAGGTTAAGAACAACCAGCAAAGCTTCTTTCTTCCCAGTTAAAATCATTCTTTCGGTTTGGCCTATAGTGATATCTATAATTCTTGTTTTTAATTATCTAAATCAGCATACTTCATTTTAAGTCTACTTGTGTAAACCAAAATAGGAGCAAATGTATCCAAATAGCTGGGAGAATCAAGCTTTAAAACACAGCTGAATTGATCTTTGCTATTTCAGACTCCTTATTTTCAAGTTCACCGACTCAGTAAAATATATTTATAATCTCCCAAATAAGTACTGGTGACATTTTCATGGCCATCTCCACAAACGGACCCAAAATCTGAGCCCATGACACGAATATGCACAGCTGATGTAAAACAACATTATCCTGCTTTCTTTTGTCACTGTTCCGATGATACCTAAGGATCGATTCTTCTATCACAGCTTAGTTAGAGCCCCACATTTTGAATTATTTTTTGGTTTCCTGTTTAAAACAGTACCTAAAATCAGTACTGAAGTGTGATTCCATGTTCATAAGCACAAGAGTTCTGTGATATGCCTTATTTCTGTGAGAGATGAATTTTTCTGAGTAATGACATAGTGTTGTTGGCTGTGTTTCATGTTAATGAACAAATATATATTAAATAAGGTATCTTTCATCAGAGCACACATAAAACATGGTTCTGTACTGACAAAAAAGTAATCTAAATTCATATTTACCCTAGGAACAATGGTTCAGTATTTGCTAACTCAGTGTTTGCAACAATTTCATTAGAAGTAGAAGTACCAGTATATCATTATTGTTGGATTTTTAGAATAGTGAAAAATATAAGGCGACCCTAATATGTATTTGTGAGAAAGTAGAGAAACAAAGTTTGAATGATTCTTACAATGGTACAGTGTTATAATAATTAAAATTAATGGTATACCTCAACTTATAATAGTTATGATAGTTGTAATTTTGACATATGTCACATTACTGAAGGGTATTACAGAATTGTCAGTTAACAAAGTTTGGTGTTTATGGATTCTGTAGTACAGGTGTTAGCCAACTATGGACTATGGGAAAAATCTGACCCATGGGCTAGCTTTGCATAGTCACATGCTAACAATGATTTGTGCATTTTAAACTATTGTACAATCAAAGATATAAAGCACATGGAACATAGGCTGAATCCCACAGTAACCTTATGAAGTATGGATAACAAGGACTGTGTATAAATACATTTGTATAAAACATGACTTGATTACTTTGATTAAAATTATTGGAGAACAGTATATATTCTTTGAATCTGAGTAGAGTGGAACTGGAAAACACTTGTGTTTGTGTATGTGTGTGTATATGTGTATGTGTGTGTATATGTGTATGTGTGCATGTGTGTGTGTGTGTGTGTGTGTGTGTGTGTGTGTGTGTAGAAAAAATTAAGTATTTTTATTTCTAGTTACTGGAAAGACAATTTTCAGGTAGATTTTAGTTTTAGGTAGTAAATTTTATATGTCATGTGAGTTCTTGGTTCTGCTGTGAAGCTGATGTTGTGTTTACTTTGGTAGTACCATGTTTAGTTGGACATCTCCTAGAGATGGTTCAATGTTCTAAGGTTTTTCATGTGAACTATTTTCACTTATTAGCTCCTTTTGATGATCAATGCTAACAAGTTTTAATTCCCTCCATTTCCAGCACAGCAGGAGTATCTAAGGAAAAATAGTTTTCAGAACACCATAACATGGCACGTAACATGTGCTCCTAGGTTCTAAAACATGCATTGTTGGTGACCAAAGAGTTCACACAAGCTGGATGACACAGTCCACTGCAGAATGACACTAAGTAGATGCACTCTGTTTCTCCAACACTGTAAACCTCACCAGAACGTTGCTGTGCTGAATACAGGAGGCAACTTGAACAAAATAGTTAATACTTGTGTTGTTGCTAGACATTTCTGAACATAGAAAAGTTACAGTTACAACACCATGCAGTATCACCTTTTTCTTCCTCCATTATACCCTTATGAAGCCATCATCATAGATGTGGCCCAATGCTGACTGAAATGACTCTCACCGGTGCACAAAGCACAAAATGACACATATAGTTCTATACACCTGAACTCAGTCGGGTGATTTTACATAGATGTGTGTAAACACACATGTTCACACAAAAATGTGTGCAAGATTGTTCATAAAGAATCTTCTAAATATGAATTCTTCTTTTTTGGGGAGGCAACCTTGAAGAGGGTTTATGGTCTGATGTCAACACTGTCCATCCAAAGAAGCAGCCTCTTGGCCATCTAGTTTGAGAATGGCTTGTACTGGTTTAAATAGTCACACGGACTTCTATTTGATGTCTCCCTACCTTTCATCTACACAAACACTGTATTCTTCACTGTTGCTGTGTGGAGGAGGATGTGCTGGCGGGGGAGGAAGCAAGTCTGCCCAGTTCATTCCTCCTTGTTTTGGTACCTTGGGTGTTCGTGCCCCTTTCTTGTGCCCTTGACTCCCTAGAAGAGAAATAAAACATACTTCTTTTATTTCTAGCTTTAAAAAATGTTTCCATTGTCCCGAAGTTAATTAATTCCAGCAAAAATGATCTTATAATTTATAGAGAGGGAGATAAGATACAGTTTTCCTCATTAATTTTAAACAGAATTTTGAATAAGTGGAAAAGCAAAATACTGCCAAGTTTAACAGGAAAATACATAGCAAAGAGAGCAATACAAAAGCAAAAATGAATTTTACGAGTCATATCACTAATAGTGATCTTCCTACAGCAATTAATTGTATTATGGATTATCATCTAAAACAAATGAGCTGTAGACATATTTTCTGGCGTGCCTTTCTATTATTTAATTGCTGAAACCTAAACTACAATATGATACAGATATGATCTATTAGAGTTTCACTGTTGCATTAAATCACTGAATATATATATAATTTGTACTTGTCCATTGAAATGGTTTAAGCACAATTAAATTACTAGTTTTCTTTAGAAAAGAAGGCGGAGAAGGATATAATTGCTAGAAGAACTAATATAACTAATGACAAAAGAGTCAGAAAAATGTTCTTTCAAGAAGTGTTTTCAGCCGTTCTTTCAATAAAATTAGAATTTCCAGTAAAAAAAAAACCAATATAGTTGGAGATTAGTAGTTTGAAGCAGCTCAGTGCTTCAAGTTAGGATTTTGGAGTTGGCATATTCTTTAATCATTGAAAGCTGTACATATAATACTCATCTTTTTAAATTTTTTGGATCAAAATATATTTGGGGACAAAATACTCCTCAACTATTATATATTACAGGTTTACATATAATTATCAACCATGAGTTTGCAGTTAATTTTTTTCTCATATGACCTCTTTGTATTAGTGTATTATCTTTAACTTTTTTAACCCTAAGTGAATCAGCTACAATCACATGGTGAATAAAACAGGTCTTAGCTTATACAAAGAGTCTTTGCTTAAAGTTACTGGGAGTTTTCAGTCAATGGCATTATTTGTCATACCAGATATTCTTACATGTCAAGTGTATGTAGGGGTGTGGGGGGGAACAGGAGGGTAAAGAACTGGCTGTTACTACTATGCTATATTCTTTGTCTCTGTTCTTTATTTCTTCACTTGTATCAAGATGACATTAACCAATGTCTTCTCTTGATTTCCTGACACATGTGAATCATTAATCACCCCAGCAGCCTTAAGAAGGTTAACATCACTGGGTGCCAGTGTTTCATGCCTCCAATCCTAGCTGCTCAGAAGGCTGGGGTGTGAGGTCTGAGGTTCGAAAAAATTAGTCAGGCACAGAGAAACAAAGGATCCATGTTTTCCCTTATCTATGGAAGCGAGATTTAGTGTTCAAACTCCTAAGTAAATAAGCTGGGGAGTTCACACACTACACAAATGTGATGAACTGAAATACTGTTGATTGGAGTGAGATCTCAAATACTTCAGTTCCTTAGAAATCCAAAATCAATGTTAAGGACAATAAAACTCCAGGGAGCAGGGACTGGCAAAGGGTAGGGTGGGGAAAGGACTGGACCAATGAAGAGGAGAAGATGGGGAAAATGCAGACAAAAATCCAATATCTATCCTACAAAATGAATAAAAGTGAAAGAAGAGGTGGATAAGAGATAGGCGAGAATGCCAAAAGGATGATCAAGATACGCTGTATTCATAAACTGCTTTGTTAAGTGGCAACTCCTTTGTACAACTAGTTTAGAATGATGATGATGATGATGATGATGTCCATGAGAAGTCTCTTATCTCCAATGGACAAGTAAAAAGCCAAAGTGGGGTGTATCTCAAGTGGTTAGTGTTAGCCTTGAATTAAAAAATCTAAAGCAGAGTATGAGGCCCTGAGATTAAACTCCAGTACTGGAAAACTGGAAAACACACAAATGCACGCCTGCGTGCTAGTGCACGCACGTGCACACACCTACACTTTATTCCCTCGCTTTTTCCCCCTCCTCTCCTATCACCAGATTTCACATTTTTGTAATCTTCTCACCAAATATCCATAGAATAACAAATAGCTCCAGCAGCATGCAGAGATCTAGGTGTTTGAGTCTTGGGATGGAGGTTGGTTAAAAGCTAATGACTTACAACCTTTAAATAATATTTTAATTGTTAAAAGAAAGACAGCAGAATTTGTGAGAACCGTGAAACGTAAAGGGCTTAAACTTTTCATCCAAACCATTTCCACATACAAAAGGAAATACCGAAGAAGCATAGTGAAGGAAGTAAAGGCAGCAAAATAGCAAATGTGATACTCATTACAGCACAGAGGTAGAGACTTTTGCCTAAAAGAATCTAAAGACAACTTATATCCAGTTGCCAGGATGTGCTGTTTTTTTTACTCCGTCTTGCAGAAACATACTCCACTCAAGATCAATCGGTTTGTTTTCATTGTGGTGTGACTTGCCACATGTTCCTTCTAATAATGAACCGCCTTTAATTAGAAAAACAGGACTTAAGTACCAGTAAGCGGCCAGCTGCAGCCCCTATCAGGAAAACAGCTGGCAAACAGCTGCACCAGCATGAAGACCACAGGGAAGAGCAGCAATGCGAATCCTAGGGCTGGCAAGGTTGCTTTGTGAGGTTTCGAGTAAGAACAGAGAGAATATATGGAGATTATACACTGTCAGCTTCCCTCTGTACCTACATCTCAGGTTATTGAGTCCCTCTTTCATCATGCCTAAGTGACCTCATATTATTGCTTTTACAGTCTCCTTTCAAATGGTCATATGTTTAGTAGATAACTACATGTGCAACATATTTTCATTAAAGGTTAGGGCATACTTCTGATTTTACTGATGTTCATTAACCAAAAGAAAAACAAAGTGCCTAGCATTTTATTCCAAGTAGAAAACAAGAAGGTTTATTGGGTGGATACTCCTTTAACTTGCAGAGACCAGACTCAGGTCTGGAATTCCAAGGACATAAATTGATTGTATGCTACGTGAATACACAAGTCGGGTAACACTCTGTTAGTGATCTTGGAATGTGCTCTTGTTCTGATGGCGAGGTTGATATTTTCTTTGGCACTCCTCACTTACCAGATGTACTACTTCCTCGATCTGAACTGTTGTAGGAGCCTCCTGTGTTCTGGTCATACGGTTGGTTGTATGGGATAGTTGTTGGAATTGCATCATTGGCTCGATAATCTAGACATTTTAGAGGGGAAAAAATAAGTATCCATTTTTCTCTTTGTGAATTACATTACATCTCTGGTTTGTCTATATGTCTGAATAAAGGAAGGAACCAATTGGATCATTTATTTGCCTGCTTATCTCTTTGTTTTACATCCATACTGTTAGCATATGTGAAGGCATATACTTGAGGTAAATATTTATAAAATACAACTACAGGGATCGGGGGTATAGCTCAGTGGTAGAACGCCTCTACTCACCCACACCCTCATATCCATATTACACACATGTACATGTTATATATGCACATCGCTAAGTACATGTACATGTACATGGTAACAAAACAATTTAAATAAGTCAAAAAATCATGTGTGCAAATAATTAAAAAAACAAAAATTGTGCTAGCATGGCAGCAAATGTGCATAATTCCATCACTCAGGAGGCTTTAGTTTGAGGTCACCCTGAGCTTATCCAGCGAGACCATGTTTCAAAAGTAAAATCTATACAGCAAAACAAAAACTTGTCAGCAAGCTTGTACCTAATAAAATTATCCTTAATGAGAGTAAAAGATATTAATCTTTTCCCAGAAACCTCTGCTTACTTAGGCAAATGTGAAAATCCAATTGATAAGTTTGCCAGTGGAATACAGTCAACAATAATCATTCTCATTGCATTCCATGATATCTATTATCCTTTGACACACTGAATTTGCTTATAAGCAACATAAACCCAAATCAGAGTTCTGAAATATCTGTACAGAACACTGTCACAGCAATCCACGAGCTATAAACTAAGGAAAGAATTATGTCAGAATCTGCATGCTAAACCCCATGATTGCTGAAACTCACCAATTCCATTTTTTGTCATGAACTTGTACAGAAATCTTAATAAGCACTTATTTAATTGGGTTCTTAGATCAGTCAAGCGTTGGGGAAAAGGCTAGGAGAATGTTACTTTCCAATTAAAACAGATAACATGAACGCAATCCGATAAAATATTTACATTATCTTCTTGTAATTCGGGGTTGTAATAAATTTTATTTTTGACGAAAACGCTCCCAATTGAAGCCTGAATAGAACAACTCTACGTCTCTAATTAGCTATGATAAAATGCATTCTATACCTGGATACTAGCACCATATTGCCCATTTATTGAAACTAGAGCAATTCTGCTTTTCCTGGAGGTATAACTTTGCAAATCATGTTTTAAAAGCAGTAGCCTGAAGAACTACAAAGAAATCAAATACCTATCTATTCCAACCTACACATAGCACCATACAGAGTCATTTCCCCCCAGGCCATAAAATGCTATTCTGCTGCTTCAAGTTAATAGTGAACTCAATTTATTTTAGGTTCTATCCTGACAGACTTCAATCAGGTCAGCCAAGGAAATTTAGGCTCTAAAATTATACATCCTAGCAGTTTAGTAACCATATGAAGTGATAGAACAAATTGAACCACTTCTCCAGTTCAAGTTTAATTTAATTATTTTTTTCTTCAATTTGATATAAAAAATAATACCATTCGTTTATAGGACCATGTAGAAGCAATTATCTTCCATCCTCAAGTGGGAAGATGGGATAGTCTATTTATTGAAAATGTGAGGCATTGTGACGGTTGGACATCTGCCTTATGAATAAAAGATTGCATGTCCCGAGCAATCCCTCACTTACTATCAAATTTAAATTAATCGCAAAGCCATTTGATGATACTTATATGTTATTATAAAAATCAATTTTCCAAGGTATTGTTGTGCTAATTAACTCTTTGACACTGGAAACCAAAGAAACCAAAGAAAGAAGAATACCGCTGGACCAAAAGGAAAGGTTGCATTTGCGAGACACAGGCAAGTTTTGACAGAGAGCTGCATAAGGGTTAAGAGCATCGGGACACAGAAGGCTGAACATCCAATTCCCAGCCCTCACCTTTGTTCAGCTTGTTTTGCTCGATGATGTTATACTGAATTGGGGCGACTTCTGGCTTCTGCTGACCAGGTGGCTTCCAGTGCTTCTCGCTCGAGTCCTCGCCGCCATTGTTCATGTTGTGGCTGAGGTTGGACTGGATGAGCTGGGTGGTGGCGTAAGGAGTGGGCTGCCCTGATGGATTGACAAAACGCCCATCCTTCAGATTTGGGCTATTGAAGGTTTTCATCTCATTGATTTTGTTACTAAGGTCCACATCACCATAAACAGTTGACTCAGGGAGCATCAGATTTGTTTGTTTGTTATCCAGTTGGTTGTTATAATTTGCTATACAATCAGCTATGTGCAATGGAGAGGAAAAGGAGAAAGTCATTCTGCAGGGTTATTCCTTTTCAATTGCTTTCTAAGAAGCTTTGTGACTCACAGTAAAATTGGGTGGTCAAGTACAAATGGGAGGAAATAAGATCAGTAGGAATGACCAAATATTCACAAGGGATTTCAAAAGCAACATAGAGAATATTAGAGTGTACAATAGAGTGTACAATAATTTTGAGCATCCCTTAGTGCTGTGAGGTGAGTAATTTATCCAATTTAAAATAATTTTCCTTTAATGACTCTGATACTAGGAATTCCATTAAAATAAATGTATAAGGGTCAACTTTAAAATTTTCTAGTCTTGAGTTACTTACTAAGCTAATTTGAATCTAGAAGTTAGCTGTCAAAGCAACAGAACCAAGAGGGAGAGGAGAGAAATGCTCTATCAGCAGATCAAAATACCTGAGATCTTTGTTTTATATTAAAAAGATAAGAGGAACCAGAGCAAAGTAAGAGTAAATAGTGCTCAGAAGAATTTTATTAGCTCATATGTTGCTCATATAAGCATAATTATTTTGAAGAAAATAATTTTTTCATGGTATTATAATGATACCCCAGAAGCATAAAATGGTAATAATGATGACAAAATGAATTATAGTAACCAGGGTCATTTAATCAAATAAAGCCTGAAATAATATCTAATAAGTCTAATATCTCATTTCCACTCCCATTTTCCCTTAATTGAAATAATTAGGAATTAAATGGCTGATACATATAGGCCTATGGTTGAAAGTATTACTACAGCAGTTAGACTGGAGTTACATTTTAAAGTAAAACATATTGAAGTAAAAAATGTTACCATGGGAAAAACATGCTATTATCATACTAGTGTTGTTTCATAGTGCCACTAACTTAGCTGAGCTCCTTGAAAATAGGTTTTCAAACAGGATATACTTAAAAACTGACAAACTAGAATTATTATGAAATCTGTAAATATGAATATGATTGTAAGAAAAAAATTGCAACTTTTCTGTCTTACTTAAGCCACCTACCTTAAAATTCAATACTACATGATCAATGGTACAGGTATTTTATCCCTTTAGTCTTTAAGAAATCTTGTCCTTAATTTCAAGGTCTTAAGTACTATTTAATAGCTGTGAAGAAGTATTATAAAAAAACAATGGCTCTCAAAATCCCGTTGGATTCTGCCATGTTTCTTTATCTGTATTATCCAATCAGATGGGTTTTTTTTGTTGTTGTTGTTCTTTTTTAAAAGAGATACTGGAAAGTTTTGAAATGGTATTACTTTCCAGAGAAACCACTTGCCATATGTAACTGTGGATCACCTGATAGGTAACTAGGAAGATGAAGAGCTGAATTTTAAGTTGTATCTTATTTATTTTACTTAATGTAAGTAGCTTTCAGTGGCCAGTCACTACCCCACTCTTGTGGGGTTTTTTTTTGTTGTTGTTGTTATTTGTTTTGCCAGTTGTGGGGCCTGAAATGTGGGCCTGGGCGCTGTCTCTCAGCTCTTCAGCTCAAGGCTAGCACTCTACCACTTGAGCCACAGCACCACCTCTGGCTTTTACTGCTTATGTGGTGCTGAGGAATCGAACCATGGGCCTCATGCATGCAAGGCAAACACTCTATCACTGAGCCACCTTCCCAGCCCCACTACCCCACTTCTTAATGTAAATGGGTATTACCATGTCTCATGGCCTCTAGGTCTCCATATAGACGCTTACTTACAATTATGTGACTATCTGCAAACAACCAGAACATGGCAACTCTGGAGGTCATAAGTGGTCACATGATGATACTATGTTCTCACTGAGTGACTAAAGCACGGGGTTGTTTTAAAGTAATCACAAATTTCTCTGTGATTTATTCTTATAGGTCCATCTTTTTTCTTGCCAGTCTTTTTTTCCCTATAGTACAGGAGTTATTTCCCATTCATAGCCATATCTCTTCACTTGTTAGAGTGTTCATGCTGAAGTTTTATAAGAAATTGTCTATAAATGTTATCCTTTATCTTATGTATTCCACATTCATTTGTTCTACTATAATAAGTGAGTGGTAAAACTTTAGCAGAGCAATGTCCTTACTCATATATACCTATACCAAAATACATAGTAGGCAATTAGTGCATGCATGTATACCTACAATATACATATCTATTTATATTTCTTGTGCCCTTAGGATTTACTTCTATAAAATCTCAGTGAAAATTTTAGCAAACTTCTACTTCCGATTTTTTTTTGTTACTTTTGTTGCAAAATTGTTATTACTACTATTATTGTTGTAATTACTGTCAGTGGAGAATTTGGTTCACTTTACAGATTCATTGACCTTTGGATCAGAGTTTTTCTCAGTACTGTGAAAATAATTAAATATTATAAATATTTCATAGTTCTAGTCCAAGATCATAACTATCTACAGTCTTATCAACACTTTGCCATGATTTAATTTTTCTTGTAATTTGTTCTCTATTTTAGAATGAGTATAGGCTAACCTCAGGGACAATTTCCTTGGTAGAGTGGAAAGCATAAGGATTGAAGGACAGAGAAAAATGCCTGAATTGGACTAGTTTGCTATGTCATGTTCATTGCTTCAGGGGAATGTTGAGGCAACTGTTTCTTCCTGCACTCTGCAGGGAGAGGAAAAGGAGACGTGGTTCCTTTTGGCTAATTCTGTCCAAGGCTTCCTGGAAACCCATCCCACGCTCTGTGTGGCCCTAACCTGGGCGACTGTAGGTGGTCAGGTTGCTGTCGCTGTTCCCGGTGCCAGCCGTGCAGCAGTTGATGGAGCAGTCATTGTGATTGTTGCCAGTGTTGGGCCACGTGTCTGCCAGCCAGGGCTGTGCTGCAGGCTCGCTGATGTTCAGAAGTCCTGGCCTGAAGAAAAGAAATACATGATGCCAAATGTTTTGTGAATGGAAAAAAGGCTGCTCACTGGGAACTCCAGAAACACTCCATTTTGTTCATTATGCAATCATTTGGTTGAACAGTATTATACTCTGATTCTTCTTTATTTCCAGATAGGCAACTCTAACAGAAAGTGCTGGGGTATATCTCAGAATTGTGCATCAAGTCATAATCTACCAAGCAGATAGACTAGTGTTTGGAGCTACAATTTGCTATTGTTGGCATTATTCCATATTGCCTTTCGTCACAGTAATTAAAAATTACATATGGCACCTAAAAATGTAGGAAACTAGTTCTTTCTCTTTCTTTCTTATTTCTTTCTTTCCTTTTTTTTGACTTGTAGTATATTAAATACATTCTAGTTAGCATCATTTGAGTTTCTTCATTTTGGGTCTACTATAAAATTACAATTCTCATGTGACTGTGCTTTTTTCCAAATAAATAAGTAAATACATACATACATACATACATACATACATACATACATACATAAAACAAAGCACAATGACTGTGAATGCTTTGCTGTCATCATAGGCTGACAGAACTTTTCTATTTATGATTGGTTTCCAAAAGAAAAAAAGGATTAGCAACTTACACTGTAGCTTTCTGTTGAGATATGTTTGGAATAGTTTTAAAGATGAAGGCCATCCATAGTTTTATTGTCCCATTATGAGCCCACTTTTTGATTCTATTGAACATCTCCCACATTTCTTGCCAACTGCTTATATGGTTCAGTTGACTTAAAAAAAAGTTATTATTCACCAGGTATCTTTTTCTGCTACAATCTAAGATACACAAGAGTGAGACTTTTTTCTACTTTGTTCACCGATAGATTCTAAGCAGCTAAAACACTTCCTGCCGTATACTTGGAATTCATGATAAAGGGGGAAAAATCACAATTCAATCATGTTTGTAGCTGATACCTTCACTCTGTTACCTCTGTGTCATCCCTGCATCCTTTATCATTTCACTTAGAAAAATGTTCATATCTATTTAGTATTTGAAATAAATCACTGCTAGAATTCTGTTTTTATTTTGAAAAGTTAGTTATTAGTAAAATTTTCAAATCAGTGAAGAATTTTTAAAAAAAATTCTGGCCATAGAAAACAGTATGCTATCTGGCCATTGTTTCCTATACAATAGCACCTTCTATCCCAGGTACAGATTATTTAGAGAATGAACAAGCTTATGGTTTCTGTGTGTGCACAGGATTTTGAGTGTGTGCACATGTGTCCATGCACAGAGAACAGTTTCAAGCCAATTGATGTCGGCATCCATGAATATTCACCTATAAAGAGGTGGGTAAATAATCAAGCACCCCAGGTTTACTCATGAGAAAACATCCTGATGCCAGAAGCTCTTTCACAAATGCCCGGGCTTTGACTTACATGATATTCCCCTGAAGTGAAACACAAAACAAAAACCATGACATGCTCTGATCTAATGCCTCAACCTAGGGGATTTATTCGTTATGAAAATCTCTCTGGCCTTGGGTCTTTGGGGCTTAGGTTCACAGGTATGAAAACAGGAAGCTAGCTGTCCCTAGGAAAGAAATTACTAAGTTCAGTTATTTTGTCTGATGTTCTGCTCCTTGAATTCAAGAATCACATCTTACTAGTTTTCTCTGCCCAGAAGCTTATTCAACTTTACAAAGAAGGGCACTCAATAAATTAACTGAATTTGAATTTTAAAATGGTTTTAGTTGGGAAATCTTTTTGTTCTCCCCTGGTACCAGGATGTTATTGCATTTGAAACCCCAAATCAGCATTTTGTGGAATTTCCTTTAGCTTGCCTCATGCAATGACACCCTACCTCAGCTCCTTCAACCTCCTGCCACACCAATTTGTGATTTCTCTGTGAATATATTAAGGTTCACTGAATGATAATTACCAAAAGAATTCATAAATACAGGATGGAGGTTCATTTTAATTAGAGGGGGGAAAATCTCTTTGTTAACAAGCTACCTAGATCCTTTCTTCTAGTTCACCATATTTCCCTTCAAATGGAGATGTGACCTATGCTGAAAGCAGAGCCATCAGAAACAAACATAACCTGCAACTTATGAGCAACTGCTGCGTTCGGCAGATTTTCAAATGAGCATTTTTTTCTTTGATAGTATCTGTTAACTAGCTATATTTCTTAATCTTCATAAATGCCATAGCTTAATCACCTTAACTCCTTTTAATCACTTGCTAAATCAGCAAGTCTGGTCTTTTTTGGTTAAAGTCCGCCCTCGTGTGGTCAGTTGCTAAAATGCAACGGCTCCTATTGGTAATGTATCTCGTTTAGTTTAACAGCAGAGCTCAAATGGAATCTTTTTAAGATGGTGGAACAATTTTTGTTTTTAAGGTAAACCTTTTTTTTTTTTTTCAAAAAGAAGAAGACATTGTATCTCAGATGAAGACAAAAAGGAACACCTGGAATTCCCACTTAGGCTCCATGAAACAAGCAAAATAATTACCTCCCTCCACTGCTCACAGCTTCACCTCCTCTCTGATAAGTTACTAGAATGTTACAAAAAAATAAAAAGAACAATTAATAAACATGCCTGCATAGTCCAAAACCATTACATTCATGAAAATCCTACAAAAATGAAATTATTTCTTCCTTACTAGAAACAAGATACAAGTCATTATAAGATATAACATATTTATTATTGGACTATTATTTTAGTTTTTTTGTAGAATTAAGTATGCATTGGTTTTATTTTCTTAAAATTCCAACAAGGTTGAGGAAAACAAAAATTACAGTAGATTCATGATAAACATGACCCTTATTTATTGATTAACAGCTTTATAAATCCCTTTTGAATTTATCAGATCCCACAATTTCATGATATGTATGCATCCTTCCCAGAAGATGTCAGGAAAACAGAGATAAATGCTCTTGGTATACACAAACATGTGTGCTGGGTTGTGACTATTAATTAAGGTGACCTATTTCTCTTCCAGCTTGTGAAAACCCTTTCTCATTATATTTACATCAACCATGTATACATAATGAAAATATATCTTAATGCTTCTAAAAGCATCCTCAGCTTGATAAATTGGGGATTGAAAACATGGCTAGACCAACAACAACAAAAAAGAAGATTTGCACATAGTTAGGCAAGGGGTTAAGAAGATTAGCTTTTCTGTGAATACAGACACATTTTCTAGGGAGAAATGTGTTTTCCAAAGCTGCCAAGTTTTGCTACTTAGAAAAACTCTGAACTGGTAGTCTGTTAGGGAGAGATAACTGCTCCCAGACATTCCAGTAACTGGATTAAAACCAAGAGGCCCGGCTACAGGTACACTGCTGACTGATGGGAGTGATGAGAGGGAAGGGGTCCCGTTGCAAGGAAACTGAATGGGGCAGAGAATTTGGACTTGGGGAAAATGAAGTTTTATCTTTCATATGTGCTGGACATGTTGGTTACCATTTTGAATATTTACTGAATGCTCAGAGAACTAAGAAAGGAGAGGGATTTTTTTTTCCCTTCTGGGAAAATGTGAAAGCTGAAGTGAAGGGGGGGGGGAATTGCATTGCCAAGTATGAAATAATCAATGAAATGATTAGCATGTTAAATCATGCCAAGGGTTCGACCGTGCCTACATGCAATTCAGGTTAAGGTGTGATGTGGTGTAGGTATAAACTAAATGGAGGAAAAGAGAAACAAAAAATCACACCGACTCTTTCTACTTCCAATGCATGCCTGCATGAGTAGACGAAGTATTGTATTCTATTTACATCCTTTCCCCCAAGTTACTGCTGAGAACCAACTGAAACCAGAAACACAATAGTAAAACACATGCCAAGGTAACAAAGGGAAGGGAGAGGAGAGGAGCAAATATATACCTGTTGGTGTGAAGGTAAAGGACGGGACTGAAAAATCAAAACAAAATAGAAACCAGTTATTAAGCTGAAGAGAGAAGGGAATACATCACATTAGTATAAATCAAGCAGACAGCTGAACATAAAACAAATGTAAACAGCTAAGCCAGTAGGTCTGACACTCTGCTATATGAATAAAACAAAATCGGAGGTTTTAAAAAAGAAAAATGCTTGTCTCTACAGGTACCACTGTGGTGTGTGAGGCAGCTAGCACTCTTGGGAGGGGAGTTGTCTGTGTTAGCCTGCAAATGACCCTGCATTTAGCGACGTTTGTACAAACAGGAATCCCTTTCTATTAATCATTCCCAAACACCGGATGATGGATTCTTAAACAAGTATTATCAGGGTTTTGCTGGAACCTTATCTAGGAATCTGAAAGTAAATGCTTATTAAATGGACTAATAGGTGCACTTAAGTGTTCATTACTGGAAGCAGTAAGGAAGGAAAAAGAAAGGAGAAAGGGAGAGAGGGAGGAGGAAGGAAGAGAGAGAGGTGGATGGAGAAGGAGGAGGAGAAAGAGGAAGAAGAGGAATAGGAAGAAAAGGAGGAGGAGAAGAGGAGGAAAAAGAAGAAGAAAGAAGAAAGGGGAAAGAAGAAAAGAAGGAGGAGGAGGAGGCAAAGAGGAGGAGGACGAGGACGAGGAGGAAACAAAGAGAATCATAAAATCAAACTGTCTCACTGACAAGAAGTGCCTGAATATAGAAACCTAATAACATTACATTTTCATCATCTTAAAAATCTGTGGAGACAGGAAAAAAAAAAAAAAGAAGTGTGGAGCCTTGAACTTCAATGTTGCCATCATAATTTACATTTAGAAGCTTTCTCGGGGTAGGATGAACATATTTTCTTTTTCCTACTGTGATGCTAGACACTAAACAATAGAACAATAACACTCCTCTGAGAACCTTCACTCTCTCTGCAGTTATAAATCTTAATCTAATCAATAATGCCTGAAATTGAACTGCAGACCTCAAAAGTAGCAGCCTGGCTTGCCTCCCACTTTCTCTGTCTTCTCCCATTCCTGAGTGTGGGATACTGCCAGAGTCATTTCCATGTCATTTCATACAGGGAGGAGACTGAATTATTGTCCAATCTTTAAAGTAAAGGCTGCCCTGGTGAAGAAAGCAAGGGAATCCATATTTCTTTCTTGAAGATTAAGGATTGCTTTATTTTTTAATTCTTAAGACAAACAAACAAAAATACTGATTAACATGTACTAAAAAGAATAGGCTGCCAAAAAGGGATTTCTTATTTTCCATTTGAACATTGATTCTTTTTTTAAAATTTACTTTAGGATTAGAGTTTGGGGCCTTGCAGAGTGGAATGCTAAAAACATCCTCACAAATTGTTCCTTCTTCCCTAGCTTCTTTCCCTCTGAGCACCCTAACAAGAGTAACAAAACCCTGACTTCTGTCTCCAGCGCACATACTGGCCTTCCTTTGAGCAAAGAAGCCTTTCTCCTAAGAATTCTATTGTGTTTTCTTTCAGCCAAGTCTTTTCAGAGAGTCAATGAAATGTACTGACATTCAAAACTTCAGAGCCACAGTAACGAGTCTTCATTAAAAAGAGATGTACATCTGATACAGAAGCAATTCAAGCAAGAGCCAAGTGCCTACACATTAATTTGTGATCACAAGGACAAATGTGGAACTCAGGAGAGGGTCCTTGTCATTCCTTCTGACCTGGCCTAGTGAGAGGAATTGAAGGCGAGACTTAAAGGGGTGAGTACTAAGTGACATTTTCCCCACTGGCATCAAAAATCAACTTAAGTCTCAAAGCCTGGCATCTGTACCCACCCAAGGAAGTGGCTGCACTTCCTGGCTGTATGTGGACATGGTAGGGAAACGGAGTGGCCCAAGGGCCTGGTAGAGGGAGACTTGTTTAAAACAAAAAAAGCCAGATTATAGCTTGATATTTGGTATTCTATGGGTCTTTGTCACTTATGTCTGTCTTATTCTCATAAAATTATTGGCTTTCATTGTGATATAGAAAAGTTAAGATCTTACAATGCATTTTAAAAAGGCTGGGTAAGAAAAAGAACCAGGAAAGCAGAATGGAGTGTTCTTCAGCTTACATTTGTGATTATGTTCTGTGGGCGCTGCTTACGTTACACAGAAGGGAGTGGAAGAGATATTAGTGTCACAGGGTGCGCGGGAAGAGCACACAGGCCATGTTCAGCATGCTCCAGGGGACATTAGTAAAGGAAACAACATTTCAGCTGGGGGGGGGGTTGGGGAGAGGGAGATTGCCACGTCAGGGGTGGGGCTTCGAGGCTACAACAGAGCATTAAGCTGTTCCACTCGCAAGCCTAGTAAGTGCTTCTCACTGCTCGCTGGCTATTTGCAAAACAGAATAGATCACACCCATCATTTTGACCAGTGTGTTCAAGAGACCGTGCATCCACGGGTGAAGCGGTCACTCTTCTTTATTTAAAGCAGATTTCAAAACATAGCTTCCTCCTGTCCACACCTGGCCCCTTCCTCACCTCCCCACACAGAGGCGCCCATAAACAATCGTCTTGGCATTGATGTGTGGTTGCAGGTTTGTACGACAATACCTGTGCCTGACATTCTTCTTTTCCGGACATAGAATGACCAGTAAGTACTATGTGTGCAGGAATCTGGAAGCCCTCATTTTGTTTTCTGTTTTGCAGGCTGGGAAACTAACATGTTGCTTCATCTCTAGACAGGGCGCATGTGTGGAAAGAAATGTAGGGAGGCATGGGAACACAAAGGCCATCTATGTACAGGGAGAAGGTGGCATTAGAGCTGGCGAGAAGGCACTGAGATTCATTTTTACATATTGCTGATGGATCTGTGCTGACTGCTTTGTTTTCTTATAAACGTGGGAATAACTACTTAAAAACTGCTGACCAGAATGTCTTACCAATGCATCAGGACATTCCAGTTGTAGCTAGCACTGGAAATTCCTACTGAGTCATATACTTAGGGAAATTACCTGGCTGAGATACATAGGACATGTTCAAGTAGGAAATATGAAGATAATGAGAAAAAAGGGTGGAGATGTTTGGGAAAGTCTGTCTTTGTTGGCACTCTTCTTTAGATTTGCTCACTAGCAGTACAAAACTTCTCTATTACATTGAAGTATGAGCCCTGTAACTAGGGTAATGCATGATTGGGCATCAAAATCATAACAATTCTGGGAGCAGAAAATATAAATAATTTTGTTGAGCTAAAGACTCTTTGGAAAAGTGAGACTTACAGCTAAGCTATATATAGCCCAGACTTGAGGAGTATATTTGGGAGGGGAGGAAAGAAGATTATCTATCATACAGTGTTAATAATCTCCTAGGAGGATTAAAAAAATACAAATCAATAATCCTCTGAGTCTGAGGCTATCTAGCAAATGCATTTACAAAACATCTCAGTATATCTGGTACGTCCTCAAAACTATGACTAATAGCAGTTTTCTAAACTTACGAAACTCAGTGTTAAAAAATATCATGAGGGGGGCTGGGAAGGTGGCCCAGTGGTAGAGCGCTTGCCTTGCATGCATGAGGCCCTGGGTTCGATTCCTCAGTACCACATAAGCAAAAAGAAAAAAAGCCAGAAGTGGCACTGTGGCTGAAGTGGTAGAGCTCTAGCCTTGAGCTGAAGAGCTGAGGGACAGCGCCCAGGCCCAGAGTTCAAGCCCCATGACCGGACCCCCCAAAAAATATCATGAGGAACAGGTAAATATTCAACTTTGGTCCTTTAAGAAGAAAAATAATACCAAGCCTCTTCTCTCTGTTAATGATAGGCCTAGGGTATACTCACTGAAAAAGAACTACTTTTAGAAGTCATTACTGGCAGTGTCCTCTGTTCATTGCTTCACAAAAGGCAATAGCACTTTCCACTTTCACCTCCCCACCAAATACTGGAGTATAGGGCTCAGACTTAAATTCCTGTGATGACATCACAATTTCCATGGATAACATAAAACAATAAAATAATTGCCTAAGAGAACAGAGCCATGTGTGAGGACAAGTCTAGATGTCTCTTGATGAAGCATATTCAAAAGCAAGGGGGTCCTGTGAGACTAATGAGCTTACTTTGTTTCACTGTTACCCCGAAGAGGTTCGTACATAGACACTATTGTAAAGAAAGTGTACTATTAAAATACAAGTGCATTAAAAGAATTACATGTAGAATATATATGTATACATGTAAAATCATGAATAATTTAGTAGTTTTATAAACACTGAGTTTTACTAAGCATATTACAAGCCAACAAACTGGAGAAAGCTAATACCTTTCCGGATACCCGCATAAGTACTGGTGAGTCCATTCCTCTTCTTGCGGTGTCGATAAAGCCAGATGCTGAAGACCATGAGAATGATCCAGCAGGCTGCTCCGATTCCCGCAATGAACGCTGGCTGCTTCACCACATCGGAAATCTGCTGAGCCAGGCTGACCTGATCCTCAGGTGACACAGGGTTTCCGTGAGAATCTGAAAGGACAGCTTCTGATTAATGGCAGTTGTATCCCCAGCGGGAGAACGGAAGCACACATCACAGAAAACGGCTGCTATGTTAGTTGGCTCTGTTTTACACAGTCATTTCTGGTTTTCTTTCTGTACTTCACTGGGAGAAGTAACATAGTTTGTGAAATTTTCAGCAAAATTCCACTCTTTCCCTTTTGATTTCATGAAGCTCTATTGCTCCTGTTTATGAAGTTATACAGGGCAAGGCTAAACACAATGTGAACATGCGAAACTAAAAACATGAAATGTTTTGATGCAAGCATAGAAGTAAAGAAGGGGCATTGCAGAAGTGCATGTACAAAAGATACAAATTTCCTCACAGGAACCTTCAAGTCCACATTTAAAAGAGGATAGATTTTTTTTCTCTACTCTAAGGCAGATCTTAAAAAAAAAAACAAAAAAAAAACAAAAAAACAAAAAACAAAAAAACAAAATGCTACAGTCTGGTAATTTATGGTTGTGTCTCCTTCCCAGACTACACTGTGAGACCCTTAACTGTCGAATAAACATATTACTTGAACCCATGTTCCAAAAGAAGAAAAAAATCCCATGAAATTACTGATCATTAAAACACAATGACAAATTAAGAGAACTATGAACCATCTCTCTTCTAAAATAATAACCACGGGCAGCAATAGCTATAAGAAAAGAACATTAAATATGCAAAAGAATGATCAAGTGTTATGAGTAGTCAAGAAGACTTACAGTTTCTATTAAACATTTTGATTCAAGAATTAAAAATTGATGAAGTGCAGAGGAAATAAAATGTACTCATTTCATGCCATGTGTCTTGAACCTAGGAAGACCAGTTCTAGTCCACCATTTCACCAGGTGATACCAAACACTCTGAAAAATGTCTGGGGACAGCTGGAGAGTGCTGTTGTTATATGGAAGCAATATCCCATTTTACTGACACTAATGGAGGCTAACCCCAAGCTCACCCAATGGGGACAATTCTCGTCTGAAAAGTTGTAATATTCTTTCTCTTCAACATGTGCTAAAGCAAGATGCTTGCTCATTCATTATGATTGGTTTTTCATACAATTCTAAAATTGTTTGACCCAGACAATATTCTTGCAGTGTATTCCTTGATTCCATTAATATTCTGAAAATAAGATGAACATTCTCACACCAGAGAAAGGATTGCCACTGGCATAGTCTCTTGAAATTTGTTTTACCCTAGTTCCTCAATATGGCCAATATATATCATTTGCCCTATCCAACTAACTGGCTGTTGGGGATCTCCTCCCAGTGAGAAGACTGGCTTCTCTGACCCTTGTGATATACAGTGGAACAGAGAGAGAACTAGTCATCTCTGTTTTCTCTAAAAACCACCGGAACTCACCACAGGAAACACCATGGTGCAGCACAATGAGCAAATGAAGACCTCAGCCCACTGGGTAAGCACATTGCTTCTGTGCATTTTCATTTGTCAGCAGCCCTGCTCTCTCAAGATCTGTGAGTAATAAAGTGCTTCCATATTTCCTGTGCTTTGTTTTATTGACTTTGCTGAATCTCATCTGATCAAAACACCTAGCCCTAGCTCTCCTCCCAATCAAGGAGATTTTTAAAAGCCAGACAAAAGCCACACAGGAATATCTGCTGTTCTACGTAAGTTTCCTGTGATTGGCACATCTGGGCACAGAGCTGGATACTCAGGCATCATGTAAAGAATTATCAGGGTAAAGAATTATCCTATGAAATACCCACAACCGCATCTCCTAGAGCTTGGTCAGGTCATAGCAGAAATTCACATCCATTCTGCAGAGAAAGACCTCAGAACCATATTAAAGAGAAATATTGCAATTAGGCTAATATCATCTGCCTTGACATAGAAACACTTTCGAGCTCCCAAATACATTTAGAACTCTAGAGAATTAGAATTCATTAGAATTCTAATGAATTACATAAAATTTGTATACATCATTCTAGATGAGTATCATTCCTTAAGTCAAAAAAGTATGAAGATTTCTTTTATGATTAAATATAATTTTTATCTTGTTAGAGACAACTAGCAATGAAGGCTAAGCAACATTCGGTAGCTTTGGACAAAGCCTTTATAAAACAGCATCTCTGTGAAATGGCTGAATTCCTTCCCATGAAGACAGTGTGTGTGTGGGGGGGGGGTATATCAGTGTGCCTGTGTGTTAGAGAGAGACGAGACAGAGAAAGAGAGTATTTGCTTTTGCTTTTGCTTTTTTTTTTTTTTTTTGACTTGAACAGACTTCGAGATTTCATTGTATGTATGGTCAAGGCTGAAAAACCTATTTTCTCAAGAATTCACTTGCCTTCAAATGTTTGTTGACTAAACGTTCTATTTCATGTTCTAAACTCTTTAATCTCTGGGTATCCTAAGAGCATTTCTACCTCTGAAAGAAAAAAAAAAAGCCTCTTCTTTTTCCTTACACACCCTTTGTATCTGCCAGGTTTAGAGATTTCATGGCTATTTGCACAAGGTTAGGTTGGGTAGCTTCAGATTTTATGGAAAGAGTCAGGAGAGTCTCCATGCAAAGGGCCAGATGAGCTGGAGGGGGCGGGGGCGGTGTGAGTAATGAACAAACAGCCACACTGCAGCTCAGGCTTTGTTTCATAGCAGCACAGCCTTTATTCACACCTGGAAAACTGGCACATACTCATGATACCAAGAAAAGCAAATCTGAGTTGGTTCCATATCTTAGCTATGGTAAATAATGCTGCAATAAATATGGAACCAACCCAGATGCCCCTCAGTAGATAAATGGATCAAGAAAATGTGGTGTATATACACAATGGAATTCTATGCTTCCATCAGAAAGAATGACATTGCCCCATTTGTTAGGAAATGGAAAAACTTGGAAAAAATTATATTAAGTGAAGTAAGCCAGACCCAAAGAAACATAGGTCCCATGGTTTCCCTTATTTGCAATACCTAGGATATGGCTGGGACAAGCGGAAAAGGTCAGATAAGATGATGTTAGGGGAATGAACCCCAAGATAGGACACAAGTGTTTTTTTCTTTCTTGCTATTGTTTCGAACATATTTATAAGGTGATTGTTTTGTTGCTTTGTATGTCTCTCCCCACGGTATAACCCCTGTTTTCACTGTATTTGATGTTGGTATATTTTGTGGAGGGGAAGAGAAAAAACCAAATCACTTAAATAGGGATACAGGTGGACCCATTGCAACAATGAGATGTACAAAATGCCATGTTGAAAACGATCTTTACAGCTTGGGGGGAGGGGGTAGTTGTAGAGGTGGGAGGGCAGGGTTGGTAGGGGTAAAACAAAGAAGGAGGCAACAATGCTTGATAAGAAATGTACTTATTACCTTGCTCATGTAAGTGTAACCCCTCTGTACAGTATTTTCACAATAAAAAACTTTTTAAAAAAATTAAAAAAAGAGAAAACCAAATCTGACCCTTAACTATCAAGATTTAAGTCTTAAGTGAGTCAAATTACTCAAGCTCCTTTTTAGCCAATTCAGTCTCCAAAAACGAGGTGAGAAAGTCATGTGTCATCAATGGGAAACATCAACATTGCACAGGTCACCACCATGTAAACTACAACTCTAATTTTGCCAAATTATTATTGATATTTTCTCCTAAAATGTGGACATATATCTAAATATCAACAATTTTCTAAAGATTACTTGTTTCTCCCATCTGTTATGTTAATGTAGCAAATGGGTACTGTACAGTTTTAATTTCCTTTATTGCTTCAGGAAAAGTTATGCATGACATTGGTCAAGACACACTGTATTCATAAACTACTTGTTTGAATGGCAACTCCTTCCTACAACTACTTAATGACAGTAGAATATTTTTTTAAACATGGTTTTAAAATGTGTCACCCCCCACATGCAAATAAACATTCTTGCCCATTGCTATTACAGAGTAAGCAAGCTGTCCAGTAAAAGCTCACCTACCAATAGGCTTGTTAGAAGTCTCCTTAATCAATGACTGATTGGCAGTGGACCCAGTCATCTGCTTACAATCACATTGGGTATGATTCATTAATATCCACCTTTCCAGATCTGAATCTCTTAAATCCTCCCATAGATTATGTGCTTCTTTCTTTTTCTCTGCTGCTTCAGGGACAATGTGGAAGCCCCTTGTTAAAGATGCCAACCCTCCTTAGCCTGTGACCCTTGATGTCTGTCTGGAAGAGAGTCTCACCCAACCACTGGACTTTAGGGAGAAGTCTTAACACTACAACATCACAATTTTTGCAAGTATACTGTTCCTGCAAATAGAACTGTGTCAACAGTGAGAGATCAACAACCAAGGATATAGAACAGGCAATTTAATGAAGGCCAAATGTCCTTAAATTCATTTTGAGAGAATTCACAGATGTCATCAATAGTGTTATACAAAAATACTAAGTATGTGTTTGTGGTGTACAGAGATTCTTATTATCTGGACCTGTTCTGTAATGTAACTTCTGACATAAAATATTAACTGTTATTACCTAAAATACTGCTTCTGACTTGTAGCACACCAATGTATACATTTTAGCACCTTTTATAAATTTAAATGACACTTCTTAACATCTGAAATTCTTCTTCCCAAATTTTAGACATAATTGTACTTGTTTTTTGTTGTTGTTGATACTTTAGGCTTTATTTGTAATCCCTTATTAATTCACACATCATGTTTAATGTATTGTTGACAGAAAATGAATTATGGTTACAGAGAAGCCTATGCAAGGATTAAAAAATTTTAATGCAAGGCTTTTGAAGCAGAAATTAATATTTAATTGTGTTAAGTAATTCACATATAAATATATGTCATATGCTATTTGACACCCCAGTTTATCTTTTCTTATAAAAACAATTAAAATTTTAACTAGACACTAAGTGTAAATTTAAATTTCCAATACCTAGTTTGGGTTTTGCCTGGAAGGTGTTTTTATTTTTATTGTATTTTTTTAATTTACTTGACTCTGAATAGTGTGTGTTCACTGAAGTGCTCTTGTTGCTCCATTCATGATATTTCTTGAATACCTGAACAAATTCCATCAGTATAAGACTGATAGTATTAAGGATGCTTAGCTGGAAATGATGAGGGTAAGTTTACATTTTGTTGTGAAGTAGCTACAGGCATGTGCCACATCAAAGGATTATGGGATTTGGGACCCTGTGGTTGTATTAATGTGACTCTGATGTTCACATGATGACAAAAATGCCTACCAAGGACTTGCTCAGCATATCTTCCTATTGGTAAGCAATGCATAACTGTCTTGATTATACTTAAGTACGTTTCAAATAATACCCATTGTATTTGTAAGACACATACAGCTTGGCCACTTGAAAACCAAAGCAAAGCAGAATGGGTGGTAGTGGGACAGACTGTCTAAGTGATCCACACAGGGACACTTACCTAACTGGATGAACTGAGGCTCACTCTTCACTCCAGGTCCGGCCCCAGTACTGGCTGCCACCTCTACACTGTATCGGACCCCAGGAACCAGGGAGGGAATGACCACGGAAAATGTGGAGCCGTCTACTGTCTTGTTTATGTGGTATCTTGTCTCGTTGCCCAGACACCAAACCTAAAGGAAGCCCAGAAGAAAAGATACGCTGGTAAGTGCTCTTTATCAGTGTAAAAGATCAGTCTTCTAGAAAAATGATCCATGTGCTAGGAAAGACAAGCCAGTGATTTAGATGTGTTTTAGCTTCTCAACAGAATGCAGACCTACCATGAATTGTACAAGAAGTCTTAAAAGTCATCCATCCCCATGACGTAATTCTGAGTCTCACAGTAAAATCCACTGTTAGCTATAGCTTCAAGATCTCTACATTTTCTCAGTCACTTTGTTGTTGTTGTTGTTGGTGGTGGTGGTGGTGGTCATGGGGCTTGAACTCCGGGCCTGGGTGCTATCCCTCAGCAATTCAGCTCAAGGATAGCATCCTACAATTTGAGTCACAGTGCCACTTCTGGTTTTCTGGTGGTTTATTGGAAATAAGAGTTTCATGGACTTTCCTGTCCGGACTGGCTTTGAACCATGATCCTTAGATCTCAGCTTCCTGAGTAGCTAGGATTACAGGTGTGAGTCACTGGTGCCTGGCCTGAGTCACTTTTAAAATGATTATAATGCATATCTCTGCAAGCTCTTGCTTGACATTTTATGATATGTGCATACATATTATATATATGTCAATTATACCTATGTACATTTGTTCTTTCATTTACATGAAATATATATGCTATATGATATATATGATATATATATATTTGATAAACAATTTTTAAAAAAAGGACAATCATAATCTATCTAGTATCATGGGGAATCTGCATGGTGAGTGTGGCCCTGGGTGACTACATAGCAGGGAGTCTCAGCTGCTCTGCAGGGAGTCTCAGCAGCTCTCTGATTTGGAAATGCACAGCACTGTTGCCATCCCTCCAGCTTTACATCAAACCCAAGAAAAGGAGGGAGAACTTGGGAATGATCTAAAGTACTTAGTAAAAATATGGTTATTGGCACCAAAACAGCACTGAACAACAAGGGCAGTCATCGATTCTGCATCTAGTGTGTCCACCTATTATAGTAATGGGAGAAATAAGCACACTGAAATTAAATCGGAATATTAGTTTTTCTTGCATTTAGGATGTCCTAAAGAACCATACATACTTGATGTCACGTAAGAACATTATTGTAATAACATGATTGTATATCACACTGACTTCAAGCATGTTTAGGACAGCATGCTATTTAAAAAAAATAAAAATGTTGAATTATACTATAATCCTTACATCAGATTTTATTAATGGAGTCACCATAGAGACAGCTCTTACATTGTTAAGAGCATGGGTGTGGGGCATGACAATCTTTGGACTCAGTTCCACACAAAAATGACATACGGGAAAGTAAAGCTTGCTCTCCATGCCTTCAGATGTCCTGAAGCCATATGTCAGACAGGCTTCAAGAAGGCTATTGTCCAAAGCCCTAATAGGAAACAGGATTTAAAGAAAATCTAAAAACACTGATGCCCTCTATCACTTGGGCAATAACCTTTAACTTTTTTCTTAGGAAACTAATATTATTTTAATACAGTTGTCATGCACTAGACCAGCGAATGGTTAGAGACTGTACCAGAATCTGACCATTTAGAAATAAAAGACTCCTTTGTGAATTTTCTTCCTCAATTACATTACACAGCTGAAGCAATGCCACAAACTGATTTTGTACCAGTCAATCAGGTCCTGAAAGGCATTTTATTATTTTAAATTGACCATGAAGTTAAGTGAAATCCACCCTTTCACATTTCTTGAGGAGAGAAATGAGTTCTGACTCTTAGGGGAAAATGCCTATGTTACACAATTTTGCTTGAGAGCTGAGACACTGCCTTATTTTAGAACCTTAAGAATCTTCTACAACAGTCTATTTTTCCAGACTGAAAGGTTCAGCATCCTAGCAGGCCCAAGGATTGAAACAACCTTGACACTCATGGACATTTCACTTTCTAATGACTTTCACATTGAAAATCTTATTTGAAATATAACATACACAATGCATGAATGATAGTATTTTAAAGACTTCTTTTAAAAACATAGATCTATTAATACACACAAATTTATTTTCTTTTTAAATTGGCGTACATTTGTAACATGAAGATGTTTCATTGTGTGTTTCCATATATATGTAGTACACTCTGAACTAATTCAGCTTCTCCATTCTGTTCCCATTCCCCCTTTCCTTCCACCAACATTTTTCATTGTTCAGTGGGTTTTATTACTCTGTTTCCATATGTGTGTGTGTGTGTGTGTGTGTGTGTGTGTGTGTGTGTATGAGCACATGTATAAATATAAGTATATATGTATATATGAATATATAAGACTACAAGGACACTGTATACCCGTGATGCAAATTTAATGAGATAACCTAGTATTTGTTTTTAAAAATCATGTTAAAGTAAGATATCATACCTAACATTAAATGTAGCTTACTCAATTGCTACACAAGTGAATTTTAGCCTCAAAACATAGCCACATTCTTTATTTGTACCTCAACTAAGCATATATTGAAAAATCACCCAGCTCTAGCAAAATATACATGCAAGAGCCCCTATCACACAACTGAGACAGAATCTCTGAAGAGGTAGGTAGGCATTTATACTTGCAGCATGATTCTACCAGACAATGTAGTGTTGGCCTGTAGTTGAGATGCTATTCCAGGTCAGTAGTCTATCTTCCTCACCACAATTATGTCTGCAGACACACATGAAGGTGTGTTCACCTTCCAACCTCCATGAGCAATCATTTTCTTATGAATCATTTTCTTATTTCCCAAGCTCAGTTCACACCCTAATCACAGTTTGAAATAGTCTCAAGTAAATGATACTAATCTAAGTATCATAAGTTGCTAGTAATTTGAAAAATATTCAGAAATCTAGGAAATTCAAGTTACTAGATACAAAAGCACTTAAATTAAATTTACATATGTGTTGAAAAAAACAGCTACACTTAAACCTATTTTCTATGAGCTGTTCCTGATTCAGTCCATCAGCCATTCATTTTCATAGATAATTAAGGCTATTAATACTTTTATTTAACACTACTAATTAATACTGGTTAATAGGATAGGTTCAAACACACTCTTTTGACATCATTTTATATTTCTTACTTAGTTTTTTATGCATCTTGGCATGTTTTAAAGTATTTGTTTTCAATGAGTCCAAGTTAAAACTGACTACATTCAATGGATAGAGTAGATGATTCTATAGCTAAAACAACTATTTGAAACAATTATGCTAGTTATTTGGTATAATACATTTTTGGATTGCTATGTACATATATTGAGTTTATTAGCAAATTTTGCCCAAGGCATGAAATTTTGTTTAGAGACTAAAACTTTCTAGGAAAAATTTATGTACCATAACTATTTTTCCATGTTAAAAAATAAGATTCCAAAATCCCAAAGATGTTAAAGAAATCAAGTAACCCATTCATTTTGACAGAACTTGTTCAATTCCACCGAAGAATCTAATTGTGGTTATTTTTAAGCTATGTATTAGGGAGAAAAATTGATTAGCATTTAAATTTGCGATAATTGTAAAACTAGATGAAATTACAAATTATTTGACTGCCTTAAATTCTTTTAAATGATTGGCTTTTAAACGAAGAAAATTACTCTAGGATCATATCAGTAGAAAGGCCTTTTAAATTAGTTTTACAAGATGGCAGTAGAACCAGCAGATGGCGCCAAATATCTGCAAACAATGTATCCAGATTTGGTTTTCTTTTTGAGTAGTGGTTGTGATGGTATAGAGGGGGTGTGTCTACTGTAAATTAGCATATCTATGTTACCTTATATTCTTGGACCATCCCATTCTGGGTATCTTCTGGAGGTGGGCGCCAGCTGACAAGGATTGCAGTTCCATTTTCATCATTCTTTGCAACAGTTACACTCTGGGGTGGGGCACTTGGGGCTAGAAATTGTATTAAAAGTAGATTATTACCAAATATTATAGTTCATATTTAAAATGAAACTATGTAAACATTATGTGTATATATGTATATTTTAAATATGTATATTATCTAAGCTTGAATAGCCCCAATTTACTTGCTTTACCTAAGTCATGCTAAACTAGTGTGACTGCAAATTTTCCAAAACTAATAAAGATTGTCTGCACAAAATATCACATCACAAAACCGCATCATGCTCCCCTTAAAAAGATTCAAAAGCATGAGAGAAGAAAGCTGAACATTTATAACACTAACCATGTATTGTCACTTTATATAATAGGACAGAAATTCATATTAGGGAAAAATCTGTCATTTTAATGAAGATACCTGTGGTACAAAACAATTTCCTTATATTTATGCAAATAAGGTATTTTAATTTCCAGTTATAGTCTGGCCAGTCATTCTGGATTACCCAGAATTGCGGGGTTTTCAAGGGCATGGGGCAAAAGGAGAAATGTTAACTTTGGAAAGTCCCGGGTAAACACAAGTATGACTCTTCTGAGTTACAAATCATTCATTTAATATTCTATGAATGCAAAGGCAAGCAAACAAACCAAAAAATTTCCATCTTTAAATGTAAATTTTCATTCTGAATAACTTATTATACCCCATATATACCCTTAAGCAATAAAGTCCTCATGTGCACATTATTTTACTTGCAGATCATGAATGAAAGAGGTCAATCATAGAATTTAGGTGCTTCTTATAGTTGTCCTAATTACAAAACTTCTCATAGCAATATATACTGTTCCACAGAAAGGCAGTTAATAACTAATTTCACTCTAAACTTGTTTTCACCACTCCAGTTAAGGTAATAAGAGCCAAATAAAGATAATACAGTGGGCCCTTCACCATACTTGCCTTCTTCTAAGGTTTTGGCAAATTTGATTTCACTATCGGCTCCTTGAAATTCATTGAAGAAAGGGCGAGCTTTGATTTCATAGTTGACGCCCTTTCTGAGATCAGGGATGACTACACTGTTTTTGGTTGGTGTTCTCACTTCATAAACTAACCACTCCGACTCGCCATGGCTGACTCCAGATGGCCGGTAGAGGATTTTATATCCTTGAATGTACTGGGATTGCTGGTCCACCTATTAAAAAACAAAAACAAAGCAAACACAAACATAAACATTCAGATGTTTTTACTGCTTTGCTGGGAAATGCTAAAAGTTAAGCCAGAAAAATGTGAAAACATTCCATTGGGGTCTAGGCTATAGATAGGCTATATAAGCAGAATGCCTACACACACACACACACACACACACACACACACACACACACACACACACACACACACACACACACACACACACACACACACACACAATGTAAGTTGATATGCCTTTCTATGAATTAATCTCTCGCTTTTGTACAGAAACATGAGGCATCTTGGCAATATTGTGATTTGTTATCTAAGATATACATAAGGGTCGAAGGGATGTGGTTACTGCTTTTGATTATTTTTAAGTAGTTTTACAAGTAATATAAAGTAGTGTTAAGCTTCATAAATCTGTTAGAATGAGCCTATTGTCAAGGACAGCCTTATAGTTAACACTTAGTTTCTTTCCATGAACGTTCATTGGTTCGGCATCATAGAACAAATGTACACCAGAAGAAAATAGCGACTATTAGAAATAGTGCTCACATAATGAAGTTATTACTGCTGTTGAAGTGAACAACAGACAGCTAAATTTCACACACACACACACACACACACACACACACACACACACACACACACACACACACACACTGGTCACCTGCATGTTAAAACTATGATCAAATGCTGCAACACTCACGGTCCAGTGTACTTCAATGGCAGAAGAAGAGAGGATTGTAGGGTTGTGGAGATGCAGGACGACATTCCCCAGTTCCCGCTGGACCTGCTTGTGGTCCACACCTTGGCTTGTTGGTGGGACATCTGTAACAATTCACCAAACAGTGTCAGAGTCTACACCATGCCCCTGTGTGGAACGCAAGCTGGTGAAATGATCCTAGCACTCAGAGCAGTTCTCAGGGAGGACAGTACCGGGACTGTGAGACCAAGCTGTGATACAATAGAAGAATTTAAGGTGTTCAATAAGAATCAGAAAGACTGATGTAGAGGAGAGAGGGGCTGAGGGGCTGGTAAAAGTACAAGGGGCAGAAGCAAAGATAACCTCGGTAATTTTAAGGTTGAAGAACATTACCTTCATGTAATAAGAACACGAGGCCTGCCCTCTCATAGTACACTATGAGATTCTGTAATGACCCTAACTATCCAAGAAGGAAGGACTGAGGAGCTACAGACCAAGTGACTGGAAAAGCGTGGAGATACAGCCAGAGAACAGCAAGCAGGAAAAGGAGAGTGCTTCATCTCTTCTTTGATGAGCCTGCAGGCTGGGTGTAACTTTTGTTTTGCTTTGGTGATACTGGGTTTTGAACGCAGGACCTAACATCTGTCACGCAGATGCGCTACCACTTGAGCCATCAGTACAGGTTTCTTTTTGTTTGCATGGTTTAGTTGGTTTACCAAATAGGTCTTGTGATCTTTCCCAGAGCAAGTGTCAAAATTCATTCTCTCCCCCAGGCCTTCTGCATGCCTGGGGTGACAGGGATGTACCGTCATGTTCAGCTTCTTAATTGAGATGAAATCTCACTAACATTTGCCCTGTTTGACCTCAAATAGGGATCCTCTTGAGTAGCAGGACATATAGATATAAGAAGCTTACAAATCAATCCTTTTATTGTTCTTCTCTTCCTAAAGAAACGTCTAATAAGATAGAGTCTTTAGACCTATAGGAAATCTTAGTGGTCTATCCAGTTATGTTTCCAATCCTGGAAGCCCCTAAATATAAGTGAAGAAGCCCCCATACATAACTCATTATATATAATAAATAATATATCTTTTACATATAGCATATGTTCAGTTGCATTCTATGCACATGTATATTTCCTTTAAAATTTGGTCTTAAAAATATGGCAAGGACAGTTGATGTGGATGTATGATAGTTTTGACTATAGCCACTTCCACACGGCAACCATACTCACCATGTCCTCTAGCTATTCAGATATGTAACTTCTTTCAATCCTGTTATCAAATCTTATCTTAGAGACAAAGGTCTCCTGACTTCTGAACCCAAACATTTAATATTTGTTACCTGTTCACATTTAGAAATCTCCAGGTGGAGAAGACATTTTTACAGTCATATTTCCCAAACAGGTAATACAATTTTGTGTGGTCCCTTGTGAGTGACCTAACAAGCCTTTCCTGAATTTTCTCCAGCCCTGGTTTCCCTCTTATGACTTATCTGCAGCCTCCAATGAGATTATTTTTTCAGGTGTTTTTTTCACATTATGGTCATGATCCTCAGCTGGACTTTATAGTGTGTGAAAGACAACCTGAAAATTAAACAATGGAATATGCCTCAGTTACTTCTAATATTTGGTCCTTTTCTATTGGCTCCAGTTAGATATGGCATATGTGTTCTATATGGAAATCACCATAAATGATTAGAACAGATATCATGCTTCTTTCAAATTTAATTTTTTGGGAATAGATGATATATCCAAGTTTTTATTCCTACTTCCCTACGAAAATAGTAGCCTTGGCTGCTATCTTCTTTATTGAAGTTTAATGTTAGAGCACTTGCTTACCATGTGTAAAAACCATGGGTTTGATTCCCAGTACACACCACAGTCTTAAAGTCCATCTAAAAATATAGGCTTATCACAATCACATTACTTATTCATGATGTGACCAGTTTTGAGCAGAGGGGTTAAGATTCCTCCATCCATACATAATTCTGTTCATCTTAGCAAAGGCAACACAGTGGATTATTTTTGATAACTATAACCCTCAGTTTACATAGGTGAGTTAATTGACTTGGAGACCCAAGTCTACCCACTTCCTAGAGCTTCACAAGCAAACATTTTTCCTCCCATTAAACCGTAGTGTTATGAACCTACCATTTTATAACTAATTTTGAAACCTCCCTTGAAGTACCAGGTTTTAAAATTTGCTCTATTAATTTTTAATCTTGTTAGTGTGGGCTCATCATTCCAGGTTGCCAAGAAGCTTTTAATTACTACTCTTACTTGGCTCTTACTTGCCTATCTTCATTATATAATATTTGCAAGTTTTATGAACATTTTTAGTTTTAGTCTAGAAATATAGTAAGGGAATTTATCTTACATACTCATATACTAAGTGAACCCGTGTCCATCCTGAGGAATGGATTTAGCCTAATTTTTAAGCTCAGAAAGACTAACTTAATGGCACATAACCGGTAGACTCAAGAGCAGAGATGAAAATTTCTTTGACTTAAAAATAGCTGGCTTCTTATTTCAAGTGCCTGTTTTCCTGTCACTCAGTCTTCTACCTAAGATGGGATCCTTTCACTTAGGTCACTCCACAAGCTATTTCTGAGCAGAAGAAACTTAAAAAGAAAATCACAACAACTTAGTGCTCAGAGGAAACATTCATTCTTCCTCGTGTACAGATGAGGTCACGGATTACAAAACCATTCACATGAGTAGAGGCCAGAGCAGCTCTAAGTAGTAATCACGACTCACACTCCACAGGGTAGATATAGACCTCTGGAATGGGAACACAAGTTTCAATCTACTTTTCAGCTGTTCTAGCCTCTGCATTCTTTGCTAATGCGTATCTAATATTGAAAACCTCAAATTGCCTTGAGGCAGGCTCCATCTAATTCTATTAATGCTCATGACGAGGTGACTCATAATAGCAAATATCAGCGTTTGGGTGTGTTGAGTTCACACGGCAAGAGACAGATGTGGGCATGTTCTATAACTTGGCATCTTGCTTTCTCTGTAAATTCTGACACACAAAAAAAGGTTTTCCCAAAAGATTATTTTAAACTGCAATAGATATAAGAAACCAGGAAAAATGTTAAGTCTCTCACTGACCTTGGACACAACTTATAACTAATTTACAGCTTTACCTCTGGTAATGTTAAGTCAACAGAGATAACAGGATTCCTGCATTGTTGGACAGATAATTTTGTTGTTGTTGTTCTTGTTGGTCATGGGGCTTGCATTAGGGGGCCTGGACGCGGTCCCCGAGCTCTTTTGCTCAAGGCTAGTACTCTCCTCTATCACTTTGAACTAAAGCATCACTTCTAGTTTTCTGGTGGTTAATTGGAGATAAGAGTCTCATGGACTTTGCTGCCTGGATTGGCTTTGAACTGCAATCTTCAGCTCTCAGCCTCCGGAGTAGCTAGGATTCCCAGGATTGAGCTACCAGCACCCAGCTGGATGAATAATTTTATATTTCCAGATAATACCTTCTAGAATCATCATTCTGTGAAATTATAACAAGTTCATTTTAATTATTATGATATTAGGGTAACAAAAGTTAAGGGATGATTAACATTAATCATTACAGTATATTTTTGATAATATTTTCAATGTACCATAATGAAGTTTACCACCTTGAGGGCATTAAAATGGTAGAATGTGCAAATGTAACTGAGAAAATAATCTGTCAAAAGATAAAAACAATTTTTAGCTGGGCGCTGGTGGCTCACGCCTGTAATCCTAGCTACTCAGGAGGCTGAGATCTGAGGATCGCGGTTCAAAGCCAGCCCGGGCAGGAGAGACTGTGAGACTCCTATCTCCAATAAACCACCAGAAAACCGGAAGTGGTGCTGTAGCTCAAGTGGTAGAGCGCTCGCCTTGAGCTGAAGAGCTGAGGGACAACGCCCAGGCCCAGAGTTCAAGCCTCACGACCGACCAAAAAAAAAAAAAAACAATTTTTATTCATTAAAGGTAAAGGTAATATATTCAAAAAAGTAGTCCAAAGTAATATACTTCCAGATTTAAATATTTTAAAAGCAGCTTTAAACATGTCTATTTTTTAATCTGTTTCTTCACATGAACTTTGAACAAAGTGATGATTAAGGTCAACTTAAATCACAGAAGGTGATTTCTACTTAAAAGTTTCCTATATCCTTCTTCACATAATTAAAAATGCTGAAACAAGTCAAACAACACAATAACACGTATTTTTGTTATGTTTTGTAAGAGGATGGCTGAGCACAGGGATAAAACATTATTTCTTATTTCTTCAATTATTTCTTACATTTGTGTAATTTTGACAGTATTGCTTTTAATAATTCTAGGCATCGATTCTGAATATTCTCTCAGAATTTTGTTAATACTGAACTGAAACATGAATAAGATTTATTCAATTTTAAATACAATTACAACGTGACTTAGGTATTATATGCACATAAACTTATTTTTAAAAATCACAAAACTGAATAGAACACAGAAATATTCACATAGCATTTTTGCCTTAGTGGCCTTGTGATTTCTATGAGAAGCCATTCTTGTGTGATCAAATGCTTGTAGTCTCAGTCCAGAGAATGATAAAGTTTGTAGATACTGTATTTGTGAATTAAATAGTAAGAGGAGGCTATGAATACACAATCCTAGCATATAGAACAAATGATGCACCAACAGAATTGCAACCTTTAAGAATAGGTAAGTGTCTCAAGGTTAAGCTGTTAAATATTTACCTTGTGTCTTCACTGGATCTGATATTTGGCTTGGATCACTAATTCCATAAGCATTAGCTGCTCTCACAAGGAAAAGGTAAATTGCATTAGGTTTGAGTCCTTTGACGGCAAATGTTTCTGTTTTTACATTCTCAGCCACAGTCTGCCAGCTGCTACCGGAGGCATGGCTAAGGATAGATACACAAGTTAGAACATGTACATTTAATGGTCAATAGTACAAATGATAATAATACAACTAGGAAGAGCTTCTTTCCACTACCTGAAGGCTTCTATAATATAAGATGTTGGAGTTGCTCCAGAATTTAAATTTGGTTGCCATGATAAAGTTACGGTGTTTCTGCTGACATCTGTAACTTCAGGTTTAGAAGGGGCACTAGGGATTAAATTGGGGTCAGTGGGTCTTGGAGGTTGAACTGGAACTCCAAATTCTAAGTAGAGGAAGAAAATACACACACAAAAGGTATTTATTCATATAGCGATAAGCACATAGGTGTAGGTAACACATTCACATACTTCTCATGGACAAGGACATTTACTTCATTATTCATTACTGCTTTATTTTAAGGCAAGAATACCAATTTACCTTGGACTTCAATGTAAGCACTCCACGTTGCTTCGCCACTGGGGGTTGATGCGGTGCAGGTGTACCGGCCAGTGTCACCCAGCTGCAATGGTAGACGAAAAATAAATATTTGGAATGATCAAGAGCTTACTGGGCTGGAAAAGCAATTACAGGTTTGTATATGGCCCATGAATATGGATAACTACACTTAAGACTCGCTACCAGAAACCTGAATTGAATGGATTTTTATTTATGTGAAGGAAAATACTGCATGAAGAAGAAGGGGGGAAAAACCCTCAATTGGCAAATGTATTGCAAGATATAAAGATATAGAAATCTACACAGATATAAACTATAAAGATATATCTTTCTAAATGATATCTTTATAAATTGGGTATAATCTCAATTATATCTTTATGTTTAGTATGTTACATAAGAAGACTCATTTTGCATTTTACTGTAGCAATACATGACCTAGAGAGAAAAGAATTTATTCTGACAGGACTCACTCTTTGTTCTCATTTCATTATCCTAAAACTTAAAAGCAGTCTACAAAGTATAAGGTGAAGCCCTTGTGGGAATACATACTCTCTCTCCTTTCTGAAGACAATGCCAAAAAAAATAAACTTAGACTGTAATTCCGCTTCTAAATCATTAGCAGCGCAATAAACCCACATGGCCCTTCTTTATCTAATAACTCTGTCTCTAAGTAACATTTGATAAAGCAAGAATCTTGTCATCTTGCTCTAGCAATTGCAAGAGAAAAGTCACAGGAGTTGTCACAAGGAAGTACAAGGTATTAACTTTTGTAGCACATAAGAGCTATGAGGCTGATCCAAAACTCCAAGGAAGCCACCCACAAGAAGCAATAAAGCCATTGGAATTTATGTTTATTGCTGTCAAGACGGTTCTTTCCCATGCCTCAGGAGCTTGTCTGAGCTTGACCTAGAAATAAAAAAGCAAAAGCAAAACAAAACCACATAGTATTGAAAGAACAGGTAGGAGATGTGATGCCCTGGGAAGGTGAATCTCTAAACTGTCACAGGAAACCTATGAACTTTTCACTTAACATTCCATTTGAAAAATACATTCAGTTTGTACATTGCTATGCTTTGGTTTGCATGTAGAATATCTTGTCATTGCAGAAATATATATTCACATTACTAAGAGTCCAAGTACACTGAACATAATGCATGTTACTGGAAATAATTTTCTTGGATGTTTTATAACATTTCTATATCATGCCACTTTTAGAAAGGAGAGTGAATACTTGAGCATGACTATGATTAAGGAATGAGAGGTGTGCTGATACTTATTTTTCTCTTAGGAAGTAGGTCTGAGAATGCTCCATACAACTCAAAATTACTTGTGATGGGCTAAGTGTTGAGTTAAATCATCCCAAACACATACATTGGAAAGTCTGCAAATAGTGCAGCAACTTAGAAAATATTTTACATGATCTGTACATTGAGTATATTTTGTTAAAGGTAAGAGATTGCAACGCTAACAGATAGACCTAAAAACAAAGTCAAAGGAAACCCAAAGCTCAGGATGTGATTACCTTAGCATATCGGATCTGTAACACTCCAGTTTCCAGCTGTTTGATTCGAGAATCTTGAGTTGAAACCAGGACTCCATCCTTTCTCCACAGAATTGTGGGCACTGGACTGCCTGTGGCCACACAGCTGAGCACTAAAGTTCCATCCACAGCTACAGTCTGGTTCACAGGACCTTGTCGAATGACTGGGGGAGGGCGGTCTGCAATCACTGCCAGAGAAAATAACAGGAAATAGATTTCTGCAACTGGAAGCAATTTACTAATCATCCAAGTAACAGCAGTTCAGTTGCTGTAGGCTCGAAACAAACTAATGATAATTAAAGTTAGTAATTTTAGTAGGAGACATGCATTATTCAGAATGCATCTATAGGATGCATTGATTCAGAATGTTAAAGTGAGATATTATGTATGCATTTCAAGTGACTGTTCACTAACTCAGCAAGCTTGCTTGCACTATCAGGGGACCTGCTGAAGAGTTCAGGAACAAGGTAAGATTTCAGATGCTGACACAGATACCCAGGATTGGGAATGGAATAATGGAAACATGAGAAACCAAACAGAAGAACAAAAACATTTATCACACAAAAAATGTGTGAGACAAATTTTAATGAATGAACCAAAGCCAACCTCACATCTCATTACTACTTTGTGTCCAATTAATAACTCGATGGTACCATGCCAACATGTTTGACAATTCTGAATTAAAAATGGTGATTCAGACTCACTTACACACAGCAATAAGACTGAATTTCCTGTGTCTTTTAATCTTGGATTTTTTTCTATTAAAATATTCTGCGGTGAAATTTACACAATTATAATGAATTCAAAGAAGCTGGAAAAATGCCCAGATTCATCACTGGTAGGCTGATCCCAAAAGACAGCTGAAGATGTTGTCCAAATTGGGCAAATACCATACTCCCATGCAGAAATTAAAAAGAAGGGGAGAAGCATTTTTGCTAATTCTGTTTCCCTATAATGATAACGAACTGTTAATGATAATGAACTACAAAAAGTAACAATGAAAGACTACTACTATATAATAACATCTTATTATATAAAAATAAAAAACCTGAAAACTTTGAAATAAAGTCATTTTTATAGGGAAAAATATCTAAAACAAGTACAGGAACACAGACTAAGCCCTGCACTAAAAAGATAGTTTCAATCCCAGATTTAGGCTGTCTATGTAAAACTGTGTGGATTTATTTTTAATGAACTAGATAAAAACAAAAATAGCATTTCAAGTATTTTCTTCAATTCTTAATGTTTAAAATTCTGGACATCAATTTTAAGATGAAATAAATAAGACACAAATATAGAAGTGAAGTTTCTAAGATGTTTTCTTAGAAAGTTAGCTTTTTAAAGGAAGCTAAATTTTAGATGGAACCATTTGCAAATCTTGGATGTGTCACGTTCAAAATTGTATGCATCAGAGATTTTTACAAGCTGTAGTCTCATTTTAATTTGTTCCTTATTTATCATCCAATAATTACTAAAATTGTGAATTCCCAAAATGGTTTAATTTGTACTCTGCTTTTATAGTTCTCCTCTGGGCCTTCATCATTGGTCTGAAATTTTCTAGTTCAATGGAGTGTGTTAGAAAAAGGCTGGATGTGGAAACTTGGCTGGCGTGTTTTAAGATACTACATAGTTGAAAAGTGTAAGCCTGTAATTCCTCTGCTTAGCATATTTAAACCTTTTCTACGTTTTCTGTTGAGGTTTGCTAAAATCAAATTACAAGTCCCTTCTGATATGTATGATAAAACATGTGAACACCTAGGTTGCATTGGGATTTCATAAGACCACCTGTGTTCCTTGATTATAAGAATGAATAAATATGTATGAATATTTCCAGGCATTAATTAAATTAGTTACAGTGACTTATCATAATTGGTTGCAATTAAAATGAGTACAGGCATGGTTTATGTTTTATAGCGTTATTATATTTTGATACTACCCAATACCTGGGGATTTCTTGGGTTTTCTGTATGCTTCATTTCTTTACATGGTATCCTAGTTAGCATCATATACACTTCATCTTCCTATTTGATATATATTCCTTATGCTGTGTACTGTGGACTAGAACAAGAGCTTTGTATGTGAGGCATGGCTTTGTGTGGGTCACATCTCCAGCCCCAGTTCATTGATGTAGCTGACCTCTCATTTATTTCTGCATATTCCTCACTAGATAGATAACCATATGACTTCATATGGGTTCTTTCATGCACCTGTTTTTGCTTTTTTTTTTTTTTTAAATTTGTGAACTGTGTATAGCAAGACTTGTTCAAACTAACACCAAAGACTGGGTGGTATGAAGATGGAAATAAATGCTCGATAGAATCACTGGAAAAGGCTATTATACTATGATAATGTTTGGGCACATGTATGAAAAGCTATAAAGTATATCAGAGCTGAAAGTTGTAAGAATTTATTTAAGAAATTTTGTTTTTAAGTAAATAAAACCATGGTGTTATCACTGATTAACATGAAATACTAAAGACATGAGTCCATTCTAAACTTAGATTTATAGGACAAATTTCAAATTTCTAATAATTCACATTAACTGATTAAAATGAAATATGATAGTGAGCAATCACTGTCATTTCTGAAGTCAGAAATACATTGTGCTGTTCAGTGGACATGTTCACATCATAGGCAATAGCTCTGGTATCTACTGAGTACACTAGTATTGCTGGGATGTTTACAAAACTAGTGGTGAGCTTATAATTGATGACAAATAATTTAAATCCAAATTTAAAAGCCCCAAAGTGAAAAGCTTACTCTACTGGATGGTACAGATTTAAGTTTTAAATCTCAGATCTCCTTATAGCTCTTAACTATTCTTTCGTATACTCCTCAGTGAAATGAGGTATTGTCAAATGACATTCTCCATATGTAACTGTCTCTTAGCACAATGTCTAGAACTAATTAAACATTGAGAAACCATAACTCATTATCATTAAGTATAGATGCAATATTGGTAGAATGGTAATGTGCTGCAACAGTGGAGTTGAACAAGTGGAGTTGTCTGTTACTGCAATTTTCATAAAAACAAACAAACAAAAACCCACTTAGCTATTCTCCACATTCAGTGAAAGATGTAAATATCTTATGGTGAAGTTATATCATAATGTCATTAGAATAAAATGCTGTGTTACCAGAAAGAAGTAATGGATTTGATTTAAATATATTTATGAAGGAATTTCAAGTGAGAAAGAACACAAAAGTGCATACACATAGGTTCATGCATGAAAAGTTCATATCTATGAATCAATGAACATCAGAGTAATACATCTCAATTGCCATCCATTTGCAAACTGGTTTCAAGGATCTTATTTTGCAAATCTCTGAGTTAGGCTACAAAAGATTATCATTCACTTTTAAAAATTAAGTGACTTCTCCAAATCAAACAGCAACTATAAATCTTCCTTTTCTAAATAAAATATTGGGGCTTACATCTGTTTCATCAAGTTAAATAAATATCCAAGATCTCCTCAGGGTCTAATGTGTGATCAATGCATTATAAATCTATAGGGGCTGAAAGATGAACACAAAATAATTTTAAATTTTATTCATCATTTAAAACTCACTAACTTTATTTTTCATAGATTCTAGTAATAAAGAGACTAGACATTTTTCAATGAAGTGGACATAATGTTCATGCTCCTGGGTCAAATATTCTTAGGGTTTAGCCACAATTACAGAGGAGAAACATTTTAAAGATAGCTGCTACTCCTGTGCTTCAGCTTTTATTCTGCCATTCCCTTTGTTCTGTCTGCAAACAATAAAGAAGGTCAAGATGCTGACATCACCCACTATCAAGGGCATACTCTGTATCTACTAGTCCTGCTTTGGATCAGACTCAGTAATATATAAATATTGATGCTGACAGCACTCACAATAACTACTCTTATCTATCAAACTTGAGTTCATGCTTATAAGTTGTTTGAACAGTATCAATACATTTCAAAACAAAGAAAATAGAAAAAATATAATAAGAAAATAGTAAGTACAAAAGTACCTGAATCCTACCACTCACTTCTCTCTGAAATAATAAAGGAAAACCTGACATTTGGGACTTGGGAATGAATTGGTTACAAGGGCTGAATCTGGCATTCACAAATTTAGGGATGCTTAAAAGTTCCTATTAACAGTTTTCTGCAAGATTTAGTCTCAAAAGTACAAGTAATTAAAAGTCATTATATGTTGATTGGAAGGTAGAAATCTTTGTTTTACTATTATAAAATTTATTAAGAAGCAATGAAAAGGAGTAGATCATGCCTACAATCGGAACTATTCAGGAAGTGAGATCTGAGGACTGAGGTTTGAAGTCAGCCCAAGCAAACTAAGCTAAGAAATTCTTGTCTCCAATCAATCAGCAAAACAATCTGAGGTAGCAGCAAAGCTTGAGTGACATCAGCCACATGAGAACAAACTGAGGGACAGCACAGGCCCTGAATTCAAACCTCAATACATTTTGGTGTATGTATGCAACAGAATATTACACAACACTAAAACAAATGCGCAGTACACATGGATGGATGGCACTCACATTATTTTGAACCAATGGGGTCATATACATGAGATTATTCTATGAATTCTTCAATTAATTTACTTTTAGAAGCAACCAACACTTTATCACTATTATTTTTTAACCTTAATTTTAATTTGTAGGCTGTCATACTTTTCTTGATTATACATACACACAAACATACATGCATAGTTATAAAAATATATAATATACTTATAACTACCTGAAATATATTTTTGTTTGAGTGTAGGTATTTTTTATTATAGGAATAATAATATAGACATGTGTACATTTTATATATTATTGGTATTTCCTTATAATATGCTTAGGGACTACTCTTTAATAATAAATACACATAAATAAATATATATCTGTGTATATACAACTTTTTCTTCTCTTGCATCTTCCCAAATTGTGTTGTCATTACTTTCTTTATCTCCATAGTGAATGTATACCTACAATATACTTGGTATTAAGTAATGATATTATCATGTCTCTACAATATATTTCTATTTGTATTAAGTGATAATATTTAGAGGCATTTATAAAAAATATTAAATCAGATTATTTAGAAAAGTGCACTTATTCACATGGGTTGTGAGTTGTCAGACTCACTGAATTTATGACCAAATAATCTTGCCATATATAATTTAGAAGCAACAGAATAAATGATAATTTAAACTTAAATACATTTTAACATGCATCACATTTCCAAAACATTATAAACATTCCTATATAGAGATATGCACTAAATTCACTATAAAGTTCACTTTATATAATTGCCATGAGTGTGTAAACCTGACTGATCTTAGAAATTTATAGAAATTTTGCATTAAAGTAATAATTTTTGACTTAGCAATATTCCCCTTAGTGTACAAAATAACTATAAGGAAGAGTGAAAATTTGAGACAAATAACATCTTCTGTCACTCTTAGTCCTAAGAAATGTGGATAATTTGAACCAAATTTTTATACATTACCGTCAGTCACTTCCAGATATGCTTTTGTGATGATGCTTCCAGCAACATTTAGAGTCTGGCAGATGTAATACCCGACATCTGATCTCTGGACGTTAGTAATGGTGAGGTCCCCAGTCTGGGACACTGAAAATCGACTGGAAGACTGTGGGGGCTGGTATGAGAAGAGAAGGTTCTAAAACCCAAAATTTGGGAGGAAAGAAGAAGAATAGGTTAAGGGCTAGGTTACAGTATTTTGGCACAGCTAAAAATGCATTTAAAAATAAATGTGTAAAAATACATTCATGCACACACACAAACATACAAACAAAAGTAAACTAAGTATCTTTCATTGTCACCTACACATACAGATATGTTCATATATAAATATATATTAGGCACACAGAAGATAATGTTCAAACTTTAATGAGGTCATATAATTATATCAATCTCAGTATTATATGATGTTATAATTATTAGAGTACAAAATTTACATGCTTAAGAAAATCATGACAAAATGCATGTTCAATATGCTTATGGCTACTAGTGTTACAAACTTTAAGACCTGTATATATATATATATATATATATATATATATATACATATGCCAAATTAAAATATAAATCATTTTGATAAATTAAGTTCAAGGATGTCACTGTGGCACCAGAATAAGCATCTTTGCTGGCAATCCATTACAAATGTTCAGGAACATTTACCCATCAATTTAGAGGGACATATTTGTTTTTCCTCATAAAAGGTGAGAATACCTATAGAATTTTTTTTGAAAAATCTCAGATTGAATTGAATAAAAATATCCTGATTATTGGAGCTTAGAGGATCATGTGAAATACTGCACAATGCCATTGTGTGTCATGAACTAAAGAATACTGCTCTGCCTCTTAAATAGAGTTGTTTCATTTTGGTGATTTGTAGCACATATCATTAGCATAAATATAAGGTTTAGCTAGACCTCCATGGATATATGTTCAATGAAAAAGTGTTAAGCCCAAACTAGCAAACAAAATTTATTGAGAGCTGGGCACAGGTGGCTTATGTCTATAATCCTAGCTACTCAGGAGACTGAGATCTGAGGATAATGGTTGAAAGCTAGCTTGGAGACTCTTATCTCCAATTAACCACCAAAAAACCAGAAGTGGCACTGTGGTTCAAGTGGTGCCTTGAGCTGAAGAGCTGAGGGACAGTGCCCAAGCTAAGAGTTTAAGCCGCATACTGACAAAAATAAATGAATAAATAAACTGAGGACTGATCTAGAATTTAAATTACTTATTTAGGAATAATTTAGGAAATCTGAGTTTAGGTATATTAGGAAAAAATTTTTAATTGTTTACTATTTTTGTTATACAGAATTCTTCCATTCATCTACTGAGGGGCATCTGGATCGATTCCATATCTTAGCTATGGTAAATAATGCTGCAATAAACATAGCTGTGCTGGTAGCTTTAGTATGGTCTTGTTTGTGATCATTTGGGTAAATGCCCAAAAGTGGGATTGCTGGGTCATAGGAGAGCTCTATGTGGAGTCTTTTGAGGAACCTCCATAAAATGTGGTATATATACACAAGGGAATTCTATGCCTCCATCAGAAAGAATGACATTGCCCCATTTGTTAGGAAATGGAAAGACTAGGGAAAAATTATATTAAGTGAAGTAAGCCAGGCCCAAAGAAACGTAGGTCCCATGGTTTCCCTTATTTGCAATAACTAGTATATATCTGAGTCAAGCAGAAAAGGTCCGAGAAGTTGACGTTAGGGAAATGAACCCTAAGATATGTATTCAAATGTTTTTTTTCTTTCAGGTGATTGTTTCTAACACATTTATAAGATTATTTCTTTGTTGCTTTGTATGTCGTCCGCCATGGTGTAACCCCTGCTTTCACTGTATTTGAGGTTGGTATAATTTGTGGAGGGGAAGGGAAAAAAAACAAATCGTTTAAATAGGGATACAGGTGGATCCGTTGCAACAATGAGATGTACAAGTCGTTATGTGGAAAAACGAACTTTACAACTTTGGTGGGGGTGGGGGGAGGATTGGGTGGGGGGGTGGGAGGATGGGAAAGGATGGAAAAGGGAAACAAAGGAGGAGGCTACAATGCTTGATAAGAAATGTACTCATTATCTTGCCCATGTAATTGTAACCCCTCCGTACAGTATTTTCACAATAAAAAAAGAATTCTTCCATAATTTACTTCTAATATTCTTGTTTTAGTAAACTATTCTTGTTTCTTTTATCTTTAATTTAGTGTTAGCAAATTTTCTTCAGTGAGGCACAATAAAATATATTAATACTGACAATATGTTAGAACTGAAATGACAATGGATTTAAGTTAGTCAAATTGACAGTTAACTATAGTAACAACAGAATTGAATTGATGGTTTTGCTAACATTTTTTTTTCCTGGTCCTTGGGTTTCACTCAGAGCTTGAACATTGTCTCTGAGCCTCTTTGTGCCCAGCAAGGCTAGTGCTCTACCACTTGAGTCACAGAAGCAACAACTGGCTTTTCTGAGTAGTTCATTTGAGATAAGAGTCTCATCGACTTTTCTGCCCAGGCTGGCTTTGAATCGTGATCCTCAGATCTCAGCCTCTTGAGTAGCTAGGATTAAAGGTGTGAGCCTCAGGCACCCTGTTGGCTCTTGATGAAACTGCTTTCGAAGCAAAACCATGAAACACTCAAGACCGAGTCAGGCAAATATAAAATGAGGTCAAGAATAATTGTATTGTAAAGGTAAGTATTTCCCATCATAGAAGAACAATCCCAAGATAGGAGATAAAAAAGACATTTTAAACTAGTTTAAAACTTTTTGTTTATTCAACTGAAGTCCCATAGAATTGAACAAATACCGAGCTCTATATTCTGGTTTAAGTGTAAAGAGGAGCTGGCAAAATGTTTAGAGAACAGAATTTAATAGCAAATGGCAATTATATAAAATTTTTATTTATTTATTTATTTTTGTTGTTGGTTGTGGGGCTTGAACTCTGGGACTGGGTGCTGTCCCTCAGTTCTTCAGCTCAAGGCTAGCGCTCTACCACTTGAGCCACTGTGCCACTTCTGGTTTTCTGAGTGGTTGATTGGAGATAAGGGTCTCACGGACTTTCCTGCCTGGGCTGGCTTTGAACCATGATCCTCAGATCTCAGCTTCCTGAGTAACTAGGATTATAGGTGTGAACTACAGGCACACAGCTATATAGAATTTTTAAAGAATGGAATATACTGCATTATATTTAATATAACATTGATGAAAAACAAAAAATTTAGCAGAGTTTGATATAATTTGAGAATTCAAAAGCTACTTCAGACCTTGCGTTATCAAAATCACACTGAATTATAATATTTTAAATACATGAAAGGGAGTAATTGTCTAACTCTAGAACTATTAATGATAGAAATGATGATTAAAATATGTTGAGAAGAGATTTCAGTTAATATGAATTAGTTCTGATGAAAGTGACAATGATATGATAAAAGGATAAACTTTCTTATACAATCCTGTATACCAAAAGGAGTCAGAGAAAATCGTTTTTGAAGATTAAAACCGAGATATTTGTCTTCTCTGAGGCTGGAATTTTTGAGTGCCTTTAGATTTCTTGATGTTCTTAATGGGTTGCTACTATTCTTTTCTTAGATGTGGCACTGATGTGTGCTGCTTGAAAAAAAAAAATCAGAAAAAAAGGATTTTTACCTGACTTCCCTCTCTCCGCCAAAATATAGCTGGCTGAGGATTGCCAGTTGCTTCACATTGGAAAGTCACAGTTCGTCCCAAGGCCACCACCTGGTCTCGTGGTTTCACAACAAAATGTGGAGGTTCTAAAGGAAATGAATCAAATTACACTGAATCAAAATCAGGTCGTTATGGTCCTCAGATATTCCAGTTGCTGCCTTTGTTTTATCCCACGTTATGTACAGTTGTAATCATGCACCAATTCTCAGCCTTCATTTGAAGTTAAATTAAGTGTATATTTATAGAATAAAATAGAGCTACACGGTGAAGATTTCTCATTACTTGACCTTCTAGGATTAACCCTCATATTTTAAAGAATTCTTGAGCTACAATTTGACCCCTTACACTCAAAATATATCTAAAATTGTATGAATAAATATTATCTTTTCTCATTTAGAACTGCTTAAAGGTGAATGAACTTTAATCATACACACAAGGACCTCCTAATGCAGACAGGTCCTAAAATTACCTTAATTTAACTCAAAAGCTCCTTGAAATACTACCATGCAAATGACAACCATTTAAAAACCTTCAGTCCCATTACTTGAATACAAGTGAATTTAAAGCAATACTGATTCACCAGGCTCCTTCATTAACATAGGCAAGGGCATGTTCAAACAGAATATATATGGAAATGAGGGCAAATTTGAAACATCTGCTTCTCCTGACATTATAAATATTGCCAGCTTTGCCCAAACTGTTTGATTTATCCAGACATAAATGGCCACTTCACCCAGCAGTAAACAGAAAGTCATAAAATTGTGTCAGTTACAGTGGGCTTAGAGGCAGCTGATAACATTAGATGACTTTGCTGATGGAGCCAAAATGGGGAGGGATATTGGGCTTAGGGTGTGTGTGTGTGTGTGTGTGTGTGTGTGTGTGTGTGTGTGTGTGTGTGTGTGTGTGTGTGTGTGTGTGTGTGTGTGTGTGTGTGTGTGTGTGTGTGTGTGTGTGTGTGTGTGTGTGCGTGTGTGTGCGTGTGTGTTTGTGTTTGTGTGTATGTGTATGTGTATGTGTATGTATATACTTACTTGGGGGCTGATTATTTCCCTGGAAAAATGTGCACTGAAAGTAAGTCTTTTTACCTACTGTTTTCATTTTTCAAATGCGTTCCTTATCACCTGTCTGAAACACCTAATTATTTCTGTCTTGTCTCACTTTCAACTGAAGTGAAGAGACATTTCAAGCTAGACATTTGACAGTTTGTGTAGGAAAGGGCTCTTCTAATCCACTTTTAAAGACACTTCCATTATTTCTAACCCTTTCCCGAAAAGTACTCTCAGTTATTTATGTCACTTGCTTAAGACAACTCTGTAAAGTAAATAGGAATTAAAAAATTACATTCAGATCATGTCCACATCACTATCCTGTCAATAAGCATACCATTTTTTTCTAGTAAAGCTAGTTAACAGAAAGATAACTGGTTAATTTACATGTGTGTATAGTATAACTTTTATAATACATAAAATTGTACACATTTACAAAAATTGCTCATGTCCTGTATTCTGAGTATCTGAATAAGTTATAAAAGGACATAAAAGCCTATTTAATAAATATGCTAATCATATATATATTCTTTAAAACATTAACAAAATCAGAAAATGATTTTTCTCTAATTACATGCTGGCAAAACTACAAAAAATAATTAAATATCTTAGATTCTAAGTTAGTGTACTTTCCTCTCTGCTGTTATTTTATTTAAGAACTAAGGTTTAGTCAAAATTATACCATTTGACTAGAAAATTATAGGAGATGTCAAAAATCAGGTCAAATGCTTTCAAATGTCCTCTAACTTACAGGGAAGAAAATATGAAGTTAGGAAACCTAGTTTATGTTCAATTTGGAAACACTGAAGTCCCAGCTTATAATTTTTTTTAAATCCTGTGATTGCAATTGAGTGGTTTACTCATGAATTTAGCAAACGTTATGATTACCCAGGTATCATAATAGGCATATAATAGACTGCCTGGAGATTTTCCTCCAGAAAGAACTATACAGCATCTCTGCTCCAAGTCAAGGAATGGAATCATTGACGCAGAAATCAGTCTAGAAAGTGAAAAGACCGACTGAATAAGAAACTAAAGCCAGACTAGAGTTTGGTTTCTTTCAATGCAAGGAAAGTACATGATTAATTAGATGAGTGGGAGAACAGGACTTTCCAATACTAAGGGAATGTGAGCAGGAAAGTATAAATGTTCAAACCACTTAGTCAAGTAAAAACCTCGGGTGGTCTCTTGCTTAAATCTCAGGAGCATGTCTAAGAATGTATGCCAGACTGTTTCTTTTATAAAATGCCAGGACTCTTCAAGCCTCAAAGAGTTATTTGGGAACAAGGAATACAAACCCTTATGCTAACTACATTTATCCTGAAGCAATCCTTCCACACAGGATATTTGTCTGGAAATGGATTTATTATATTTTTTAGGCATATGCACAGGCCAACATCAACAGTGACATCAGATACAAGATAGGTCTTAGAAAGAACATTTTGGAAAATCTTCTCCTGACTTGAATGGTGGCACACATCTGTAGTTCTAGCTACTTGGGAAGCTGAAGACAGAAGATCACTTGGATCAGTGGTCTCAGGCTAGTCTGGGCCATATAGTGAAACCATGTTTCATTAAAAAATGGCTACAGGTTTTATTTCTAAGGTAATAAAATGCACTAAATATTCTTCTCAGTATCAATATGTCATCATCACATATCTTATATTGTGAAGATAATTTGTCACATTCATTTATTTGATATTTGTGGTGATATATTGGATTTTTTTGAAGAGCACAACACTTAAACTTGGCCTAATTAAAAAATGCCAGTGACATATATGTTAATTGTGGAACATGTAAAAAATATGACCAAAAGGGAAAGCTACCTATATTTCAGAATGGAATCATACTACTTTAAAATATTGTATTAAAATAATGCTTTATTTATTTATTTATTTATTGTGCTGGTACTGGGTTTTGAACTCAGGGCCTTACCTTTTCACTTCATGTTTTTGCTCAAGTCTGGCTGGCTCTCTACTCCTTAAGTCATAGCTCCACTTTTATATTTTTGTATAATTGCAGATAAGTCTCCAAACTTTTTAGTTTGGGCTGGTTTTGAATTCTAATTCATAGAGCTTAGCCCTCTGAGTAGCTAGGATTACTTACATAATCCAAAAGTGCCTGGCTAAAATATCATTCTACTAGTTGTCTAATGGCCAATATAAAATTAAATTATTTATTCTTTTTCCTTTCTAGTCCTGAGGCTTGAACTCAGGGCCTGGGCACTGTTCCTGAGCTTTTTCTGTTCACTCTTACCACTTGAACCACAGTGCTACTTTTGGCTTTTTCTCTTTAATGTGGTACTGAGGAAGTGAGCTCAGGGATTCATGCATGCTAGTCAAATACTCTACCACTGAGCCACATTCCCAGTCCTAATTCATTCAATTTCTACTGTTTTAAATTTTTATTTTTCTCAGCGTTCATGAGGCTTTGAGCCAAATAGTCAGTCCTACAAATTTAGATTTTCCTAATTTTCACTATTGAAGACAGTGTTAGAATTACCGTTCTTCCCTCACTTATGTTTATGATTATTTTCTAGAAGTAAAATTACAGCATATGAAAATATACAAAACATACAAAATCCAAAAGTATAGTTAATTGTGCTCAAAATATATGTTGGAAAATTATATTTTCACTAATTCAGACTGCTTTTTTCCCCTAAATTTCAAAACAATATGCATTCACATATTCAAACCAAGAATAGATTTTTCTCTTAATATTACTTCATCATCGATATCCTGAATTTCTTGAATAATATGCTCATGTGTTTTCAATTTCTAAGAATTTTTGTTGTTGTTATTATTATTATTTTTGCTGTACTGGGGTTTCAGCTTAGGTAGGTAGCTACTTGCTAGGTAGGTACTCTATAGGATGAGCCACTTTTTGTTTTTAGTTATTTTTCAGATAGGGTCTTGTATTTTTGTCTGGCGAGCATTGGGCTGTGAATCTCCTACGTCTGCCTTGTGTATCTGTGAGAATACAGATGTGTAACATCACATCATGCTTGTCTGTTGACTTGGAGTGTCTTGCTAATTTTTGCTGGTCTTATGCTGCAATCCTTCCAACCTTATAATCCCTACTTTCTTGAGTAGCTGGATTAAAGCTTAGCCACACAGCCTAGCCCTAAGAACTGTTGAAATGTTCACATTTTATCCACTTTGCATGTATACTGTAAATACATTTCCATTTAATTTATAGTCCTTTAATTCTCTTTTGCCAGTATTTTAATTTTGATGTGTCATATATAATATATTAGGCAAACCTTCAACTCCATTTTCATCCTACTATTTACAGTCTTTATTATTTAATTTTAAAGCTTTATCTAGTTTTTTATTTATGATATCACTATAGGAATCTACATACCTGGTCATTGTGTCAAGATTGTTGAACAACCCATTCTATTTGAATTAATATGAGATAATACTATAGTATTATCTGTAAATCTTTTTAGTTTAAAAAATAGTGAGGGATACTATTTAGGGGAAAAATTTTTCTTCTAGCACACCTTTTAGCATAATAGCACATTCATATAAAACTCATTTAAAAGGGCATTCTTACAACCATATAGAATTAATGAATGCATTTTCCTCTATGTATGTACATAGAAACCTGATTGCTCTTTAATTGTACAGGAGAAAATGCTTACCAAAATGGATTTTAATAAAGTTTTGATATACCATGTAGTATTTCATACATAAAATGAAATGAGTCAAACACAGAGAAATGAAAATGAGTGACAAAAAGCTTCATGTGAAAGCTTCATTCAACAAGACTTTTAATGACTATTATTGAACTAGCAGTACACAAAAAGACAGACAAGGATTTATGACCAAAGTTGAAGAGAAAAAAGCCAAATTGTGTGTATATTATATGTGTATATATATGTACATATATATATATATATATATATATATGTACATATATATATATATATTGCTCTTAGAAGACATACATTGAAATAGCATTTAACTAAGATGCAGTCCTAGGCCTCATTTTATCATTTATTTCAGGAGTGAAGAATTAAAAGACGCAAGTAATACATGACTTGAAAATATATAAAGTTAGCAACCCCATTACCTTTACTCTTTGTCACAGTTACCCATAGTTCCTGCAGACTTTATTCTGTGCAGTCTGTCTGTGGCCAATGACAAGTGAAACATGGAGGCTGATTGGTTGAGGACATGGAAGGGTATGGATGGAAAGGGGAAGAGAAGTTCCAGTCACAGTGACACGGTGATTAGAAGATGGCCAATAAAATGTCAACTTACCAGACCCAACTAAAACAAAGAAAAAAGAAAACATGGAATAAATAAAAATAAAGAAACAGAAAATGAAAAAGAAAAAGTAACAAGATTTGACTTAACAATGATCCTTATTTTAATATAAGGTTAAAAAAGTTAATATTTTAGATACATTGTTTATACTATCTATGAGTTAATTTGTTAGCATTTGAAATACAGTCATGAATAATTTGGGGGAAATGAATTTTCAAGTCACTGCTATGATTAAATAGCAGAGCCATAAGGCATAATAGCTAGAAAATTATAAAACTTTACATTTGGCTACCACAGGACAGGTGAGGTTACTGTACATATAATAAATGTAAATACACTATAAATCTTAGCTGCTTAAACCTAAAGAGAAATAAAGTTTGAGCACTTTTAAAGATAAAGAATATTAAATCTTGTAACTCCATCATCATATTAATTGTAGGGGTTTCACATTGTTAATGATATTTCACTAAACATACTTTTCACATATGAATCATTATATACACAAGCGCTCAAAGTCTGCTCAAAATACACATTATGAATCTCTAGGCCAAGAGTATGGTGTGAGAATTTACATTTCTGACAAGCACCAGGTATCTTTGCTACTCTGTCATCATAAGTTGAGTAAGCAAATGACTGAAAAGTGATTCTTGCATGTTTTAATGTAAATGTGCAGAAAATATGAATAAACTAGAAGAGACAAATTTTATAGTCCTATCCATTGGAAATCACATTAATATCAATGCTGCAACACTGAGGTATCTTAATATTCAAAAGCATAATACACATATGAAATGCCTGAAAATAATCATTTTGTTTCCCAATTTTAGAAATAAAGGTTATAACTATCAATTGCAAAGTTTTTAATAACAACATACCAACATAGTAAAACCCCACAATATATATCACTCAAAAACTCTCATATCTGTCACCAAATCAAAATTAATTAGACTAAGTACACATTCCTACACTTTAAACAAATGTCAAGAATTGTTGTGATGTCAGATAGCTATAAAAGAGAAACAAGTATTATCTTGCAGATTTTTGCCATCAAGGCAAAATTTTAAGGTAATTTATGACATATATTTAACTCAAATATTGCTTTTAAAGTGTGAAATAATTATTTTCCCTTTAAAAGAAAAAAATTAAGCCTAATCTTTCATTCACTCATATTACAAAGTCAAAAAAATAAATCTATAATCCAAACACCAGAATTAAAGAGGCATTGCTATATTTCTTTCTGCCTCAAACTGATGTCTCATGATAACTCCTCTGTAAAGCTTAATACTAACAATAAAATTATTTAAAAAAGAGTAAAATACTGATGTCTCTTAAATGAGAAAATATTCTGAAACTACAGAGAGAATCTGACAAACTGTGCCTAATGTTTTTCCTTTGAAACAACAAGACATGTATGTAAATTGCCTTTTGGATTAATCTAAGTAAAAAAACTTGATCTCATTGAAGTAATACTATTAAGAGTCCAAATACATAACTCTTAAGTGATTTTCTAATTTAGAATTGTTTAAAATATGTCAAAATTACAATATATTAAAAATAAGATAGTTACTAGAAAGCCAATCCTTTAAAATGCCAAATATCCCTTTCTTTCTTATAATTTTTAATAGCAATCAAGCCATAATGTTAGAATCTTCTTATTTAGACTGAATATAAGAACTTTATGTTCATATTTATATTAATGACAAATAATTAGAAAATATTTTATAGTTGCTTTACAAATGTCTACAATATCGGAAGTTGTTGAAAAGACTATCTTTAGTGATGATTTAACTAGGACATGGTAGTACTAGTACTATGAAGAAACAATCCCTGTTATATAGATGAAAACCCATCTTTTCAGTATAACCCTCTTTTATTTTTTTCTAGTTTCAATAGAGACAAAAGCCAATGATTACAAAAATCATTTTACCCAAAGCACAGATATTATTATCTTTGTCTATACTTAAGAACATAGTATAAAATATTTTTTTTCAGAAATTTTCTCTTGCTCTCTAAAATAGAGAGTGAGCATTTATTGACCCATTAGTATGCCAAAAAGAAACAAAGAAAGCAGTCTCAAGTTCCAGGCTTATAGGGGGCTTCTCAGCCTCTATCTATTCTCGACTTGCTTTCTGCTTTAAAGGCTCACAGCAACTCTATCCCAACTCCCTTCCTGCTAATAAAGAGGACAGGCCTGTCTGTCTCTAGCTCTAATAAAACCATAAAACTATAAAATGTTGGTGCTAGAAGAGCCCTGAGAACCACATAGTCTAAACTTATCCTTCTGCAATTGATAAATAACTTTCTCAAGGCCACACAGGGCTAACCAAAAGGCTGCCTTCTAGGGCTTTTAACTCAGTCAGGTCTCTGAACAAATTTTCACATTGAGTACTGGGTTCCAAAAGAGTGACATACCGTATGACAAACATAGATTTCATTTCATTTGTTTTGAAAGAACTCAGAATAGTAAAGATTGTGAAGGATATTCAGTGATGGTCTTAAAAACACACAAAACCTAACAGGTGATAACAAAGTAGACTTAAGGCTGTTTGAAAGCATCTTTATTTATTAATTTTTTGAAATAAAAGCAATCTAAACACCTAAGGGTCTTAGAATTGTAACCATTTGTCATTTGAAATGATTAAAAATTTCATAAAACAGCTATGAAATGAAAGTAATTTTTTAAAAAGTAATTTTTAAAAAAGTAAACATATTTTGTCATTTTTAAAAATAGCTACATGATTTTATTTCTTCAGTGACAGTTTCAACTTTTATTAAATTAGATAGGTTTTAAGATGATGTTAAGTGAAATGAACCCCAAGTGGTTTTTTTCTTTCTTGCTATTGTTTCTAAAGTATTTATAAGGTACCATGTGATTTTTTTGTTGCTTTGTATGTCCCTCCCCCCTGGTATAACCCCTGTTGTATTTGATGTTGGTATAATTTGGGGAGGAGAAGGGAAAAAACAAATTGTTTAAATAGGGATACAGGTTGACACATTGCAACAATGAGATGTACAACACTATGTTGAAAAACAGACTTTACAATTTAGGTGGGGAAGGTGGGGGGTGAGGGGGTGGGGAGGGAGTGTAGTTCAGGAGGTGGGAGGGAATGGATGGTAGAAGAAAAACAAAGGAGGAGGCAACAATGCTTGATAAGAAATGTACTCCTTACCTTGCTCATGTAACTGTAACCCCTCTGTACAGTATTTTCACAATAAAAAAACTTATTTAAAAAAAAGAAAGTGTAAAGAACTGGAGAACTCTGCAGGAGGCTGTGTTTGAATATGGGGCATACGTTTTCATGAAGACTATCTTATTTGAGGGGATGGTAAGAGGGAGTGTTGCCTTGTCTGAAATACGTACTATATATTCATAAAACATGTTTTAATTCTATAATGGCAACATTCACTCATGCCTGTTGAGTCAAACTTTCCCCCTACCTTTTTGTGGCATTACTGGGGAAGAGAAGATTTCGTTCCTGGCTAACAGAATTTCTATCATTAGAATGATATTTCCAGCCCTGTCTTTTGGTTTAAAAGAAAAGGACAGCTATTGGAAAACCTTAGGAGACAGAAAAAATATATAATGGACACATAGCTTTTTAATGAATACCTGTTTAAACAGTTTGAAAACAATGTGTGTTATTTTCCTTTCTGTCTACACACACACACACACACACACACACACACACACACACACACACACACATGCACAATCACTTAAAAGACTCCTTTTTTAATGTGATATCAAAAGGCTCCATGTCATGGAATTATTATGTAAAAGTATACATTGCTCAGACAATAATCTTCAGGTATAAATAAGATTTAAGTCTAACAGGAAAATGTAAGGAAAGAAGGAAAACAGAGAAGAAGGAGTGAGGGGGAAGTAGGAAGAATATTAAGGAGAAAGACAAGATGCCTTAGATTTGTTCCATGTTCTTGTCACATTTACAAAGACATGAGTCAGAAAGATAACAAAGGTCTGAAAAAAGTATACAAAAGCTGGGGGAAAAGACTTTTTGTATCCAAAGAAAACAAGTAAGGTAAGTAGATACTTAAGAAACCTTCAGGTTAGGTCTAATAAACAGAGGCCAGCCAATTGTGACAACCACTTAGAGCAGGAGAGAAGGAGATAATGGGCTGAAATAATAGTGTGAACAACATAGGCAAAGTATAGAAAAGGAGCCGTTAACAGTAAAGGCCAGTGAACCGTGAATTGGTTGCCAACTGTGATGTCTCTAGAGGTCTTCAAAATGGGATTTATTTCCATTTGGCCACACCAATACAAATACACTCTTGCCTGGAGAAGGGATGAGAAAGTTGTATCATACAGTGTCTTCTGTGCTATGATTCTTAATAACATATCCTGTTATCAGCACAACAGATATCATGGTTCAGCCCTGATAGGAGCCTTCAGATATTATATGGATCTAGTGCACATGCTACTAGAAGAAAAGTTCTCAAAAAATATTCTTTTCAGATAATATCACTGTAAATTGATGAAACATCTTATGTATATGGTTTCTAGGGTCCATTTAGAAAACACAAGAAAATTCAAAAATATTAAAATATTTGCATATATTATCACATGATGATTAAGATATTGATATTTTCACACTATTTGAGATTTCAATATTTGGATCATAATAGAAAATATATTTGAGTTGTCTTTACAACAAATACAGAATTGAAAGTCTTACTTTTGTTAGTGATTATTTTAAAATGCAATGGCAGAAGACTGCCACTGTTTTGGATCTAAAATAATTGTAGCATGCTAAATTCCTGGTATGACTCTATAGAAGATTTCCTAGTTAAACAAATTTATCTGTGCTAAGATTATCCTACTAAAAAGGAGCTTTCTTGAACTGACTACAAATAAAATTATCTTGACTTTGAAGTTCTACTAATTAATACATCTTACTCTGTATTATTAAGAGCTTATTTCTAAGTCATCCTTGAACCAATGTGACTTAAAAAAAATTCTCCGCTACATAGTGATTAGTAAGTTTCAATTAATAATTCTGTAAGACTAGTGTTGTAAATATCACATTCCAGAAGAATATGAAGAGTAATTAGCTATAGGTTTTGTTTTTTTGGAGAAACACTTTTTTTTAAAAGAGGAATACTCAGATTTTCAGGAGGTGAAGCTATCTAAATGTGAAGTCAGTAAGCCCAGTGACTGGTATGGCAGAGAAATTACATAGACAGTCATGAATGATGATATCACTAACAATTAAAACTCTTCAGGTATTTTAATACTTAGTATAATTTCTTTTTTGGGGAGAAAGATTGTGTCTAACATAAAAGCCTGTCATTATGCCTTTCAACTTTACAGACATAAAAATAGACAGAATAAAAGGAACATCTCTGAATATGTTTAATGGATACGTAAAATACTATGAACTTTTCGCCTCCACTCAGATATTTCACAACATTCTGTAGAACAATAGTTGTGGAGATAATTTCAGTTGTCAGCACTAAAGCAGAGTGGGGTGGGAAGAGGAGGAATTACTGGCTTCTTGTGGGCAAGAACTCAGAGTTGCCTAGACCTTGTACCAGGCACAAAACAGCTCTTCAAAACAAAGGGAGAAAGGCTGAATGGTGTCAGACTTGAGGAGTCTTAATGCAGATTATTTATTTAATTTCAAACTGAGCAGACAATACAATGTTCCCACCCTAATTTATGTGCAATTCCTTGCACAAAGCCCAACACATCTTAGATCTTAGGCTAACAATAAAAATTCTCCTTCCTTTGTTCTCTAAAACACGTCTTTACTTTCCCTTTATCCACTAAGTAATCCAGATTCAAAGGCAACCACACAGCAATCTCCTCTGATATGTATGTAGGAGAATCTTAATTCAATGTTGGCTCCCAGGCAAAAACATGAGACCCTATCTAAAAAAAGAAGTAAACTAAAGCCAAAAAGGCTGGAGGTAGGACTAAGGGGCAGTGAGTTTATCTGGCAACAAAGTTAAACATTAATGTAATATTGTTGTTTTCATGACTTAGATTATATGTCTTTTAGTAAGAAATAACTGAGTGTACAATGTATGCATTACTATATTAGGTAATCATAGATACATTCTACTCATATACAAGCGAATATTATGCATGTGAAAAAGTTGGAGTGGAAAAAATAACCAGTACTTTATGTTTTATTCATAGTAACAATCTAAAAACAGACAATTCTACCTGGAGAAAGAAATGAGATATAATCATGTAAGACAGTCACTGAAAATGTCAATACATACACACAAGAAATCAAATAGATATGAAGAAAATCTGCTATTCAGTATAAAGGTATGTCTTTGTATAACAGGGACAAAGAAAATGATTTGTAAGCTTTCACCCATAATATAATCTTACGACTTAACACTATTCCCAAGAAATGTGAATCAAGCCTGAACTAAATACTAATTATATTTGGTGATAATGTATACTTTTGAGCGTAAAAAGCTTAAGAAGAAAACATGAAACAATGTTATCTCTTTACCAATAATCTAAAAAGTTTTCTTTGAAATGACCACTCTGCCAACCACAGGGGTAACTTCTAGAAAGCATTGTTCTAAAATAGCCCATCTATCAGATTTGACAATCCTCTAACTTGTTTCCTAATAACTTCAACCATACAAAATAAATGTCCTAAACCTAATTGCAACAACCATTTATGGATTTTCTTACCTTTGGAAATCTGTTAAAAAGAAATTATTCAGATATATTTTTCTCTTAAACTTACTTTTGTACTTTATAAAGGTGTGTTTATATGAGCATATTATTTATCAAATCATGAGAAGAATAGTTTTAAAACCAATTAAAATTCTCATGGTATTTTAATCAGCTTTGCAAACTTTAGGTACAATATTTCAACACATTCCTTTTCAATTTAAATGGAATTCATCTAAAAACTGGAAATAAGGATTATATCTATAGTTTTTAAATTACTGAAATAAAGCTCAAAGGCCACCAAATGCTATATAATTGCTAAGTTTATCTCCTCTGTTAATGTTAATTAGATGAAAGGAATGTGTGAAATGATTAATCAAATCTACAAGAAACACTTCTCAGCATATTAATGCTGTGTATATCTACAAAATATTTCAGATATTAGCAACTAAAAATTAAAAAATTAATATAAATGGATGCATTAAAGTCAAAGTTTGAATTATTTTATGTATTTTTTATCCAAAATTCCTTATAGAAAAAAAAAGGTAGTCTTGGTATCCTACAAATATCTCTTTATGATCACTCTCAGTCAAGAATTGAAGAATCTCAATTTATGCCACAACAGTGCCTCATAAAATATTATATCTCAATGTGAATTAATTTAGGTTTCATTTATACATTAAATGATACATAATCTCACAAAATAATCATAAGCCTTAAAACTGTAAGATTTTATTAAGCATTCTAACATTTTAAAATGAGTTATCTGTCAATGCTTACAGAAAAAAAGTAATTTATTTTCTCAATTTCTTTCTCAGGATGAGTTATTCACATTTTATTGATCTGGACAACTCAATTACAAATTTCAAAGATGACACCTTTATGTGAAAATGTTGGTTGCTTAAGACAGTGGCTCCATTATATATTTATATTACTGGGCTCCAAGTAAACCTTATCCAATGCTGTGTAGATAAATAAATCACAAATCAGGCTGAAAGCATAATGAAAGGCCCATGATATGCTCTTTACCATCATGGTGCTGTGTAATTACTTGTCACAGCATTATCAATTATTTCTTGTACCTACCTCCTATACTAATTTCTTCAAGTATTTTTTTTCTGACACACATGCTATCATTGCATTAGGGACATTTCAAATTCCTTAACAAGGTACTTTTCCCTTTGATTAATATTTAAAATTTATATCTCATTATTTGAAATGATTGAAAGCATATCTCAAACCTTTTGTGGCTGTGAATGAAAGAAATCTATGAGAATGTCACCTCTTCTGTTGCCATGAGGGTTAAAGTGGTCATTTCTTCAAGCTACAATAAGTCCTTTGCTTCAGTTTTCCTTTTTAAATAAAGTAGCAAAGAAAAATAGGCCCACATTCTTCTGATCTCAATCAAACCAAAGGACATTTTTTAAATGCACACAAAGAAACAAGGAAACAACAACAACAACAACAACAACAACAACAACAAAACACGGATCAGAAGACTGAAAGGATGATGGGGTGGTGGGTTGGCAATGAGAAGCTGTTCTTATAAGTCATACACTTCTTAAATAAATAAATGACTGATTGTTTTGTTTCTGGATCTTTACTAAGGAAATTTCAACCTGTACTAAGGAGCCCTAGTTTTTCTCCTACTCTATCCTGTAATATATTCAGGGTATATGCTTTTACTTGAGGTCTTATGGTCTACTTGGAATTGATTCTGGGTGATATATAAAGGATCTAACTTTAGTTTTCTGCATGTGTTTAGCCAATTTTGCCAGCACCATTTGTTGAAGAGGCTTTTTTTTCTTTCATCCTGTTTGTTTTTTGGTTTTTTGGTTCCCTTATCAAAGATTAGATTAAATATATAACTATCCTATGACGCAGCAATCCCACTCTGGGGCATTTACCCAAATGATCACAAACAAGGCAATACTAAAGCTACCAGCACAACCAAGTTCACTGCAAAATTATTTACCACAGTTTAGATATGGATTATATATACACTATAAAGTTCTGTGCTTCCACAAAAAGGTATGACATTGCTCCATTTGTAAGGAAATAGAAAGACCTGGAAAAAAATATATTAAGTGAAGCAACCAGGCCCAAAGAAATATAGGTTACATGCTTTCCTTCATTTGTAATATGTAGAATATGCAGAATATGTCTATGACATTTTTATCAGGGGATAAAAATAGTCCTATGGCTAAGTACATAGGACCATATATAATGAAGCATACGAAAATGAACTCCAAGGATTGGATATAAGAAGTTCTTTTTAAGTCCTCTATGTAGTTCTTTTTTTTTCTTTTTTTTTCTTTTTGTCGGTCATGGGGCTTGAACTCTGGGCTTGGACACTATCCCTCAGCTCTTCAGCTCAAAGTGAGCGCTCTACTGCTTTAGCTACAGTGCCACTTCCAGTTTTTTTTTTCCTAGTGGTTTATTGGAGATAAGAGTCTCATGGACTTTCCTGCCCAGGCTGGCTTTGAACCAAGATCCTCAGATCTCAGCCTCCTGAGTAGCTAGCATTAGAGGCGTGAGCCACCGGTGCACGGCTTCTATGTAGTTATTTCTATATTTCTTTCTGTTTTAGTTTTCTGTACCCTTTGTCTTGTATATAAGCTTACCTGATCAGTGGAAGGGAAAGGGAATCACAGAAACAGCAGGAAAACAGATGAACTAACAACAATGATATTCACTTGGCACTATGTTGCAAATGACTGGGGAAAGTGGAGTAGGGAAAGGTAAGCAGGAAAAATGAGGCAGAGAGTAACAGTATTTAGAAAGAAATGTACTCATTACTTTGCTTTTGTAACTGTTCATCACCTTTACAATATTTAAAAAAAATATCAGGTAGCCATATTGATTCTTTGAAAGTTTATATCACTTACTGACTTTTGGGGAAGATTTTTTTTTCTTTTTTGTTTCCTTTCTTGTCTTTTAATTTGGGAGGGGGGGTTGGTCATGGGGCTTGAACTCTGGGCCTAAGTGCTGTCCCTGAGCCACATCACCACTTCCAGTTTTCTGGTGGTTATTTAGAGATAAGAATCTCACAGATGCTCCAGCCTGGGCTGGCTGTGAACCAAGATGCTCAGATCTCAGTCTCCTGAGTAGCGAGGATTACAGGTATGAGCCACTGGTGCCTGGCCCAGAAGTTTCTTTTTTAAAATTACAAACTTCTTCCTTGATAGCTTGGCTACACTTCAGTTGAACCATCAGATCATTATTTAAACTACAAAATAAAGATTAGAAGAATGAGGAGGAGAATAAGCAGGAGGAAGAAGAGGACGAAAGGAAGGAAGGAAGGAAAGAAATAAAAGAGAAAGAAAGAAGGAAAGAGAAGGAAAGAGAAAGACAGAAAGACAGAAAGACAGAAAGAAAAAAGAAAGATAGACAGACAGAAAGACAGAGAGAAAGAAAGAAAGAAAGAAAGAAAGAAAGAAAGAAAGAAAGAAAGAAAGAAAGAAAGAAAGAAAGAAAGAAAGAAAGCAAAAGAGAAAAAAGATAGAAAGAAAGGCATACCAAATCCTCTAAGGATGATATTTTCAACCAGACTCTTGAATTCAGCATTAAGAGTAGCCATATACAGAAACCAAGTTGATCCTCTGAAGCCTTTGCTACCTCAGCACTATACACCTTCCTGGACCTCTGTGGATAGCTGCAATAAGTCATGAGAAGCATCCCCCAAACCTTGTCCCAGTCCAGCTAACACATCACACATAGCAAGATTGTATATCAACATGTTGGTGAAGTCACAGTTTTTAACCAGGATCTTAGATTATAGTGACTCTAACTTGAACCTGCAAAAAGGCCCCTTGACACTATTAGTTTTGGCTTTGACTCAAATAACCATGCTAATGGTCAGAAACAATACACTATTATACTGTCAGCTTTTCTGAAATCAGCAATTTAAGGAAACCGTTCCAACAAATGATTTAAATGAAGTCTATATCAAAGAAAGGAGATTCAGAACTGACAGGCTTAGTCTTTTCCTCTTATTACTTAAAAAAATACACAAATATACAAACTCCTAAAAGTCATATGGCTCCTACATGAAGACCTTCTGTGTTCATATAATCTCCTACATAGTACTGTACTCTATATAAGGAAACTACAGATTAACAAAATAGTCTTTTTCATCCAAACCTTGTTTTAAATTCAAGTTCTTTTTAAAAGTTTATCTCTTAAGAGCCGGGCGCTGGTGGCTCACGCCTGTAATCCTAGCTACTCAGGAGGCTGAGATCTGAGGATCGTGGTTCAAAGCCAGCCCAGGCAGGAGAGACCGTGAGACTCCTATCTCCAATAAACCACCAGAAAACCGGAAGTGGCGCTGTAGCTCAAGTGGTAGAGCGCTTGCCTTGAGCTGAAGAGCTGAGGGACAACGCCCAGGCCCAGAGTTCAAGCCCCAAAGTTTATCTCTTAATACTAGAAGTAAATAAGAGTACAGTAAGTTCTATCATTTTATTTTTACTGAACTAGCTAAATTGACTCAACATTTTAATTTTTGTTATGAAATCATTATCTAGTGATCTGTTTGTAAGGAGCCACTTGTTCTTGGATGCTAGTGGCTTGCACCTAGTTATTCAGAAGACTGAGATCTGAGGATCATGGTTTGAAGCTTACTTAGGTAGGAGAGGCAATGAGACTCTAATCTCATGGAGATGCTAGATGCCAGACGTAGGGCAATGGCTCAAATGGTAGAGCACTAGCCTTGAGCATAAAAGCTCAGGGACAGTATCCAGACCTTCAGTTACAGCCCTAGCTCTACATGAACACATAGCATGCCATATTATGCAAAATTATGTATCAATATTTTCGATGCTCTTATTACACAAGATAGAAAATAGATTGTGTCTTCTGATCCCATTTTAGGGACTAAACTTTATTGAATCCATGTCAGAGACCATCTTTCTAAATTTTATTTGTCCCCTCAGTATTCACTAAGTACTTCAGCTATTTTGTGGACGTAGAGTAGCATAGGCATATAGGAAGGGCATGATTTCCCCTATAATTTCATTCATTTCTGGATTACACATGATAATTAATATAATGTAAAACCTAGGTAAGTAGTTGTTATACATTATTGCTAGAAAGTCATGAGAAGAAAAATAGTCTGTGTAAGTTCAGTATACATTTTCTTTTTAAATGTGCAGACGCAGAAGGATAACTACATATTTAATATCTTTGCCTTTTTTTTTTTTGGCAGTACTGGGGTTTGAACTCAAGGCTTTGCAATTGATCATCTTGGCCCGTTCATCTGGCACTCTGCATGATATGACATCAGACATGGTTTTTGCTGGTTATTCTTGAGATAGGGCCTCACAAAGTTTTCTGTCATTCCACTTTTTGTCTCCTTTGGATGAAGAATTACAAACACGAATCACCAAATGACTATTTCTATATATAATCCTCCCATCTTTCTACTGTATGGATTATAATCATGTAGTGACCAAAGAATTCAATATCATTCATTTTGCCAGAAAATGAAGCAGCAATGAACAACAAAACCAAAAGGGATACTAAATTATGTAAAATATCAATGGGGAATCATGTTAAATATCGATTTGTTTAATCAAAATAGTCATTTGTTAATTTGAAGGTATTAGTTCTTTGGGATTATATTTCACTTACTTATTGTGGCTAAAATCATTATTTTCTATCTACTGAAATGTCTTTATGGTATGTTTATAGAAAATATTTCAGGGGCTACACACATGAATCATACCTTAATATCTTCATAGAGCTCTTGATAGGTTACTAATGACTCTAAAGGCAGATGAAATTTTAACTCTGCACATGGAAGACACAATATGCCATGATAAATTAAATATTGACAGAACATGCTATGCATTTCATATTTGTCAGCTCATGAATCTTCACAGCTCCCATTTCCTACTGCAGAATCTGGGCATTCAATTACTTGCATAGTTAGTGCTCAGATCCAGAGTGTTTGTACCAAAGGGCTGTTATTTGATTCTGCCTTAATGACTGCTTTCTAATGACAGTGATAATTCAAAGATGGCTGCCTAGAACACTTCAATTTTCAAAGATAGGTTAAGATAGATTAAGAGGTTAACAAACAATTCTTGTTGAAGAAAAGAAAGTCAATGATCAAACTCCATACCAATCAGTTCCAAGATCCCTGAAGAGAGAATAAAGATTAATGGAATCTGATGCATTATAGTTATATTGTGGTCAAAGCAGATGAGAAAAATTAAGCATAACAACAACAATCACTTTTTACAAGCACTTCTCTCTCTCTCTTAATTTTTTTGTCAGTCATGGAGCTTGAACTCTGGGCTTGGGCGCTGTCATTGTGCTCTTCAGTTCAAGGCGAGTACTCTATTGCTTGAGTCACAGTGCCACATCGGTTTTCTAGTGGTTTCTTGGAGATAAGAGTCTCAGGGACTTTTCTGCCTGGGCTGGCTTTGAACGGTGATCCTCAGATCTCAGCCTCCTGAGTAGCTAGGATTACAGGGGTGAGCCACCAGCGCCCGGCACAAGCACTTCTTAATTGACAACCGGTTCCTTTATTTTAGTAATTCTTAGTTTACAATCCCATCAGTGCAATGATAATTATTTTATCTTTACATCTACATGTTTAAACTGATAGACCACTGAAATTCTAGGTGGCTTGCACTGATAACACCTGGCACTTAATTCATTCACAATGAAAATGTTGGAAGAGTGCCAGAATGCTGCGATGGTTAATTTCATGTGTCAACTTGCCTTGGTTAACGGTTACCTAGATAACCAGATGTGTCTAGACAATGTTCCCAAAAGAGTTTACTTAGTATTTGACATAGACCACTGAGTAAAGAACATTTGCCAACATCAATGTGGGAAAACAGCACCAAATTCAGAGAGTCTATAAAGGATAAAGGTAGAAGAAATACAAATTTCTCTTTCCTATACCTGGTAGATTTGTTTCTCCTACCCTCAGACTCAGAATTACAGATTCTCATGCCTTTTGGCCTTGGACTGGGGATGATACTTTCTGCTTCCCTGGTTCTCTAGCTTTCAGATACCAGACGTGGGATTTCCTCACTCTCCTAATAATTTGGGCCAACATATATTGCATCTATAATCTAATGATACTCAATTGAATACCCTGAATAAACAGTAATGTAAATACTACGGAAAGCAACAAGGCTAAAAAGGCAAAGGAAGCAATGTGTGCAGTGAGGACACTGAGAAACTGACATGTGATAAGTTGAGTCATAGCATCCAACAGAAATGTGAATGGGAGATGCAAGACCCATGGTGAGAGAGAGCTGAGAATCATGTTGGAGAATGCTTACTTGAGCTGATTCTAAGGATAGGAATTCCTAAAAAGTAGAAATGAGGCAGTTGGGGAGAGGAAGTATTTCATACCAAGGGGCAAATGTCACACAAAGTCTACATAATGGTTCATGCCAGAAAAAGTATATAATCTATTATTTCCATAAAGCAGTAGAGAAGGCTAGTATGTAATTTGGATAGGAGACATGGGAATATGGCAAAGATTTAAGGAAGAAACTAGTATAACTAGATGTGTATTATGGGTAAATTAATCTGTCCTGGGTCATGGATACTCCAAGATCAATAAAAGCAAAGAAACTAATTAGAGATGATCAGATTCATGGAGGGGCAGGAGATGGGGAGGAAGTCCTGAATTGGAGCAAGGGAAAGAGAAACCGAAAGAGAAGGAAAAAGTGGGAAGAACACAGAAATATTTAAAGGCTAAGGAAAGTCCGGTTTTATACTAACTGACAGAGTGTGAGACATGGAATATTAGGAAAGAAAAAAATAATGAATGGCCTCTTCAAACTTTGTTCTGGGTGTATCTCTGCACTTTGCTTTGATAACTGAAATGGATAATAAGAGAAATTCAACTTTGGATGCTCAATCTGTTTTTATTCTCACTGCATAAAATTGTATTTTATAGATTAATACAGCCTTTATAAGGGGAAACAAACACTCACATAAACCTCTGACATTTGCTTCTTGTTTTACTGAAAATTGTAATGACTCTTCCATTTTTAGATCACTGGGACACTAAGAGGGGTCAATCATAGTCTGTGGCACCTGAGACACTTCAGAAAAGATTCTTGTTGGAAGCAAACAGTTCACTAGCATCAAGGGAAGAAGCTCTAGGAAACATCCCATTAAGAGCAATTAATTTAGCCAAAAGACAGCTTGGGCTTTTTTTCCCCTTTCTATTGTGTCTCCCTCATTCATGTTAACCTCACATTTTGAGGCTCAGCCTTCCAGCAGCTGTCTCTGGCTAGTCAAGCCTAATGAGGAAATGCTTTGGTGCTTCATGATAAGAGTTGGTATAAATACTTATGAAAAACATAAGACAAACAAGGCTACAGAATGGAAGAGAATGTGCATCCTTTTGATGATTCATTTTAACATTCCTATTATATGTCAGCAATAAATTTGAAGAGGTAGTAGGATAATTTATACCACATTTTTTAGAGTTAAAATAACAGATGATGAGTTGTGAGAATAGAGTGATTTCAGATCAAGGGCAGAAAAATGGACAGGCACTTATAAGAAAAGAGCTGAGATTTCAGAGAATTCCATTCCTCTGATAAGAGAGCTTCACCAGGTTTGGGAATGTTTGGCACCTTCAGAAAGGGCAGAAAACAACCATTTCTTGAGCATCAAAGAAAAAGTGGTTCCTGTGGGAAGGCCAGTGAGGGGTGTAGTGGGGTGCGAACTCAGATTGCAAAGCTTAGCTTCCTGTGTCTGAGTGACAGCATGCAGACCTCCAGGGAAACAGGAGGACTAAATGTCTTTTAGTTCCTATTGTAAGAGAAATGAACAAAAATGGGATTAGATTTTCCTAATGGCTCAGTTCTGGGAGATAAAAGGTGATTGCTTGGGAAATGGCTGGTGTGTGGAAGTCTGTATTCAGATTCGTTTCCTGTGAGCGATGGGACTCAGTGATGGGAACATGATCGTTTTGGTGAGAGAGTCACAGATTAACTTTGGAAATAAAATTGTGACAGTAATAAGAGCCGCTTTATCTGTGAAGGAACAAAGAGGGTGGAAAGATTAATAATGCTCTCTAGTCTGCCCTGGGATAGCTAAGGCAAAGAGTGGTAAGAAGTCTTTCAGGCCAAAGGAAAAATTGGAAATGGGAGAAATCAAAGTTTAAATTGTCTATGACTTTATCTTCTATCTTTCTTTGGGGATAGCCCTCCTCAGAAACAAAACAATTTAAAAGTCATCAACATGATAGACATTGTAAACTAATTATTCGTAAGTTTGTTCATAGGGTTTGTTATGGGTAATATAGTAAGAAGGAACATTTTTCGTTTTAAGTATTTAGAATATACCATGCTTATCCAAAAGCCTATGTTGAGCCAAAGAAAGAAAGCACTTTTGTTAAAATGAACTAGTATTAGTCCTGAAAGAAAACCAAACTCACTTATATAGATAGATACTCATTTGCTTCCAAGGAGACCTCAGGGCCTATTTGACAAGCATCTAACAAATACCTATTGGGTTTAGATTAGGATATATAAAAATATAAAAATACATATACATATATGTATATATAAAAAGAAAAACATGTAACTGGTCTCAAATAGAATGGGGAGGTAGAATGTGAATAGTTTCAATGACAGCATATAAAACTCAACAAGCTGCCTCTGTACCTCTATTTTGTTTTTCTGGTTAGATTTTATATTTTATTGGTATGTTGCTACCTCTAAAGCTGTTATAAATAACACAATAAATCTTTTCAGTAAATTATGGGGTTATTATGCAACGTAAAACACAAGATCAGAAAATAATTCTTTCCCACCAAATTAGAGCCAGCAATTTAACACTTGTCACATTGAGACATTAAATCTCAAATATATCATTGAGATAACATGGTTGTGGGAGACATTGTATTGAAAAGATATTTGGATTTTATATTTGTATTTTATGGTCATGAAGAAATATTTTGTGGAGGAATGCAGATGTAAGACATTCGAGTGGAAGTAGAGGTGTAGACACACATGAAATATAAATAAAACACATGACACCTTAAATATATAAACAATGAATCTCCTGTAAGTCCCAAAAGCAATGGAATATGCTATCAACTTAACTGTATTTTCTGGTTAAATTAGAATTAAGCAGAAACATTTTTATGTTCTAATTGTTCCAAAAAGGACTATTTTCCCATGTACTAATCGTGTAACATTAATTGTTCTTCAACATGTCACATTAGAAAAGATTTTGAGTCACATTCTGAAAATGAGTTTAATGACACATCAAAATTGATATGCCCACTAAAGGAATGAAAATATTCTTTCTATGGACAAAATATTTGTAGAGGCAAAGAAGGAGATATTAGTCTAAAACTCAGTATCATCAGATTTTATTAAAATTTGCCTTTCTTCTCAAAAGAAAATCATCTATAATTACTAATCAATACTTTTATATGTTTCAAAGTTGCGATTTAGCTTTAACATTTACTACTATAGAAGGAATCCAACCAACATGGTACCCAATTTGTATGTGGTATAGATTCCCAGGCTGTATAGACTACCTTCACTTAGCAGCGAGTGACCTCCTGTTTCATGTACCTCTTAGAGTACTTTAACGAAGTTTCCAAATGACTAAGTCCATCATGTAGATTTTGGGACCATTTACTCGTGGATAACTTATAGCCTATGAACTATAGGGAAATGCCCTGGTTTATAGAGTAACAGGCTGAAGTACTCTAAATAATGGAATCAGAATCAAGGTCAAATACCTCCACTGAACATTTTCCATAACAATAACAGACTATAGAATGTAAATGTGATCTTTTGAGTTTCTTTTCCCAAATAATTATATTATGCATTAATAAATTTATTCTTCTCAACTTTTGTGTAAAAAGAAACATAGGTTCATATTTCTATTGCTCTCTCCTAGATCTGTGGAATTTCATTCTCAGGATCTAGGCTGGACAATCTGCATATTAACAAGAAACTTCAGATAAGCTTAAGAAATTCTGCCTAGTCTTAGGGTTTCCTTTATTGTTTTGTGTTCTTAGTAAAGCTTATTTTGTGTATATAAAGTTTTTCACATGATACTATGTGATAGACATAGATTGTAAAATTGTTACAACTCTGCTGCTGCCTTTTGAACACAGATCATCAATCACAAGTAACAATTTTTCAAGTTGGATCTAACCAAGCTGGCTGTTGGCATTAAGGATATAAGACACTAGAAGTTTTCTCTAAATGTCCTCTGCTGTATGTACCAAAAAAAGCAGTAATAACGAGTGAATGTTTAAATTCCAAATTTTCACAATATATTTATTAGATTGGGTGCCTACCAGATGCTCACTATTACATTGAGACTTGTGCAATTTAAGTGAAAGAGACAAGGTAAGCTCTAGACCCAAGAAAGGAATATCTAAGGATATTTTTATAGCTAGTATTGAGAAAAATGCAGAATTTGGAATATCAAGGACCTCAGTGTGTTAGCTTGGTGGAGCATCATTTGCCTAGCAAAAGGGAGATCTAGAGTTGAACCCCCAGGACAATTCAGGAGATGGGGGTGAGGGGGTGAGGGAGGGAATAACTGAGAGAGGGAAAGGGAAAAAGAGGGAGAGAGGGAGGGAGGGTGAGTAGAGGGAACAAGGGAAGGAGAGGGACAGAGAGAGGGAGGGAGCGGGAGAGGAAGGGAGGGAGAGAGAAAGGAAGAGACATACATACAGACAAGCAGAGAGAGACAGAGAAAGATATAGAAAGTCAGGAAGAGAGACAGATATACAGAGACAGAGAGACACAGAAAGAAACAGAAATACAAAGAGAGAGAAAGAGACAGAGATATAGAGAAACAGAGACAGACACAGAGAGACACAGAATAACAGAAACAGAGAGAAACAGAGAAACATAGACAGAAGCAGAAATAGAGATAAAGAAACAGACAGAGAGAAAGGAGGAGAAAAGAGAGGAGAAAAAAGAAAACAATTTGGTATTTCAAAAACCAAGTCGAAAAGAAAAATTCTCAAATTGTAGTTCTTTTAGAGTATGTGCTGCTAAAAATGAGCACATAATTGCAGTTCTTTTAAAGACAAAACTAATTATAACTATAGTCAAAATCAAATGGCCATTCTGCTCTCATTTACGATAAAATTTCCTCGTAATTTTAGTGTGCAACGGGGTTTTGTTGCTTTACTTCAGTTTTTGAATACTCACACAAAGTTTGTTTGAATGAAAGATCAGTTTTCAGGACATACTGATTCTTAAAAATGTCCCTTAAAATGAACTACAACACAGACATTAAGAACAACTCTGCTAAATTTCTTTTTTTTTTTTTTCTTTTTCTTTGTTGGTCATGGGGCTTGAACTCTGGGCCTGAACGCTGTCCCTCAGCTCTTCAGCTCAAGGCTGAAGCCATTTCACCACTTCCGGTTTTCTGAGTGGTTTACCTGAGATAAGACTCTCATGGACTTTCCTGCCCAGGCTGGATATGAACTGTGATCCTCAGATCTCAGCCTCCTGAGTAGCTACAATTACAGGCATGAGCCACCAGCACCCAGATCTACTAAATTTCTTTTAACTTTCATTAATACTTCAATTATTTTAATTAAGAGATTAATACTTTTCCAAGTGTTCTCAAGAGAAGAAAAAAGCCTAACTCCTCAGGTTTCCTTTTAACTTTTTTTCCTCCCTTAGTTTTCTTTTGCAGTTAAGCATCACTCTACATTCTTAAATATACTGAATTATTTGGACATATTGAAGATATTTTAAAAGTTATGATTACATACTTTTATTTTAGTGTTGACTAAAACAATACATAAATTCCTTGCAAGTTTGCAAACAAAATCTACATTCATTTGAAATGAGAATACCCACACTGATTCACTAGTTCCTGGATTTATCAATCATTTGTTATCTACTTCCCTTAAAGAAGACTTGGGAAAAGCGAATTTCACATGAAATACTTAAGCGTGAATTAGCGCTGGCACTGAGTTTAAAATTGCAGGAGGAAACTATTTTGATTTGAATGCCTACCTCACACAGCACAAAATAGCTATAATTTATAAAAGCATCAGGATACCAAGGTAAAAGGCTTTAAAACAAAAGACTGAAATATAATTCATTGACTAATGTCATCCCCAATGAAATTCTCTGTCACAACTGTGGTGAGATAGATACACCTTTTCGTGTCTTGTATTCACCTCACCTTCTCTCCCTCCCTCTGGAGAGCTTTTGAACTTGGATTTGACATCTCTGAAATTTATGCACTCTCTAAATGTAAAGAGGTTTTCTGTTCTAACAGCTTTAGCCTTACTTAGAGTTCAGGTCTAACTTAGATTAAAGAGTAGTTGAGACCTTAGAAATTCAGTGTTTGTTCTTGATCTTCCCCCCCCCCCTTTTTTTATGAGGTTGAGCTAAAAACCCCAAAGTGGGACATAATAGCTTTAGAGACAGGAAATATTCTTTATTCTTTCCCCCCCTAATGCAAAAAGCCCGCAAGGCTCTTTTGTAGAAAGCCCACAGTGCAAGTACTCTCTCAAAAGCCACCTTTTTCTTCTTAATAGCCTTAGAAGGAGACAGTGTTCAGAAAAGATGACAGCACCAAGTGTTGCTAATGTTAGACCCAGCAACAAGCTAAGTGGTTTATTGCAAGAAGTCCTGTGTACTATATGCACTTGACAAAATAGGAAATTTCTTTTCCGCCAATAAAATGTTTTCAAAGGTCATTGCCTCTCAAATTCCACAATAAACAATTTGTCACCAGAAAGGAGGCAAATACAAAGTAGCTCTCTGAAAAGCCATGGTGAGAAATAATTATTATGACTTCCTGGAGAAAAGAGCCGAGGAAGGATAGGATGGAAGGATAGGATATAGGATACCTGGATTATGGATGGGATGGGTGTGATGGACAGTGAGCTATCAGTATAAACAGGGCTCTGTCTTTCTAGACATTTGTATCTATAGAACAACATGTCCACTTTAACCCACAGTAGCCGCAAATAAGAAAATATTTAGGGCTGGGAAGGTGGCTCAGTGGTAGAGCGCTTGCCTTGCATGCATGAGGCCCTGGGTTCGATTCCTCAGCACCACATAAGCAAAAAGAAAAAAACCGGAAGTGGCGCTGTGGCTCAAGTGGTAGAGCGCTAGCCTTGAGCTGAAGAGCTGAGGGACAGCGCCCAGGCCCAGAGTTCAGGCCCCATGACCGGACCCCCCCCCCCAAAAAAAGAAAATATTTATCAAAATACAAAAAAAGCATAAAAGCAATACATTCATCCCCAACAAACCCTGAGCATGTTCACTATGTGCACTGTGAAGCATTATAGAGTTCTTAGTTTCTGTACAGGTATTACCCAGAAGGGAACAGAATCCTTCTGTTTATCTGTTACAAGTTTTAAAGACCCTTGAAAGTATAGGAGCTGAATTGTTGTTTTCTTCCATAGCACTCTCATTTAAGTTAAGAAGGACATCACATTTAAAGACTCAGAGATGAAAACATATTCTCCCTTAATCAAGATACTAACTCTATAATTCTGAAATTTGATTTTCATTTCTTGGAATAGTTGAGTGACAAGGCAATATGATTCCTGTAAGTATGTCAGAAATAAAATATTTAGAGCATTATTTAAAGCATACAATTAATATCAGCTAATAAACAACATTTGCTGTAAATATCAACATCTATTTCAATGATGAACTGGATGGCTCTCCAATGCCTACCTTGAACTGTCAGGGTAGCGGATGCTTCGGCTTTTCCAACCATATTTTCTGCGACACAAGTGTATGATCCCATGTCACTAGCCATCACCTTGCGAATTTTCAATGTATGATCATCTCGGATTTCATATCTAATGGAATTTAAAAAAACACTTAACCAAATGAACTTCTTCTTGACTTCTTCACTCCAGGAAAAAGAAATTAAAACATATAAAACAATGTGGCATTCCTAACTCTCCTGGCAAAAAAAGAGCTTTAGTTATTCTCTGTGTATGAACTGGCGTGTCGTTTCCTACGGGAACTTTTATTGGGAGGAGCTGGCTTTTATATCCTCAGTGTACTGTGTTCACACTAAAATGACACTGATCATTTATTGAATTCTTGTAACAAACTTGATACACTTTTACAGTTTTGTATCTATAAATGTTCATGGCACATTTAAGAAGTATACTATCTCCATTTTTTAGATGAGGAAATGAATGTGATGTCCGGCGAGGTTAGCAGAAGAGTTGAAATCTGAACCCACTTGCATTTAGATTTCATTTGCCTTGTTTCTTTTTCACTTCCATCAACTGTTGTGCTCTCCTGAAGTTGTTTTGAATTTATTCTTTTTTTATTTTTTAATATGTTTTTTATTGGGAAAATACGGTACAGAGGGGTTACAATTACATGAGCAAGGTAATGAGTACATTTCTTATCAAGCATTGTTGCCTCCTCCTTTGTTTTTTCCCTCCCATCCCTTCCCTCCCATCTCTGCAACTACACTCCTCCCCGCCCCCTGCCCCTCCCCCCACCTTGCCTAAATTGTAAAGTTCGCTTTTCAACATAGCGTCTTGTACATCTCATTGTTGCAATGGGTCAACCCAAATCCCTGTTTAAACAATTTTTTTTTCTCTTCCCCTCCCCAAATTATACCAACATCAAATACAGTGAAAACAGGGGTTATACCATGGGGGAGGGACATACAAAGTAACAAAAAATCATCTTATAAATATGTTAGAAACAATTGCATGAAATCAAAAACAATTGAATACTTATCTTGGGGTTCATTTCACCTAACATCAACTTATCTGACCTTTTCTGCTCATCTCAGACTTATACTAGTTATTGCAAATAAGGAAAACGTATTCTAATTCATATATCTTTCCCAGAGATATATTAGCTCCCATAATTTCTACTTTGACTGCCTACACAAATTACACCTCAGTTTCATCTACATTTCACATTCATATTTCCAACTGGCTAATAATTAGACAACCTATTCAATAAGCATCTACTATTGAATAGGTTAGATGAAATGTTCCTTTCATCTCCGAACACAACTCAGATTCCTCTTCTACAACTCTCTATCTGAATTCAGACCTCTATTTAACAAAGTCACTTAGTCTGTCAGATTACCATCAACATTTTCTCTCTATTCAGTAGCTATCTTCACCTCATCTTCCAGGGCAAACAATTTATGTCTCTTAACCGTCCAACTCTAACAATGGTGTTCAGGCCACTTGCCTTTTCCCAGAATAGTGTCACATCTATAGAATTAACAAGGGTATTTTTTTCTGAAAAGTAGCCATGTGGATTGTCATTGTCACACAATATGATTTCTAAGTTCATTTTTATTATCTGCAGCCCTTGAGCAATCAGCCATACGATCTCCAAACTATTTCCACACATACGATTATTGCTCATACCCTGCTTATATGTGTCCACCCCGCTAATATATGATGTTTTTCTTTACTTGTGTGAATGTTGTGATGGGTATTTTCCTGGAATACTTACTCTTTCATATCAATTCGATATCTCTCTCCTTAAATGTTCCCCATTGGTTGCTAAATCTGTACTCATGTGCCCAGATGTTAAGGTGATTCTGTATCTGTCAGTAAAGGTGTTCTTTTGTGAGGCTCTTGAGGGCTGAGGCTGCGTGTGCCCAATACTATCATCCTAAGATCTAGAAGGGTTTAGCTTTGCTAAATGCACATTTGCTGAATGAGTTAATACACGTGTGCAGACAGCCTATTGACAATATCTGTATGTACTGCTTCCTCCCTTTATCCTTAGGCTTCCTTATTCCTGAGTGTGCTCCTAGACAATTTAAGAGCTTGATGGTTCGAGAAATTTTTCTAATATTCCACACCGATATTATAGCTGACAAAAAGAAAAAGTCCAGTGTTTAATTGGCTCAAGGTATTGCCTTTGACATTGTAGTCCTATACAAGAATAGCATTAACTGTCACTGAGCAACAAAGAAATCTATTAAAGGAATACTTTTACCAATTTTAGAAAGTGCAAGTCAGGGTCATAAATTCAGGGTTCTTACATGAAAGTCTCAGAGAAAACATGGGAACCTCCTCATTCAAATGATCTTCAGTAACCTAGCCTGGCCCATAAACAAGGTTCTATAGATGCACTTCAATTTAGGATGGACATAGGCCCTAATAAACCCATTGAAAATAACAAGTCAAAATAGTAGTTGACACACCTGTACTTAGTGAAAATTTTAGCTTCACAACATAGCGCACTAGAAAGATCATTATTTGAGGGTAGGGTATAAACAAAGGAGGAGGTAACAATGCTCGATAGGAAATGTACTCATTACCTTACTCATGTTACTGTAATCCCCCTTCACACTATTTTTACAATAAAAAAACGTAAAAAAGAAAGAGCATTAGTTATTTCTCTTCCCGATCTTGTGGCCCTTTGCTTAGTTCAGCAACAACATAGTATTATGCTACATACTGCTAGCCAGGAAATTCTCTAAGTATCGCTTATGCTTAAAGCATATGGCTTTCTTGTTGTAGTAAAGTCCAAATATTGTTAGGCTATTAAATAGAAACGAGGACCTGTCTAGAGAGTAGGTAATGGCATTAGTGATCTGATGAAATCAGAAAATCCACGGGGATGAATGACATGAAACCTTCCTCTATACCTGGCTTTGGGCAGCTCCCCATCATCTTTCCTCCATCGTACAGTAGGTACAGGGTCTCCACGGGCCTCACATTTAAACTCAGCACTGTCATCCACAGTTACCGCCAAGTTGCTAGGTCTCTTCACAAATGATGGTCTCTCTAAATGAATCAGAAAGAGTCATTTCAAGGTAAAAGGTAAATGAACCCAAAAGCACTTAAGTTTGTTATTAGGACAGATCCTTAGAAAATAATTCCACATCGTTCTCTGCTACTATAGATATTTTATTTTCTTTAGTACCTCCAAGATCCCTTCCACATATGGACTATTTTATCTCCTGTGGATTTACTGATTCTTCTAACCTCCTCCTCCACCCCTGAAATAGTGGGCTGTTAACATTTCTTTCTCCTTTGTAGAAAGACACCAAATAATTATCGGAATGCTTTTGCAGCAAGGTAAAGCTACACTTACCTAAAACAGTTAGCTCTGCTACCTCACTCTCCCGTTCTCCAACCATGTTGGTACCAACGCAAACATATTTGCCAGCATCGCTTTTACGGGTGTAAGTTATCATGAGTTTGCCTCCTCGTATCTTAGAAAAGAAAAAAAAAAGAAGTTTGACATGGATACAATTAAAATAGCTTTAGCTCTGTTTATGGAGTAGATGTTTTCGATATATACTCTTTGCTGTATTGATAGGTGGTAATTTGAAATGGAATTCATTCTAAATGTGTAATCCAACAAAACTGGTTTTTCTTACCTTTATTTCTGTTTTTGACATTATTTACTTAAGTGGAAAAATACAGAAAAATTGCAGAATATTTTGATTGGTAAGAAGATAAAAAGAAAAGGTAAATTCTTAAATACCAAATGAATGAAATGAATAATTTAATGTTTGTCAATTACAAGTGATCTAAAGAAAACATACTCTACACTTGTAAGATGTGACAATAAACATTTCTTTGGTTAGTCAGTTTACCAGAGTTGCTTCAAAGGAGTATAAATTAATTGCTAATACATAGCACAACTTGTCATTTCCTTTAAAAAAAATCCAAAAACCATGGGTCCCCCTCCCAAAGTAGCTTTCTGGATACTTTCAGGACAGTGACAAATGAATCCCAATGAATCATCTGGAAAGTCACAGCAAGACAATCTTATAAGCATTCAATTGAGTAAAAATTAATTAAAAGAAATATTCTGAAGTTAAACATGAATCAAAATGAGTATGTAGAAACTAGACTATCTTTTATTAGCACAATTTCATTGAGAATTTAAATTCAATTATCCAACCATATCTAATGATTTTGCAAGAGTACATACTCATGGAGGGTTTGACCTTACAGTTACTCTGTACAATCTACCAATTATCAATGAAATAAAATAAAATAAAATAAAATGAATGGAAGAAGGAAAGGAGAGAAAGAAGAACGAAGGAAATAGTCTAACACATGTTTTTTCTATTATGGCAATCCTGAAGACTGAATCCAGGGCTATATCTATAGCCTACCAAACACATATTTTTTTCCATTTTTATGTTATGGAATTTATTCAAATAGTTTGTAAAGAAGAGATGTCCTTACTATTTTGGAATGACTAAATTACTTTAATGTAGACATCCAAACTAGATATTTTGGTCACATCAAAACAAACCAAATATTAACAAGGGAGTTTTAGTATCTATGGTTTTAGAAGTAGATGTTTGCTCAGCAGATTTAAAAAAAAAAAACAAATGATCAATGGTTCTAGTATAAATATATCAGATGTGATTTTTTTTTCCCCCTCTGGATTGTCTATCATTCACATCTGGGATAATACCTGCAATCAATAACCACTCTGACCTTTGTTGACTGCAAACTACTGTTACAGGCAAAATCTAGTTTGTCTTCCAATCTGAGGTATTTTCCTATGTCTCTTAGTGAACATCTAACAATTCAAATTATTTAGGAGGCCAAAGAATGGGGATTGAAAATTTGAGACAGGAGGAGACCACATATCAAACATCATAGAATAATGCCACATAAAACACATCAACCACAAACAGCAACAACAACAATAACAACAACAACAAAGATAAGGTTATGATTTGTTTAAGTAGCAAGAGCAAGTTCCTGAATTCAAACATACATACTTTTATAGAAGTGCAAGACAGTTTTATTGTTTTCATACATACTTAAAATTTCAAATAATACAAAGTAGAATATAACTTCTAAAAGTCAATTATTGTCAATGCTTCATGAAGATCATTTAAACTCTGAACATGTATATATATATGTATATATACATACTAGCAGACATGTAGTAAATATATACACACATATAAATATGTATCATAATTTTACTACAGAATAATGAATAGTAAGTAGAATCTTGTTATATGGAATTCTATAATTTACATTTTTCAACAAAAATAAGACATTTTGATATTTTTAATTTTTGAAGAATTGGTACAAAGATATATAGCATCAATTTCAATAGCATCATGATATTCCATTATATGCCTTTACTATATCTTACAAAACTATTCCCTTACACATAGCATTTGTTTCCTTCATTCTCTTTAAACAACACTAAAATCAACTTTTTTGTGGGTATAAAAACATCGCAGCAAGTCTCAAAGTAATATTCTTAAATCAAATGTAGAACAAACAAGGCTATTGGTCCAGAGTAGTATTTTATGTTTTATGAGTTGTTTTATTGCATAAATACATCATTTAAATGGTGCTCTTTAATATAACCCTGCTGTTAGACTGCTGGGTTAAGTGTTATAATACTCTCCCTTTTCACTAAAGGGACCAAAGCTCAGAAAAATACAGTCCTTGCTCCTACACATCTCCACCACACTCATCTTCAAAATATGCTTTAATTATGCTCTTAAATGTCAGGTTCTCCTTCCTGACTATGAACTATAGCCAGAGGAGCATGTCCAATTCCTCTTCATAGCCCCAGAACCTGTCACAATGCCTAGTAAAAAAAATCTACATTCTTGTGGGAGGAAAGTACCTTAGCAAATGTCACAAATCAAGTTGAAACAGGGCTTAAAAATTTTTTTTATTTTATTAGTGAATAAACAGTGCTTAAATTTTAGGCAAACTGTCTTTGGCTACACAAGTTACACAAATGACAACAAATGCACAGCCCACAAGACTGTTAATATAGTTACTCTGAATTTGATAAAAGGAGCTCTTGGGAGTTATAACAATTGGTGTATCACAACAGCAACTTGCTCCCAAGAAGATCTATGATGACTTTTTATCATGGACTTATTTTGAAATACTTACATAAGAAACATAGGTCCCATGGTATTCCTTTGCAATAATTGGTATATATGTCTAGGATAATCTTAGTAGATGAGCAGAATAGCTCAATAACTATGCACATCTGATCACATAAGATGATGTTAAGCTAAATGAACTCTAAGACACAGATGGTTTTCTTTGTTTTTGTTGTTTTCATTGTACTATATGATTATTTTTGGTATGTCCTTCCCCTATGGTATATCTCCTGTTGTCACTGTATTTGATTTTGGTACCCTGGTACTGCATATACAGTTATTTGAATTAGGGAAGGGAAGGGGAACAACAGAATGGTGAGACAAAGGACAAGGGGGACCCAATACAACAGCGACACTCACAAGGTAATATGTTGGAAGTGATCTGTATAACGTTGGGGTGGGAAAGTAAGGGGAGGGAAAATAGGAGAAAAATGAGGGAAGGGGTAATAAATTTGACAACAAACGTACTTATTACCTTACTTATGTAACTGTAACCCCTCTGTACATCACCTTGACAATATAAAAAGTAAAAAAAAATACTTACATAAACATTTCCAGTATTGTTTTTGGAAATAAATTCTTTACAACAAAAACGGGGCAATGTCTAGAACAAGCAGAAAAGGTAAAAAGCTATGTACATATGATCATGTAAGATGATGTTAAGTGAAATGAACCTCAAGTTAAGGGTACAAGTGGTTTTTTCTTTCTTGTTATGGTTTTAACGTATTTACAATGTACTATGTGTTTTTTTGTTTCTTTGGTATGTTCTTCCCCCATGGTAGAACCCTTGTTTTCAGTGTATTTGATTCTGGTGCCCTGTGTCTTGTACATATATTTTTCTAATTTGGGGAAGGGAAATAACAAAATGCTTAAATAAGGATGCAGATTGACCCATTGTAGCAATGAGACATACAAGACACTGTTGAAAACTTTACAGCTTCCCTGGGGGGGGGGAGGGGGAAGGAGTTGGGGAGGTGGAGAGGGAAGGAATAGTAGAGGAAAAACAAAGGAGGAGGTAACAATGCTCGATAGGAAATGGACTCACTACCTTACTCATGTAATGGTAACCCTTCTGTACAGTATTTTTACAATATAAAACAAAACAAAAAATGGGGCAAAAGTCTCTATTTCTGAAATAGAAATTAAGTGATCTGCGAGGTAGTCCTATGTGCCATTAATGATTCTATTACTTTGCACAACACATTGTGCTCCTTTCATGCCTTAGAATTTAACCTTGAAAATCCTTGCATGTATAGGAAACCAGTTCATTTACAGAAGGACTTACTCAATAATCAATCCAAGTAAGAGCAAATTAAGAAGAAACAAACATTTTTAAACATTCTCTATGTTCTAAAACCCAATAACTCAATCTGACTTATCCACAACAAAAGAAAATTTCAGTAACGGTTTTAAAACATATTCAAATATTTACAAAAGTGAGAGCCAAAGGGATACCATATAAATGATTTTCAACAGCAAATATTTACTTCTACAGCTTAAAAATAATGCAGGACTGATTTATTTTCACATTTTTTAAATACAAAGTAATGTAGAGTTTTAAATCAATGTGGTTAAGCACAAATAGGATGCCAATTAACATTACATATTATAGTCCAATGCTTTATGTTTTGAAAGAATTTCATACATATGGAGAAAAGAGAAATGTAGTTAGCAAGACTTATAGTGATTGCCTGGAGATTCTCAGACATGGAACAATTCCAGTTGTGAGGTGAAAGGGAGGTAATAATAGCTGAGGTGAACGAAAATTCAAAGAGAGCTATAAAGTCCTTAAGAGTCTGTAGTAGACACCCTGTTATTACAGTCCCCAATTCTAGTAAATTGGCTCAATATGGGGAATTTTTACAACTCAATCTAGTAGGAGGCATGCTTTAAGAGTACTATCAATGTTTCTGGTACTGAATAAAAACAGGAAAACTGTTCCTATTACATGAAATTCCACTTTATAGCCTTCATTTATAATTAAATCATATCCACAGAATAATATGAAAGTAGCCTACTAGGCATTTTAAAGTATTTTCAGTATCATTTGTAAGTAGACAAACTCTAATTATATGGGTACCACTTCAACAAATGTTTCTCAAGAGACAGGTTTTTTTGTATGAATTATCTTTAGAAGCTTTTTACATTAGGATAAAGAATTTACAAAGGATTAAAAATACATATTTTTTGTGGTGTTCATGCACGTATAATTTCTATATCAATACAAAAATATCCCCTTTGGACTGAGACCTGAAAAATAATGTTAAGCTTACAAAACACAATTTTTCATATTTTGTATCAGCACCATTTAGTTGAACAGGAAATTTCACTTTGAGATGCAACATGTTTTGGCATTTTTCACCCTCTATACTTCCTAAAATTCCCACAAGGATCTCATGTTCATTGCACTTTTCATAACAATCATTCTATAAAACACTCCAGATGTCCTACAACTATCCAATAGAGAAAATGTGATATTTACATACAGTGGAGTATTAAAACATATTTTAGTGAGAAAAATGCAGCTTTCTTCTTGTTATAACAGCAAATATATTAATTCCCAATGATTAAATAAGGTCAATTGGATTACACCATTGTTTTTTCCACCCAGGGTATTCTTTACATAGATTACCTAGACCCAAAATAAAAATAGATACAAAAAGTAAAATCCTTAGGAAAGATTTCTAAACACCAAACATTCTTTTCAGAGAAAAAAGAAAAGCAAGAAAAGTGAAGTAAGTATAGTTCATGGAGCCATTCTGCCTCTTCCTTTTGGCATGTTTTTAATTCTCTTCCCCCTGCTTTCAATCTGTAAAATGGAGATCCACTTAATGTCTACCTCCAACAATTTTATGAGGAATACAAAAGATAGGTCATATAAAAATATTTAGAAAATTATAGACTGTGTATTTGGTATACACTGTATATTACAGTTATGTACTAATGATTCAAGTGATGCTTGCCTAATCAACAGCAATCTTCCTTTGTTAGAGCAAATCCAGCAGCTTTTTGAGACAAGGTCTCATTCTGTGGACTGAGATTCTGAGATTCTGAGATTCTCCTGCCTCACAATCCAGAGAGCTAGAATAACAAGCATGCATTATCAGGTCTCAATAGGACCTTCAATTGAAATTAATTACAAATTTGTCACTGGTTTGTTAAGGAAAATGTGCATTCATACTAACACTGCAAAGCCTTCAAAACAAATAATTCTTATGCCTTCTTTACTGTAACTATTTCCTCTCAAATAATTATTCTCAATGGGGGTAATCTTCCTCACCATTGCCCTTGGATATCTGCTGCATCTGGAGATGTATATGATCATTATACTTAACAGCTGGGGGCAATACTAGTATAAAATGAGTACAGACTAGACAAGGTGCTGAACCTCTTACAAGGAACAATCCTCTGGAACAAAACATGGTGATTCACTTGGGACATGGTAGAGTATGCGTGCAGTCTCAGGTACCTTGAAGGCAGAGTTTGAGGCTAGCTTATGCATCCTTACTAGTGAGAGGTTCATATCAAATGCAATAGGAAGGCAAAGGGGCTGGAGTCATCGCTTAAGTGGTAGATGGCTTGCCTAGCAAACACAAAGCCCTGAATTCTAAGTCTAGCGTCAGAAACAGACAGACAGACAGACAGACAGACAGACAGACAGACAGACAGACAGACAGGTAGATAGGAAGATCATAGATAGATTCAAGATGCTAAATAGTGCTGAGATTTTAAATTTGTTGTAAATATCCTGGAAGTGTAAGGATAAACATTGGATAAAAATAATCAATCATGGCATAAAATAGCCAAGACTTCTTGGATTGCTATGAATACCTTTCCATCACAAAACTGCTCCTCTGCATCAATAAAATACATCATATTCTCATTGGCAGTGAAGCTAAGGTGCTCAAACAAAATGTTACAATTTCAGTGCAAGACAAAGTCCAATTAAGCCTAGGGAAAATTTCTATCTCTTCAGAGATAACAGAGAGAGAAATTTATAAAACTGAAGGAATACGCAATAAAGTAGGGTAAATGGAGGATAAAATGTAATGGGGATAAGATAGTAAACTTCAATTCCCATAAAGTCAGATTAAATTTGTCATGATAGAAATGCCTGAATTGAAATGGAACTATCCAAAAGTCAAACCTCTATTTCCTATAGTTCCTGATATGGAAGACATGGTGGCCTGTTCTGTTCAATAAACAAAGTAGAAACAACACAGTATTATAACTTTGATCAAATCCACACATCAGCTTTCAAGCACTTCCTACTATTAATATAATCACCACTTTATGCGGAAACAAAGAAAAATATTAATGGTAAATGTAGGATGACTTTATATCTTCAAAACCAGTCTGCCTCTGGGTCAAACAAAAATTGACATTTCCTTTCTCTACATAGAAAAGGAATTTTTTTCTGACACCAGAAAACACTATAAATGTGAAAATACAAGCTAAAAAATATTTCTTGGCAGGTGTCTTCCTGCAGCTGGATTTGACAGCCAAATTGTAAACCTATCAAAAACTAGTTTGTATAATGATCAGACACAAAGTTAAACACTGAACTGTAGCTATGCTACTTCAATTAACATAATCCTGAAGCAGAGAAGCAGAACTTGCTAAACTTTCAGACAATATCCTGGCATCCAGCCTGTGTTACACACACACACACACACACACACACACACACACACACACACACACACACACACACACACACACACACACACACACACACACACACACACACACACACACACACACACACACACACACACACACACACACACACGGCCCCAGGTCTTACTTCCTCATTACCATATACCTTAGCAGCCCCCAGTGGTAACCACATTAGAAGCCCACATTTCCATAAGCTCTAGACAGTGCTGGGAGGGTGGAGATTTGGACTCGGTCATAGACATACTCAATGAAAGCAGAGAAAGCAAAACAAAACAAAAAGGTCCCAGTGGGTTTGCTCTATGGGGGGAGTCAGCAGACAGAGGAGGGGAAGAGAAGGTGCTGAAGAATTTTAAGGTCTTAAATATCTTGAGACTTGCATTTATTTTTTCTTTGGAACAGTCTTAAGTTAAAAAAAAGTTTCAGATTCATTGATCTATGGAAGATCTCAATGTAGTTTGCACATGCACTTGAACTCTTCTCTGAGGCAGGAAGAAATAAAACCCTTTGTCTAAATCTTTCCTCTTCTTTTCTGAATTGTTTTACAGAGTGACAACACAGAAAACTCAGGTGCAAGATGTAGCTTTCCAGCCCAAAGTGAAGAGAACTACTGTGAATCTGTGGTTAGCATGTGAACAAACAAGCCAACAAGTAAGTAAGCGAACAAACAAGAATACTCTTAATTCTGAAATACAGGAAGGAAAAATATCTTTACACACATAGAAATTTATTTTCTTTAAACAAAAAAAAGAGAGAAAGGAAATTATGATTTTTGGACTGGTTTTTCCTATGTAGACAGTTTACTCAGCACCCAGTGCTCAAAATCAGAAATAAAGATGAACTTAAAATGAACTCCATGGTTTGTCTTCATTTTCTACCCTAAAGCAACTCAGATGATTTGCAGTGTTTGTTATCCAGGAATTTTTTTTTAACGTATCACTTCACAGTGGTATCCAGCACACCTGTAGGTTACCATACTAAATGGACTGGGGCTAATTAACTAGTTTAGCTACACTAAATCTTTTCTGTTTTTAATTACATTAAACTAATGTGACTCGAATTCAACAGACCAAAAATGAAACTACTAATTATATTAAGGGCTTCAAAGACAATTTTAAATTGCTAACTACCAGGCTGTCATATAATTTATCTCATTTCCTTTCATAGATTTCTACATTCAAAAAATCTATTTTCTTTGAAATACTATTTAGAAACAATTTGAACAAGGGATTAATAGAATACTGGTCTAGAAGGCTAAAAGATAAATATATTTTAAATAATACCCATTAAATACAGAAAGGCACAGCCATATGAATAGAAAACACTGGAGCATGTTAATTTTTATCCTTTTCTAAAAGATTAAAGGTTTGAAATTATGCATTTGCTATAGGTAGGAGTAAGGGCTGGAAATGCAAGTAAAGTTGCCTAAAGCACCTGAGATTATTGTTTGTTTTTTTCTGACAGACTTAATTCTTTATAATGGAATTATTTTCATATGATTTTTCATAAGTGAGAAGAGAGGTCTTGAATTACCACATAGTGTATCATTCTTAAGCTGTTTCCTTGTAACTGTTCTTGGGCAGGATATCTCGTCATAACAATCCGATCAATTCTATGTGGGCTCTCTACTACAGATTAGACAGCAAGTTGTCCTGAACTTCAAGAAGGTGCCTCACCTGGTTCCTTTAATAACAATGAGATACAAGTGACCCAGATGGCCAGTCATACCCCAGACAATCTCCTTAGTGAAATAAGGTAAAAGTTTTGGAAGCTGGGTGCTGGTGGCTCACACCTGTAATCCTAGCTACTCAGGAGGCTGAGATCCGAAGATCGTGGTTCAAAGCCAGCCCAGGCAGGAAAGTCCATGAGACTCTTATCTCCAATAAACTAATCAGAAAACAGGAAGTGGCACTGTGGCTCAAGTGGTAGAGACTAGCCTTGAGCTGAAGAGCCCAGACTCAGAGTTCAAGCCCCATGACTGACAAAAACAAAAACAAAACAAAACAAAACAGTTTTGGATGGTCCTCAACACTCTTTTCAACCAAGAAGAATGAGGAGGAAGAGGGGGAGGGGGAGCAAGAAGAAGGAGAAGGAGGAAGAGAAGGAGAAGAAGAGGAAGAGGAGGAAGAGGAGAAGGGAGAATGTAGCATCAGCAGCAGGAGGAGGAATCATAAAACGTAGGAGATTAAAAAATGGAACAATGTTAATTATTTTTAACTGAGTCACAGAATGATATCAATCTATAATATCAGGCAGTTCAGATCGAAGCAACCCTGTTTCCTGACATACTTCTATATTCTGTCTTTAAAAACAATCATGGCTTTTATACTTTTTTTTTTACGTTAAGTTTTTTCTTTTAATTATCTTTAAGTAGTTGTATAAAGAAGTTGCCATTTAACAAAGCTGTTTATAAAGAATGAGGGAAAGGTTGGTAGTTGAAGGAATGACATTGGTCAAATGTCATCCCTTTTAGCATTCTCACTCATCCCTTCTTAACCATGCTTTCCCTCCTTCTTTTTCATTTTATAGGATATACACCAGATGGACTGCATTCTTCTCCTCTTCTCCTCTCCATTCCTTTACTCCTTTACCTTTGACCTGACCACACTACATTTGAGTACCATTTTCCTGGTGTTTTTATTTTCCTGAACTTTGATTTTGCTTTACAAAGTAATTACAATATTTAAGATCTCCCTTGAATCTACCATATTTCAGTTAATACATTTGTATACATTTAAGTAAAAACACTGGTGGCATAATTGCATGAGTAGCAAAGGATTTGGTAAACAGTCTACAGTATTTCCTAGCAAAGTAAAAATAATTATAATCAGACAAAAGGTAATTTAGTCTAGATTTCATCCAATGTCAAAAAATACATTATTTCTTTTGTGGCTATATTTCTTAGTCATATCAAACTTCCAGTAAAAAATTGTAAAATAAATAAGCTACAGTATATAATTTCATGTGTTTACTGGTTAATTTTTATTGTCCTATGTAGGTGCTTTATATTTATGAATATATACAATAATAATTTTATTCTTTTTGAGACCTAAATTTTAATACAGTTATCAGAAAACCTCAAAGTTTTGATAAATTTATACCACTAGCTGTATAAAACAATTATATCTATCATTAGCATTACCATCAACATTTCTCCTAAGAATAAGAAAAAATTTCAAGAAGTTAATTTTTCATATTCTGTTTATCTGTGTTAATCTTACCATACAAAATTACATTTTAAATGATATCATGTGGTATCCATGAAAAGGGATTTCATATTTAGGTTTCAAAGTCAAAGGTTTGGTTTAGACTAATATCCATAATAAACCAGGTGCAACCAAACCACAGTTATTTATAGTGTTCAAAGATTATTAAAGTTTATTGCCTCTCATTTCAGCTTCTAAAAAATGTTCACCTCTCCCTATTCTGATTTCTTGCTACTTACTGGATCCTAAGAGAAAGGGATAAAGTGAAGAAGAGGAGGGAAAAAAAAGAGGAGGAAAAGGAGGAGATAAAGAAGGAGGAGAAGGGGAGGTAAAAAAGAAAGAGGAAAAGACATATCATTTAAAATATTTCCCCTTGAAGTCTTTGATTAGCAATGATCTGGTTTCATGCTGTTCATCCAAAAGCTGCTATGTAAAACCGTCATGAACTTATGACCAGATATAAAAGGAGAGCAGCTGTACCCCCAGGGATGTGTCAAACTAAGAAAAATAGATTAATGCTAATATTGGCTATATTTAACTTACTAGTGAGTATAAAAAATATGAAACTAGTTAGATTTCAATCAAAGTATAAAAATTGTTCAACTTAATTGTTAAAAATATTTACCTTGATTTTACTAATGTATTATTTTTTAAGCAAAGATTATTTTTTCTTTCACAGCCTATTTAAAGTGCAAAGAGAGACCTTGGGAATTGCATGTAAGCATGTGCCACACACACAGACACACACACAGACACACACACACACACACACACACACACACACACAGAAAATAACAAAACCTGCTATGCTGTCACAAAAGACCATGCAAATACATATATGCAATGTAAAGAAAATATGAGAATGACAAACTGAAAGCAATCAAATGTCCATTCTACACTTTCCCTAGTTACACTTTAAAAGAATAAAACAAAACAAAACACACAACAGGAAGTAAACCCAGAACTGTTATAAGCCTCTCAATTCCTCTCTTAGGAGTGGGATGGAAAGGATTAAAGAAGCAATCATGGTCTCTCTACTGGAGTCCTTATATTTGTCTGGGCTACGCCATATATACAAGAGAATGTGATCCAATTTCATTTGTTTGCTGGTACACTTTACAATGCCATTTGAAAACCAACATGAAGTCAGCCAGGAGTTTAAACACACTTGATCACCAGAGAGAAGCAACAAGAGTCATGCAGAAGTAATTATCCCAGTGGGACATGTGGCTGTCTCTCCCCAGCTTGTGTAACTGCCAGCTGAGAACCGAGGCTGGAGAGAGTCACTGCCTTGGACTCTGGCAGCTGCAGTTTCCCTCTATTTGCCTTGCTCCTACTAAACTTCTCATTTCTTCCTCAGAGCAATTTATAAATTGGTAGTTGGCTGTTTGCCTCTGCAAAGTACACCTATGATAATTTGATTATAGACTACATCAGGAAGGGATGTATTACTAATTGCAGGCAAGTGGGAGGCATCCTGCAGAGACATCCTTAACTGAGAGGGAGAGGATGATTTTTCACTCTGAAGTTATAAATTAGTACCTTTCTGTTTCTCCAGTGTGTATCACCAGAAGACCTTCTCACGAATACTAATTTTAACAAGGAATCACAGGAAAAAAGAAACATAGGGTACCTAATTTGCTGGCTTAAGTGTGGCTCACAGCCAAATAAAGAGGAATTTGGCAGTTTTCTCTAGCAAGTCCACTCAGAGGTAGGAAGCCCAAAGCAATCAGGAGCAAAAGGCTTGGCTTAGTTATGGTATCCCAAAATGGAGACAGAAGACTGCTAAGTCCTGATGAAATGGGAAGCAGATGAACCAGTGAAGGCTTTTAGCAGATTTCCCAGGTGTCTGGTTCCCAAGTCATTAAGAATAGAACCTCAAAAGTGACTCCTATAAAAAGCATGCAATATAGAGATTGACTCTGTAATAAAAGAGCCTTTACTAGCTATCTCAGAAAAAAAAGAAGGAAGCTGATTGGTGTATAAATCTGTGAAATTTTTAGGCAGATTACAGGGTAGAATTCAGCATGAATATGAAAAATTAATTTAGCTCATAGCTATTAAACTTAATGTGTTATTTCCTTCACAGGTCTCATGAAACAATGTCCTGCTGTTTTAAAAGGTAAAAACAAAGTCTTATTGGGCCATTTTCATTCTCCCACAAAACCAAGGGTTTTTTTTTTTATCACCCCATCTTACCATCTGGCTATAATTCTGAATTTACATATAGTTACTGCTAAGATAGCCTGAAATAAAAATCTATGGAGGAATTATGACTAAACTCCAGAAATAAAGATGACAAATGTTCATTGTATTTGAAGAGGAGAAAAGCGCATATTCAGAATCTTGGCTCTTTTGAGTTACAAGTCCATCAGCTGAAAGTAGGTTTCCAACAATCCATCTCTTTTTGTCTTTACAAGTTCTTATTTGTTCTCTATAGTTTTGCTTCAGTGTACAATTTCCTTGAGTATCCAATACCTTAGTAATAAGATGTTTTGTTCTAAAGATTTGCATGTAACTTGTTACCCTGAAAAGTTAAATTCATTTATATGCTGAAGAAGCTACAAACCAAAAGAAAATCAACCATGATTGAGTATCTTTATACTTTGCTTTTTAAATATTAACACCAAATTAATTTTACAGAAACATATTTTTAATTTGCAAATAAAGGAAAGTAATGCAATCATTTCATATTGCTAACAGAGTATACACAATTATTACCACATCTAAAATAGCTACAGACTGAAGTAAAATTTATTCATTTTCTGTGATATCTTAATCCCAAAGAATCAAAGAAAAAGTAGAAGAGCTTGCAAGTGAAATGTTTAATTGATTAATCAGAAGTCAGAACTCATGAGGTCAGGGGCAGAAGTTCAATATCCATACAGCTATTTGCTTCACTTTCATTTATTGATCTCAAGACTATGCTACGATCTAGCTAATTATTTGGCAAGTTTGTGCCTTAATTTTATGAAGGACACATGATGAGAAAATAATCCACATCCTCTATACTGCACATGTTAAAATAAATGAAAATGAATTTATGTATATCTTAAATGGAAGGAAGTTGATTAATTTGCCCATCTCAGGAAGAAAATATAATCCTGGCAGTAAGATCTGAAGTAGGTTACATTAGGTTTTAATATTGTCTGTGCATGCCTCTCACAATTGCCTGAGAAGTACTGATTAAATTCCTGGACAAATGGAAGTAAAAATAAAAACTGCTATTTCTGTTTCTTAGTTATATATGAGAGAAAATTCTCTAAAACGTTGTTCAAAAAAATTTAAACATGCTATTCAGTGCCTTTTGTCTCACTCATCAGTTGTTTGGTTCTATGGTCAAGATTAAAAACATACTGAATAGAAAATGCAGTGCACATCCAATTAAAGGTTATTATCATTAAAGATTGCTCCTGACCTAAGTCTCAGTTGTAGTGTTGGAACTTAGAGTTCAAAAGTCACAATTTTGCATGCTTGCTTTTATACAAAGGAGTGTTAAGGAGCCAAATGAAACCAGGAGCAAAGGAAGATTAAGAAGCAAAGTAAAATCAGTAGGAATAAGTTGGATCTACTTATTGCCTCTCTTTTGTAGACAATAAGACTTTGTCCTAACTTTTGCATTTAAAATGCACAGCACCCACACAGAAAGCAAATTATCTGCACTTATGAAAACTCGATGCATAGAAATTTTAGGGATTTTAGTCATTAGTTCTTTAATTTTGTATAACCAACTATACTGCATTGAGAATAAATACAATCGTAAAATACATCGAGAATAACAAACACATTTAAATCCTGATGTTTTTATCTACATTTTAAATTATTTTACAATTGCAAAGTGTATAAACAAAATTATGTTCTGTACATAAAATATATAAAAACTAGTTTTTTTCTGCAAATATGTTAAAAAAAACCCAACAGCACATCTACACCTGTATGGCAAATTTAACAAGTGTATCAGTGAATTTAAATAACAATCAATGAATACTTTTGCAATGAACAAGAACTGTGTGCATAACACTGGCTGTTCTATGGCCTGGTTACATGTATTCTTTTTTAATTTTACATATTCTCAGGGGGAAGATATATTTTATATTTCCAGATGATCTCAGCTAGATCTCAGAGAACAACAGAATCTGCTTGAGAAGATTGTTGAGTACACTAAAGCCCACCCTAACATCTATGCAAACATAGAAGTTCTAGAGAGGGATATTTGAATGGGTACAGAATAGGAGGTTTCATTTTCTTTAATCTGCCTGCCACAAACTATGAACTAAAAATGAGTAGAGCCAAAGTGCAAATAGCTGATGGAACACACTGGTATGATCTTTAGATCTCCCTGTGTAACAGATTGAGGACCTTCCTTCCATCACACTCTATAGGGCAGTCAGAATAGACAATATAATTGCCCTTAATCCACCCCCAGGCATCAGAAAAAATAATGTCCTGACACTTCACACATACATGTGGTGTTTGTAGGTGAAACAGAGTATTTATCCCAAATTAGTGTCCATGCAGAGGAATAGGCTCGTCTGTTTCAAAGGTAAATACATGCTTATTACCATTGGATATATAAAGTTTCAATAGGGTATTTATAAGCTTCCCTAATAAAGAGGAAAGATTTTCATAAGATCTTTTATAGGCATTACACATGGTGTGCTATGGTGATATGACACATCCAGGTGAGAGAAGAGGAGCAAACATGAGAAATAATGAATTCCTCACTAAATTACACTTTATCCACTGGAGGAGAAAATTTTCCATTACTTTCAACCAGTATAATATAGATTGAGCTCAACTGGTCTTGAATTTTTCCCAATTGTAATGAGGCTCTTAAATCTGAGCCTGTTTCTAATGTGATAGGACTTAAAGCTTTGTGATCACCTAGATTTGTCAGATTTAAGAAGACAAACCCTATGCCATCTGGTACTAATTCAGTTAATGCATACCAGATTATTTTAAAGGTAGATGATTTATCATATTATCAAATTCTTTGGTTTTTAAGGAGATAAAAGCTGAAGTGGTCAGATGTTACCAATAGTTATTTGGTTTAAGCAACCAGCCCTTAAACAAAGAAAATTCAGAACCAGCATTATACCACAGGAGACCTCTGCCTCAGCATAAAAGTTTGGATTATTTATTGAAAGAGATTTTATTTTTTTAAAGTGACGTCATGGACAAGATGGAGAAATCGATAAAATTTCCACTTTTGGACCTCATAAGAAGGAAAGAATGCCTCACCCAATCAAATGTACTTTCAAATACGCTACCTAAAATAATTATAATTCATTTTTATATAAACAGAAAGAAGTAAAATTCTATCTGGCCATCATAAGCAAGCACAAAGATTATGACTAACTGGAAACTTCAATTTCTTTTTAAAAACAAAGGATTTACTCCTAAAGTGTTTCAATACTAATTCAATTATCTAATTTAAAGATTATAAGCCATAAAAAATCATAAGCCATGCTATAAGATAAATTTAAAAACCATAGTTTGAAAGAAACATTTGATCAGTGACTAGTAGAACAATGAAAATAAACTGATTGGAACACTATCCTAGAACCCACAAAAGATTATGCCTTCAGTTTGGCAAACTGCTTACCTATAATTAAATAAAGTGCTCCCAGACAGTACTAAAAATTCCACTAATCTGTAGCCATTTGGAAAAACTGAATGGCCTGATCAGATATATCAAAGTGCTTACTTAAAAGCTGAAGAAAAGGCAGCTGCTTGAATAAACACATATTGGAAACAAAAAAATAAAGATAAAAGAGGAAGAACATCGAATGTCCACTTTCCAGATTGAGATCGCCAACTAACCCTAAACCCCATTTCAAGAATTGTCATTTGGCTATGTGTACTCATTTTGTAGAGTTTATGTACTTCTGCTTAGTAAATAGCATTGCCGTTTAGGTGTATTTGGCTGTTCAGTAGACTTCATTTGACACTTTCAGCTTCTGGAGGAATCCATTTTGACTTAAGGATTATGGACGCTAACCAGCCGCCTGCATATGTATCAGGTATTGCTCTGTGATTTCCAAGGTCAGCAAATTTCCAGAGAAAACAGATCAGGCAGAACTGTGAGGCAGTCCTCTACGTTGTGTAATGTTAGGTACACTGCAATCAACATTTGAGTAAAATATTAAGAAAAAAACGTATTTGAAACTGGTTTTGAGAAATTCTATTTAGGAAATAAAAATACAGAGGACCGGGCTGGGAAGGTGGCTCAGTGGCAGAGCGCTTACCTTGCATGCCTGAGGCCCTGAGTTCGACTACTCAGCACAACATAAGCAAAAAGAAAAAAGCCGAAGTGGCACTGTGGCTCAAGTGGTGGAGCACTAGCCTTGAACTGAAGAGCTGAGGGACAGCACCCAGGACCAGAATTCAGGCCCCACGACCAGACCATCCGCCCCCCCCCCCAAAAAAAAAGAAATACAGAGGACTGAAATCATCTCATATCATAGAATACTGATAATAAGAATAGGGGAGAAGACATCAATATTGTACACTAGCCAAAAATAGTGGGTATTATACAGACTTTTCAAATGGGAGGATGTTTACCTACAAGAAAGTCTAGTATATTAATTAGAGGAAATGTGAAAATAGGTATTGTTTCCAAAAGTCAGTGATGTTTTCTGTTAATTCAGAAAACACATTTTCTGTTAAAGTTTAGCTTTACTGCTTTAACTCTGCATCTGAAAACACTCAGGGAAAAATAAAGGGGGGTGTAACAATGCTTAACAAGATACTGACTAATTACCTTCCTCTTGTAATTGTAACCCCTCTGTACAGTATCTTTACAATAAAAATATATATTAAGAAAAAAATGAAACACTCACCTCTTCTGTATTGTTCTTGACTTAATTTATATGAACTTGTAAAGAGTTTATAGAAGGTACAACTTGATATTTTAAAGGATCTGTCCAAAATGGACAGTGTAAGACACATTGCAAAATCTACTGAAGATATATGTCACATACAGCAAGACATAAATTTCATGTATATGTAAGATTGACTAAAATAGGATATGGTTTTACAAAAGGCTTATTTTGTCTACTAAGTAATCTAATTCCAAAGGGTAATTTTTTAACTTCTTTTATTGGGGGAGGAGGGGGAAGGTCAGGTCGTGGGGCCTGAACTCTGGGCCTGGCGCTGTCCCTCAGCAATTCAGCTCAAGGCTAGCGCTCTACCACTTGAGCCACAGTGCCACTTCCGGCTTTTTTTCCTTTTTGCTTATGTGGTGCTGAGGAATCAAACCCAGGGCCTCATGCATGCAAGGCAAGCACTCTACCACTGAGCCACCTTCCCAGCCCCATAATTTTTTAACTTCTGAAGTTAAATATTTCTCATTTTCCACTTCTTATAAGTTATTAACAACAACTGAGAATGATTATTTACTGAAAATGAAGATATTGCTCTTTAAAATAACACCTTATGATGAGGCTGTCATTGTTTTCAACCTGTTCCTTTTTTTATAGTTTTGGAAATCAAACTGAGGCCATCCCACACATTAGGGAAGTACTCTACCATTGAGTCCATATCCAGTCTAAATTTGAATTTCAGCATAATCAAGATGAAATAGGCAGGAAAAAATATTATCTTGTGCCAGCATGAGGCTTGAACTCATGACTGACACCCTTGCACTTGAACCATCCTGATGGTTCTGATATTACTCTCACTACTGAATAATTTCACCAAGGTCTGATTGTTAGTGTACATTCAAAACAGATCAACAGATATGAAGGACCAATAAGTGCATACGTAACTTACTATTAAAATTGCTGTACATTTTGATGAGAGTGTAAGCCAAATTCAGATATTTAATTCCATAGGTGAATATGTGGATAAATGGCATCAACACAGTTCCATGATGATACCTGATAAAGAAGTGACTGTGTTTAATTCCTATATTTAATGTACTGAATTTCTGTATTAAGATGAGAAATATTGACTTTTGGATACAAAACAAGTGCCAAAACAATGTAAAGTTACTTACTACAGTACATTAGCTGTGTTTTTATTTTTTTAGCTGTTGTCAATCTATATTGCATCTAGAAAGTGTTGCTTTAGAAGGGTTGATCGGATTTAGTTATGAAATAGTCAAACTAGGAAGAGAACTCTTTGGTGAGTCAATATTTATCCAATGACTTAGGATCAGTCAACTTCTCTATTTATTCTTATGCCAGAGCTCATGTACTTGAAATATTGTAACTCAACTCCAAACACTAAAAAACTATAAGTATAGCAAGTCACAAGGCATTATCTTTATTCCCATCAACCTGGGTAATTTCCCTATTGCTAAGGTAATGGAAAATCATGCGTAAGAAAAATAATTGGAATGAATGATACTCATATTTTATTTAATAAGAGAATAAGAGTATATTCAAATTAGCAACTATTCAGTCCTAGATGTGTTACATGACATTTTTGAATTACATATGCTTCATTTATCATATTTTTGAGAAATATGCATGGAGCTCCAATTATATGACAAAAAATAGTGGCTCCAATGTGTCTTAGGTGTATCAGAGATATAACATCTAAACCATGGTTTACAACAAATAATAAGACACTTGGTAAGTAGCAGTTAACCAGAAAATAAATTGAGTGGCAACTTTTGTGGTGGGATTCTGTATAAGGCTCCTTTGTAGAAGTTACCTTTAAGCTAGAACATATAAAATAAGCCAGTTAGACTGAGAGTTAGAATAAGGTTATATGAAACTCAGAATATTTCAAGTAGAATATCATATGAAAAACTCATAAATTGGTATGTGAAGCTCTTAATATCCAAACTTTTAAATGTGCATCTAACATGAATAATGAAGTGCCACAGAAGCTAAATGATCATAAGATTTTTTTATATTTGTAGTATCTTATTTATATTATGTTTGTATATATTATTTTATATACATATCATATATAATATACTTTATATTTTATATTTGTAGTATCTTCTAAACTAATTTGTTTTCTGGAACCAAAAATACTTTGGTGTATTATCATGCTTTCAAAAGACTTTTTTCAGTTCCTCTGCAAGTAGGTCAGGAATGCTTAGCTTTGTGTTTTGCTTTTGATGTTCAGATATGAGGAGTCATTATTTAAATACAAGCTTGTGAAATGTTCAGATTGTTCCTTAGGAAGATAAACCAGTCATTCTCAAGGAGCATTTCTCATTTCAAGCACAGAATTTCTCAATTCCCCCTAAAAGTGGTACATGACTAGAACTGTTCTAGATGCATGGGAAAAAAGTTGATTTATTACTCATATTGGATGTCTGAAGGTATGCCAACTTAATTCTCAGTGAATCTTCAGTTGCCTATTGCATTGCACAACAGAGGTGCACACAGAACTTCCATTTCAGTATTTGTCTAAATACTCCAATTACTCATCATGGTATGCTATACAAAATACAAAGAGTGAATCTGGAAACTGGGAACTGGAAATATTCCCATAGTTTAGAATCTGATAGAAATACAAAGAGAGCCAAAGGACAAATGATACTAGATCTCTCTCCACCCTCTCTTTTTTGCTTGTTTTACATTTATATGACCTTCTTGCACATATGAGAAAACTGTGATTGTCAGGGTACTCAAAGTTCTTTTTTTTTGTTTTTGTCTTTTCTCTTTTTGGTACTGGTTATTGAAACCAGGATGTTGCACTTGCTAATCAAGCACATTGCCACTGAACTACATCCCAGCCCCCAACAGTTCTCGATTTAACCATTTTCACTGAGATTTTGATCTCCAGTTCTATTCAGAGTTCATACAGGTATGATAAACCAGAAATCCCATTCAGAATTTGCAGAACACTCTAATACATATAGAACATCTTGCTATTTACAATGACATGCATTTTTTCATTATATTCTCACAATGACATTACTGTTACTAAACAATTTAAACAATTTAGTGGACAGACAGAAATATGAAATTTATGGAGATCTTCCATTAAAATAATGCATGAAATAAGCACTGAATCCTGAATTTGCAATGTGGTTTTACAGTGACCAAGCCTATATTTGATCCTACTAATTCAGTGTTTCAAATATTAAATTTGAAAATTATGCAGCAGGATGTGACACAAATTCATTTAATTCCTTTCTCCAAGCCCATCAAAGATATAATGGAATTATATCTATTTAACATATTTACATCATGAACGTTTTAAATTACATATACAATATGCACTGACTATAGAAAAATGGACAATGAAAAAGGTCTATTTCTGGTTTACTATTTCTGGTTTACCATCCAAACTTCCTGTGACCGTCACAAAACAGAAAATGACACATTCATTTTTCAGAAACACAAATTCAACTTCTTGGGGGGAAAGGGGCTCTATGACATCAGCTGTGTTAAATATGTTGATTTCCTCTAGGGAGAGGAGGTGGGGGAAGGAAGCAACAGACATTGAACAATGAAAAAAATTGGAAGACCAGACGAAAGCCCTAATCGAAGGAAGGGAGGAGGAGCAGATGGTTGGGGAAGGAGACATGTGGGAATTGAGGGGAGAGGAAGCAATTGGCAATGAGTGGGCTGAATGCCAAATTTGTGAAAGATCTGGAGGGCACTGGGGATTTGGATGGGATGTGAGTCAGCTGCTTTTTACCAAAATATCACACCAACAAGGGAAATCAAAGAAACCTGCAAAGATACACAGGATGCAGGAAAGGACAGAAAAACGTATCACACATCCCTCCTTAAGAATTCTGTCTCTTCAGCATAGGAAGGGGAAGTGCTAGATCATTTCTTAACAACATAGCAGAATTTTTCCCTGAACACGTTTTAATATTTAAATCTTTAATTTGGTTATGAAAAGAAGGTTATAGATATAAATGTGATTGGTCACTCACTGTAAATCATACATTAAACAAATCCACTTAGACAATCATGTTGAATTAGGGAATCCTAATATTCCTGATTTCTTAGAACTGACAGCTTTTCCAGGAGGAGGATTTTCCCAGTTAATATCAGCTAAGTCAGTCTTGGGTGACCAGAAGATTGGATTTCATATCTAAAGTAAAAAGCTTAAGAAAGAGCTACAAAAATACATTCATGTGTAAGATGTTTTCTACAATTTCTCAGAAAATGCTTAAAAACTTTAATTCGTTTGTATAAGGAGAGCTTGACAAAAAAAGAGAGATTGGTTTGGATTGTAAATTTGACAGAAATAATATATGAAATAGTTTATTAAAAATTTTTTATTTTATTTTCATCCTTTTTCAATCAAGAAAAATGTGACAGAATATTTTTACATGCTATTTTTAGGCTAGGCAGAAATAATAATAATAACTTCAAAATATAACTTATCTCAGAGAAGAAGACAATAAATGGAATTATGTTTGAAGGAGGATGATAGAGGGGGTGAGTCTGATTAAAGTACATTGGATGCACATGTGACTGGACATGTCAAAATGAAACACTCTTATACAACTAATTAATGCTAATTAAAATGTCAATAAAAAGTCTGTCACAAACACTTAGATGAGCTAAGAATTTCAAAATGAGGGCATGTGTTTTAAACTATTTTTTTAATACTAAAATGAAGTTACCACAGTAAGTAGCAAAGGTTATCATAAAGAAAATATTTCAGAAACTTCAGATTTGAATTCAGGCAGGAATTATGACATTTCATTTATGCTGTTCAAGGTTATGTTTTCCTGAAAATTTATCTATAAAAAATTACCAAACCACCATATCAGTAGTATTTTCCTTAGCTCACTTTCCTATTCATCAGGTAATTTCCCATAATTGCTTAATTTTCAGGGATAACTTCCAACATGTGTGCAACTGATAATATTAGAACATGGCCAATCCACAAATGAGACTTAATTATGAAGCACATTCAATTGAATCACGCACCAATTCACAATATTATTTTCAATGTAAATTCTTTCTGCCCTAAATCCAAATGGTGACCAGGCAATGAATATTCTCTGTAGATAGTCTTTAATGCCACTTTAGACAAGAATTCGAGCCTCCGAATAATTTTAGACTTGAATCATTATAATCTTTGATTAAATTTATCAATTCATGTGCCATCTTATCTGAAACTACTAAAAAATTCAAATTTTACAGGTCTTTGTTGTGCTGTTTTATTAACTGGAAAAATGTAAACTAATTTTCAATATGATGCATCCAATTTTTCAACTTCTTCATCTCTGCAAATGAGAGATAGTGTTTTACAGTTGAAATTATGATACTTTGTCTTCTTGAGATGAAATTTCCATTATAGAAAATCAATATACTTATATCTGTATGTATGTATACTGTATATATGTATGCATATGTATATGTACATATATATGTATACATGTATATACAATATCAATATAGAAATACACACATATAGAGATAAATACAAAGGATTCTATAGAAAATTTTAGCAATAAAGAAAAAGCAATTACCTCCATTATTGCTGCATTCCCAGCATCAGTCATTTTAGAGTTAGCAAGTGCACTAAAAAAATAATTTAGTATTTCTCTTACAGTATTGTCAGGAGTAAACTGGTCACTAACAAGGAATGCTCAGAACAGGTATGGAACATTGTAAGTGCTACACTAAGCTGTTGCTATGATCATCATTAGGTTCTTTTTCATTCACAGGAAATGAATGGAGAGATACTGTGACCAAATGGAAGGACCACAGCTTGTGCACCATGGAATGAAGCCAATGAAATGAGATAATGTGAAGCATGGGCTACACAGTGAGTTCCCAATGCGTAACAGCTGTTACATTTTGGTGTTTCTACAATAACCATTCATAATGTTTCACATTTTAAAATGTCATATGAAATGAAGTGTCCTTTTCAGTTCATTTTCATTATATACTTAAACAGAATGGCTGAATACAATGCCTGGAATAGTAATTTTCAACATTCATTCGTCATTCATTTCATTTTCAATATATTCCATGTTTTGAGAATTTACTATTCTCCTGTGAACATTCATTTGCTAAACTAAAAAAAGTTTAAATTCTAATCCTCAATTAACACATAGTATATATAATTATATAATTATGCAACTATCATTTTGTTTTGTTAATGCAATTTGTTCTCAGTTTTATCGTATATTACAGTAATCCATATGTAATTCTCCTATAATAGCCATAGGAGGAAAGCCTCTTATAAGATATCAAAATACGTGATTGCTTTGTGTAGAATAGTGAGATATTTGCATATAACCTATGTATATCCTTTAGTGAACACTAAGTCTACTTGCAATATGTAACACATTATAAATATATGGAAAGGTTATAGTTAGTGCCTTGGGAGTAATGATAAGAAAAAATATGTAATTATCCCTTAAGGATGTCATTTTCTGAATATGCTTAATGTATAGTTCGTTGGATCTATGGATGCAGAAGCCAGCAATATGGAATACTGACTAGAGTTCCTCTTGTTTCATTATTCATAATGTGGGTTCTATTGGTTATTTTAATTTCTAAGTACATTGGGCCAGTTATTTGCATTAAAAGTTGTTATTTTCTTGCATCTCTCTCTCTGTAATTCCTATAGCTACCATTAGATGAAATTCATTGTATTAAAATTTAACATACAGTCAAGGCACATGAAGTCTGGGACATTGTGAAATTATGTATGTAGCTTCACCGTATATTAAACCAACTTCTGCTGACTTATAACAGACATACTTTTTCCCTGCTGCAATTAAATTAAAAGCATCCAAGTCCATAACTATAAAGCATATAGGACACTTTTAAGTACAGACTGCTTTTCTATAATTTGTTTTTTGTCAGTCGTGGGGCTTGAACTCTGGTCCTGGGCACTGTCCCCCAGCTCTTCAGCTCAAGGTGAACTCAATGTTTTAGCACCACCATTTTTTCTTGCCACTCTATTCAGAAATCCAAATTTCTTTGATAATGTAAACATATATGTAAAGAATGAAATATCATCTTCACTAACTACTCCATTAAAAAATCTAAAATCACACTATTTTTTCTTTAGCCTGTTAAAGATCTACATATTAGCTATGATTCTCCTTAATCCATAATTGACCATCCTTATGAATAATCTTTTCATAATCTAGGAAAATAATTTTGATGTCTACTTCAAACTACATTTAACACAATGTAGTTGTGTGAATAAACAGGAAATCATTGTTTTAACATTTGGTAACTTTCAAATATTTGATATTTGATATTTTAAACACAAAATAATCAGTATAAGTGGACTATTTCCAAAACATAGTGAAATAAAATAAACAATCACTTTTTATGAAGTTTAAATGAACATTTTTACACATCAAAAGCCTCCAGTCTTCTGATTCATCTCTATAAAAAATATAATGTATTCATAATAATGGTGATGACTACATCCCAGAAACATGAGGTAGATCACTTTTATCCAGCTTGCCAACTCAACAATGTCTAACTCTTAATAGAAATTCTCGGGTCTAGAAAAACAGGAATACTACAGACAAATATCATCTAAGGGTTCTATTATTCTAAGAAATACATGCCAAAAGAATTTTAAAAGATTCCCTTGTCATATAGAAGAATAAGAAAATGTTATTTATACATTTCTGGTTTATAATCATCACAGATCTAAAATTTGGCTTACAATCCAAGAGACTGAAAAAAGAAATGGCTTAAGCCTATGAAAAATACAGGTGCAGCTAAAATTCAATTATATATTTCCTTTTTGTTTCTTACCCTAGGGTGTGTCTTTGTTCTCACAGCTGGGATACCTGTACTTTAAATTTTCAACAAAGAAAGCCACCACATTAAAGAACACTAGAAATTCCTACAACCCAAACTGTAACAATAACCATGGAATCTTCAATTGCCTTTCATAAAGACATTATGTGCTTTAATCTCTTGTGCATCTCTACTCAACACATTTGGCAAGGTACATTAGCAATAGAAATGAAAACAGTCATTTGAATACAAAGCTGAAGAAAGAAGAAACACATAAAATACCTTATAGCCAACATTTCTCAAGAATTCATTTTCAGTTTTTGAAAAGAATAGAAAAGAAAGGCATGCATTCTGTTTATGATCTAAGTTTTGGTTTTAATTACTCAATTCCAGTTTGGCCTGAAGGAAGAAAATAAAGCAAAACAATTTTGATCTAAATAAAAACAGTTATTTTTAAAACCAAATTGCTGATTTTTAATCTATTCCATTTCCCCAAATGTATAAATGTGTTTTTTTTTTTACCTCTGGTACTTTATCAGTTCAATAGCCATAATTTATACAAAACACACAGATGGTCTTAGAAATAGTAAAAGTTTCAGATGTTACAACTTCCTGACATATGGAACAGTATTGTGGATCATCATTTTGTCAGCATTGGAATGATTTTAAAATTATTTATACATTACCATTTTGGAATCATTTCCTAGCCATGGGTTATTACAACTTTAAACTATTGGATTCTTGATAGAAGTGGTTCTTTTATTGCTTATAGGATTGGAGGATTAGTGCTTAATTAGAGTACAGAGAAAGTTAAGGAAGATTCCATCATAAATTAAATACTTGGCATAAATCATAAAAATTTGTCTAATTCAATAAATGATAGAGCAGGGAGTCCCAAGCATATTTGTGGAAAATCGAGTTTACTATAGCACACAAATAAACTTCAACTTTTAACTTAGAATTTTCAAAATGTGCAGTCACTTCTGTGTTTCAGCTACTGTATGTGACACAGTATACGAAGAATCATGAATAATCTGTACAGCTTTGATCTTTCTCGTGTGTCTTAAACCAATTCAGTGAGATTTTTAACCTCCACTATATCTCTGAAATAGCTACTGTCAGGGATAGCTATAATTGACCACAAGTTGTTAAAGCAAATGATCAATTTTCAATCTTCATATACTTGATTACTTGCTGCAACTGACTCAGTCACAATGACCCCCATAAACTTGGTGCTTTGCTGCCCTTGGTGCTTTGTTGTCCCTTTTCATTGCTCCCTTTAGATTTCGACTGCTCTTTCTTCTGTCTGAAAGCTTGTCATCAGACAGATTTCTTTCTCCTTCTACCTGCAATTCTTTCCTAGGAGAGAATTCAATTTTTAATTTTTAACAACATTCTCAAGCAGATAAATTATATATTCATTGGTTATATTATGCTCCAATAAGAACTTGTCAGTGACTTAGGACAGGGAACATCTCGTGCTCAATCGTTGTGCAGGTTGCACATAACTCAAAAGCTCATGTTCTTTGGGTATCCTGCATGCTACCTCTGCTTTTCCCAGAATAGGTGACATATGTGGGTGCTGAGTAATGAAGGGAGAGCATACCTTAGGCTCTCTCATGTACTAGCATTTCATTTTTTAAATTTTTACTCACAATCCACAAAGTGAAAATAATCAAATAGGTTTGTGGAAAAGCAAAGACACTGGGGATAGACTCTTCTGTCCGCCTCAAGCTCAAGTCTGAATTTCTGACTCATAGATCCAATTGCTTCTTTGATATCTCATAAGTATTTGAAAATTACCATGTCTGAAATTGAGTGCCCAATTTGTCTAACCACAACTCTTCCTCTTCAACAATAAGTGCCACCCCAGGTGGCGTACCTTTCCACACTCTTTAGCCATTCAATGATAGCCATCTTCAATGCATCATTTTTTTTTCTGAATAGGAACACTCTGTTAGCAAATTCTGTTGGTTATTACTTTATAGTATACTCAGAATCCATTTCTCACTTACTCTCTACTCATATCAATTAAAATGACCATTAAATATCTCTTGTCTAGATTATTGTCAAAACTCATAATTGGTCTCCCTGCTCTAATATGACCACCTGTCCATGTGTTATTAAGACAGAAGAACTCATTGAATATTAAATGGCTATGGGTCTATAGGTTTATCTCTCTTTGGACAAATGGATAAAAAACATGGTATAGATATACAATGGAAGTTTACTCATCTATTAGAAAAAATGATAATATTTGTAAGGAAATGGAAAGTCTTGGAAAAATAACATTAAATAAAATCAGGTTCAGAGAAGACAAAGGATCCATATTTTCCTGTATATGTAAAGGCTAAATTTAGCTCATCAACTCATAAGTAAATAAGATGGGTGATATACACGTATACACAAATGAATTAACTAAAATGCTAGTACACCCACCATACTCACAGTAAATCTCAAATAGTGTAATTCCTTTGAAAGCCAAAACCAAATTTCAGCAAAATAAAACACCAGGAAATAGGTACTTGGAAATGGTGGGTAGGGTCAAGGCAAAAGGAGTGGACAATGAAGAGAAGAGGATGAAATGCAGACAAGAATCCAATAAACATCATACAAAATTGAGTGAGGGATGGGATGGTTAGAGAGGGTGGGTGAGAATGTTGAAAGGGGTGACCTTGATCAAGATGTGTTGTATTCATAGAGTACTTTGTTAAATGGAAACTCCGTTGTGCAATTACGTGAAAATGATAAGAAAAAAGGAAAGAATTCACTGTCTATACTACAAAATAAAGAAAAGTAAGGGAAGTGGTGGATCAGAAGGGAGGGTAAGAATGTCAAAAGTGGTGAAACTAACCAAGATGTATTGTATTCATAAACTGCTTTGTTGAATGCAGAGGGGGAAAAAGATGGAAACAAAGAAAAAAGACAGAAGAACTTCTTTGCTGAGAAATCTATGATTTTCTTCTTACTTTTCTCAAGAGAAAGAGACAAACTACTGTAATATCTGTAAGGTCCTGTACAGCCTGGTACCTGTTAACCCCTGACACTACTTCCTATAAATCTCCTATACTCATACTATTCAATCTGATTCTTTGCTCCTTTGTAAGAATGTTAGTTGCATAACACCTTAGAGTATTGGAATATACTGTTTGTCTGTAAAAATATACTTTTCAAAGATACTTCTGTAGTTCCCTTTCTTGATTTTTTTTCATGGTTCTGTGGAGGCATCCTTTGATTATCCTATTTAAAATTTGAATCCATTCAAATATCTGATGCATTCCATTTACTGTTTCTATAAGATGCATATTTTAATACATGTGTATATATACATATGTTACTCTTCTGTAGATAGTTTTACATGAAATGTACATTCATGAAATAAAAATGACAAAAGGGCATTTACTGCATTGTCTTTAATGCTACACACCAATTGTTAAAAATGTTTTCATTAAGTCATTTTTAACGTAATAAATTATCAAGAAAGATGAGGGATATCAAGAGTAATAATGGTTTCAGTGTATTTGAATTATTAGGCAGGAAAAAGGGAATTACAGAAAATGATCACTAAATGGTTTGGAATCTATTTTTAAGGGTAAATTTTACTTACTAGTGCATGAAGGAAATCTGTTATCTATAAGGAGAGGAGTAATTGTTCTTTTTCCCCCTCAATGCTAGTTGTATTCCTTTATGTGTAGGGAAATCATAAATACTTGTTTCCTGCTTGTAAAGGGACAAACTTGAGAGAATACAAACCACCCAAAAGCCTGAAGAACAACTGCCTTAAAGTCATTCATAGAGCTAGATTCAGCCAGAATTAGGGACTGTAAGACAAAGCACACATACTGGTTGACCTGTTAAGTAAATTAAGCTCAGATTCTCATGGAAGGAAAAGCTTGTGAACAGATTTAAACACAAAGAATTTAAGATTTAAAGCAAAGAATTACTTGATATATGATCAGTTCATCTATTAAACAGATCCTAACAGCTTCATACCAGTTCTTATATTTTCTATTCTCCAGCACTTCTAATTTCATTTCCTCAAATCAGTTTCCTCAGTATGCCCTTTGTCATGCAACTTTTTGGCATCTCAGGAAGTAAAAGGTGCTACTCATGCTTGCCCTAATCTATACCATTATAAAAATTGTTTGAGAGACCTCCCCAAATTCAGATTGATATTGGAAAAAGACTGACTTTCTCTTAAAATCCGTAAAATTTCGACTACCATTAATCTGCTGTATTTTTTCTCATGACTTATTATCATGCTAACCAGCTAAGTTATTCAGGAATGGTGCTAGCATTTCTGAGAGTTATGTGGTATGCCTTGTAACTTCCTTCTTCACCAACCTTGACAATGACCTTTCCCTCCTGCACAAATTCTGCTAAGGAACTTCAAATCTTGGCTAAGAATTTACCTTGAACAGGTATCAGCAGGTGAGGAATAAAGGAAATTGCAAAGGGAATGGTGGATAGTCCTAGAATCAATGAGATTGTGTTGGATTTAGGTGTTTAGGTGAACACTCTATAAGACAAAAGGCACAAAAAAGCCATATAAAATCAGAGCTGCCTAGACTCTTTTGAGCAGGAATTGTCAAGAATTGTCAGTTGTTGAAATTTGAAGAACAAAGAAGAGATGTACAAAGGAGGAAGATACATAAAAACAACCCTGGAGTGACTTAGAAAGCCTCCTGAAAATGTACTATTTAATTAATTTTTCATAAGGAACAATTTTCACTGAAACACATGGAACCCAGGCATTAAAATTCATATGATATATTTTCTTATCCTCACCGCTAAACTAAAAGTTACATATTGTTTTTTCACTTACCTTCATGTCTACATGGGGACAGATGAAGAACGGAAAGGGAGCGTTAAGGGAAGCCTTTAATCTAAGAGAACTGGATCCATCTTTCTTTTTTATCTTTGAATATATACACAAACCTGCAGCTTCTCCCTAATATCAAATTAAATACTCACCGTTATTCTTTCATCTTTATCATCCAGAGGAGAACCATCCTTCTTCCAGGAGATGGTGGGTTCAGGATGGCCGCGCGGAGGCTGGCACTCCATCACCGCAGGCTCTCCGACTGCCACCATGACATCGGAAGGGTTTTGTCTGAAATCATCCCGTAGTACTGGAGGAAGAAAATTAAATTTTTATAGTCAATAGTGATACATACAGTTTCTTAACCCTGAACTTCAGCCAAAGAGACATTTATTATTATAAACTACTACTAGCTGATGCAACACAACTTCAAAGATATATTTTCCCTAATAGACATCTGTGATTGAAGCAAGATATTTTAGCGCTCAGGACACACAAGAGGAATAATTTGATATCCTTCTTAGGCCAGCAGATAAACACAGTATGCGACGTCTGTAGCAACCACTGAGGTTTTTTTATATCTTCAATTTCTCTTTAGACTATAATTTTCTCATGTGTATACTAATGAACACCAGTGAAGATTCCTTTAACTTAGATGGCACATCAAGATGATACTTTTAATAATAAAATAAACTATATCCACATACAGAAACCCCAGAAGCAAAAATATACTTGTAAGAATGCATATAATTGAAAGAAATGCTATAGATATTAAAAGCTACTGATAAAGATTATCATAGTGAAATGCATTACTCCATAAAGTTAATCTACATCAGTGAAAATTTTAAAGATTGTTATAATTTAAGCTGGCTCATCATAAAATGTTACACATATTTCCAAGGTAACTATTTCCTGTGTTTTTTTTCATTATGACAAAGTGATAGAGTTAGAAAATAGAAATAATTGTTATTCTTGTGTCAGTTTTATGTTCTAAGTTGTTGGAGTACTTTTCTGATGTATTAGCTCATTTAATCCAATGCACAGAGCAAGAGATATTAATAAATTCATGTGTATTTTAGAAGAGTAAATGTTTCCTTATTATAATCTCAAATGTATAGTAATAAATTATTAAAAATACTATAGAACTAGGGATATTACTCACCAACTTTAGACCAAGATATTCCATAAACTGTTCATGGAATAAAATTATTCTCAGTGTATTAATAATTTAAGAATTTATCAATTATGTGGCACATATTACTTTGAAATCACAATTCTGTATTTGTTAAATGTATTCTCGAGCATATGTATTATTGCCAAGTCCCTAGTTAGAAACTATAGAGGTGTAAATATTGCAGTAAGAAATTGAATAGTTCTTTACCTCTCCTCACCTTTTCCTTGATTCTGCATGTAACATATGAATCATCATAGGATCCTACTTAAGGTGACATTTAAAATGTTTATTGATATGGCAAGTGTATGATTTTTGAGACATAAATATTATTAACTATAAGGAAGTGAATATTTTATACCACTAGACTTGTATACTAGAACCTATATATTTCTAGTCTGGTGGCACTAAAAATGTTTTCATAAATGAAGTATTACAGTGTTATAAAGAAAAAGAACAACAATTTACCCAAAGGATCGAATTTCGTCTCAGAACCTAAAATTTATAGTTTTACATAGGTTTATATTTTTTTCTTTCAGTGCTTTACTTTTCCTTTCACTGTATGAACTAGGAATGTGTGTGTGTGTGTGTGTGTGTGTGTGTGTGTGTGTGTGTGTGTGTGTGTGTGTGTGTGTGTGTGTGTACCAAAACATCTATTGAAAACTCTTGTTTTATCTGCATATTGTGATAGGTTGGGCACAATAAGACTTTACTAACATGGACAATAATATTGATCCAAGGAAGAGTTTTCCTTCTATTTCTTTGGAAAGAATAGTAAAAGGAAATATAACATCAATAGTTGTAATTCTAATTTCAGTACAGTACACTACCAGTGAGATATGCAGACACAAAGTGAACTTTGTGAACCGAAAACTCTGGCTACTGTTACCACCTAATAAAAGAACAGAGCATGAGGACTTTCACTGTTCATAAGCTCCTATTATTATTAGCTGCTAACATTGTGCTGCAAACAAGATGTATGGTTTATAGAAAAAGCAAACAAATTGATCTAACAAGCAGCATGGGCCTACGCTGAATGGCAATATTAATCTATCATAACACCACTGAAAAGTTGTAACATTCTTAAAACACCCAAAAGTAAAATATTTTTGAAATAAAGGTAAATAATTTATACAAATTTTCTATGTGGTAGTCTTAAAAACTAACTTGGTAATACTATACCTTATTTACAAATTGAGATCATATCTCAAATAAATCAATGAATAATAAAAACATCTTACAAAAACATCAAAGGTCTAAGTAAGATAAATCAAACTATTTTTCCATTTATTATGGGATTTGGGCTTTTACATTGTATAATGAAAAGCTAACAAAATGTAATCCATTAAAGATTGTTGCTTAGATAATGCTTATGTAATTATTTTTGCAGCTGTAAAGCATAAAATTCTAGTACCAACCATGGCTACAGGCAATCCTGCATGAGTGTATGAATTTAAGATTTTTTTCTCACATCTAGAAAAGCAGTAGCTCTTCTTTATACTTATTCTGAACATTTGGTATTGAAGAAAATACTATGTTTCACATTATAAAATCATATGGTCTTTTAAATGCCATCTTTCTAATTCTTGTGTACATTTGCGTGATTAAATATCAAATTTGATATTTCTGTATGTTGTAGGAAAATACTTAGCATTCACAGGTATTCAAAAATATAAAACTTAGAAAATTTATTTTTCCCTTAGTGTATCTCCACATCGAAAACTATAGTTTCAAATGTTTCTTGTATAAAATTTAAATTTGGAAAGTATATTTTCCAAAAGGTAATTTTAATATTAATTTGGAAAAATCAAATAATATTTATGGTGTATTCAAGTAGAAATCACTTAAAACACATTGCACAGGATACTCTACTATTACAACTACATAATATTTCTTCCATATTTCTGTTATTTCATTTTAGGGGTACAAATAGGTGCATATAAATTGACTTGAGGATTTGGTGTTTTTCACTTTGGTAAGTAGGAAAATATGTAATTGTCACTGAATCTTTTTGAATCTCATGGAATTTTTTGTGTTTGTATTTGTTTGGTTTTGAAAAGTTGTTTACTATAAAATTCTTTAAAACAAAAGATAAAATTATTGTTTTTCTAAAAACTTTGGACTAAGCTTTGTGCAATGCTCAAAACAAGTAATATTTTCCAGAAAGAAAAATTCACTGGTATGTTTGAAACCTAACTGTAATGTTGAGAAGACAGAAAGAGAGTAGAAATCACAACACAAAAAAAAGCAAACAGAAAAAAAAATTCTAAAAAGAAACAGTACCAAAGACAATGAGTGTGCATAAAGCATATTGTTAAGGTCACTTTTTGTTAAGACTTTTTAGGGCTGGGAAGGTGGCTCAGTGGTAGAGTGCTTGCCTTGTATGCATGAGGCCCTGGGTTCGATTCCTCAGTACCACATAAGCAAAAAAAGCCAAAAGTAGTGCTATGGTACAAGTGGTAAAGCACTAGCCTAGAGCTAAAGAGCTGAGGGACATCACCCAGGTGCAGAGTTCAGTCCCCAGGACAAAAAAAAAAAAAAAAAAAAAAGGACTTTTTAAAAACTGAAGAAAACCTAATTTTTTAAAATAATCAGGAGTCTTTGACAATACCTGATCCTTACCATAATTAGAGTTAATAGTACCAGAAGACGTCACTAGCTTGTGTTAAATGTCTGAGAAAAGACCAAACACACACACACACACACACACACACAGAGGTCTACTAGTTTCTAATAAATGCCTGCATTTTTAATAATTTCATTATTGCCCTCTAAAATGTAATTTTTCTTCCAAGTCCATTGGAATTCCAGAAGTTCACACCATTGCTGTAGAAAGGTGACTTCAGCTCATTGCATTTCAGGGAAGTGTAGATTCTTACTAATCCAATCTTTGAAAGGTTTAAGAGCTTCTCAGATCAATTCTCTTCCCTAATTGAGTGAAGTAAACTTCAAAGCCATGAGCTACATGAATCCCATAATTTCATAGCAGTTCAAGACCTTAGAGTGCATGGTCCAAAATTTATGTTTTAGAATTTAATAAATTAAGACTCCTCAGGGAGAGACATATCAAAAACAACAATATTTGTATTTCCTCTATGGCCAGAGGTTTTGAACATCTCTTCATGTTTCTCTTTGAGTCATTAGCCCATTCATTATTTGGGTTCTTACTTCTTTGAGGGTTTAAGTTTTGAGAATTTAATTTTTGAGTTCTAAATTCATTCTGTACATTATGCCCTTGTCTCATGTATACCTAACAAAAATCTTCTCCCATTCTGTCAGCTTTTTACTTAGCTTCTTATCTATGTCCTATGCCATGTAGAAACTTTTAAATTTGATGCAATCCCATTTATCAAGTTTTTCTTTGATTTGTTGCATTTTGGGATTTTTTACTTAGAAAGTTTTGCCCTGGACCCAGAAACTCTAGTATTTCCCATACCCCTTTACACAAAGCTCTGATACACTGCTTATTGGAATAAAAGCTTAAACAATTACTTTGGAAGCTTATACAATTACTATGGAGGCTCCTCGGAAAACTAAACATAAAACTACCATATAACTAAACAATCCCATTCCTGGGCATTTATCCAACAGAACACAAACAAGATTACAGTAGAGCTACCAGCACAACCATGTTCATTGCAGCACTATTCACCATAGCCAGTATATGAAATCAGCCCAGATGTCTTTCAATGAATGAATGGATCCAGAAAATGTGGTATGTAAGACAATTTAATTCTACTCAGCTATTAGAAAAAATGATATTGTACCTGTACCATTCATTAAAAAATGGAAAGATGTGGAAAAAATTATATTAAGTGAAGTAAGCCAGACCTAGAGAAAGAAAGGCTGCATGATTTTTCTCATGTGGTAGAGAAAATATGCCTATAAATCTATAAGAACCTAATTTGGATGGTAAGCAAGGGGTTAGAAATCAATTAACCGAAATATAAAAGATTCTAAGAAGATCTCAAATAGTATAATCTTTTAGAAAGATTAGGTCAAAGCCCCAAAAATTCAGCACCAGGAAATGGGTAAGTTCAAGAACAAGGGTGGGGCCAAGGGAAGAGGAGCAGATAAATGAAGGGGAGAAAAGAGGAGAATGCAGCCAAAAGTCTTTCATATATACAAGAAAAGTAAGAAAAGGGAAGGAGTGGGTCAAAGAGGAGGGAGCCTGTTGAAGGGGTGGCACTGTTTAAGAGAACTTGTTTTCATAAACTGATTTATTAAATGGTACCTCCTTTGTACAAATACTTAAAGATAATTGAAAATTAAAAAAATATAAATCATAAAAATAAATGGTAGGAGTAAACTTAGTAATATACCACTGTTAGAAATGGCACAAACCTAATGAATGTTTATTTTGTAAAAAATTACACTTCGTATCAACACATTCAATCCTCTCTAACAAGCTTATGACCAGCTGAAATTGTTAGTTTCACTACACAAAAGAGGAAGTTGTAGACTTAAAGCTTAGAAACCCAAATTTCCAGCCATTAGAAGACTCCTTTTTACAAAGTTGCTCATAAATCTGATCTTAACATTGCTCATAATTCCAAATACACAAGGAAAATGATATGAGTAATATTTCAAACTTCTTCAAATGGAATAGATGCTAAATGAGAAATCTCTTTCATGACTGTGACATGGTTAACTTCTAGTATACTATGTACTCTTCATTTTCTCAGATGGCTCCATGCTTAGACGATAGCATTTCTCATTTTCAGCAGTGAATTGAGAACTAGAATTCATTATTCAGAATAAATACGAAGTGTTATTTCTTATCAATGTTTGCTCCTTTATTTCAACAACAAAATGACTGAATGGGTTGTATAATAATAACAATTTTAATTAGGTATGAGCATTTTAATTAGAAGTAGATAGCATGGGAAAGATAATGCAGTCCTAGGATCTATTTGTTTTCTACTTAAAATACCATTTTATCAATGAAATGTGGCAAACAGTCATTTAAAAAAATCTATGAAGGCTTTCCAATATAGTGAAGAAAATAAATGAAATTATGTTTCAGAAGAAAACAACAAGTTGTGCAGCAATTCATGACTCAATTGTATCATTTCAGTTCTTTTGAAAATTATCAAATACTTAGGCTTTCATTCTGAGTAGATATGTGACTTACTAGCTCTGTCTAAATTATAACTTACATGTTGACATGAAAAAAAAATCTCACTTCACAATAACGGTAATTCTTATATTTAACACATCTATTTTAAGCACGAGTTTGTGCCTAATAGCTATGCCATAACTTTTCTATCTTTCTGGAAATGTAGTATATGTAAAAATGCTGATGTTAATCATTAGAAATCTCTTCCCCTGTAGAGCGCTCGCCTTGAGTTGAAGAGCTGAGGGACAACGCCCAGGCCCAGATTTCAAGCCCCACGACCGTCAAAAAAAAAAAAAAATCTCTTCCCCCACTCCTAACTCCCTTCCTTTGTATCTTCCTCTCTCTGTCTCTCCCCCACTGGTACCCCTGGGGGCTGGTTATTGTACAAATCTCAGTCTCCTTAGTCTCTAGGATTACAGAAATGAGTTATGGACACTTGACTCAGAGAATAATCTTAATATCTACCCAATCAAGTAAAGATAATGACATTATAATTTCCTATAGATAATATCCCATTATAACAAATAATTTTCAGAAACACAGCAGATCATTTAGATTTTTTAAAAATTATTTTCAATCCTACATTTTAGCTCACATAGTTACCCTGTAAAACAAAGTATAATTTGAGGTTAAAAGTTATAAAAATGCCTTAGCTTTTAATTAATATCATCCAACTATTAAAAGAGGATATATGTAAAGAAATATAACTCATTAGAAACAAAAACTGAAATGGGAACATGTAAAGCATTTCATCAAGTACTATCTTCTACCCTCATCCATGAATACTAACAAAAATTTGGTTATTTTAAATTGGTGGCTAAACACATCAGTTTTATGTAAAATGATGATCTGATAATGAATGTTTCCTACAGAATATATATTTATTTTTTAGAATTGGCACTGAATATATCTATGCATATTCTTCAATCCTTATGTCATCTCCTACAAGTGTTTTTAATAGCATGCCATTTTATTTTTAAACCTTAAATTATGCTTTGGTTAAAACCCTGGAAGAAAATATGCTGGGAGAAGCACTTATTTTCTTAAATGCTAGAGCTTGAGAAGATTTTGCCAACCTCTTATGTTCTACCCTAGGAAAGCAGTATATATATTTTTAAGTTAAAGAATTGTACATTCTGAAAGTCATACAGTGCTGATCTATGCTAAACACTAGTCATCTTAGGAAACAAAGAGTATGAACCACTGGAAATTATAAAAGAAGCTATAACCAGAATAAAAGTAGTTGGTAGCAGTTTGTTTCTTTCCAGAAGGTACACAGGAAAGGAAGAAAACAGACTTCTACTCCTGTGTTCTACTGGATGCCACAGGAGGTCAGATGTGGTACTGCCCGCCCTCCCTCCCTCCCTCCCTTCTTCCTTCCTCCCTTCCTCCCTTCCTCCCTCCCTCTCTTCCCTCCCTCCTTTCTTCCTTCCTATCCACCCTCCCTCCCTCCCTCCCTCACTCCCTTAATCCCTCAATCCCTCCCTCCCTCCCTCCCTCCCTTCCTCCCTCCCTTCCTCCCTTCCTTCCTTCCTTCCTTCCTTCCTTCCTTCCTTCCTTCCTTCCTTCCTTCCTTCCTTCCTTCCTACCTTCCTTCCTTCCTTCTTAGTTTTTGCCTGGGGCTTGAATCCTGTCCCTGAGCTTCTTTTGCTCAAGCCTAGCACTCTACCACCTGAGCTACAGCCCCACTTCTGGCTTTTTCTGTTTATATGGTACTGAGAAATGCATGTTAGACAAGCATTCTACCACTAAACACATTCCCAACCTTCTTTTTCTCCCCACCCCCCACCCTGTGGTTCTAGAGATCAAACCCGAGGCCTTAAACATGATCAGTAAGTGCTCTATACTGTAGAATGTATCTCCAGTCCTGGACCCGTGAACACCAAAATGTTACCTCCTGCCCTGTAGTACAGGATTGTCCCTTGCGTTTATTACAATGCCATCAAGTCACTGTGGAAAAGAAAAGCTTTTTATGCTAGATCTAAGTCAAAATCTATAACATATCCTAGACAAAGATACACATATTAATGTTAAAGGTATGCACATATATGTTGATAAAAATGAACACCTAAATAGATAATATACAGCAGACTTGAGGAATCATAACAAAATATGCCACCAACCTAAGTCAAAAAGCTAGAGTTGTATGTTCTACCATAAAAATGCCAGTAACTTAATAGATTTTCACTTTACTCACTTGAATTTAAATTTTGCAAAACTGATTTATTAATACAAAATGCTGATTCTATAGAACACACTATTAATATGTGTATTATACATGGAGAGATATATGTGGGTTAGTAGACAGAAGTAAATTTGGAATCACAACACACCCTTACACTATTCTCTGATTCTGGTAAGTATATCCCATAGTAACTCAGTTATTTCTATGCAAAACGGAGTTTTGCACTCTGTCTTGATAGAGTTATTATGAAAGCTAATTATTTAATGTTTATACAGGACTTGCCATTTTTATGGTGCATTACATCTGCAAAGAACTATTGCTATTAGTCACTGTGTAAGGAATTGCCAAACTTCTCAGCTGCCTGTACAAATGGAAGGAAGACAAAGAATGCCATTGATGAGGATTTTGTAAGTGCCAGAGCAAAAGTCACACTCAGGAGTAGCCTGGCAGGGTTAAAAAAACATAGACAAAATGAATACATGTGAGCTGTGGGAGACTGATTAGAGAAAGAGAGGCGTGCATTCTTTCTACTGTAAAATCAACTTCATATTAGAGGCTAGTACTCAAATAAAGACGAATACCTCTGTATTTCTTGCCTGGTTCTTTGTATCTGAAGATCAACAACATAAGAATAAGGAATTTATTATGACCTCCATATATCCACTGATCAGAATAAGGCTCAAGACACAGTTGGCATTCATTGAATACTTACAGTATATTTTCTATGTTTTCACTATTGGATATAGAATAGTGATTTAATTTCTTCTTTCCAATGTTGGTGATACAGTAAGGCAGAAGACTGATAGCATTTAAGAAATACAAATACATAATGAATTATAAATGTGATACATGCATGCCATAAAGGGAAGGGGTAGGATGCCATGAAGGAGAATCATAAGAAACAAAATCTAGATTGTAGATTAGAGGAAGTAAGAGGTGAGCTGAAGTCTGAAAAATGAGTAAAATGTATCCTGAGGAAGTGCTCTATAGGAAGGGGAAATAATCAAGCTTATGAGGTAAATCTGGCATATTAATGGAACTTTAAGAGACTCACACCCTGAACAGTGGTTCCCATTGACCACAGTCTGACCTGAGTTTGGCAGGGAAGGATGGAGATCAAGTTGGTGTGTACAATCCTCGTAACAAAGAGCCAGCTTTTATTTTCATTCCCACGAGAAGCCACTGAAGTCCTAAACAAAGTACTTTTGTAATGGAATTATCATATTTAAATGTTTGTTCTAGCTGTATTGAATGTAATACAGAGGAAGATGAGAATTGGAAGTAGAAAGACCAATGAAAACACTGTTGCATTAGTTAAATGAAAATGAGAGGAGCTTTTAACTATTTAGATGAGGCTAAGTCTGGTGCAGTGGGGTCAGATTCACATTTTTCGAGGTAAAATAAAATAATTTTCGAGGGCCAGTAATCAACAGAAAAAGATACAAAATAAACATGACATCTAGATTTTTGAGTGATAGAACACATCATTTTTAAGGTACAGACAAATATGTAGACACTATATAAGTAAATCCTCCATAAGGAAAAACAGGAAGACATAAGAATTTTATATTTTAAGGATAGAAAACATTTGAGCATAGGGAGAAAAAACAACTATTTCATTGATTAAAACTATGATCTTAAATTCTGAGTCTGAGTATTTAATACAGAATTGACTTTGAGTTATTTAGACTTTTGTGTGAAAACTTTGTACAAAATCTCAGTGGCTAACTAATAATATCTCTAGATCAATTAATATAAATTACAAATTTTAGGGTGATAATTTTAATTTATTTTGATATATACATCATTCATATATTTTGGGCAAACCGAGGAATTCAAAACTAATATCTTCTAATTTTATGTATGTGTGTATGTATGTGATTATACATGTGCATATAGGACTGATACTCCACATATGTGTTACATGCAACAGCTCATCACTTGTATGTTGGGATGGCAGCCACAGCTGAGAGCAAATATAGTAAAAGAATATTAATTATTTTGCTTGGGAAAAAAAACAACAGAAAACATTATGGGGTATTTCCTATGATGGTATAAGACTGTATGGGATTGTATATTTTTTAATATATATTTTTATTGTAAAGATACTATACAGAGGGGTTACAGTTACATGAGAAAGGTAGTGAGTACATTTCCTATCGAGCATTGTTACCTCCTGTTTTGTTTTTCCCCTACCATCCCTTCCCTCCCCACCTTCCCAACCTATCCCCCCTCTTCCACGCCCCCCCAGCCTGAAGTTGTAAAATTTGTTTTCAACATGGTGTCTTGTACATCTCATTGTTACAATGGGTCAACTTGTATCCCTATTTAAGCATTTAGTTTTTTCCCTTCCACTCCCCAAATTTAGAATAATCAGAAAGTTGATATTCATCAGAAGTTTACAAATGCCCACTGCGTGCCAGTGGCTCACACCTGTAATCCTAGCTATTCAGGAAGCTGAGATCTGAGGCTCACAGTTCAAAGCCAGCAAGAGAAAAGTCCATCAGACTCTTATCTCCAAAAAACCACCAGAAAACCGGAAGTGGCGCTGTGGCTCAAGTGGTAGAATGCTAGTCTTGAGCTAGATCACTGAGGTGTGGTGCCTAAGCCCAGAGTTCAAGCCCCACGACTGACCAAAAAAGACAAAGTTTACAAATTCCCTAAACATATTTCACAAAATTGTTTGGGATTACCCAGATCCTCAAGGATTTTATGACACATTCAATCATTTGGTCATTTAGTGAAGATATGAGGAATACATATTTTTTGAGATGTTGTGGTGAACAAGATCAATAAGATATGATCTTTTCTTTCTGGGCACTTAAAATAGTCTCTATATATTGTGGGAGGGGGGAAGAAAGGAGGACAAGAGAGAAAATACTTTGTTCAATTGAAACTATAGTAAATAGAGAATCTGTAATATTTTTTCAAAGTAGATAAAGGGAAGACTTTGATGGGGCTGTCATGCAAAGGAAGCCAGAGCCAGGGGTCTCTGAGGAAAGACTGGAATGACATTAGTAAGAAACAATTACAACAGCATACCATGAACAACAGCTCATACATATTGCACTCACACTGTGTGTCCACCCTATTCTAAGGGCTTTGTAGGTAGTAACACATTTTGCTCACAGTGAACTCAAGGGTGGGGACTCCTAGCCTCATTTTACAGATAGATAATGGGATTTATGAAAGGTCAAATAATTTACTCTAGCTCTTGAACACATACAAAGTCTGCAGCGAGTAAGTGGAATAATTTGGCATGAATTACATTGACTACCATAGCTACCATAGCTACCATAGGACTAAATTCTACTGATCTTGGAGTTTATCTTCTTCCAAGTTGACAAGAAATCTGTCCTGTGCATTACTAAACAGGGAAGCTGAAATGCAGGGTGTCATTCATAGCATTTCAAAGGCCTACACTACTATTGCTTATAAAATCATAAATCTATATAAGGTAATAAATGCTATCTCTCTCACTTCTATGCCCTCCTCCAACTGTCAATGAGGACATAAAATGGTAAGAATTAACATTGTACTAGGATAAACTGGACACATAAAATTATTGAATAGTTTCTATTTCAAAACTATTGAATATTTTAATACACTATTTTTCTAAGGACTTTCTTCCATAGACACTAACATGTCTTTAATTAAAATGTATGTTGGAAAACAAAATAGTCTACTAAAATAGAAATAACAACAACAACAAAAAAGCTACAAAGAGATAGAGAGAGAATCACACACACATAAGTTGTTCTTTATCCTCTGAAGCCTAAGAGAAGCTAAAAGGAGTTTATGAATTTTATTAGGGGCAGGCTGGGGAATGTCTAATGCTAACATTCTCAAGGGAGAAAAATCCTCACAGTTTAAAATGATCTCGTTAAAACCTCCCTAGTAATTGTGAAGAGTCAGAGAAAACAGCCATTGGATTTGAAAAAAAAAAGTACAATTTTTACCAACATATCCCTGTGTAGTATAATTAAGGTTGCCAAATACAACACTTTCCCCCCACCCCAAAAACCCAAAGGAATATTTCAGTGATAGGAAAAAACCAAGTCTAAATAGCACACACAGAGTTACATCATCTAAACAAAGATATCTTTAATTGGTGACAATCTACCCTACATCACTGTGGCTACTCTGGAACACAATAACTTTCAGATCTATTTATTCCTTGTATCTTCCCTTATCACAGGCTGTCTAGAGCTTCAGAATAATAATGCCAAGTACCTACAGGGTTTTCAATCTCCAAGGAACATAACATGGGTGCAATTGTTTTTTATTTTTATTTTTTTACTGTACAGATACTGTACAGAGGGGTTACAGTTACATGAGGAAGGTAATGAGTCCATTTCCTCTTGAGCATTGTTACACCCTCCTTTATTTTTCCCCTACTATCCCTTTCCACTCCACCTCCCCAACTCTTCCCTCCCGGGCCCCAAATTGTAAAGTTCATTTTTAACATAGTGTCTTGTAAATTTCATTGTTACAAAGGGTCAGCCTGTATCCTTGTTTCAGCATTTTGTTATTTCCCTTCCCCTCCCCAAATTAGAAAAATGTATACACAAGATACAGGGTACCAGAATCAAATAATGAAAACAGGGGTTTTACCATGGGGGAAGAACATACGAAAGAAACGAAAGAAATAACATAGTATATTATAAGTACATTAAACAGCAAACAAGATAAAACCTCTTGTGTCTGTCTTGGGCTTCATTTGGACAAGTGTGTAATTGTATGGCTGCATGAACAGCCTTTGCCTAACTAACTGAAGAACACCTGGAAGAGCCCACGCAACCTTGCACTCTTTTAGCAAATGAGGTTTAAGATCTCTTTTTCCTGAGAGCTGGAATCCTTCTAACAAAGTCTGATGAAAGGCACCGGGATTCAATTAGTGGAAAGGCAAACCACTTTGTAAATCTTAAAGATGAAGCTATCTTTACTAATCACTGTGTCTTATGCAACCAATGATTTCCTCCTCTGGAAGTGGAAGTGGAAGACAAAACAAATAATGATTATGATAAATCAATAAAGTAAAAATCACAAAGTAAAAATCTTTAATGGGAATCGTTTTTAAATAGTATATGTATCTATTTTATGTCAGATGATGGCAGAGGAGCTGTTCTGTGGGCAGGGGTGGAGGAGTGGGTAGGGGAGTGTGTGAGAATTCTATGTACACAAATCATATCTTCAATATCTTTGACATGCAAGGCAAGGGGATCCTTGCTGCTGGCAGGATGAAGGTTGCTCAGGCTGAAGACCACCTTCAACAACAGTGGCCTGGCATGTAAACTCCTGGAACTTGCCAAGACAAAGGAAAGCACCAAAATCCTCATTTCCTTATGCTTATAAGGATATACCTTTGGTGCAGGTCTTCTGTTTCAATATCAAATATAACTAAATAGAGTAGGTGACAAAAAAGTATTAGATGAATAAGCAGGACTTTGAAAAATAATTGATGTAGGGAAAACACTCCTAATTAGACATTCTCAGTTGTCACAGTTATGTGAGACAGAGTAAAGCATAGCAAACTGGAATATTCTGAAAGTAACAAATGAACAAAAAGAAAATATGGTTTTTCTCTATACACACACATACACACATACATACACACATACATACATGCATACATACATACATACATACATATATAAAGAAGGGGAGGCATGGAAATGGAAGGACAGAGGGTGAACAGAGGCAGCACTGGTACTCACTAGATACTATGTTGAAAGGGAACTATACAACTTGTGGGTAGAGATGGGAAGGGAAAAGTGGGGGAGAGTGAGGGAAGGGGTGACACTGTCCAAAAAGAAATGTACTCTGTACCTGACTTATGTAAGTGTAAGCCTTCTGTATATCACATTTATAGTAAGAATTTTTAAAACATTAATTTGAAAAAAAAGAATAAAACAAATGAAAAATATAGAAAAAGAAAGGGCACTTTTTTCAGTTGTCTCACACAAAGGTTCCTGTTTATAACATATCGTAAGTATTGAGTTAAACAAATAAAATTGTGCTGTGACTTTTAAAATCCAGATCTTTGTGGCTGCATGGTTATGCTTACCCATTAAAGTACATAGTGTGCCTTGAATGTCTCCAGCTTTTATATCCGTAAATGCAACCGACTGCAAAGTGTAAATATTAAGGGAAAAATGTGTTTGTACAGACTATGTTTTCTTCTCATTACTCACAAACAACAGAGTATTAAAACAATCTATATAATATTACTGAGTAATTGGCATTATGAGTAATCTAGGGACAGTTTAATATACACTGGAGATTGGTCTGCAATATATGCAAATATGATTCCATTAATAGAAAGGAATTGAACAGCTGAGGTTATTAGTACTTGTTTGAGTTCTGGAATCAATTCTGCGGATACTAAAACAGAACTGTATGGGTTCATTTCTCTCAAAATTATAAAAGTTACCCTGTTTATTTTCTCTCTAAACTTGTAGTCCAATGTCAACTTTCACCTGATTTTATATTCTTTCAATATGCTTATATGTGTGAAGATTTGATGGTGTTTATTCATCATCTTATCTTAGGTCCCCAGGATCCATGAAAAATTGCGAAAATGTGTCTATGTTTGTTGCCTTGGAGGTTCTTACACCTCTGAAAGTTCACCACATTAAGATTTGGAAGTATGAACAGCCTTTAGAAAATGAAAGCAGAGAAAAATAGAGACGTCATAATGTAAGAGAGGAATTCCTCAGCAAAGATGTTTTCAAGCAAATAAGTTTCGAGAATGATATCGAGGGAGTGGGAAAGCCTGGTGAGTAGAAATTATTTGCGACTGTACACATCTAAAACTGGCAAGATGACCCACATTGCCTAAATGAGAACCCTCCCCCACCCCACTAGCCACTGCATTTCAAGACGTTTACACTCACCCCTGTAGAATTTGAAGCCACAAAGAAAGCCCCATCCTGAACAAGACTTCGTAAATGAACAATTAGTTTCTTCCACCAAAATAAACCAAATTACATTTAAAGTCCATACATTTGAACTAGTGTTTTGTAATTGGTGTGTGTGTGTGTGTGTGAGTGTGTGTGTGTGTGTGTGTGTGTGTGTGTGTGTGTGTGTGTGTGTGTGTTATATTAGATAAGATTTGACCTCAACATGTGGGCTCGCTAGACCAGCTACATCTACCATTTGAACTACGCTCTGAGTCTTTTGGTTAACAGTTTGTTTTTAGAAAGAGTTTTGTACTTTTAGCTGGCCTTGGATAGTGATCGTCCTATCTCCACCAACTGAGTAGCTGGGAACAGAAACAGAAGCACAAAAAACAAAAACAAACAAACAAACAAACAAAACCTTCATTTTTGAGATGGTGTTTTACCTGGGCTGGCTTCAAACTAGGATTCTCTAGTTAGGAATGTGCCCTGTCTATGCAGTCTTTATTTCTATTTCTTTTAGTATCTTTATGTTGTTGTATCAATAGTTACAATTCAAAATATCAGTTCTTGAGGAGGAAGCCTCTTGATCAACATCATCCATTTCAGTCTTTCCAACTTTACCTATTTCCTCGATTTTCCTAGTTTCAAAGGATATCTGTTGGATATTTGTGACTATATTCTGCCCCTTTTCCTTTCTTTCTTTGTCTACCTGCTTCCACTTGACCAACAGCCCATACTCCCACAGTACCAACTTCCTGGTATTCATTGTTTTGTAGGGTAGGTTAATTGCTCAAAGAAATTACATCATTAATCTCCCCTAAATATACAATTGTTCAATTAATATGCTTGTGTACATATATATATGTATTATAGTCTTTATCATACATTTTAAAGAAAAATAATCCAAGCCTAATGCCATGATTATCTTTCTGAATTTGACAAATTATCCAAGGCCTATAAATTAAACATTCTCGTGTTTAATAAATAGCCAAATTGGGAGTGTGACAAACAAGAACTTAGTCCTGTGGATAACAAGAGACTTGTGCTTTGAGAGTTTCAAAACTTCTGCTTATAATGAAGAACAAATGGTTCTTAGGACTAGGTTAACTGAACAGTTTTTGAAAATATCCTATAAGCAATTTAAAGAACTATAAAACCATTAGCAACTTCAGGGGAAGGAAAAAAAATACAAAGAAGTCTCTGAGTCCTCGTCAATTCTAGCAAGCTCTGGATTAGTTTTCTGGTTTAACAGACCCCAGTTGGAATGGCACGATTTCTTGTAAATTGAAAAAATGTACAAAGTTTTGTTTTTCCTCAAGTAGCAGCTATAACTCCTTTCTTGGCTATATTTTGAAATCTTTTTATTTGTGACTCTGAAAGGCATTTCTATTTCTACTGAACCATGTAGTTTAAAACTGGTCAATAAAATCTCTGGTTATCATAAAATTTGTGTGTATTTCAAACATGTTGATCAAACTTGTTTTTATTGTTTTACATAGGGTTTTCTGGCATTGCATGTAAATTCCTCCTTATCACAAACCCTTAGATAGGAATTACAGTAAATACGAAAAAAAATCCAGTCACATTAGAAATTGGTTTGATTAATTAAAATAATTATTTATTATGGTGCATATCTAATTTAGCTGAAATTTGAATTTTTAACAAAAAACACGACTTGTTATAACTCTAAAATGTTCACTGAAACTTGATTCCTAAGATTAACATTACAGTTCCTATAGATGAAATGTACTTTTTCACACTGTAAAATTGGAGACTTTAAAAATGCAGTAACTAATTTGAAGTTTCTAGCCTTTACTAATGCATATTTGATTTTAAAGAGCACAGTTTCATTACAAATTTATACAGCTAAAAGCAATAGTTATTTTTTAAATGAGAGTTACTTTATCAATAGTAACACAAGACTACATTTTGCTATTAAAGAAATTATGAAACTTTTTTTAGGTCATAACATGTTTCCTGGATGCTTACAACAGATATCTTAAGGAAAACAAATAAAAAGCCTACTTTAAATGCATAATTATTTTTAGTTGACAATGACCAATGATTATGAGTTAAGGGTCTAAATTACAGTATCATAGAGCAATTCCATGGTTTTAATGAGCAGAAAGTCAAGACATGAAAAATTATTTATGAATTTAGAAAAGAATAGTGTGGCAAGGGATAGAATGGCTTTTTGACCTAATTACTAAAAGCAAGAGAATGATAAAAATCAAAAACACATTGCTGTTCCCATTTTCAACAGTATACTTCTATTTATTTTGATCTATTAGTGTTAAAGTCACTCTTAGAAGAGGGCAGTTCATGTGAACATACATGATCTAGAAAGTATATTAGTTAATTTCATGTCTCCAAACAAATGATGCATCAGGAGTTCCTAATTATATTTCTGAAATGATTTGTTTCCTTTGTGTTTTCAAGGTCAGAAGGACAGAAACACATTTACTTGAGTCATGAATATTTGAATCATTTAGTCCTTGTTCACATCGAAAAAATAATTTAAATAGACCAATCTTTCACCTAAGAAAAATGCTGGTATTTAAATTTTATAATTAAATAATGACATTTTAGGTATTATTAACATTTTCTCTTATGAACCAAACTACTGAGGCTGATTAATTGCTGAATATTGAAAATTGTATGAATTCTCTTCACTGACAATAAAAAGAAGAGCATTTCAAATGTGATAGCAGTAAAAGATAAACCATAGCGAATAACAATACAATGACACAGGATTGAAAGGATTGTAGACATATTGAAAAGAGTAATTAAATATGGAAGAACAAAATGAACTGTGCACCTATCATATGCTAAATGAAACAAGAAATGTGCATCTAATTTACTCCCTAAAGGCTTTTTAGTACCTTAATGGTCAAAGAAATAAATTACTGAACATATTTATAGCGTATATAAAAGGCCCACTATATTCAGAAGCTGTTTTTAATCTGTGATCACTGTCTCCAACTTGAGTAATTTAAGACATGTGACACTTTATCACCTATATCATTAAAAAGAAATTCATGCCTGAATCTTCCAGATTGTAACCAACACTGAAATATAGACACATAAGCTTACTGTTTCTCCATTATGAGATTTGATAATACAAACCTATAAACATCTTTTACAAAATAAAAATTTAAAAACCAAGAAACAACATTGCTTTGATTTCAACATCAAACTGACCTTTCTTATTTACTCATCTTTATTTTAATTACAGTCTTAGAATCTAAAAACCACCAAGTCTCCATCTTTAACTCCGTCTTAAAGCAAATCGTCTCTGAAAATGTACAGCAACTCCAGAGCAGCCCTTCACTCTACTCCAGCACATTCTACATTCCCTTACCTGCCTTACATACTGTACCCATTACCCCAGCTCCAAGTCTATCTATGAGAAAAAATATATGCACATAGAGAATGTGAGCATTGCTATCACTGAAGGATAGGATGTGAAACTGAGTTTTACAGAATGAAGGTATAATGAATGTTAGGTGTTCCCAGACTTTTATGCTGTTCAGACATGAGATATTAGCAACCCAGCCTATTTTCTAAGGTTTTATTTTACATGTTTATTATTTGGAATTTGCTAATACCAAAGTTTTTAACTCAGGGACTTGTGCTTGCTTGTATTATTTTGCACATTCAGCTGGTACTGTTCCTCTTGAGTCACATCTCCAGATAATTTTGGCTGGTTTACTGGAGTCTAGAAGACCTTTCTGCCCAGGCTGGCTTTGAACTTGTTCTAAGTTTAATCCTCCTGAGTAGCTAGGATTAAATAAACTACCAGCCTCTAGCTTTAAATCCTACAATGGTTTATTTGTAAGGAATTGACGCATCTTTTTGGTCCACGTCCACATTTTACAGATGGAAAAACTGAATTCTATAAATTAAGAAATTGGTCTAAAGATAACTTGAATAGTTTAAAAAAATCATTGACCTCTAATTAGGTCACATTACTCAGTTCCAATGTGAACAGATTCCAAAGATAACAAGAAGTTTTTAATTTTAAAAATACTTTAAAAACCTTGGGGATAGAATTGTGACTATATTTCTAAAACTCTACCACATAGAGCATAAATGGAAAGTGTCGACAGTCATGAGATTTAACTGCGCTGTTTCATGAAGAAGAGTTGTTTACCTCATACATTTCTCCTCAGACGGCCTTAGAAACCCAATATGATAACCATATTCATATAGTAAGTAATCACTGTACTAAGTATTCACCACATGAGGAGGCAAACTACACGTAGCCCTGTAAGGACCACTTAAGTTTGATGATACATCTACTAGCTTTGAGAAATCTTTCAAGTTTAGAAATTTCATTCTCAGGCACATGGAATCAGTTTGTAGATAATGCCATCATAATCTTTAGCTGTCACAAGACAGAAGAAGCCCTGTCCTGATCAAATAATGGTTCATGCTGCCATTATGGCAGTTGAAAAGCAGTGACAGCTCTCTTAAGACTGACGACTTAATTTAGTTTCAGAGTGAAATGTCCAAAAATAATTTGATGGCTTCTTATATGATTTTCAAGGTAAAAGACTATTTCAAGAAGAAACTGTTGTAATCTTGACTCAACTTATAGCACCTCATCAATGTATATTTTATATTTTATCTTCTTACAATTCACATCATTTCTTCTGTTAATGTATTTCATGGTGGAAGGAAAGCATTTTCTTGCTTCAAGGTGCACATACGTAGATCATGATGTACTAATCTTGCTGCTTAACTCTTATCTGAGAAGACTTCACTCAGATTCCGGTCCAAGCAAAAATTTTGATTATTTGTGGAAGGTGAACACCGACAAAGCTTCAAAGATAATTTCACTTACAAGTCAAATTTCACAGGAACATACAAAACTATCATTTATTTTTTTCTTTTAATTTTCTTATTAAAAATATATTTGCCCTTTGAGAAAGTTTTCAATTCCAGTTTAAATAGTCATGTCTGTTGTTTTACTAAAAAATTACTTGAAAGAAAAATGGTTTTGTTTGCCAAACTCAAGAGATACTTTAGGACCATAATCATGTTGTTAAGAGAAAGTAGAGGAAGGCTATCTACATAAAGGCAAAAGAAAAAGATGATTAGTGAGCAATAACGTTGAACAGAAAAGCATACAAATAGGATGGTCACTGCAAATGTTGTATTGTGTGACATAAATCCATGGGGATGCTGGGGACCTGGTCTTATTCCATCGTTCCCTAAAATAGAGGGCAAAACTTGTTAAACAGATGGCATTCCGGATTTCTCAATGAATTCAGCATCTGGGTATACATGTTGCATAAATGCCAATTAAAATGTGTCCGAGTAAATTTACATCCCTTGCTGATAGAAAGCAAGCCAATATTGCTGGCTCAGGATCAAGGTTAAACTTAATCATCTGCTGAACTTGCAGCAAGTTGCTCTCAAATTGTCGTGAAATCCCCCAAGAAATAATAAAAAAAAGAATTCCTATTGATTTGTATATATTTACATTCATAACTCACTCCTAAAGCCTTGGGCTAGACCTCAAAGAGGGAAAAAAGTTACTATTTGTAAGAGTTGGCCAGAGCATATTTTGGAGCATATTTCTAACAAATACTACTTTGATTAAAATTTCTGCCTGAATAAATGTTCCTATCTTCCTCCTTGCAATTTCCTTATGGAGATAACTTTATTTATCATTATCCTTTCAAGAGGATCTTGAACAAAATAATACATAGCAGTAGATTTATCATTTATAGAAGAAGGAGAGGGGCATCTCCCTCAGATGGACAGGCAGCCATGAAATTACAAGCAATTTCTACTCGAGGAAGAACAACAGAATAACAGCTTCACTGCAATCTCTTTTACACAATTCCTTTAATACCACGTCCTATCCTCTGTTCATTTGTACCTACATAAACCTCTATTAGGCCACTTACGGATGGTGATTTTTAATTTTGAGCTTTCAACATCCATACCATTCATCCTAAAGTGAAAGTTGTCTATGGTTATCAGAATAGAGATTATACTATGCAGATTAGACAACATTGTTTGGGATGTTTGGAAACAAAGTTTTCAAATCTCCATAGACTTTTCATGCTCCTAGTACAAATGGCTAAATTGCTAACCTGGCATTCTACTAGTTAAGCTGTGCCTTCAGCTCCCCACTGCCCAGACTTTTTTTTTTTTCAGTTACTTTTTTTAGACAGAAGCGTGTGTTTGTGTGTGTGTGTGTGTGTGTGTGTGTGTGTGTGTGTGTGTGTGTGTGTGTGTGTGTGTGTGTGTGTGTGTGTGTGTGTGTGTGTGTGTGTGTGTGTGTGTGTGTGTGTGTGTGTGTGTGTGTGTGTGTGATGTACTGATAGTGGGGCTTGAACACAAGGCCTTACACTCTTCCTTGGCTTATTTTGCTCAAGGCTAGGGCTCCACCATTTTAGCTGTTCCTCCACTTCCAGCTGCTTGTTGGTTAACTATGAAGTTAAGAATCCCAAGAACTTTTGTGCCTGGGCTGGCTTTGAAACAGGATTCTAGCAAACCAGTCTCCTGAGTAGCTATGGATACAGGCATGAGGCATTAGTGCCCAGAAGAGTTTTAAATAATACCTTAAAGCAACCTTCTTGATACTTCCAATAAATTCCAATATCTTGTTTATTATCTCTAGGTATCTGAAATTCAGTGCTGTTTTTCTTAAGAACTGTAGAAATAGTTTTCAAATAAACAAAATAATCTCATTTAATTCTTTAAGAAATCTGGATAGTGAGTTCATTTACCTGGTCAAAATAAAACATGTATTGCTATGAATGTGGGAATCAGCACGCAGAAGGAAGGCTAAGGAAGAAGTTGAAGCAGAATGAATATAATTCACATGGCTTGTTTCTGCATATAAAAACAGAACAACAAGCACTGTTGAAATTGTTGTATATGTGGAAATTGGTATAAGAAAGCAGTGAGTTAGATTGGAATACACTTTTACTTGCATAAAAATGTCAAATGAGACTATCCATGTGTAGGTAATATAAGTTAATACAAATAATAATTTTATTCAAGGATTGGTAGCTATTATATTGGCCAATCTAATTTGACAGCCAATTCCTCTGCACTTATTCAGTCACTAGTCACTTAGTTCAGCTCTGCACTAGATATGGATAAAATTACACCAATCTAAAATAATTGCACAATCGAAGCATTCCCAGTATCTTCAAGGTCTTCAAGTGTCATGATCCTGCATTCGAGGCTTAAATTGGAAACTCTTTTAAATGATTTATTTGTCATTACAACAAAGACACTTGGTAAGATATTCTTTTTAAATATATATTTTTACTGTATAGATACTGTACAGAGGGGTTACAGTTACATGAGTAAGGTAATGATTACATTACCTATCAAGCATTGTTACCTCCTCCTTTGTTTTCCCCCTAACATCTTTTCCCTCCCCACCTTCCTAATGGAAAGATATTCTTTTAAAAAAATAAACCTACTACTTGAAATGATCAGAGATGTGGCCAGAAGGGAACCCTATTGCATTGTTGGTGAGAGTGTAAACTTGTTCAACCACTTTGGAAAGCAGTATGGAGGTTCCTCCACATAGAGCTCCCCTATGACCCAGCAATCCAATTTTGGGCATTTACCCAAATGTTTACAAACAAGACCATAATAAAGCTACCAGTACAACTATGTTTATTGCAACATTATTTACCATAGTTAAGATATGGAGCCAATCCAGATGCCCCTCAATAGATGAATGGATCAAGAAAATGTGGTATATATACACAATGGAATTCGATGCCTCCATCAGAAAGAATGACATTGCCCCATTTGTTAGAAAATGGAAAGACTTGGAAAAAAATTATATTAAGTGAAGTAAGCCAGCCCAAAGAAACATAGGTCCCATGGTTTCCCTTATTTGCAATTACTAGTATATGTCTAAGTGAAGCAGAAAAGGTCAGATAAGTTTATGTTAGGCGAAATGAACCCCAAGATAAGGATTCACATGGCTTTTCTTTCTTGCTATTGTTTCTAACATATTTCATAAGATGATTTATTTGTTACTTTGTATGTCCCTCCCCCATGGTATAACTCCTGTTTTCACTGTATTTGATGTTGGTATAATTTGTAGAGGGGAAGAGAAAAAACATGTTGTTTAAATAGGGATACAGGTGGACCCATTGCAACAATGAGATGTACAAGATGTTATGTCGAAAAACGAACTTTACAACTTTGGGGGAGGAGGGTGGAGAGGATGGGAGGGCAGGGATGGTAAGGGGAAACAAAGGAGGAGGCAACAGTGCTTGATAAGAAATGTACTCATTATCTTGCTCATGTATTTGTAAACCCTCTCTACGGTATTTTCACAATAAAAATTATTAATAGAAAAAAGAAATTGTCAGAGAAAGCCCGCTTTAACCTGTTAGGACACTTGGGAAGACATTCTCTAATACATATTTAAATTGACAAAAGTCAACTTTCATATCTTGGTAAATGTCAGTTTTGATAATTCACACAATGAAAGGAGTAAGTACACTGTTCAAAATCTGTCCCTTGCTCAATGAATCCTTGAATTCAACAATTACTAAGACCAATGATCTCTAAATTAACTGTTTACTTTGTGTAAATAAAAAGTAATTTAAAAATGACCTCTTCTCTATGCTAAATACAAAAGGCTTCCAAATGTATTCAGCATTTTCTATTTGGTAGACCGCCACTAAATATGTATTAAGTCAGCACCCACTAATAACTGCATGACATTCTTCAAAGCATATAATATTCCAATTTTTACTTATAATTCTAATCACTTAAGAATGGATTTGTACAATTTTCCTATAGATTTCCATGTAGTGAATGTGCCATTTTTGAGTCTGTGTATCACATACTTTGAAGAAATGTGCTGTGTGCTCATACTGCTTTGTATATGCTGCCTATGCTGCCTTATAATACAACGCTTATTAACTGGTAAACCATCCAATGAAACTATCTGTTGGCCAGTTTATCTAATAGGAGGTTTTCCACTAAATTACCCAGATGAACACAAGTGTTGGACAATTATATCCTAGTAGCTCATGTGAGTAAATTGATAGGATGGAAAACTGCAGGAAGTATGAAGTTGCAGATGTTCTTTAGATGACCAAATGAAGCAGAGGGAAATTTCCTCTTCCATGCTAAAGTCTATATATTTTTATATATCTTGTTCTATTAAAGATGTTTCACATGTACTTACTTACTAGAAAACTAAGTAAATTAAAATAAAATAAAACTGATAATCAAAGCCAACAATACTTAGATCAACATCCAAAATTTAGTCCTGTCTGTACATAAACAGGCAAAATCAAATGGAAAGACACCGTGACACATGCCTTTAAATTTCTGCAAGGATTCTGCTGGCTGAGTAAAGAAAGGAAAAAGAACAAAAAACAAAGAACAAACAAAAACACTAACTGCCCCAGATTTAAAGCATTCAGGACTCTTCTCTCTAATAAGCTTGCTTTGTGTTCTCTGGGGCTGCTTTCCAGTATTTGAGTATATTTTAGTCTTCAGGACCAAGTTCTCTATCACTCCTAGCAGATTATTGTTTGGCAGCCATTTGTGGCCTTCAATTGAAAATTGTTTTGGGGTTTTTGTTTGTTTGTGTGTTTTTCCTACTTTCTCAGTTGTGTTAGATATTGACTTCATCAGTTCTTACTAAGGTCTGGGGACAGACTGCCCAATTCTGTTTTAATAGATTGAGACCTCAGCATCTGACTTCTTAGGACTAAGAAGGAGGCAGGTGCACATTATTTCAGTAAACTTCTGACTCATGTGCATATCTATTTTAAAGCATTCCTATAGATGGAGAAGCCATAAATCTTATGATTGCATAGTGTCTTAGTACATTATATTTTTATTGTTTCTTTTTCTGAAGTATCTGTGTGTTTCTAAAAAGCTTTTGTTTAAAGCACAAAAATAGTTATTGATGTATATTAGGCCTTATGTAAGTATTGTTCAATAACTAAGTGAATAAGCTTTGAATATGTTATCAGACACTCTCCTGTGAGAAGAAATTCTTTAATAGTTTTTCAGTGATGAACTGGACTTTGGTAGACTAGTATAATTATCCAAATAACAAAGAAATCTGCAGGGTGTTATTTGTTGTTATTGTTGTTGTTGTTTGTTTGTTTTTTTGTCAATGAGCAAAATAGATATACTATCCTGTGGACATAGTCATATTTCAGTGGAAATTATTTGTATCAAATGAAGAGTGAATATATCAGTTCTGTAGTGTGATTAAGAGAGCAGCCTACAGAGTCTCACTGTACGGATGAGAAACTTAGCTACTCCACTTACAAAGAATCTGACTTTGGAGACACAGGAGTGAGTGGCTCAGGTCTGCACTCTGTCTTCTCAGGAGGCTGAGACCAGGAGGATCTCAACTTGAAGCCAACTCTGGCAGAAAAGTCCTCAAGAATCCATCACCAAAATAACCAACAAAAAGCCAGACTAAAAGTATGGTCCAAGAGGTAAAGCCCCAGACATGAACAATAACAAAGTAAAGACAGAACATGAACTACAATCAAACTACAATTAGCTATAATCACTGTGCAGACTCTGTGTGTGTGTGTGTGTGTGTGTGTATGTGTGTGTGTGTGTGTGTGTGTGTGTGTGTGTGTGAAGGGGGAGAGAGAGAGAGATTTTAGACAAATTTAGACAAATTTCTTAATACAGTTTTGTCACTGAATTGTTTCTTAGAAACAAAAAAGCTAATGGAACAATGATTAATAATGAAATCTTTCAGAAGTATAAAGGATAAATAAATCATTATGTATAACACACATAAAGCAGTACTTGAAAATAGTGTTATATGTTCTGATAATGAATACTAGTAGTTGTCATCTCTAGTACAAGCATTAATATTGTTAATAGGATTGGTGGTTAAGTATCATTGAGCTATATCCCTAGAGGCCGATGTTGTTAGGTGTATGTAGGTGAGAAATAGCACCAACACTTCATAATTATGATGATTCTCTATTTTATGGTGTAAAGATATGCTGGTACAGTACAAATTGTTTATGTGTGTATTCAGGTGGTGTTACGGGGCTGACTTGTTACTGTGCACACTGACACATGCTTCTCTTTTACATGACGCATTTATGAATGAAAGCTATAAGAAGCAGTTACTTATTATTAACCTTATAAATTTAGTTAGAACGACATTGATGCCTGATTCTCAGATTGCATTCACAATCATTTTTTCACTCATAAATTTATTACAATAGTCTATAAAATTATCTTTAAGCTAGGTCTACATAGTGTCTGAGAAACACAAATAAATTTCTTGGTTATACTTGTGTTTCATTCTCAAGACAGTTACTTTTATATATCAAAATAATCCAACATCTGAAGAAAACAAATCAGTTCAAGAGGATATATTAAAAGTAAAATCTCCAAAAAGGTAAAACTGTGTTTCTAGTTTGACATAGTTTTCTGTGTGCTGCTAAAATAACAAATCACTCTGGTTTTCCCTGTGTTTGGAGTTGAAACCATTCACTAATCCCTTTAAGTGGTTCTTATTCTTTGCTGCTCATAGAAGTGCCTGGGGAGATTAAAAAAATAGATGCGTGGTTCTCCTAGGACAGATGCAGAATAATACTTCAGGGATGTGCTTGGAGATTCTAAGAATAGCAAATATGGGGGAAAATCTGTGCTAGACTTGTAATACCTAACGTGAGTGAGAAACACTGAGTATGTTAGAAAACAATCTATCAGTAAAAGGTCTTCATAGAAGTGCTGATATAGTATTCACTAATACCTAAAATTTTAATAACAGTTTTTATATTTAAATGTGTATTGTTCGATAACACTGGCATACAAAAGTGTAAGTGTATGGCAATTAACATTTACAAAATTCATGATTGGCAAATGTTTGCTGCTTTGTAGGCATGGAGAGCCTAAGATGTAATCTCTGTCTTTTGGGGTTTTTTTCATTATTTTTTTAATTGTGAAAATATCGTACAAAGGGGTTACAATTATATGAGCAAGGTAATGAGTACATTTCCTACCAAGCATTGTTGCCTCCTCCTTTGTTTCCCCTTCCCATCCCTTTCCATCCCTCCCAGGTGCCCCCCACCACGCCAAAGTTGTAAAGTTCGTTTTTCGACATAATGTCTTGTACATCTCATTGTTTCAATGGGTCCACCTGTATCCCTATTTAAACAATTTGTTCTTTTGGTTTTATTTTGTTGAAGTATCTATAAAGTGGTCTCCTTTCATTTAGCCTGTAGGTTTTGTTGAGCTAAATAATTATCTTCTTACATACCAAATACAAACATATTACTTGTCTGTTTAACATCTTTAATGACTCTCAAACTGTCTTGCTTTATTCCAAGCTCATTATTTATCTAAGTAATGTCCAAACATTAAACATAAGTTATTGATAGACTTCCAAAAATCTTCAGTTTCTCCTCAAAGTCCACAGTTATATCTTAGTCACTCTTGTTCCTCTTAGCCTAGGCTATATTCCTTTTTATTTGCATATGCTAAGTCTCTCTTCACATTGCTGTCTTCACTCTATAGGGATTGTTTCCTTCTATTCTCCTGGTTAGTCTATTTGTTTTGCCAAAGTCAAAACAAATATTTCTAGATACTTCTAGGTAATGTTCATTAAATGCTTTCCATAACATTCATTAAATTATATTGCAGGCATGTTTGTTTGTCCCTGGTACATAGTGAGACTTGGTCATTACGGGTGTGATGGTTCATATCTGTAATCGTAGCTACTCAGGAGGCATTAATGGGGAAGATTGAGCTTTGAAGCCAACCCAGGCCAAATGGGCTGTATCAAAAAACACAACCATTCAGGAAGTGTAAATAGGACCATAGGGGTTTAAATTGGCTTGGGCATAAATATTAAAAGTAACTGAAGCAAAAAGAGCAAGACAGGTATCCAAAATGGTAGAATGTCTTCGTAGGAAGCATAATTCACTGAGTTCAAACCTTAGTAAAAAATCATCATCATTATCACCAAACAAATCCACAAAGGCAAAGCATGACCTTTTCATTTACATTTTCCCAATGTATGTCAGTGAGCTAAATATAAAACAGTGGAATAAATTCATTCCTGTAGGCACTGTGAAAATAGAACTGAGGTATTATGAGTAGGTGAGAAAGGAATAATGATTTTTGGGGGGGTGGGTCGGTCATGGGAACTGAACTCTGGGCCTTGGCACTGTCCCTCAACTCTTCAGCTCAAGGCTAGCACTCTTACCATTTGAGCCACAGCACCACTTCAGGCTTTTTCTGCTTATGTGGTGCTGAGGAATCGAACCCATGGCCTCATGAAGGCAAAGCAAGCACTCTACCACTGAACCACTTTCCTAGCCACAGGAATAATCATTTTTTTTGGGTGGGTCCGGTTGTGGGGCCTGAACTCTGGGCTTGGGCACTGTCCCTCAGCTCTTCAGCTCAAGGCTAGCACTCTATCACTTGAGCCACAGCGCCACTTCCGGCTTTTTAATTTTTGCTTATGTGGTGCTGAGGAATCGAACCCAGGGCCTCAGGCATGCAAGGCAAGCACTCTACCACTGAGCCACTTTCCCAGCCCCGGAATAGTAATTTTTTAAGAAGTGAAAGGATATTTTTCTTATCAGAAAAAAAAAGGAGCCATCAGTAAAACCAATAAAAGCTAATCAACATTCACTAAAAACAAAGGACATCATCTCCACATATCATTTACATTTTCTTGTTTTCAATAGCAACTCGAAATGTCTACTATATATTTATAAGATTTTTATACTGTGGATTCTAAATATTTGGTTCTCACATGCTACATGAGTCAAATATTTAGTGAAGTTTCTATTAAGTATTACTGTATTTTGTGACATACTCTCTGTAAAAGAATTTCAGACAAGGATAACAGTGCTAGAAGACAGGAGCCCTCAGATTTTACTAACCTGGGTTTATAGACATAGCATTAAAAAGTACTGGGCCTGATTTTGATTTAATAATACTACCTATATGGCTTCAGGTTCTATAGTAATTAATAACTAAACCAATGGTATAAAATCTTCTCTCTTAAAATTGTTTTAGAGGACTCCTTAAACCCTAATAAACTGATTTCATACTTGGTGAACAATGATATCTGAATCTAGAATGAATCATGTGAATAGCATTTCACTGTCCAAGGAACAGACTGTCATTATAAATAAAACTGTTTCTCATTGTTTTAGTGTGGTAAAATTTAAGAAATATAACAATTATTGTGGCTTTATGGAGTACTAAATTTTATAGAGTTAACATGTTATAAGCATCTAAAGCAAATGTGATAGTTAGAGAATGCTCTATGATTAAATAGAGACATTTTGTATAATATCCATAAGTCCTTGGATCTACTAACATGTAGCAGGCAATTATGTTAACACCTGTAACTACAACATTAATAATTAGTCATGTAGAGGAGACAGTTGTTTCACATTGAGCAGGAGAGTAGACTTATAGTAAAAACCACTTAGTTACTATTAAATATCTCAATTTCCTCATCTCTAACATAGGAATGATAATAGTGATTATTAACTAGTATAACTAAATGATATTGTCCATATAAAGCCCAAAATATCATCCTTGGCACAATCTGAACTGCTTAAACATTAGCTATGACTATTTTTATTATCAAAACCATAAGAAGACATTACAGACAACAGTTAAAAACACAAGTTTGAAGTTCAAACAGGCAGCCATCCAATGTCTTCTTCAAAGGATCCAGCTGTATGGCCTCAGGGAACAATGCAGTGTAGTGTAGGTCAGCTCATACCTCTGAATTACTGAATTAGAATGACAATGTATGAAATGCATTGGAATGACTTTTACAATAAGCTTAAACTGGAAACATGTTCTTCAGGGAACACTGAGGTTCTTATGGAATAGTGAACGAAAGACTTATATTGTATACTCATCCAAAGAAGAGCAGCAACAAAAATGTCTTACAAACTTATTTTACATAGGTGAAAATTGATCCTGAATAATAAATTTATCTTGAATAATGTCACCCCTTCCATCATTCTTACCCCATCTTTTCCAATCCCATTGATTAGAACATTGATCCAGATGTATTATACCCATAATCTCACTCTGTGAATTGAAACCCCTGTGTGTAACTCTTTTAAAAATATTAAATTGTCTTCATGCCATGGGTCATTTGCCACTATCAAGGTTACATATGTAGTGAGTTAGATAATTTTATTGTTCACAGGAAATCCAAATGACAAATGCAGCCTAAGATCCAATTAATTCTTAACTGAATATAAATATATAAATTCATCCTAATGTATTAAGAAAATTTTCTCTTACAATCTGTCTTGAGATTAACTGGATCCAAAATATCGGTAACTTCCACTCTGTTCACCTTGTATTTTGTTTTAGCAATGTGACATGTATTTATCCTCTGGGTTTTTACACTCATTTAGCTTTGATTTGTGTATTATAATGAAGATCACGGATATTTTATAATGCCAAATCACAGATATTTTATGTAGCTAAACATAGCTCACAAGAGGCAGTATTCTAATGAAGTTTAGTTGTTTTCAAGAAGTAGAGGTAAATTTGATAGATCAAAATCAAGCTCAGTATTTTTTTAAATGTCTAGCAAATTGTCTAATTTTCATTATGAATGAATCTAACAATGGTATACAAAATAAACTAACATGAATTACATTTAGTTTAAAAATGTAAAATCAATAAAAACATATAAAAGTACAAATCCAAAATCCTATAGTTAGGTTTGTAATTTTGCATGTGTTCCCAAGACTTCTCATTGTATACCCTTATGCTCTTCCTAAAAGAAACTCAGTAAAAGTATCTATCATGTAGGTTTGGTGTGTGTGTGTGTGTGTGTGTGTATATATATATTGGAAATGTGACCTATTACTATCACCATTTATATTATGTAACTATTCTTCATTTGTGATTAATGCCAGAAAAAGTGATGAAATAATGTCTTGTAAAACAAGTGTAAATGAATAGCAAAATATCTTTCTTGGCATACAAACGCTATCAGACTATTTAAACATGTTTAATGCCATGACTCATCAGACATTAAAGACAAATTAAATTACAATGAGATACCTCAGTAAGAATGGTTCTTATGAAAAAATACTTAACAAGTTCTGGACAGAAAATAAGAGGAAAGGGAACCATTTTATATTGTTGGAGGAAATCAAAATCAGTATATACTTATGGAAAACATTATGGAGGGCACTCAAAATATTAAAATGAGGACTACCAAGACCCAACAACCCAAAAGAAGTAAAATCACCATGTCAAAAAGACACATGCATTCCCATGTTCATTTCAGTACTGTTTGCGATAAGAAAAACTGAACATTTTCAGTGTATACTGAAAAACAGAGAAAGAAAATGTGGGATACATATACTATGGAATATGTGGAACATATAAGTAATCTCATAGATGTGGACAGTAGAATGGTGCCTACTGGACGCTTCCGAGGCTACAGAGGGATGGATGGAAACACATTGATCAATATGTACTGGTAGCCGGATGGAGAGAAGCCAAATGTTTAGTTGCTCTTGGCAATAAGGTAACCAGAGATAAAAATAATACATGTATTAGACATTTCATAAAGCTGGCAGAGAGCCTTGCAAAAGGTTTTTTACCATAAAGAAATGATTCATGTTTGAGCAGATAAATATAGAGATAAATATAGCCTGATTTTACATAATACAAAGTATGTATTTTTTATCATTACTTGTACAAAGGGCTTTCATCTCAACATGTCAACTTATGTCTACAATAAATCTTGAAAAATCTCAGCTTTCATTCACTGTATGTATTTTTGGCACATTATATAGTTTGGTAAATATGTACAACTTTTACATATTGAAATATCAATTTAAAGTAACTTAAATAACATAGCTGTAACTCAGTGGTAGAGTGTTTACCTAGCAAGCACAAGGCCCTGATTTGTACTCTAGCATATAGGTCTATAAGTTAATTAATAATAATAACAAACTACTCATTATTAATAATAATATTATACTTTTTAATTATACTTTTACAATCATTGAATTCTTAGTATGATTTAGGATGACTGCACATGTTTCATATTATCATTTAATACTTATGATATAGCCTGGGACTCAGGAATGATCATTTTACCATTTTACAAGTGTGATATCCAAGTTTTACAACCCTTAAGCAATTCACTCAAACTCACAAAGATTAAAAAGTGTAGCGGCCAGGCATAGAACTTGGCTGTATGTAATTCTACCACTGGAGTATTTACACGATTTATCCTTGAACCTAGTCCATATCAGAATCAGGTACATGACTAATAAAAAGAATGTGCCTGGGCAGTCTCTCAAGTATTTGATTAACATACTTCATAGGATAAGACCTGAGAGTTTAGTTTCTATCAAGTTTTCAGGTTCTACCACCCCTTAAGAACTACTGGATAAAACAAACATTCTCTTGGTAAGAAATGTATGCATTATACTGCCCATGTAATTGTAACCCCTCTGTACAGTATGTTCTCAAATAAAATAAAATAAAATATAAAAAAAAACAAACATTCTGACTTGGCTACATACTTAATACAGTATAATAAAACTAAGTAGTTATTGTAAAGGCAGAGACCAGCATTTCTAAATCATTGTAAGATGATTACTCATAAATTTGTGATATTTATATGATTACAATACTTAATATAGTCAAATCCAAGTATACTTTATTTCATTGAAGTAAGTCGATTTATTTATAATCCCATACTGAGTTTTTGGAAGCAAGATGATACTGATTTATTAAAGAGAAGGAGTTCATCCAAGGAACACGACTACCATAAGCACTGTTGTAGGGATTATTTTTCATCTGCTGATCCACATTGTTGTAAGGAAAAAATTGCACTCGAAGCACAGTATTAACTACATGTGGTTTTTATTGAGTACACTTATGTGTACTGATCCAAGGATACATTTAAAAATTAGAATTCAGAAAGTGACTTTGAAGAGGAAGACCTACTTTATGCAATATTGCCAAAATATTAATTAAATTTGTCATACCAAACATCATCTTTATATTTTGTATCAAATTGTACTTGCTGATTTTCTAAGAGGCATTTATACCATCACTTCTTCCAAAGACAGCCCTATCAGTATTACAACTGGAAATAATCCCAAATTCTCTCATAATGTACCATAGCCTAATGTTTTTTCCTCATTCAATTAAAAGCAAAACTAAGCAATTCAAGTTTCTAAAACATTTGTTTTTACAAAGCACTAAAGTTTCTTTTCAAATGAGCAAAAACAACATACCAAATATCAAATGTTAAATTTATAAGATATCAAAATGAATTGCTGGATTACTAAAAAAACATGTCTAAGGTACAGTATATAATTTCATAATTCTATTACTATATCACATGGAGACTTACATGTATACAAAATACTATAAAATTTTTCAATAGTACAATTAGAATTTAGGAGGGCAAGTAAAGGCTTTCACAATCTAGAGAGAAGGAATTATGAATGAACAGACTTGCTTCCCTAATGCAATGAAGGCTGAGCCAAATACTAAGATATGAAAGATCAGTATTGTCATCCCAAATAATAAACTCTTCTTAGTAAGTCTGAAGAAAGTGCTGAAATCTATTTATAATAAGTGTTGACTGATTTGGGCAATCCAGAGAAATGGATCACACATAACTAAAATTCAACAAGTCATCACTGGTTTTGTGTCTCGGGGAATAGAATGAAAAAGAGCAAGATTATCATTCTTAATGATAAAAAAAGAAAAAAATAAAGCTGCTAATATTGATAATGACATTCATAGTTCAAAAGGATTTAATTTGGATCTGACTCCTTCTTTTGGCTGAAATTTACAAATGAAATTAGCATTTAAGTATGAAACAATCTTTTAATGAGTAAGAATGAAACCTTTTCCATAATCTCTCACCACCTTTGAATAAAGAAATAATGGCTTCCCTCTCGGTAATGGTTTGTGACTGATGTGTTCAAGCAGCCTAGATTGTATTTCACATACCAATACAAATAAACCACATCATTTATGGCTTTGAAAATTCCTTATATTTTGTTTTTACTGTATATTTTGAAAAAAATATGAATGCTCTGTCTTTTCTCTTAGTGTCTCCTACATTTTTCATATACTTTTATTTTTCTTAATGAGTCTGGTTAGCCAGAAAAAGTACTGGAAACTCTCATTCTCCCAATATTTTTTTTTCTTTTTTTCTTTTTTGTCAGTCACGGGGCTTGATCTCTGGGCCTAGGCGCTGTTCCTCAGCTCTTCAGCTCAAGGTAAGTGGTCTACCACTCTCCCAGTTTTCTACTGCTAAAAATTTCTAGTGCTATTTACTATAAGCTCAGTGACTTTCAGTTCTCTTATAATACAGTCTCTAGAAACTCATTCCTCCTTTAAAATAAGCTCAAGCCATTGGTTCACAGAGTTTGCTATTCTGGTGCCTCCTGTGCACTCAATACCTCCGTGAATCAGGATTTAAACAAAACAACAAATCCCTTCCATTCATTCTCTGCAAAACCTCCCCGGTTCTGCTAGTTAACATCTTGGTCTAGCTCAACCTCCATATTTAACTTTTGTTACAAATTCAACCCCTACTCCACTACAGTCCTGTATAAATTCCATAAGCCTTGACAAAAAGGCAGGATTGGTTGCACTCTAAAAGATAAACTTTACATTTTTCTCTCACCTCAGCTAGCCTATCATTCTAGTGTGTGTGTGTGTGAGTGTGTGTGAGTGTGTGTGTGTGTGTGTGTGTGTGTGTGTGTGTGTGTGTGTGTGTGTGTGTGTTGGTTCTTATTATATCTGGTGTCAGGACACTAAAACATACCAAAAACTCCTGGTCCTTTCACCCATCCACCCTCACCTGTATTTTTTTTTTATCATTCCTCTCCTAGAAGAATATTTTATGCAGTTTGGAAATCAGAATCCAATGCCTTAAATTTTTATATCAGTACAGAGTCTTACATCTGGATAGTCAACACTCTCTGGTTAACTGACACAAACAAAGGGGAGGTAATCCATTCTCCATGCCAGCAGTATCCTAACTATTCTGGTTTCTTAATTTTTCACTTTCCAATATTTGCCTTTGTGAATTATAGCTTTATCCTCATGATTGACCAATGGCAGCTCTAATTATACTTGGAATGTGTACAATTAATGGGTACATCACAGGGTTGTGATGGAGTGAGGAGAAAAAAAGCCATCACAAACATTTAAACTAACTCACATCAAATTTCATTTCAGATCTCATTGACAACAAAGTCCATTACTGTTATGGAGACTGAAGAACATGATGTTATCTTGATGTTTGTTGAGAAGATGTGTCTTCTCTCCTTCCCTATCTTGTAGAAAAGAGGTCACGGTGTATCACAACTGAGGCTCTGCTAGCCATCGCTGAAAAGAATGACAAGCAGAGAAATCACCCAAATATTTCCTTCTTAATTGTCTTGTCAGGATCCAACTTGTTATTGCTATTTTTTTCCTTACTTTGCCTCATTATAAATACTCTCTTGGGTTAGGTATCAATAGAATGACACCAATCATTTCTATGATTGCAAGACCTCCTATGGATTAATAGAAGAATTCATTCAAATTTGATAAGCTTTCCAATAAAAAGAATAGCATGGCATGAGAGCAGAGCCCTTCATCTCAATCCAAACAAAACTACCAAATGTCATTCTCACATTTAAACTCTGACAGGGCTGTTTCTCTCCCTCTGGGACAGCCACTGAATTAAAAAATAATATGTAGAGATGGACATATTTTGAATCTCATAAAATGTAAAGGTTAAGGCCCTTCAGTGACACAGGCTCCTTCAATATTACTGATTATGTGTTCCGACACTGTGTTACTCTTCTTCAAGGACCAAACCTCTACAGTCCCTTAAAACTCTACATCTGCCACTGGTAATACATCATTCTATGTTCAAGATCGAGAGCCTGTCACTTCTATATGCCTCCATTTCTTTATGGTAAAATATGGTCTTACAGTAGGCACCCCCTACTATTCTTGCCAAGCCATCGTAAGGCTCAGAAATTCATACAGAAATGTGCTATATGGTGATGTTCTGAGTAATTATTATAATCATCTTTGTGCAGTGTTCTCTTGTGGCTGCATTTTCCAGCAAGAGGCTGTGGTTGCATCTGCTCCTGCCAGTTTGTCTCCAGGATATGACAAGAGCTAAGCCCTAAATGAGCAGAGCCAGCCCTGATTGCTGTCCAGAATGCCCTTTTAGCTGCAGGTGTTTCCCACCTATCTACTGTGATGTTACATTGCTTCAGGCAGTGCTACAGGGGACCTTGGTAGGGTTTCATCTGCCTGCCATGTGCTCAATTTTTCCAGCCCTGGAGACCTGACTTTTATGTAGGAGAGTTTCAACTTCTCAGGACTGCATGAATCCTCAGACCTCATTGTGGGAAACTATGCCCCTACCATCTGGTGTGAAGCGTGGTACTAAGAGATGGTGATAGAATTTGTCTCGTAATTGAATGTGGTGATGGTAGGTGTCATTTCCATAAACAAGACTAGACAGCATGATGGCTTTAATTTTGGTCTGGAATGTGTTTCTTTGTCTTCATCATCTTGTCATTCTTGCAAATGTTACGAGTTTTAAAATATGATTTATTGTGTAACCTACTAATGTCCCATTATTAGATAGTAAGCTGTTGAAGGAGCAGAATTTGGTAGCAGGCAATTTCTCAAGTAATTATACAGTCATGGGGTTAAGTATATCCAAATTCTTCAGGTGTTGTATGGATAGTAATAATAAGTACAAAGGTATCAAGAATTCAGAGATGAGCCTGTGTGTCTAAGAAAAATGAATACTCCTGTCCTGGCCATAGCACTGATCAGAAAAATCGTTTAATGTGAGAGCTGTTCCCAGAACAAATATTGAGTAGCTTCTTTTCATGCAATATTTTACATTGCTTAAAACATGTTTAAATCATTGCTAACATTGTCCACTCCCCATTGCCCATTTACAAGAAGGTTTTCTTGTATACCACCATCTATAATCCTTACAACTTTTCCACAAACTAAATAAGAAAATCGATATTTGAGATAACACTCTTTATCTTGGTAAGATGGCTTGTTCTTTACAATTAATAAATTGTAGGCTTCAAAAATAAACAGGGAGTGATTTAATTCTTTGTGTTTTTTGTTATTGTTTTTTTAATTGTGAGTACATAATGGAAATTCCTTCAGAGTTTGGAGGAAAAAAAATACTCACTCGCCAACTTGACCTTGGGATATGGGTTCTGAGGGGAATCTTGTAATACACAATGTAAATGGAACACATTGATTTTGCTTGGCTTTGTAAGGGCAATTTTGAAACATAATAAGTAGTAGGGCAGAAATTCAGATTGCAGAGGGCGGAGTCAGATTGCAGGTGTATGATCTAACAATCTGTTTTAGTTGCAGTTGTTTTGTTTCCTTTTGTGAAAATAAGACAGAGCAAGTATCTTCTCAGTGCTCTCAGGGACAAAATAGCCATCAATATCAACAGGGTTAATAACTGAACTATATGGCAGGAAATCAAAGAAAGATAAAATGCAAGCACTGAAAATACAGCATATTCCAGATGAGGATATGGAGGGGAAATGAAAATTGAATGTGGGGGTGGGGTGGGAGAGAGATTTAGGGTTTTTTTGAAAGCTCAAGGTACTCAATCATCTAAACAACTTTATTGTGAAAATACTGTACAGAGGGTTTACAATTACATGGGCAAGATAATGAGTACATTTCTTATCAAGTATAGTAGCCTCCTCCATTGTTTTAAACAACTTTATTAATTAGTATTCAAGAATGAAATTTTCTTTCCATAAATGTAAGTCCTTCTCTGTATTCAAAAAGAACAAATCATTGAAACATTTATTTTTCCTTCAAGGAAGTATTTGAAGATATTTAAATTTAAGCATATTAAAGAGTGATTTTTAAACCAACATGTCAACTAAAAGGAGACTATCATACTAATTATCTTTGTAATATTATTAAAGTAACATTTGACCAAATTTTCAACATATAATCAAAGACTTGTTTGATATTCCTATTCCTAACACACACACACACACACACACACACACACACACACACACGTGCACACACAAACAAACACACACACACACACACAGCAAATACAAGCCACTGGGAAATTGTGACTATGCAGGGTAAGAGCATGCACTATGGATTTCAGCTGATTAGATTGGATTAGCTCTGGCCTGACTAGCTGTGTCATTAATTACTTCAATGTTTCTATCAATAAATTGGACATAATCTTATTTCATTAATTAGGTTGAGGATTACATTAAATAAAAAGTATAAACTAGAACAGTATCAAATATTTGGTATCAAATATCTAAAAGATTACTATTCTTACTGTTATTTTAAATTTTAAAAGGTCTAGAAGACCAGAGAATGTTAAAGCTAAAAGGAGTCTTTTACTTTGAAAGAGAGAAAAGGAAAAAGTCAGGCTATTTTTGAGAATCAGTTAAAAAGTACAGTACCAACTAGAATGCAGTGTGTAGAATAGGGCAGAGCATTTGTACCTATTGTAACAACATTCCTTGGCAGCAACCATATTCTTGAGTTTTGAGAAAGAATAACTTCAAATTACTCTTTTAAAGTAGTTTCCCAGACATATAAACAGACAGTTGCAGCACTTATAATTAGATTTTCTTTGTAAAATAAATAAACATTAAATTGGGCTTGTAAAACCATAACACTTTCTTCCAATGATACTATGGTTTGTAACTTTCAATAACCTCTAAAGACCCATATTGCTGGTGAAAGGTTGAGAAATCTTGAGGGGGCATAGCCAAATGAAAGGAAGTTAGATCATTGAAGGCACTACCTCAGTACCTCAGTAGGGATGTTGGGATCTCAACCTCTCCCAATTCTTCTTCATCTTCCACTCTCTTTTTGCAAACTGGTTTCAAAGATGTGAGCAGCTCATGTGCCACACATTCCTACTGTCATGCATTGCATATGTTGCCAGTTCAAAGCAACAGGGCCAAGCACCTGTGGACCAAAACCTTGAAAACTGTACCCCAAATACAAATATGACTTTGGGCAACACTGTAGGGATCTAACCTCATTTTCTAACTACCAAGTAGATCAATTGATCAAGAAAAATTCTGAATATGATAAAAGTTGGATCACTAATATACTTCAGGCAAGATGTAATGAACCCCAATAGTAAACATAAAGATATTTCTCAGTGGAATAATAAATTCTATCTAAGTATAATTTCATAATCCAAAGTGATAGCTTTCCCCATCTTATGGACCATGTTTATTTCTCTTCTCTCCTCTCCTCTCCTCTCCTCTCCTCTCCTCTCCTCTCCTCTCCTCTCCTCTCTTTTTCTTTTAAAAATCTCAAAAACAAAAACCACACAAGCTCCATACTCTTCATGAGTGGCATTGCCTTTATAAATGACATACAAACTGTGATGTAGTAATATATTTGGTGGAAGACACAAACATAAGCATGATTATGACATAATTATATGTGAAACATAAAAAAGGAAATTTGAATTCAGAAGAATCTGGACATCAAAACAAAAGGAAAAATCATGTTGCTACTGCTGAAGCAGATTTAAAAGTGACACACAAAGAAGGGGGCTAGTGACTCATACTTGTAATCTTTGCTACTCAGGAGGCTGAGATCTGAGGATCATGATTCAAAGCCAGCTCCAGTCAGGAAGACTGTGAAACACTCATTTCCAATTAACCACCAAAAGGCCAGGAGTAAAGCTATAACTTACATGGAAGATCACTAGTCTTGAGTACCAAAACTAGAAACAGTACCCAGGCCCTTAGTTCAAGCCCCAGGACAAGCACACACAAAAAGCGGCACACAGAAAATTTACTTACAGTCCATATTTTGCAAATGGCAAAAGTCTTCTGGCTCAGGCAGAGACGTTGCAGAATAGGAGCAGAGACTTATGATTTTACCAAAAAAGTAGCAATCGTAAACAAAGGGCAATGTCAGTCATCCCATCTATTAATTGTGTTTCATTTATCTGAATTTAAAATTCATTTGTATGCATGCACTGGGACTGAACCCAGGCATACAGTGACTGACAGTGTTGTAACAATAGTCTTGCAAATTCTAAACTACTGTAAATGATAAACAAGTCCAACTGGACGTGAACCCAGAGGGTGCATATTTCAAGGCATTGCTTTAGTTAATTTCAATTAATCCTCCTAGTATATTTTATAGAGCTACAGGAAGCAGCTGAAATCTAGCCTGATTCTGAGACAGAGTTATCACATTGGCAAGGTGGGATATGTTCCAAAGGATGCTTCATAAATCAGGAAAAAATCATATAGACTATTCTTTAAAGATTTCCAAAAGCAGACAGGTTTGATTTTCTGTGTTTTTTGTTTTGTTCTTTGGTTTTCAGAGTTTGTGCTTTTTTTTTTTTTAATTTAATTTTATTTTATTTGTGAACATACTGTATAGAGGAGTTACAATTACATGGGCAGGATAATGCGTACATTTCTTACCAATCATTGCAGCCTCCTCCTTTGTTTACCCTTCACATCCCTTCCCAGCCTCCCCCCTCCCCCCAATCCCAATCCTTCTCCTTCCCCCCCTTCCCCCCCCCCCCCGCATCGACATTGTAAAGCTCGTTTTGGACATGACAACTTGTACTTCTCATTGTTGCAACAGGTCCACCTGTATCCTTAAACAACTGGTTTTTCCCCATCTCCTCCACAAGTTATACTGACATCAAATATAGTGAAAGCAGGGGTTATACTGTGGGGGAGGGACATACAAAGCAACAAAGAGATAATTTTATAAATGCATTAGAAACACATGCATGAAGGAAAAACATTAAAATACACATCTAAGGGTTCATTTTCCTGACATCACATTATCTGACCTTTTCTTTGTGCTTTTTTTTGTACAGAAAGGTTAGTGGTAGGTATAACTAATTAAATCACTTTTATATAATAAAATGTTTGATTTTACACCAGAATGGAACTATTTGGTTTTGCTTGCTTGCTTATTTATTTATTATTACTTTTGATGGTAGTGGGTTTGAACACACAGCTTTACACTATCAGTTTGTATATGTAAGCCCATCCTTCATCTCTCCTTTTACCTGTTTATTTGAGAGTCTCATAGAATTTTTTGTCCAATTGGCTTCAAACTGTGTTTCTGAACAGCATAGTAATAGGCCTGAAAGTTTTCAGTTTATCTCATATACCACCCACTATGACAAATTATATCCACATAGCTTGGAAATACAGAAACAAAGTGACTCTGAGAATCAGATATATGATTTTTAAATCATGGACTATTTGGCATGAAGCTATAAAAATGGTGAGTCGAATGACTCAAAGTGGTAGAAAGAAACATCATCTTACCAAGCCAAAAGTTCTGAGCTCAAAACCATATATCAGCACCCCCCAAAAAGCCCCACAAAAACGTAAGATACAAATGAAAAAAAATAAGATGAACAAAAAGATTACAAATGAAAATAAAAAGCAGTTCCTGTTTGTTGTATAATGATAGGTATTTAGATATAAAGAAACACAATAACTTCATATGCTATCTGGTATTATGATTTTCAGTTTTTTCCTAAAAAATAATTCAACTGAATCACAATCATTGAGAATCATTTCACATATGGAATTTAGTATAAAGAGCATATATTTTGTTTAGATAATATCCTACAAACTTTAGATGAGTACAAAAGAAGTGGATTTTTTTTAAAATTTTAGAATATGGTATATTCTCATTTCACTAACTACTAAATAAAATGCTTTTTTAAAGCAAAGCAAACCAATGTTTCATAATTTACTTTTCAAAATTTACTTTTCTAGCTCAGAAGCACTACCTATGATATTTTCACTAAAGTATCAAACAAACATGTTTGAGCAGCATCAAGTACATATAATTACTAGGTAGTATGGGCAGATGGTATCAAAATTTTTGATTGACTCAAACTTTGTTTACTCTGCATTCACTTAGCAAAGCCACAAGCTTAATAGTTCTGTTTATAAAAACAAATTCAGGCAAGCTCAATGTGGAGAACAAATAAATGTGAACTCATTTTTAACTTGTGGATGCATGCATGCACACACATCTTTTTATTATCAGCATACTCCCAAATTAAAATTGTTACCACATGCTAAGTAAACTTTTTCAGATGTTCAACAAAGGAGATCAAAAGAGGTTTCATCATATATTTTTAGATCTCTAACCAGGCAAACATATAGAAACACAGACATGTCAAAACATTAAGTAACACAAAGGTACAGCAATTTGGAATTTTTCAGTTCACTGAAACGACTATGAAGAGTAGTTTAGTGATTTTCATACTTTCCTAACTGATGTCTTACAGGTGTGAGACTACCCATGGAAATTTATTTAATAATTGTTTGGTAGGAAGACATAAGTGGGGATAAAGCTAAATAGGACATCAATAAACATGGAAGAGAGGTCTAGTTTTCTTTGTGGATAGTAAAGAATAAAAGAAAGAATGCAGTTGGGAAAGGGGGGTACATGTACATATTCTATTTGGAACTCTAAGGAAAACAGCTGAAGGATTTGTGCCCCTTTACTGGAATAGTAAGTGTGATGCTGTTATAGGTTAAGATCATATAGTGAGGTTTATGACACTTTGTAAATTCTTCTCTACAAGTCTCACAGCTTTCCAGAACCTCCTACTGAGAATAAGGAGATACAAAGGTGGTGTGAGGGGCTGGGAAGTTGGCTCAGTGGTAGAGCGCTTGCCTTGCATGCCTGAGGCCCTGGGTTCAATTCCTCAGCACCACATAAGCAAAAAGAAAAAAGCCGGAAGTGGAGCTGTGGCTCAAGTGGTAGAGCACTAGCCTTGAGCTGAAGGGCTGAGGGACAGTGCTCAGGCCCAGAGTTCAGGCCCCACAACCGGACCAAAAAAAAATTTAAAAAAAAAAAAAAAAGGTGGTGTGAGATCCTCCCTATAGTAAACAAAACCCAATCAATATTACTACTTGTTCTTATCAAACCAAGTCATACTTTAGTTTTAAAAATAGATATTTAATATGTTTAAACCATTGTTTATATTTTTTATGTTAAGCTCTGGTCTTCTTTTCTATAATGTGGATTTCTCCCATTTACAGCATCTAGATTAATCTAATGAAATCTCCTCTTATTCTCTTCACCTGTATTCCACATAGGAATATTGTATTCTGCCAGGACCACGTGACATCATGAGCAGCTCTCCTTTGCCTCACTATCTAGAGTTATTTGTTCATCTTAATCTAATTGGATGCTTAAGGATTTAACCTTGAATTATTGTCCTCTGATTAATCTGTCTAGATTCTCAGTTCTAATATCCCCAGCCTGACTAGGAGTGGTGCTAATTTGGTACAACATTTCATTGGAAAGTCTCCTCAGACCTTATACTTGGCTTGAAAGTATGCCCTCTGCAAATGTTTTTCTCACAGTAGTAGTATGTTGTTTAAATTCCAGAAGGATTTTATAATGATATTCCAACAGCTGTCATTCACAGTTTCCCTCACATTTATTCTCCTGCTTGGATTTGTTTCTTTCATTTATTTTTTCTATTAACATTTATTTGTAAATCATACAATATTTTCAGGACAAAAGTAGATGTAGAAACTAACCCAGAAGTAAATGACAACAATAACATAGCTAAGGTGTTTCGTAAGATCTGACCAGGGATAATTTGTTGATTTCCTGTTAAATTCTTCAAAGACATTCTCTTAATTATAAAATGGGAGAAGGGTAATAAAGACTGTTCATGGTATGGGCTCATGAAAGTTCCACTTGGAAAAAAAAAAAGGGAATTCCAAAAGCCACCAGGCCTTAATGGAATGACTTACCTTCATCTATAAAACCGAAATATATAAACCTTACTTGTTAAAAGCCCATAATGAAGATTTTTTTAAAAAATGGACTTCTATCCAAAAAAATAATAAAAGTCGAGGATCTCTAATCCCAGACATATGAAATAGTTCACGAATATAAAGAAAACCAGCCTTCTGACATTTTCAGCTCTTTTAAGGAATTAATGCCAGGTAGGCAAACATGATGACATTATTTTATTCAGTTGAAAAGATAAAGTAGTTTTGTATTGTGAGACATGGTATAACTAATAAAAGAAAGCTCACATAAGGTTTAAGATTAAAAAACGGTCAAAAATGTATATATGTATCATCATAATGAAGGATCTGGCTCAAGAATGCTATTGTCTTGGCTTAAAATTTGTTCAACATATATTTTTTTAAGTTGGTCATGGGGCTTGAATTCTAGGCCTGGGCACTCTCCCTGAGTTCTTCAGCTCAAGGTGAGTGCTCTACCAGTTGAGCCACAGAGCCACTTCTGATTTTCTGGTGGTTTCCTGGAGATAGGGGTCTCAAGGACTTTCCTGCCTGGGCTGGCTTTGAACCACGATCCTCAGATCTCAGCCTCCATAGTAGCTAGGATTACAGATGTGAGCCATCAGTACCGGCACATACATTTAATTTTGAAAGTATTTTCTAATACTTTGTGATAAAAATACAAGATATTAAATATTCATTGTAATTCAGAACATTTATAATATCAGATGTACTCTGTTTTAATGTAAATTAAAGGATTATATTGTTACTTAAAAAACAATGATACTCAAGACCTAAAATGCAATGCCCTAATTCTGCCACTGGGAAGACACACAGACACACACACACAGACACAGACACAGACACACACACACACACACACACACACACACATATAACATGAAAACACTATATTTGGAATACAGATACTTTAACAGAAAAATGTGCTATATAAAATGTAACACATTATTAGTTGCAGGTAACATAACAATATATGTAAAAGAAAGTTAAGTCAACAAGGATGCTTTCTACGTATCATTTGATTAAGAAATAAGCCTTTTGTTTAATTTATTTTGTATACAATATAAACATATAGGAATTAAACAGCTTTGTAAATGAAATGCGTCTATGTATCATAAGGATGGGGATGTTCTAGAAACATTTGGTGTATACATTCACACATGCATGGAGTATGATATTTAGGACCACAAAAACAGAAAAATGAAATATTTCCTGGGAGATTGTGGTGATTTTTTTTTATTGTTTCACGTGACTACAATAGGCAATGTATCACTTTCTAGTGGGATATTAACCACTTTTGAAAGATACTTTCCTACTGCTGATCTTTCCATGTATGTAGGTCTTCTAAATGTTATGTCTTTCTAAATGGAAAGCAGTTTTTCTTGTCATTATTCTGTTACTTTGCAAATAAAATCAGATGGCTCAGAAGGTAAGAAGTTATATAGGAAGAGATTTTCATGAATGATGTAGATTTTTTGGCAGTGAAGAAAGTTGCCAGCTGGTGTTCAAACAAATTTACACTTATTTATTGTATATTTTTATTTTGTAGAACTGAGGTTTGAACGACTTGAACTGTATCACCAGTCCTTTAGAATTTACTTCTCCAATAGAGGCTCAACTTTTTCTGAGCCTGGCCTCTGATTATGATCCTTTTATCTATGTCTACCATGCAGCTAAGATTACAGATGTAATCTAGCACGATACACCTGGGATCCTGCTAACTTTCTGTCTATGCAAGCTGCTTCTGATGGTTCTCTCATTTCTACCTTTTCCTGAGTACCTGAGATTAGAGGTTTGTACCACCATGTCCAGCCAAGAATGCTTTTAATAACTAAACTCATTTGTTAATTTATTACAAAATTATGCTTCCCATATTGGACCAATTCCACTACATTACTCTGAAGAAGAGATAGTTTGTGGGAGAACATTCCCATACTGATACAAGACATTTTCAAAATGTTACTACTTCAAAGAATCTGACACAGAGCTGTTCATATATAAATGTTCATATTTAAGAAAACCACAAATTAGACATTAAGATAATCAACAAATGAAGAAGCATGTTTCACGATGCCCAATCATCAGAAGAACTTATAACAAGAATATTAAAAATATATAAGATCTATTTACAGAGTTGGGTAGTCTCATCAAAGTAACTGGCAAAAAAACAAAACAAAAACAGATTACAGTTTGGAGATATATTTGTCTTTGCTGAGCCTAATTCATTAATTTTAATTCAACATATAACTGACTTCAAACTTCTAGAAGACATTTATAGAAAGGATGGAACTTTACAGAAGGAAACTCTAGACTGTCATCATCATTAATTATATCACCACTGAGAGAGAAAATTATAATAAAGAATATATAAATGTGATAGATTACAAAATTATGAGTAACAAATAATTTATATATGATGCCAGTTTAGAAAATAAAAGTGGCTAAGTTAAATTGACTATTTTCTGCTCTCACTAGAAAAATTTTAGACCTGTATGCAAAAATGATGTGTGACAGTTTCTGAGATATTCTAATGCAACTATTAATTCATGACACCTTTTTCATCATTTTTCTCTTATTAGCTTAGAAATGCCTATGGTCATAGGGAGAATGTGGCATTTAAGGAGAATGAACCAGAGACCCAATTCTGCCTTAGGAACCCAGCAACATAGGAACACATAGAGAAAATTACAAGGGGTAAAGGAAGAAGAACTTACCAGGTTTGTTCAATCCTGGAAAATTGTGGTACTCTGTCTTCAGAATGTTCATTTAGAAATAGTTAAAACTGTACAAATTGACTACATGTTGAAAAGCAGTAACAGTTCAATTTGTTCAAAATCTTTTTTTTGAAATCTTCCCTTTAATAAGAACTATATGCACTTAAATTTTGTGTGCATTATACCATAAAGTTTAGTCTGTTTAATAACACACGGAAACATTTGCCTCAGAAGTTTATGCTTTTCCAAATTAGTTGAAGCTAATAAACTTCCACCCTTCAGCATTTTGAAATATGCATTCAAAAGTAATGGTACCAATACATTTTTCCACATAAATAATTACACTTAAATTTGATAAATATGTGGAACTATTATTTGGAGAGCTCTGCCTGTTTATTATCTAGGATTTCTGCTATTAACTCTATCATAAATCAGAGAATTAAAAAATAGACTATGAGGAGAGAGCTCTGAGTATTTACCCTCAAACAAATAAGAAAATTTATTTTTGTATTATAAATAAGTTGGGAATTCTTGTTTCTCTAGTATGTTATCTTAGGGTTCTACTTTCTTCCACTAAAACATTTTTTTGTGTATGCAACTTAATTAAGGAAAACCACAACAGTTGTTTGGTTTTTGCCAGCGGGGATGTTTCAAAAACGAATACTTCAAAGTCACTCTCTTTCCCCCTCACACCACCGCCATCACATTCCCTTATTGGCACAAGAATGTTTTATTAAACTGACTCTACTTCACAATTATGTGTTTTCACTCTGGAAAACAAAACAAACAAAAAAAAAACAGTGCTAAGGGCCAAAAAACCTTTTGGAGGAAGACACTTGCTTTCATTGACGATGGTTTTATATCTAGCAATTGAATGAGAAATTGGGTATCTATTCTTTAAGTCAAATCACTGAAGGAACACGAAAAGGACAGACAGATGGAAGGAGGGAGAAAAAGTGGAGGAAGAGGGAACAAAAGGGGGGAACAGGACGGGAGGAAAATGGAAGAAAGAAACAAAAGAAGGAAGGGAGAAAGGAAGGGAGGAATGGAAGGAGGATGGAAAGAGTAAGGTAGGAAAGGAGAGAAAGAGAGAAAACTTTTTCCTTTCTTTCCTCAGGACAGAGTCCACTGGCTTGTGGCAAAATTGTAGTAGCTCCATTGAGTTTCAAAGCTTATATATTTGATTCATCTGCTTTAGGCGTTTTCCTTTTAAGTTCAACAGTTCTTGGCTTTGTAAGAACTCCTGGAAAGTTCAGCTTCAAAAGCCTCTTTGGGTCACAAGAGCCCCTTCTGCTCATTTCTGACACAGCTTCCTGTTTGGGCCTGTTTAGTAAATGCCCTTTTCCAAGGAACCATTGACTGCTGGAAGTTTTTCAAGATTCCTAATGATTCATTTGATCTTCAAATGCTTGGAAAAAATCAGTGTTGGTCCTATTCTCATTTTCACACTTGAAAATCTGTCAGCCAATTAACACATTCCCTTTCCTGCACTACATTGGGCTTTCTGTGGGAAAGTTTTTACCAAACGATCAGAAATTTAAAATTTATGAACTTTACTAAGTGGTTGGGAGATGTATTTACCTCAAAGATTCTTCTTAATAATTTAGATTGTTTTCCCTTACTCTACCTTTTATTTCTTATTGACTTGATACAATTACCATGAGAAAGTTGCTAAAAATTGTACACCAATCTGTTTTCCTCAGAGTTTATATTTAATTACTTGCACATAATTAATGGTCAATTGGCCACATTTCACCTTCTTCTTCTTCTTCTTCTTTTTTTTTTTTCCGGTCTTGGGGCTTGAATTCTGGGACTGGGCACTGTTCCTCAGCTCTTCTGATCAAGGCAAGCGCTCTACCTCTTGAGCCACAGCGCCACTTCCGGTTTCCTGAGTGGTTTATTGGAGATAAGAGTCTCACAGACTTTCCTGCTGAGGCTGGCTTTGAACCATGATCCTCAGATCTCAGCCTCCGTGGTAGCTAGGATTACAGGTGTGAACTATGCCCGGCTAATTTAACCTTCTTAAATGACTTTTTAAACTGCTTTTATAGTTTTACTTTTTCTTTACCTCTAATTTAGACTTAACATTTTAATTAGCCATAACTTGGTTCCAAATACAGATTAGGATGTGAAAATAAAATAATTTAATAACATTCATACAATGCATTTTTAGATTAAGTAGAATCTTTGGGAAAAATATCAGCTGAATGTTAAAGATTAAACGTCCATTATAATATTCAATGTTACCATATTATTTCAACTCATCTTGTTCATCTGGAGCTTGAGCCAACTCAAATTGTTGATGGAACCCTAAATCAAAAAGCTAAACACTCCCAAAATCAATGACATAATTAATATTTGAGCAACAGAACTCAGGAAATACTTCGCAAAAGAAGTACAACTATCCAATAAACACATGAGGATGCTCAATCTCCCAGTTCCTAAAGGAAATGGAAATCAAAACAACATTAAGATTCTATCTCACTCCATTCAGAATGGCTGTCATCAAAAAGAACAAATATTGGTAGGATGTGGGAGAAAAGTAACCCTTATACACTCATGAAACTATGGAAGATCCTCAACAAAAATAACAATACAACTACCTTAAGATCAAATGATACCACTAAGGGGCACTTCTCCAAAGGAATGTATGTCAAGGCATAATATAGGGATCTAAGCACCCATGCTCACTACAGCACTATTAATAATAGACAAGCTATAGAAATAGCACAGATGCCTTACAACTATTGAATGAATGGATTCAGAAAATGTGATATATATTTAGGAAGAGAAGTGAAGAAGACATTTAATGATAATTGTCCTGTACATAAAAGGAAATGAGAGTAGCCTGTGAGTAGCAAGTATACTTGAAAAGTTATGAGTGTTGGTAGAAGTGGACAGTAGGTTTAAAGGAAGAAGCCTGCACAAGAAAGGACTACTGGAAGAAGTACTGACTTATGAAGTAGGATTTATAAGCAAAACTAAAAGATTTGGATTTGGTTGTTTTAGAAATTAGTAGGTCCCTGAAATATTTTATTTCATTTGATTTTAAGCAAGGGATTTTGCACTATAATAAGATATGTGCACTACAATAAGATATTTGGAGCTAATACCTAGAAACCCATTCCAATGGTAATGATATGCTTAGGTAGTGAAAAATTTGTGCCAGTACACAATATGGAAAAGAAGAGTTTAAATAGGTAATTCTGTAGGGTTAGAGACATGCCAAGTGGGAGGGTGCATAAAGTCTCAGAGAGTGAGTTCAAGTCCTAGTCTCATATGGAGTATAAATATATGCAATTTGGTACTAAAAGACTTAACATTCTAACTCTCTGTATAATCATTTAGATGGTTATTTCCACATGTATGAGTTCTTGGAGGTGTAAAGACTAGATGAATAAAAATTGCTAATTTATATAGTACTTTATGATCAGTAAAATGCTTATTTATATTCATTTAATGATTTAAACCTTTTTAGAGCAGAACAATGCAACTTTGTCTTAGACCACATAGGAGATCCATAACTTTTTAAGAGAAAGAAGCTATCCTTCAATCAGACACTCCATTTCTTTTCTAAGATTTTCTAACAGAGCTAGTTTTATAGAGGAGGAATGTACAATGATAACATCAGGAATTCTAGCATATAAAAGAGAGACAGGAAATTGTGTTCATTTTGGTTCTCTCATGAGAAAAGGATATTTACAGTTTAAATGATTCTGTAAGCAATATTTCCCCTATCTTCAGACTTTTGGTCCTTTTTATAACGTAAGATATTTCCCAAAGAAATTGAGAAGGCTGCAGGGTGATAAGGAATAGCAAAGAAAACTGCCTTTCATGGCAATGATCATTTTCCTGCTGTAGGCAAAATGAGACTTTGTAATTTTTCCCTTTTTAGTCAAATGTTTCCATGTTTCATTATACTTAAAATGCAGCTGCAAAATGTACATGACTTCAGAACTGTTAAGTATACATAAAAATACCAAAAAACTAAAGCTACCCCAAATGGAATTCCTACACAACTTACATTCTTGTCAGACTCAAAGCAAAAAATGCACATACGCAAAAGATCATAAGAACATATGGTTGCATCCTCTCAAGCTTTAATTTAAGCATTTGTGTTCGTTCATATAGGACACATATAAGACACGTGCATGCCTCTGTGTGCATTTGTGTGTGTGCAACTGTGACTGTAAAGACTGAATATAAAAATAAATGAATAAGGTGTGGGAAGATGGCTCAGTGGTAGAGTGCTTGCCTTGCATGCCTGAGGCCCTGGGTTCGATTCCTCAGCACCACATAAGCAAAAAGAAAAAACTGGAAGTGGCGCTGTGGCTTAAGGGATAGAGTGCTAGCCTTGAGCTAAAGAGCTGAGGGACAGTGCCTAGACCCAATAAATAAATAAATAAATAAATAAATAAATAAATAAATAAATAAATAAATGCAAGGACAAGAAATGGGGAAAACTTGTAGGACATTTAACAGCTAGTATAATATACTGGCATTATTCTTATTTGTATTTGCTATTCATGGGTTGGGGGAGTGTCAGTCAGTCGTAGGTTGAATTCAGGACCTTGCTCTCTTGCTTAGAATTTTTTTGTTTGTTTGTTTTCTTATGGCTAGTACTCTACCACTGAGACACAGCTTCACTTCTGGCTTACTGATGGTTAAAAGATAAAATTCTCCAGGCTTCTTCTGTTCAGGCTAGCTTTAAACCTCAATCCTCAAATCTTAGCCAGTGTCCAGCTCTTATTAATATACTAAAACCCATTTCTAAAAACTTGCTTAAACGTTAGTAAGATTTGTTGTAGTTTTCTCTATCACCAGGTGACATTTGGGGGGGGGGGTTGGTCTGGTCGTGAGGCCTGAACTCTGAGCTTGGGTGCTGTCCCTCAGCTCTTCAGCTCAAGGCTAGCGTTCTACCACTTGAGCCACAGAACCACTTCCGGCTTTTTTCTTTTTGCTTATGTGGTGCTAAGGAATCGAACCCAGGGCCTCAGGCATGCAAGGCAAGCGCTCTACGACTGAGCCACCTTCCCAGCCCACCAGGTGACATTTTAACAATAATGATTCTTTCTTTCTTTTTTATTTGTTTGTTTGTTTATTTTGTGCTCAAGGTTAGCTAGCAATCTACCAATGGAGTCACAGCACACTTCGGATTTTTTATTCTTGAGAGGTTAATTGGAGATTTGATCTCATGGGGACTTTTCTGCCTGGGCTGGCTTCAAATTGTCACCCTCATATCTCAGCCTCCTGAGTAGCTATGGTTACAGGTGTGAGCCACCAGCGCCCAGCCCTGATTATGATTCTTTAATGATATAGAAACAAAAATGTCTATTTTTTTCATATAAGCTTCCATTGGTTGAACATGTAACTGAATTTGTCATACAAATAATTTATAGGCTATTTTCCTGTTTCTATCCCAACAAAAACTGTAACTTCTTTTCTTGAAGTATAATTGGGTTCAAAACAACCAGAATTAATGATATAATACTATGTAAATAAGGTAAATTATTTTTCAGTTAAATTATCATTATAATTCAAGAAGGGAAATGCAAGTACCAGAGTTTCCGTGAGTTAAAGCATACTGATTTTTTTTTTAATCCTGGTTTTGAAAAACAGGTTTCATAATCCAGCACTCATGTTATAAGCAACTGTCCCAGGTTGGAGTGCGATGCAGGAAAAATTGGACCTAAAAATATAAGACATATGGTCTTGATTGCCTTTTGCAGCTACGTTAAGAGTTCAGTGTAAAGAAAAGCGTTCCAAACGCCAGCTTGCAAACTAGGTTTTTATGGGAAACCCTAATAAAACAGCAGCAGATGTTTCTATGCTATTAATTTGTTTGGGACATTTTTGGCTGGCTCATTCCAAATCAACTGCTATTCCTTGTCCAACAACTGCACAGTTCTTTTCTGGTTTTTACATGGGGAGAGAGAAAGAAAGGAAGCTTTTCTTTAGGGGGGTTATTGCACCAGTTTGCTGTATTGAGAGGAAAGAAAATGGTACATTTCTGTATTTCCTCCCTTGAATTCACTTAGAAACTAATAATAAAAAAAAGGAGTTTTTCACTATTGGAGAAGTCACCACACAAAATAACTGTAAAGGCAAAAGTGAAGAAGGTCGACGCTAGTGTAGGTAAATATACCTTGAGAAATAACACTGGTTTTATTATAAGGACTAATAATTTTCAATTAACATTTAATTTTTAACTTGCTTATATTGGCATAAATTTTTGATGGATGTATTCTAGTGCTGATATATAAAACAATTCATCAACTTGTACCATTTCTAAACTAGTAGAGTCATTTCCATCCCTCCTCTCCCTATCCTTATAATTAATTCTTGATGCCCCAAATATCTTAAAAGACCAACTTAGACATACACATGTCTATCTTGTTGAAACTTATTAAACATATGAGAGTGTGTCACCTTCAGCAAGCAAGTAAGCAAGTTTTTGTTTGTTTGTTTTTGTGCCAGCACTGAGGAACTCAGGGCTTCAGTCTTGCTTAGGAGATTCCCACATGGCTGGCTGGTGCTTTCCAACTTGAGCCATATTTCCACTTCTGGCCTTGCCCTGTTTAGATGGAGATAATAGTCTCTCATATGTTTGTCTGGGCTGGTGTCAAAATGCAATTCTCAGATCTCAGCCTCCTGATTAGGTAGGATTACAGGTGTGAGCCACCAGAGCTCTCTCCAAAAGAAGGCAAACTAGAAAGAAAAGAGCCAGCCGATTTCTTTCAAGCAAGGTCAAGTGTACACACTCATAAGTAGTTTTTTTTGGTAACTGGTCAGCTTGTTTTATATGATTTTCCCCCCCTTTGGCAGGTAATAGTGTAAACTTATTTTTAAGGATCATTCTCAGGCCATTCAGCTTATTAATGTCTTTCAAGATTGCACAAAAATCCTTAATAGGATTCAAATGGAAGCCTTAAAGCCTATTACTCTATGAAATTACTCAGGCTGTTGGCTATGGTACCAAAACAATTTGGATTTCAGTGTTGTTTCTCAAACAAATGTAATAAAGTATCATTAACAAATTCAACTGAAGCTCGTTCAAGTTCAGAAAGTCTGTGTATTCTAGTGTAATTAGAGACAAGAAGTTTTAAAGCCCTAATGGAATTTTCTATAATTCTCACTTTAATTGGAAAACGTTTACTACTTGGAAGTATTTCTAGTTATAAGAGGGAGCTAACGAAGCACGGTACCTCATGAGATTCCCTCTACTTGCATCTAATCTGATCTTTTGACACTGTAGCTGCTCTTCTAGGCCTGTGCAAACAGTTGAATTCCACAATATCTCTCAACTGGTCTCAGAATTCACATTCTGGCTTGAAGAGCAGCTTTCTGACCTAACATCTTTCCTCTTTCCTTGTTAAACTGGACTAATTTTAGTCTCCTAAATTACTCACAATGTCTCTAGCTCTGTCATTTTATTCCTCTGTCATATTATGCCTCAGTATTTAGTAGTTAACTCCTATTCCTCCTATCTCCTCAAATTAGACAGTTTATCCTCTACAAGTTTTCAAACTCCTTTATTCTCCCCAGCTCTTGTGTCCCTCCCATTGCCACTAAAGTTTAAAGAAATAGGGAAATCCCATTTTCCAAGGACACAGGCCTTACCTGTGTTAAAGCATAACATACTACATTCGTGAATACTACCCAAACCCCTCCCCAGGAGAACCTGTTTTAATGTGAGGTTTAGGGGTCCTTTGACAAAATATTTGGAATTGAACACACCAGAGTAGCTTTGCAATTATGAGATTTCATTTTGTGCAGGTCAAGCATCTAAATCAATCCTAGACCTAAGTCAGTTAATAGACCCAACACAGTAGCTCATACTGGTTATTCCATACATAGTAGTAACTATTCCATACGTAACCACTCCTAGTAGCTAGGATGAGCTAAACTGGAAGTAAACATTGGGTGGATCATGTTTTGAGGCCAATTGAAGAAAAAATTGTATGAGACCAACTTCCCAGCCAATTAAAAGCTACTGTGAATAGTGCCACAATCTGTTACCCCAGCTATGTGGGAAAGCAAAACTAGGGGATCCCCCATCACTCTTGTCTATACATTAACCTAAGATGCTATTCTAAAAATAATGAAAGTAAAAGGGTGCTGGGGGCATGGCTCAAGTTGTAGACACTAGCAAGCTCGTAGTCTTAAGCTCAAACACTAGTATTTCCTATCAAAATATGGCTTTTTAAAAAGTTATTTATTGGCAAAAACAGCCCATGCTGTTTTATTTATTTTTTTTGCAATTTTTATTGTGATTAAGTTATTCTTAATTTCACAAATTTCACAGTATTGTGAGACAGAAATACTTAGTTAAAGTCACAAACACATTCTAATCCTCATGGGGCAAACTGTCTTTATCATGGCCTATAAAGTTTATGAGTTCTATGAGCTTTAACAATACAGTTATTTCTTCCACATCGGGTGATATGTACATTTCTTTCCTTTTGCTTAATGTTAGCTTCCCTCTTTCCCACTCATTCCCTCCCTCCCATCGCTGCCATTGAGTTGCTTAGTTTATTTTGATCAATGTCCAGTGCAGCTGATGAGTCCTGCTGTTGTATGTTTTCCCGTTTCCCTCCGTTTCTGTGTCCTTCTAGTTTCCCTCTGATGTACACATATATACCCCATATGGCTTTTTAGAACTAACGTATTAAACTCAATCCCAGCCCCAAACTCTCTTTAACCTCCCACCAAATCACATTTGTGTCACATTCTTCCTTGACTCAAAAACTCCAATTCTCTATCACAGAGTAAAAACCAAATGGTTTCTACAAGACTATCTAGATCTAATTTCATTTCACTGCCTTTCTGACTTAATCTATTTCCTTCTAATTCACATCCCAGCCATACTAGGTTCCCAGTGATCCTCCAGATTCCTACAGCATATTTCTCTCAGTGCTGCATCTTGTATTCTCTGTCTGGGCAGTGAGCATCTACCCATAAGGATCTCATGTCAGCTCTTTTAGGCATTTACTCAAATGTCTCCTACTCACTGAGGATTAACTTCATTACCTCACTTAAAACTGTATAGATATGACAAGTTCTAGCCTCAGTTCCTGTTTAATTTTTCTCCATCATCCAACAATTTCATTTCTTTGTACTGTTTACAACTTGCCCCTCTTTCTATACCATACATATCATGAAAGCAGACATTTGAACCATTTTTAATTATTATTCTGTTATGTTAGTCCCTGTAATTGTGCTTATCATTTAAGTGAAACTCACATATGAAATCTTATATAATAAATTAACTTTTGTGTGTGTGTGTGTGTGTGTGTGTGTGTGTGTGTGTGTGTGTGTGTGTGTGTGTGTGTTTCTTGGTCATGGGGCTTGAACTCTAAGCCTGGGTGCTGTCCCTGTGTTCTTCAGCTCTACCACCTGAGCCATAGCACCACTTCTGGTTTTCTGGTGATTAACTGGAGATAAAAGTCTGGGGGAGCTGGGAAGATGGCTCAGGGGTAAAGTGCTAGCCTGGCATGCATGAAGCCCTGGGTTCGATTCCTCAGCACCATATACACAGAAAAAGCTGGAAGTGGTGCTGTGGCTCAAGTGGTAGAGTGCTAGTCTTGAGCAAAAGAAGTGCCCAGGACCAGTGCCTAGGCCCTGAGTTCAAGCCTCAGGACTGGCAAAAAAACAAACAAACAAACAAACAAACAAACAAAAGTCTCGTTGGCTTTAAACCACTGGGCAATTCAATTGGTAAGACTTTTAAAATAACAACTATACCATATTAACAGCTAAAATATTTTTACATACACTTGTAATTATAGAGAAATTAATAAAATTCAATATGAAATGGTCTTTAAGTGTTAAACTATAAACTGAACTAGACATAGAAAACACACATAGGGATATTTTGTCAATTGCAATGTTATATAATCTTTGTAGAAAGAAATACCATAATTTAACTATTCTAATAAGTATAAAGAAAGTAGTTTGCATGGCAAATGTTGCCCACACAGAAGCTTTAAAACACACATAAAACAAACATATACACATATTTTTCATATAAAAAATGAACATCAAAATGAAGAAGTTTGAAATTCATATCATGTCCTCTCAGAAAGCTCTTGTCTACAAATTATTAAATTCATAACTCTCTCTTGATTTACCAGGAATATGCACACACACACATACACATACACACAGACAGAGACAGACACACCCATACATGCATGTGTATGTATGTATATACACACAAATATTCATGTTAATATATTAACAGAAATTTACAATTGATGTCACATTGGGATATATACATATAAATTCAGTAAATTAGGTGAAAAGAAACTGATCATATCTTTAACAGGCTCAGGAAAGTCATTTCATAAATTCAAATCTTACTCATTGAAGATATTACCTACTAAATATAGAGTAAGCCTTGCATTTAATATGTTAAAATTAGAAGCTGTTCTATTTCAATCTGAAACAATGCAAAGAAGTATAGTATTATATCACTTAGATGCCCAAATAAACAAAGCAAACAAGGCATTCCTAAGAATCCCAATGGTAAGAACTCCTCCAGTCACAGCACCACTGAGCCTCTGTGAAGATGTGCCAGTGGTACCCTCCTTAAGCACCCACAAAAACAAGCTGCCCTTAACAGCTGGTGGGACCTGGTTCTTGCTTCCATGCAGGCAGTTTGGGACATATGAGCTCCCACCTAGGATGCAGACCTGCTCCTCTGAGCAATAGCCATCATCACCTTGTCCCCATAACCAGTTGAGACAGGGTGATCAGTTTTACGAAGGCCCCAATGGAGACAAATCATGAGTGTCAACACTTGTTTAGTGCAGCTATGAAACAAAAAGATCCGGGTTTAAACTTGAATATTTTTAACTTTAAAATAGCTTGGATAAATGTTTGTTAAAACTAGAAAACATGGTAAGATAACCAAGAGCTTGAAAGATATCAACATAGACACAATGCTACTAATTAAAGATGTATGGTATTAATTGGGATTTTATTTCTTCAACTCGTTCATTGTTGATAGATGGAAGTCTATACCAGACTCTGAGTTTCACAGTCTGGAACTATTCCATTCAGTTGCGGCTAGATCTATGCATTGCTTGTCTTGCCAAGAACCTCAGCCAGTCCAAGGAGCCTCACATATGGGTCTGTAACTATATTAAAACTGTTTCAAATCACTGCTGAACAGACTGAGACTTATATCATTCAAATCAGGAGTTCGATGGCAACATTCCACGCCATTATTTCCCTAACTTGGAAGCTATAAAATGTGCTGTAGCATCCTTTTCTTTTGAGAATATATGAAATCTCTTTCTCCCTCTCTCCTTTCTTCTTTTCCTCCTTTCCTACTTCTCTTCCTCTATAGCACAAACATACACACACACAACACATGCAGTCTTAAATTGTTTTATGATCTTTCTTGACTTAAAATCTTAAAAATAAGATTGTAATCATAGGGAAACTGCACCTACCCAGCCCAGGAAGAAAACAATTTTAGTGAGTTAGCTAGCTTTCCATTTTTTAATTTTAATTTTTGGCACAAGTAATATAAAAAATCGATTTCCTAATCTGAAAATGCCACACATGTAGTGAAAATTTGAAATTATGTGAAAGTATAAACAACTGTTTCTATGTTCATTTTATACTAGGAAGAGCTACCTTGTGGTCTGCTATCTGTAAAGTCACTCTTACTTGTACCCAAGTACCTGTTCTAGCAATACCGCTTTTTCCTCCAGCCTAGTACCTTTTCCTCTATTTTGGTAGCATTTTTTGATATCTTTAGATACAAGCTTACAAACTAGTTAAAATTACATATAAATTGTCAACATCCATTGATAATAATAACATACTCCACCCCTTCCTCCCAAGTTCCCATAACAGCATTTAATGAATGTTTGGATTTAGCCCAAAAAGACAAGGCTGCAAGATAATTTGATTTAATTCAATTCACTTCTACATAACTCAATTCTTTTCAACAAACTTTTATAGACATCTGTGGCTAATCCCATACTCTAGGAACCTATGTCTATTTACTTTGTTCCAGAAGCAAATTCTATATCAATATGTGAGTGCCATCACAGGGGAATAGAGAATTCAGAAAGAGAAGGAAAGGAAACAATACAGGGTTTGTTGACAAATATACAGATCACAATGAACAATTGGTCAGTTCCTACCTAAGCTCTCCAGGACAGTAAGTGACACACACTTCAGAGTTATCCCCTTTGAGAGAAAGGACACTAAAATGTAATTACAGAACCAGCTCTTTGTTGGGAAACGTACATATATAAACACACACACACACACATTTGGCTGACTGAAGACTAGATGTGTAAGGTAAAATCATCCATAATTTCAGGCTACCTACATGCCCAAGCAAGAGACCATAAATGGGATCACAGAAAGTTGTAGAAGAAAGCCCTGGGTCTGTATAGCAGCCAGGAATACAATGGGAGAAGCTGTGCTGGTACACCAAAAGCACCGACTATAATATCCTTACCCTGAATAAGGGGAAAGTTGTACAGCTTCTCTTTCTCTGTTCTTTGATCAATTGCTTGAGACTAACTATTCTCTCTAAGCACCACTGTATATAGAATTTACATTAGAACCAGTTTAAGGAGAGACAAAGACAATGATATTGAAAAAAGGAAGAAACAGTCACTTCACACTAACCAATGAGGGCCTAAGTCATGTGGATTGAATAAAGTTCAACATAGGCTCTCTAAAACAGCTAGATTTTACAAACTGCAAAAAAGACCATACAGATGTACAAATTATATATTCCACAGTATATATCACATGTTTATTTTTCTCCCTGAAGAATTATTATTGGCTATTAGTTAACAATTGTATCAGCCTGCCCCATTTAGTCTGATTTAATCTCTATCCAGAGTTAAAATGGGAAAGTAACAAAAGGAGAGCTTTGTTTACACTCAAAAACATTGCAAATATTTTGCAATGATTGAAGGTTAATATTTACAAATTGAGGAGAATACACTTTGTTCATGCACAATAGTGCATTTGTTAACAGTGACATATTTATCTGGCCTTTCCCGATGCTAGGAAAAAATTGTGTCAATTTTCCCTCAGACTGCCTTCCTATTCTGTCACAGAAATTATTTCATGAAACATGAATCCAAATGTTCTGTTCCTTTTCAATTTCCTTTCACCACAAATTCAAGTTCTGCACTATATAGCTTTTCAGTATAATTCAGTCTTTTATTCTAATGGTAAAGATGAAATGCTGCTCTTTTAAATCAATCTACTTTTGACATGTCTTCAAAGTGAAGATTTAGCCTTTTGTGTTAAAGGGAGAGTTTTTAAATAATTACAATGATTTAAAATGATTTTTTCCTGAAGCATTTTCAACTTCTAAAATGTTCATTATTACACTTTGCCATTTTTTCTGTGATATCTTTCCTCAGTTTTTTTTTAGTGTTAACATTCAATACAGTTGTCATAGATTGATTAGATCTCCTTGGAATAATAAATATTTATAACATATATAAAGGTCTAGAAATTTGAGATGATTTACTATCTTATTTTTTATACCAACTTTAAGGTCCTATAGAAAAATAAGACAAAAATTGGGAATAATACTAGACCAATATGCATCTCAAATAAGATCATTCTAGTGGTTTGTTAACAAAATGTAAAAATCATCTACAGGTATATATGGTGGAAAGACTTTTGCTTATTTCAAGTCATCTCCTAAAGAACACAGACTTGCAGAAGAACATTGTACCTGAAGGACTGTGAGGTCTGGCCCTACCATCATTCTCAGATTCCCAATGATCTCTGAACATACAGGCACTTTCCTACTTCGAGTCTCTTAAACATTCACCTAGCACATTCTTTATCCAGCCATTTACTCGCTTAAACTATCAGCATCCTTTGTTTCTGTCTCAAATGTGTAGTCAACTCCTGATAGATATTTTCCCTTGAACATAAAACTTTAAGTAGATCCTTACTATTATTCTCTTTATCTCTTGATGAACATTGAACTTGCATGCATGCATGTATATGAGAGCTACAGAGTTCTTATTCATTGGCATTAATGAGAAACATGACTTGCTGAATTCCTGTACACTGTGTCACACTAGTTTTACAAGACGATGAATTGAAAATTATTTGGTTTTCATTCCTTAGTCCTAAAACAGTGTCTGGCCTATTGCAGGAACATGAAAAAGTTTTTTGAATTAGGAAATTCCATAAGAATGATACAATAGTTCCCAAATTTTCATAGTAGTCTAGGTAAGGATTATATTACCCTGATTTATATTTGCTCTAAAGATCATACCCTCTATGATTAAACAGTCAATCCTAGTTTCAAAGGATTCGTTGTGATATTTCCAGATTCAAAGCTGATTGACCAACTCTCTTGAACAAAATATGTTTTTATTTCTAAACATATATTTTTATTGTAAAGATACTGTACAGAGGAGTTACACTTACATGCGCAAGGTAATCAGTCTATTTCCTATCGAGCATTGTTACCCTCTCCTTTCTTTTTCCCCTACCATCCCTTTCCTCCCCACCTCCCCAACTCCTCCTTCCCCCTCTCCCAGACAAAGTTCATTTTCAACATAGTGTCTTGTACATCTCATTGTTACAATGGGTGGTCCTGTATCCTTATTTCAGCATTTTGTTATTTCCCTTCCCCTTCTCAAATTAAAAGAATGTATATTCAAGATGCAGTCCAGGACACCGGAATCAAATACAGTGACAACAGGGGTTACAAAATATATTTGCAATGCTATATGGCATGTGTTGATTTTAGGCATTATTTGGATCTGCAATGTATACTAATGGAAATCAGGGATCATGGTAATCAAAATCACAAGATAATAAAAGTAAAAGAAGTTTGGGGAATCAAACAAAATTATAATGAAGTCCTCATTGAAGTGTCTAAAAAAGTAGATGACTCTGGACAAATTATTTAGCCTCAAAAACATATTCATTATCTGTTTAAGATAATTCATTATAGAATAAACTACAAAATATTATAGAATAGAATTTCTGGAAATACTAAGGGAGCCTAAATTAGTTTAACCACATAACAGTTATATAAAAGTACTGCAATACCAGTTATTGTTGCTATTCATTTATCAGGCAGTGTTTAAATTCCTAAATCACTCTCATTTCTTCCCTTTAATTTTCGCTCTGCTTCTGCTTTTATTGTGTAGAACCTTTGTTCCTGCTTAGCAATCATTTCCCCCTCTTTCACAAAGCTATTCTTTTCATCTAAATTCTGCCTCCCACTTTTTTCCAACCTCTATAAAGCTTCTTTATCTGAATTGCTCTTTCTTATATAAAACTCAATTTAAATCTCATTTAAGACTGTCACTCTAACAAGAAATGTTTCTTCAAATGCACACCAAATACATTAGGTATAATAACTGATTTCGAATACATCCTACAACTTTAAAATACTAGGATCCTACAGTTTCTATTTACAAGTATAAATCCCTTTGCAAAACTTAAAATGACTTGCCTAAGAGTTTATGTTAAGAAAGCTCCATAAGCTTAGTACCAACAGAAACTATGCAATGTAGCACAATGCTCTCTAGGCAGAAGATATTATTTATCAAATAATCCCTGATGAAGAATGGCTGAACTATAAAAGGAAAGAAGGCATTGCAGATGGATTCAGGGCAAAACATAGAAAACAGGATAGCTGATGACATCTTGCATGGTTCCCCGCCCCGCCCTAGGAGAGGAGCTAGACATGCCCCAGCCACAGCAGTCTTTTCTAAGACAGTCAAATGTGTCTCCCACCTTAGTAGTAAGAAAGGCTTGGATGAAATACATTTTCTATTGCTGTTTTTCTGTCCCTTAAATACTACCAGCAGGAAGAGAGAGATTGAGTTTATAGACCCCTACAAGCTGTCATACTTCACATAAGATGTTTAACAGAGGCTCTATCTGACAAAATGCATTACCTACATGTCAGCTCTGTTTTAAATTCAGGAGATTGTAGCTTCATATAAATCCGATTTGGATATCAGCTGCAAAAGTGATATTCTCTAAGGGACAATCGTCTCACATAAAATGTGCTGATACTGTTCAATCTCAGTGCCTTAATTAAATCTGTCACATCCCAAGGACTTTTATTAAATAAAAGGAATGATGACTTTTGCGAAGGCTATAAAAGCCTAGAAGTATCCACAAAGATCTCTTTGCAGTGTTTCCCATTGGAAGAAAACATTCAAACACCAATGGCTACCATCTCAGATATCCAAGTCACTGAATCATCACACCCTTATCCTTGTGTATAATATAGCTACAGAGCTGTAATGTCTATTTTCCCTGATAAATTTTAAATCCAAAGTCACATGAAATTCATTAAGGAATTTGTTTAAGGCAAATTAAATTTTCCAGAAATACATCATCTGACATAAGTGATCTCTGCTCAGTATTAGAATGAAAAGACTATCTATATTTTCAGTGCTACTCTTTTAATCTCATGTAATTCTGTAATGAATGTATATGGCACATTATATTTTATGGAACAATTCATGCAGTCTATTTTGGTTTAAATGAGCTTATTGTTTATAGAATCATTATGGAATCATCCTTCTCAAAATGTGGTTTTCACTCTTACATTTGTTGTACTTTGAAGTCATAATGTACCATGACATCTTGATTAAACTTAATAGTAGCTGAGAAAAAGCAATTATTTGTACATTTTAATATCACAGAAAAAAACGTAAGTTGCTAGCAGTCAATGAAGGATGTATAAATGCATATTTGGTGTGCAGTGTGAGGCATGGCTTCATAGAATCCCTGCTACTCATGAGGTGGTCAGAAGGATTCTTCTCCAAGGCTCTTTGGGGCAAAATATCAGTAAGATTAAAAACCCGAGTGTCATGAAATTTATTAATTTAGATGTTAATCTAATCCAAAATGATTTTCAGAAAAACATGTATAAGAATTTGACTAAATCTAGAGTTTGACTAAAGCTAGAAAGCAGGTAATGTTACTCAGGACTAAAGATAAAACACATGTTTTTCTTCAGTATACACACACAGAGGCATGCTCAGACAGATACAACATAACGATTAAATTGTATTACAAGAATCAATTTGGGAAAAATAAATAATCTTTACACATTTCTATGTAAAACCATTAAAATGTTTAAATTATGTCTGAACTCTCTAATCAGATTCTTGAACTTTTAAGAATCGTTAAAAGTTCAGTAAGGGTTTAGTAATGTCTGGGAGATAATAGCTCACACCTATAATCCTAGCTCTTCAGGAGCCAGGGCAGAAAGGTTCCAGCAAAAGCCAGGAGTGGAGCCATGGTGCAAGTGTTAGTGCTTGCCTTGAATGAAAAAGCTAGGCCAAGGCCTAGAATCAGTACTCATGCTCTGAGTTCAGGCCCTGCGTTCAAGTCCCAGTAGTGATAACAAAACAAAACAAAACAAAACAGAAAAAGTCCCAGTAGTGATAACAAAACAAAACAAAACAAAACAGAAAAAGTCCAATGGAAAGCTAGAAAGTATAAGCTGACTCAGGATGAAAGAACAAAACATTCTTTCCTCAGTATAAAATTCATGTTTTTCAGGCTGATTTTGTACTGATGAAGCATTTTTTTAAAATTCTGTAGTATGCAGATTTAGTCTTCTAGCATGTAGGGTTTTTTTTTTTTTAACCTTTCCTTAAAAACCAATTTTTAAGCTCCAGAGAGTTTCCAATAAGGCAAAAGGTGGTCAGTGGAACAGGTTGTGTTGCTTGAACATGTTAATTTATTACTATAGTCTTCATTATATATGTTTAATGACCTAGGAAAATGTTGCATGTATTCAAACATAAGAACAATAATTTACTGGTAGTCATGTTTCATGGGACCTTACTGCAGTCATATAAATTTACTTATGAAATAATGAAAGTTTTCATTTAAATCCTGCAGTATACTTTGTTTACTTGGTATATAAAAATAATTGAATATTGTAACTTTAAAGGAATCTCAGTATCATCCTAATTTATGCTCCTCACTTTCTAGATGAATGAAATATTGCCATGAGAACGATCACAGTGGGTTAGACATAGAACCAAGTCAGGAATTTCGATAATTTTTATTTTTTTTCTGTCATTGGTAGCTTCCCAAAAGGGAAAGTTTTTGGTGCAAGATTACATTCAGTCAAGTACATAAATATCACCAATAACAAATCAAGCCATCTGACAGTTTTCTAACAGAAAATTGTAGTAAAGAATTTCCATAAATTCTCACAATAAACATTTTAGGGTGGAAATAATGTAGAATGCGTCTCAGGGAACTAGTTCCCTGATCAGAGTAAAACATTAGCAAAGTTCACTAACATAAAAGTTATAACCAGGTAAAGTCTGAAGCACTGCCCACTGGGAAAGACAGCAATATTAAGTGTTTTTAGTAGTTGTAATGAACACACTGTATTTTGTCTCTGTCTATGGCATTATTCAACCCATAATGACAGTTGAAACTGTGTAATTATGGTCCTTAATCTCCTTTAAAAATAACATTAACACAGTGTCAGAAACAGTTGATCCTTACTGACTATGTGAAAATGCTTACTTCAAATTTATTTAAGAAGAATTACAGTCGTGGTAACACTATGACAGTTTGGAGAAGCAAATGTGATTCTAATACATCTGGAATACCAAATAGATTAAAGATATATTTTCTAAATTTCCTTGAGTATTTTGTTTTCTCTACTAGTAGCCTAGTTCACAACAGAAGCAGACAGCTCCAGATTAACTCTGTAACATTGACCTTATATCTGTGTGCTTGAACTCTATTTTTACACTCTGGAAAGTTCTGTGCAGTAAGCCATCCGGTATATGTTTACCTGCTCTGCCCCTTTCACAGCACACATGGAGAGATCAGTGGTCTTGTCATCAAGAGCTAAGTTTCTGGCCTGTAATGTTTCTCTAGGGCGGCCTTTCTGAGATTTTTGCCTGTGTTTACCCTTGAAAAAGACCATAAAGCTCCCTCTTAAGATAAGAACAGGGTTGTAGATAAGAGTTCAGACTCTTCTTTTAGGAAAGAGCCTATACAGAAGTTGCTTGTGTAGACTTGCTTCTATGTGTGAAGAAGAGCCGGGTTACATGAGTCTATGTCATGATAGAAATGTAGATGTAGTAGTTACCGTTATTGGAATACTCAAACATGACATAATCTTTTTCATCAGGTTTTAAAATATAGCACTAGAAAATTTGATCAGGATGAAAAGCACAGGAGGGATGAGTAAATCTTGCCGTTTTACTAAGCAATTACATAGGTACTGTATCAAATATAATGAAGTCCATATATAGACCTTTTTAAATAGCTAGTAAAATGCATGGCACAAATATCTGATTATGCACAATACAGAGGAGAACTATTCCCTACCCATCGTAAACTACCCTTCAGGTGTTATTCTACATGTGACTCACGATTCAACATCACTCATTAACCATGAATGATATACGTGAGAGGAGTAAGGGGAAAAAGACAACAAATGTAATAACTTAGAAAAATAATGGTAATTATCAACACTTATTAGTGTATACAAGGGGGTTAATTTTACTGAGTCTTTTCACATATGGAGTTGTTTTAAATAGAAAGAAGCTAAAAAAACACACATTGACCCTTCATTTTTCTATGCATAGAGGAAGACTCAATGAGGAGGAACCAAGAACTTACAGATAACTCAATATTAGGTATTACTTAAATGTCAAGTCCCTCTTGTTAACCTTTCTCCACAGTCTTTTTCCTTTCCCATCTCAAAATATTTTCTTTGACTCATCACTTGTTCTTTTATGTAAACACAGATGTTTATGCAGCTGCATATGCTCTACCTTCAAAGCAGCTCTCAGCCAATGTTACTGAGCACTGAAGACCTCAGTTTACCTTAATCCTTTGTTTCTTTACTCAGAAGAGGGTAAACTTCATGAAGTACCTGACATTTGTTTTTCCCCTAAGTAGTAATATATGAGAATTTTTCATTCACTCATAATTTCCTTTCATTCATTCATTCAATTAATGCTTAAATTAGAATTAAATTCTTAACATCATACTTAATGTTTTCCTCTTTTTTAATTATTCCATTTTATTTTATTTTATTGTAAAGATGGTGTACAGAGGGGGTACAGTAACATGAGAAAGGTAATTAGGACATTGTTACCTACACCATTTTCTCCCAATATCCCTCCCTCTCCTACTTCCTCCCTCCAAGTTGTAAAATCCACTTCCAACAAAGTGTTTTATGAGTATTGTTGTTGCAATGGGTCATCCTTTCTCCTTGCTTCAGCATTTTCTTATTCCCCTTCCCTTCCCCAAATCTGAGAAAGTAGGATACAATCTGTCTTCACCACAGGAAACAGTGTAGCAAATTAGTAATATTCTTAAAAAGAAGAATAATAAGCTAATCAGATGAATAGGAAATGTGTGAAGGAAAAACACCTTAGAGAAAATATTTCATGAGAATAAGCAGTTAAAGAAAATAGTACAGCCAGGCACCTTTGGCTCATGTCTGCGATCCTACCTACTAGAGTGGTTGAGATGTAAGAATCAAGGTTCAAAATCAGTCCAGACAGTAAAGTCCACGAGACTATCTCCAATTCCCCAACGAAAGCCAAAAATGGAGCTGTGGCTCAAGTAGTAGAGCATTAGCCTTGAAAATAAAAGCTCATAGGCCCTTACTTGAAACCCCAGGACTCGTAATTACACAAAGGAAATAGTACAATCCAGGTAATGTAAAAACGATATTCTTAACCAAAGAATGCTGAGGCAGCAGTATAGAGAAGCATCTTGCCAGCCTGGGCTAAATAACAAGAACCTGTCTAAGGAAGTCAGATGAGAGGGGGGACAGTAGCAGAAAGGAGGTGGGAAGTGAGGGAGGGAGAGAGAAAGAGAGAAAGAGAGAGAGAGAGAGAGAGAGAGAGAGAGAGAGAGAGAGAGAGAGAGAGAGAGAGAGAGAGAGAGAGAGAGGGAGGGAGGGAGGGAGGGAGGGAGAGAGAGGCAGTAGCAGAGAGAGAAGAGAGAGATCTTGAAGGGAGGGAAGGAGGGAGAGTGGGAGGGAGGGAGAGAAAGAGAGACTGGCAGTAGCAGGGAAAGAGGAGAGAGAGGGGGAGAAAGGAGAGGAGGGAGGAGTAGTAAGGAGGGAAGCAAAAAAGGAGGAGAAAAAAGACAAAGATGGCAGGAGATACTCCAGGTACAGTACAACCCACAAAGAAGCCAGGGCAGGGAAATATGGTGGTGTGTTCAGGAAACCACACACAGCTCTGTCAATACAGACTAAGCAGGCGGTGAAGGGGACTAAGAGAGGTGAGCATTGATCTGGGTCTGGGGCATGATAACAGAGGGCCTCATCACAAGTTAAGGATCTTGAACTTTATCCTGTAGGTAATCAAAAACCAAATGTTTAAACAAGTAAATGATGTGGTCAGATTTCTTTTCCTGATAGATCACAGTTACCAGTCCATGCAGGGTTGATTTCAAAGGGATATCAATTAAGGCCCTGCTACAATAGTCCAGATGAGAGATCATAGGGCTTAATGTAGGGAGTAGAAACTAAGGAATAAGTAAAGGGTAAAAACTGTTGGGAGCACTATTTCATAGAGTAAGCAGTGTTTAGCATTTAGTATTGTGAAGGCAAGAATAGAAAATATCACAAATTAGCCCCACGTTTTTAGAGAAATTATTGCACTAACAATTGATCTTTATAATAGTTTAGCAAACAGGGGCTTAGTTATACATAGTGAATTCAGTTTGGGATATTGTCCTGAGATTGTTGTGTAGGACCAATAAAATAATAGATTAAGCATTCACTAGAGAGTGTACCATATAATTAATGAATAATCTTTTCTCTCTGTGATTTACATAGCCCTGGGCAAATACATGGCTCAGTGCAAAAATTCTAAGACACATGGAAAGTCCCAAGGAAAGAGAAATACGAAAATGGCACCATGGTTGACATTATGAACTGGAACAAGTTGAACCAGGAAGAATATACAGAATATAGTCAAATTTAAAAAATAACAAAACAATGACCAAGAAACATGATAAATGCTACATGACAAATGATACATTGAAACCTTTGGTAAATACCAATCCTGGTACAATGAGAAGGAGCATTTAAGGCAGAAACATTTCACAGCAGTGAAGACAAGAATAGAAAATATCAAAAGGCAGAGAGTGGTATGGGAAGATCAGAACTGAAAAATAGTGGATACAGGACATGAGTGAACTGACTTAGAATGGAGTGATTATGGTATTCTCATCATATTTTGGATTTCAGATTAATTTCTCTGTAGTTTTTACAGAAAATGTGAGGCTAAGGACTAAAAATAATGTTTCATAGGAACCTTGCAATGAATGAGGATGGAGAGGAGAGGTGCACAAAGGGAAGAAATTAATTACAGAACCAGTGGTAGATCTTGTTGATAAGGAAGTTAATTTGAATGGAGAAGTTTGAATATATGAAAAGATCCAAAGAAGAGAGGCTTTGAATAATCTGATGCAGTGAGGGCCAAATCAACTGAAGGGGCTGCCACTAGGCTGAGCAACAAGATACAGAAAAAGAAAAGAAAAGAAAAGAAGTAAGGTTAGTTTTCATACTTGATCATTGAAACACATCAACACCTTCAGAGTCCATACTATAATCCCCAGTGTTCATCAGTCAGGGGCTTATAATTCATGAGGGATCAAAACTATTAAAACCAAGGTTTGAAAAATAATTATAATTAAATCTATTCACCAGTACCTCCTTTGGACTTCCAGGACCCACCACAAACCACCAACGTTGATTGACCTTAAAAACTGGTCTAGTTTTCAACTGAAGTGATGAAATACTTAGAAGTTGGATTTAACATATAAAAGCAAGCTCTGAATGTCTTAAATCAATAGATCCTCTTTCCAGAGTAGAATCCTCAATTAGGTTGTGAAAGGGTATCACAGAGTAGATTTTCTTCTCGCCTACTAATAATGAAAATGTTTTCTTGCTCAAATGCACACTTTTATGGCGATACCTGTATGATACTTAGGTCTAGAAAAAGCATGCATCCCCCAATTAAACCTTTAAAGCAACATTAAATTTATTTCACTGGTGTGATCTTTCACTACTAAGACAGGCTACTGAAGTAGACTGAGCCAAAAGATGAATCAATGCTCCTATATTAAACAGATGTTTTTGTCATCTACTTTCTATATTACTCATAAAATAGAAGGCTATATTAGAATCATCCCCTAAGTCCCCACATTTCAAGGCATTGATTTTTTTTTCCTCTGTGAGTAACCTCATCACAAATTACATATTTAATAATACTCTCCAAGTTCTGTCTTATTTTCCTTTCTAGGTAGAACAAAGGGCACTCAATAGAAAGGTAAATTGCCCCAAATAAAACACCTAGGTAAGCATTTACTAAAAAAGACAGAAAAGCACTCAGAGACAGGATTTATAACTTGGCAGACAAGATATCGAGCATGACATTTTTAAAAGACAGTGATTCAGTGGCATGAGTTTATAAGCAACACGGCATCAAAGCAAAAGAACCAAGACACTGCTTATGACACAAAGGCCTATATTTTTCACATTAGAATACTGTCTGTTTAATTTCCTACAGGGAACACTTAGAATTGCATTAAAAAACAATAATTTCTAGGTAAAATTCCTACTGGGGAATGATACATCCATCCTTTTAAGCAGAAAACAAGTCTAAGAAATTTTATGAGCATAAAAATTACAAATATCTGATCAACTGGGAAATGCACATTTCACTGCATTTCAATGTAGCAAGCCAAATTAAACATTTGTGAAGCCATGGTCCTATATTAAAGTCCTATTTATTTATTTTGATGGTTATGTTGAGATCATGGTTCCTGTGCATGCTAGGTAAATGCTATACCATTGGAATAACACATAACCCCATTTTAGTTCAACTTTCAGATAGTGTCACAATTTTTTTTCTTGCTTTGGATAATCTTTGATTGTAATCCTCCTATCTCTACCTTCTGAATAAGCTGGATGTAAGTAATAAACCACCCACCATACTTGGCCTTATACTTAGGTTTTTCAACTTATGGTGTATGGGGAAATGTCCAGGTTTGAATTTAGAGCTTCACACTGGATTGGTTTTATACCACTTGACCATGCATTTGGACTTTTTGTTCTGCTTTTGTAGTTGCTGTTTTGAGATGAGTCCTTGGCTTTTAATCCAGGAAGGGTCTTAGATAATAATTATCCTATTTATGTTTCCCATCAAATCTGGGATGACATTGTGCTGCCATATTAAGCCTTTTCTGTTAAGGTGAGATCTTATGGACTTTATTTTTCCAGATTGGCATGGAATCATGAGCATCTAGATCTCAGCCACTCACACAGCTGGGGTAACATGTTCAGTTACTAGAAGAGATGAGATCTTGTGAATAGTTAGCCAAGATTGGTCTCAGATGTGATCATTCTCTCCTCAGCCTTCCAAATAACTAGGCAGAAGACTCAGTACTTCTCAGAACTTGGCTATATATTTGCATTCTAAATAAAATTGTTCCAGTCTTAGAAAAATAAATATCTAATTAGAATCATAAAGGTAACTTTTGTTATTGTTGCTGCTGTTGGTGGTGGTGGTGTTGTTGGCCATGGGGCCTGAACTCTGGGCCTGGGCGCTGTCCCTCAGCTCTTCAGCTCAAGGCTAGTGCTCTACCACTTGAGCCACAGAGCCAATCACAGCTTTTTCTTCTTATGTGGTGCTGAGGTATTGAACCCGGGGCCTCATGCATGCAAGCCAAGAACTCTACCATTGAGCCACCTTCTCAGCAAAAAGATAACTTTTTTGTATTTTTGTGTAATTTTTAAGCACCTAAAAGACACTTTTGAATTATTTAACTTTTTGTAAGAAAATATATCATCTGAATTAGGCTAACAAATTTTGATACATAGAAATTAGTAGTATAGAATTCTAGTAATATCAAAATCTAAGTAATATAAATTAAACAATGTTGTTTATAGTCTAATGGATATTATGTATCAATTAAATGTGTTTTATGTTACATATTTGCCAATATGTAACATATTGCCTTTTTTATTATCACTTTAATTTTGTGAGAAGTTTAGTTTTCTTTCAGAGATGTTTCTATTCTTTATTAATGTTAGCATTTGGGAATTTCTTCACAAAACCTGGAAAATACTCACTGAATAGCCTCAATTGAAAAATATACTGTAGATGTTTCATTAACTGTAACAGATAAAAATAAGTTAATAATTATTTTATTAGAACTAAGGAAATGTGATATTTGTTAATTTGACAATTAAACTTAGATTTATTAATTAAAATTACCTTAGGAGGTAAACTGGCCTCCACAATGACCAAGGGAAACTTCACATTCCTCCAAGACTCTCTTTTATTCTAATAAACTGATTTTTTTTAAAGTAAGGTCTCTTTTGTGTGAAAATACAACCAAAGATATTAAAATAGTAATTTTGAACTCCACTATTTAAATCTAGTTAACTTTAAGATAGTTTCTCATATAAAAAGTTCTCTGTGACTCACATAGCAGCAACATATAAAAGATCATGATGGCATTCATACAGCATACCAATCACATGCAGGGGCTTAAACATAGGTATATTTCAGTCAAGCAATAAAAAATGTGAAAGGAACGTGGTACAAAGAAGATATTACATAGAAATTATAATGATAGATGATTTTATTTAAATGTTAATATATGATGTAGAAGTTAATTAAAATGACGTATGGACATATTAGAGATTTTCATAACTTAAAAACATTTAGTAATACTGATTTCCTAAGTATTGTTTATGTCACTGGCAATAAGAAATTCCTAATGTAAACATTGAGGTTCAGTAAGGAAAAAGTATTGATAGTTTTATTGTGTTAAAATTCCTAAGCAAATGAGAATCTGCCTACAACATACAAAAGAATAAAAAATATTGTTATATCTCATACACAGGCACGCACATATAAGTTCACACATACATATACAAACACAGACACTCTGTTGATGAATTTACTCAGTCCAGAAAAATGACTGCTTATTTGCACCAGATACTATGTGTTCAGTAATATATAGTGGTAGCATTTAATAAAGCATGGTCACTGATAAATTAACCAAATATTTCACATTAAATTAAACAAATCACGTCAACTAAAACTTTTTACAATTTAAGTTGGCTGTTCATTTCAACAAATCCAATGTAAACTTAGGAAAAAGATGCTTTACAAATTTAATCTCATCCAGTGCAAACTAAATCTTTGTAGACTAAAAATTCCTGGCTTGTCAATACATGTCTATATGAAAACTCTTTCTCTGAACCACTTCTGTTTTCTACGCTCAAAACTCTCCCTGCCTTCCTAACAATCATCAGCAAGAACAATAACAACTACAACAAATCTCCAACCAACTCCCCTGCTGCTGAGCAAGCCATCTGCAGTTAAAACGGTTCTGAATGAATCAGCCCCATGAATCATCTGTTTATACTTATTAAGATAACAGAGAACAAATGATAACAAAAAGTGTATTAGCTAAATGATAAATATGCTACTAGAAGTCACACAAGATATCAATGAGATGTCAGGAAGGCAATATGGGACTATTATTTCTTACCTGTCAAAAGTTATTTCCAGAATAAATGGACCTTAGGTAGCATGGCCAATGCTTTCATTTTGACTATCTTAATGATCAAAACACATCACCGTATGATACATTCAGTTGTTTCAATCACAATGAGGGCCAAATTGAATGGATTAGATAGATGTTCATCTGTGATGATCATCCAAAGGGAATAGATATGGTCTTGGAATTAAAGAAAGGAAGGAGGGAAGGAGGGGAGGAAGGAAGGAAGGCAGGAAGGAAGAAAAGAAGGAAGGAAGGAAGGAAGGAAGGAAGGAAGGAAGGAAGGAAGGAAGGAAGGAAGGAAGGAAGGAAGGAAGGGAGGAAAAAAGGGAGGGAGGGAGGGAGGAAGCAAGGAAGAAAGAAAGTGCACAGATTATCACCAGTCTGTCTCTCATATTTGTGTGCTATCAAATTATCTGTATCTGAATTTCATGATTTGCAGTAACAGTAATGACATAATATTAAAAACATCACCAATGTTTACTGCCTCACTAAGTGCCATGCCATACTGTAATTGCTCCATGTGTTTTAATGTGTCCATTCCTCAAGACCATCATCTGAGACAAGTACTGTTACTACCAATATTTTAAAGATGAGGAGAACAAGGCATGAATCACATTTGCTCAAAGTTAAAGTTAGTAATTGAATCATGCTACTCTCAAACCCCAGTCCTTCCAGAGTAACACAATTAAAATACTTACTTGAAATGAATATCAAATCTACAAATATTTAAAGTCAATTTCCATTGATATGAATGCTAACACAATAATCCTTTTAATTTTAATAATGACTGAAAGTGAATATATACAGTAGTTTATTATATGTAATGCTAAAGCCAATGCTATCTTTAATGAAATAATATACAGACCACTTCAACTAGCCTAAGATAAACATGGATAACTCAAATCATAAGACAAACTAAACTATATTGAAATATCAATTATAAGTATATCTAAAACATAGTTAAGGTTTAAGGAAATCTGGTATTCATATGTTTTCCCAGTAGGCTTTGAAATGAGACAGCTTCTTAGTGCTGAATCCTTTGGGCTTAAAGCAAGTTTGGTCAAGTGTTAGGGGTAAGTCCCTTGGGAAACATAAACCAGCTCCTCCCTTACTCAATCAGAATAAGTATAAGGTCCCTATAGTGCACTGGTCATGATTAATCAGCAAAGTAATTACAATGCCCACAATTACTGACAGCTGATTCAACCCAATTACCTGATTTTGACTGTAAATGGAGTGGAAATAATAATGAGAGAACTGTGTGCCTTGGTGTAGGGAAGAGGGAGAGATCTTCTAATAACATCACAAAAAAGAGCCATAAAAGAATAAAAAAAATCCACCACACTTCCCCATCCTGCAAAAGAAACACTATGACACAATAAAAAGACAAATCACCAAAAAACAAAGACTGAAAATGCTGTGACTTACTACACACCAAACTCAATTTCCCCCAATATATAAAAACTCACACAAATCTATTTTAAAAAGGCTAACAGATGAAATATTACTAATATGACTAATATGATCAGGTAATTTGCACATATACACACAAAATATCAATGTCACCAAAGTACATATAATAACTTAACCCCAACCTCCACAGAAGGGGTTTGGCTTATCTAAGTTCCACACAGCTGGGGGCGCAGACTTTCTGCTTGCTTGCTTCCTTCCTTCCTTCCTTCCTTCCTTCCTTCCTTGCTTTCTTTCTCTTTCTCTATCTCTCTCTTTTCTTTCTTCAGTCCTTCCTTCCTTCTTACTTTCTTTCCTCCCTTCCTTCCTCTCTCCCTCTCTCCCTCCCTTCCTCCCTCCCTCTCTCTCTCTCTGTCTCTCTGTCTCTCTCTCTCTTTATTTCTTTCTTTTTTCTTTATTTTTTTGTGTGTGCTGGTATTGGGGCTTGAATTCAGAGCCTTGTGCGTTCACTTGTCTCACGGCTGGCACTCTGCCACTTGAGCCATACCTCTAGTCCTCTGCTTTGCATTATGTAGCCCAGGCTAGTGTCAAACTCTCACTCTTCCTGCTTAGTTCCCCCCCCCCCAAAGGATGATATTATAGACATGTACCACCAAAAAAAAAAAAAAACCACATCATTCATAGTAAGGGCAGTTTAATTAAACTGCAACGGAACAGCAGATAGGCAACATTCAACTACTTTAAAATTCTATATATTGGTGAAGGTTTTGAAAAAATAATTGAGGACTATCTTCCATTGCTAGTGGCTAATAATTTCTATCATTGATGTGAAGAAAAAATTGACAATATCAAACATACCTATGAGTATTTTTTGGTTCTGTCATTTATTACTAACAATATATATTGCTAAAAATTTTATGCATTAACAAAAGTACTGTTTAGACTGCATTATTCACTGCTTAACTCCTTCCCACATTAAAGGACTTGAAAAACATTAACATATTTATTAAAAAGTAATTGAAGTATATTTTATGTACAAAACCAAGTCTTTCCCTGCAACCATAAAAAGTGGGAAAGCATTTAATATATTAATATCACAATATATTGCATGTTACCATTTGTATGATAACAACAATTTGCTTTCAATTTGCTAGAAGAATTTAAAAACAACAATGAGACATATAAGTCTTTATGTTGAAAACGAACTTTACAACTTTGGTGAGGGGGAAGGAAGGTTGGGTGGGGGGATGGAGGGAGGATGGGATGGGAAGGGGAAACAAAGGAGGAGGCTACAATGCTTGATAAGAAATGTACTCATTATCTTGCCCATGTAATTGTAACCCCTCTGTACAGTATTTTCACAATAAAAAATGTAAAAAATAAAAAATAAAAAAACAAAAAAACTATTAATTTAAGGATTTACTTTGAATAACTAAATATAGAGTGGTTTTTATTATGCAGTCTTTTGATGTTTCTGAAAATTGAACAATGTTGAAGTTTCTACTATTTAAAGATTAAATTTAAATTAATCTTTTGCTTTTCAGATTCCCCAAATCAGTATTTCATTCATTCACTGACTAAAGGACTAAAATTATTTCTAGTAAGACTGGACAGGTGCTCATAAACCCATTTCTATCAGTGTTGTAGACACTAGCAAAAGGCTGTTAGGGAGAAATGAAACTTTAAAATAAATGTACTTACTCTTTCTTTTGTAACTCGACTCTCTCAAAAATGCTTTGATGTTCCATTATCTAGCTACACTTGCACAGAAAACAGTATTTCAACATCACCTGAGGCAAACAGGTACTAGGTCAATATGTTTCCAGGAAAGTACCCTTCAATTAAAATGTGTTTCTCCAAATGTTTTAACAAGAGACTTGTTAATATAAAATGTAAAGTGATAATGTATTCCTTTTACTAGAGAAACATGTAGCAAACACCTATCCCAGGACAAAAATATGGGATGAAGTCCTTTGCAGAGGGTAAAACATATGTGCAATACTGGAATAATCCAGTTGTAGGACTGTGTTGTAAGTTTTGTTTTCTCTAAATTGAAAGAAATGATATTCAATAAGTTTAACAAACTAGAAACTCTTATGATATATTTACTTCATTAAGATTGAGGCTACTGAACTTATCTTTAGCTCTTTGTGTAAACAACAATTGTAGGGCTTATGACATGTATGTAATGCACAAAGAAAACTGTATGAAATCATTTATTCTAATACTGATACTATAGAAAACAAATTTCTTTGTCCACTTAGATACATTATACTTGTTTCAATTACTCTGTTTTACTTCCTGTCCTTAGTTCAAAAAGTCTCATTTAAAAATCCATGTTGTCACAAACTCTAAGCTATCATTGAAAAAACATATCCTTACTATGTTTTACTAAGAAACCCAAACTAAATTTAGTTTGGAATTAAACTAAACTCATCTCCATCCTTCAAGCCCTTTCCTCTTAAGATAATTTGTTTTGTGTTTTGGTCGAAATAAGTGCTTCTCTGACCTTTAGCTCTCTGCAGTTGTATTTTAGACCTTCCTTTTCTGGATTATCCAACTGTTTAATATATTCCCACAGAGTCTCCTGGCCTTTTGAAGTTTAAAGGACCTATTAGAAAACAAGTTTGAGATACACCATGATTTTACAGGAACAAATAAAAGGTCAAAGGACCTGAGCCCAGAGATGACAAGATGGTTCACTAGTAAATCAATACTAGGCTTTGTGTTGACCATGGCAAAAGATTTATGAGCAAAGGGCAAATCATTTAAAGGGTTCAGGGGAACTGGTGTTGGGAAAGAATTGCCCTCCCTCCTCCACCATCTGACCAGAAAATCTACTTTTTCCATAGTATAACTAAATGCAAGCTTTATGTTCAGTTCTAACACTAAAAATATTTAAATACATGTTTTTATAAATTAATTTCATTGGAACAATGAGAGTATATGTCCTGTTCTAAAAAACAGTGTGGAAGTTAGGGTAGCTTCATGGTTTAATAATTAATGAATCCAGCTTCCACTTGGCTTTTCCACAATGGTAATGCCTTAAAATTCTTCCAAGTCAGTCTCTGGAAAATGAAGTGTGAAGGGTGAAGTACATCGGCCAATAAGTGTGTGTCTAATTTTTAGGGGATCAATGATATGTCCGAAGCCTTGTTAAAATCAACTATCACTTCATTAAATATGTCACCATTGAGGAGACTGAAGGAAAAATAGTCAAAAGTAAATTTGAACAGAGTTCCTGAGACTCCATGTGATGTTTTATTCAAAATAAGCTTTTTAGTATACATGAGTACTTGCACTAGACAGGTAGCTACTAATGACATGTGGATATTAGGAATTAGGATGTCCTATATATGTAAAACTGGAGGCCATAAAAATATAATAACCAAAAAATTGAATTAACCATACATTTTTGTTTTGATTTTTGGTCCTGGAGTTTGAACTCAGGGCCTGAGAACTGTCCCTGAGCTTTTTTTTTTTTTTTTTTTTTTTTTTTGCTGTTGTTGATTTTGCTGAAGACTAACATTCTACCTACTACATGAGTCACAGCTCTACTTCCAGCTCTTGGATGGTTAATTGGAAATAAGACTCTCAGGGACCCTTCTGTCCAGTCAAACTGCTCTCCTGAGCCCTCCACCTTTTGAGTAAATAGGATTACAGGTATGAGCCATTGGTACCTACTTGGTATGCCTTAAAATGCCAACATTTTAGATTTTGACCTAAATACCAAATGAATTGCTACTTTTACTTTTAAATATTGATACTGTAAAATTTAATATCACACATGTCTTACATATACAACTGCATTGCTTTTAAACATATTTATATTTGATATTGTATTTCATATGTATATGCTTTAGTATACAATCTATGTCCACACACATCTGTTCGTGAAAATACAATCACAGAAAATACTTTCCTGAGTATATATAGCATTGATAAGGAGGGGGGAAGCCATTCTAACTACTACACACACAAATGTGCTTTTGAATGACACAGGTTCAAGAACAGGTCAGCAGAGGCTCAGTGTAATGCCTGCAATGTCAGGGGAGCCCCAGAGGGGAAAGTGATTGCATGTCTACCTGTTTAATCCCCTAGTAGCTCAGGCAGTTGCTGCAGTAAGCTCACTTTCTAGATAAGGTAATACAAGTGATTATAAAGAAAAGATTTCAAAATCCATGTGGTAAATCATTAAAAAAATAAAAACAATGTGTTCAGAATTCTGAAGGCAAGTGACTTCTTTTCCCCTTATTTAGTAAGATGCCCTCAATCACTGATTTGTACAGTGAGCCTTGGAATGACAGCAGTATTGAAATCTGGCTTAAAAATCAATAGACATCGAAAGTAGCTACACCTAAAGCTTTATTTTAGTCTACCACGGCCTTAGAATGAGCATGTTCTTGCCACAAAATGCTAGATAGATGGAAAAAAAGATATAAATGTAAAATCTAATTTGTAATCTCTTTCATAATTACAAACAAAACTGTACCACAAAGTCTTTCTTTAGTTATGTCACCACACTGGGACAAGTAAAGTTACAGTGACCATTGTCCCTAAAGAACATTGTCCCTGAAGGGTATTTCCTTCAGAAAGGCAAGCCAAGTATAAAAAGTAAAAGCTTTCCCCCTCTTATTTCAGAGGTAAATGTCAAACTTTACTAAAATGTACTTTAGTCCAGTAGATCAATCGACATGTTTTCTTTCATTCATTGATAATTTGATAGAACCAACTGTTATTAAAGCATATGCAAATTAGATCCATCTCATATCCCAAGTATCTCAGGGATGACTTGGAGATTTCCCTTCCAGTCCAAATCTTCAGGCTAAGTAAACAATCCCATTTCCACTTTTGATTATGACATTCTTTGCACTTGAAATGTCTTTCAGCCTAAAGAACATGTTGCTTCATAAATATAATTTTTTGAAAATGTAAACATTGATTTAATAGATTCCACAATGATGAAATCATCTTAAGGATGGTTAACTCACAACTCAGGCATTTCTTTAGTTGTTTTTTTTTTTTAAATTGGTTTTACAGATACATGCTGACACCGTGTTCACAATGTAGTTAAATTTCATACACTGGTTCCTGACATTATGCTGTTATTACCTTAAAATGGAAACATTCATTTAAAATGTATAAGTGGTGTACTTTGAAAGAACCTTTCTGTGGTTTTTCCAAAAGCATTCCAGAGAGGTTACTTACATTGCTTTGAAACTGGTTTGAGTTATGAGAAGGGCATAGCCTCAGACCAGCAGCTGAGACAGCAAAGGAATTGAAAGTTTTGAGCTCTGAGATCCAAGGGGAAATACAGCTGCTACAGCTGGCCTGCTCAGATCTCAACACTTAGTACAGTGATCGAGAAGGCGATAATGCTGTGTCCCAGCTTGAAAATTGCTTTAATAAAAACAATCTTTAAATAGAACAGGGAAATCGATTAATCAAATCTAGGCTCCAGGCAGCAAAATGAAATGATTAAAAAAATAAATAAAAGGCAAAGGAAGGGGAAATCCTCTTAGATTCTTACAGATATCTACTCTAGAGACATTATCTTGACTCAAAGAAATCACATAGAAAGTGCAATATTATTTCTTAAGAACCCAAGTATACCTTGGACAGGTTATTTCTAAATAGTTTCAAATGACTGTAGGAGAGAATGTTAGTTTGGCAAGTGTGTATATTGCACAATCGGGGCCAGAAGTATCTCAGGCCACAATTTGTTCCTTTAATAGTTATACTGGAGAACACATGTACAAAACTGGTAGATTATAGAGATTATCTATGTCAATATGTTGTACCACTCAATAGTCACCAAAGGACAGCAAACATGATTCTCCATTATAGGATAATCTAATACCAAATATTCAAATGGGGGAAAGCCTCCAAAATAATTGTAAATATCAGAAAAAAATGTAAGACATTTCAAATAATAATAACATCATCCTTCTAATGAGTTCTAAGCCATTATCTAATTCATTGCAACAACCCAGCCTGGCAGGTTAGAGTTGAGACTTATTCTTACATTTATTTAAAAGTAAGACTGATAACTTCTAAGGACAACAGCAGTTATAGGAAGAAGCCAAGCCAGTTCCCATTGGTCTAGAAATACTACACTGTTCTAGAATGATAAGGAGAACGTTAAGACAATGAAAAGTAGCACGCTTCATATTCTATTGTTTTTGTTTATGGAGCAAACAATTTCTAAAATGAGAAACCTTACAATAAACATTATAAATTATATGAGGTAACTAATCATTATGACTTTTTTCGATTTATTCCTTTAAAAAAGTAATAGATAACTCACCTGAGAGATTTGAATGCTAAGAAGAGTGCTATTTTCTGAAAATAAACTACCATGACACAAAAGAAAGTAAATACTCTGTTTCTCTGGTGTCACAAAAATACAGGAATTACATTATTACAAATTGGACTATTTACTAGTTCATAGGGCAGTAGAAGGATATTCTAAGTTAATTTCTTCATCTTCTGTACAAAGTAGAAATCATTAAAGCATTTCATTGCAACCTCAGCAAGAAATATTTTTATTTAAGCAATCATTCATTTTACTAAACTTGTGAGTGTGTAGCAGTAAACAAGTAAGTACCTAACCTCATGGCAGTAGGTGCTAAGTAGAAAAATTAAGCAAGTTAAAGGATGTAGCTTTCTCTATTCCACAGGTACAGGAATTCATGACTTGCTAACTTTTGTAGTACAGACCTTGGAGAACCAAGAGATGATGCGGGCATTAGGGGAAAGAGCTGGCCAGGCTACAGGTCATCACTCAGGTTGGAGAAATAGATCCTGAGTGGAAATGAGAGGTCAGAGAAAGATTGGTGGCTGGGGGAAAAGGATAGAAATCACATCAAGTTTGTAGTCCTTGTAAAGACATTGGTTTTGGCATCAAATAAACATAAAAATTTAAGCACTAGGGAAGAATATGAACTCAGTCATATTTCAGAAGAATTCCTCTTGCAATCTAGAGAAGCCAAGGACGCAGGATAGGAGCTGTCTAGGTGGCTACTAGCATGATGCTGGCTCATTTTACCGTAATGATGTTGGAAAATCAAGATGAGAATCTCCATACCTGTTAATTATGGAGATGACAAAATTAGGTGAAGGGAATACAAAGAGAGGAAAGTCAAAGATTATTTCATGGTATTCAATTTGAGCAATGCTGGACTGAATTTCTATTTTACTGAGGTGGACAGACCAATGAGTGGACCAGCCTTCAGAACTATGCTTTGGACACAGTAGGCTGAAGGACACAGTAGGCTTAAGGTGTGTTTTAGATGTTCTAGTGGACATGTTTGGTGGAACTGTGCTTTGAAATCACAGAAGTTTACCGGATGTTATCTAATGCCCTTCACTTTTAGGTAATGAAAGCTCAAAAGAGTTCTCATAAACACATGTTCATCAAAGAGCTTCGATAGGAGACAAATTCTTTGGAGTTCTATTTTATTTTGGAGTTCTATTTTATTTTTAATTTGATGATATCATGCCCTACAACTATTTATAAAGTTATCATGAAACTTTCAAAGGGCTTCCCTTTCTCATTTTGAAAGTGACTTTACTTCTCTTCTCTTCAAAGAGTTTACACAGCAAAAGTTACCCTCTTGTTGATGGCTCAGAGTCATTCTGGGAATATAAATTAACACAGAATGTTAGAAAGGAGTGCTATCTTTGTGTGAATGTTAAAAGTTGTATGATCTAAACATATATATTTTTTTCCAGAGGGAGGATGGCTGACAATATCTAGAATATATTATATATTTGTATATATACATATATTTCAATATCATCATCTCCCTTTTCAGTTTATTGTCAGCCTCCGTCCTTAGGAGCAAATATGAAGATAGAAGGAGTTAAAAGGATTTCAAAGGAGATTCAAAGTTCTTTCTTTTGAGTAACACCAAACCTTTATTGTTTAATTCATAGATTTCATATGTTATTCAGACAGATAAAGCTGAGTAGACCTTTCATATTTTAAGTCAGTCATGTCTCTCTGTCTGTGTGTGTCTCTCTCAGATCACACACATGCATATGTCATATGTCAAATAACAACATTTTGTTGAAAAATGGACCATATATATGAAAGTGTTCTGATAAAATTATAATATAGAGCCATCATAACTATCTGATTATGATACCTGAACACATCACCCATAGGTTTGTAGTGATGCTGGCATAAGCAAATCTACTGTACCACTATACACATATAATTATGTACAGTATACAATGCTTGGCATTAGTAAGTAATGTCTTGTTATTGGTTTATGCATTTTCTGTATTATTCATTTTTATTATTCAAAGTGTGTTACTAAATTTTTTAACAGATAGCAATGTTATAATATTCTGACAGCAGTTCAAATGTTCATATACACCATGTTAATTATGTCTCCCGGTTTCATCAAGTGGCCACACTGAGCGAGAGACCTTGTCCATCCATGCTCTTAAAGAGACTTCTAAGATGTACACATTATGTCAAAATTGCCTAAGAAGGCATTGTTTTTCAGAATACGTCCATCACAAAGCAACACAGGACAATAAAGCAGTAAATTTCCCTTCGGTTATGATATTGGACATTGGTGTTAACTACAGTTACATTTTCAAATATTATTATACATTATTTCAAAGTACATAAATTAATATATTATCTTTCTATGAAAGGATAGTGATATCAATATCCATTTTAAAGTTTATTAGCACATATTAATATTGAATTTCAAACCAGACAACATGCTTAATGGGAATGGAATAAAGAACTCATACTATATTCATAAGAAAGAAGGAAGGAAAGAAAGAAAGAAAGAAAATTGTCTAGAAGTAGGTCTCGAGTAGTCAAATGGCTGTCTTGTATATACAAAGCCTTAAATTCAAACTCCTGTAACAAAAGTATCAACTACAAAAATGAAATAAAATAACAGTTCTGAAATCCTCTCCCACAATGCAATAAGTGAAGTATACATAATATTTAGGCAAAAGTGTCACAAATAATTAACAGAAAGTCTTGCAGAGCACTGATGACTCAAACCTATTTTCCCAGAAGGCTTGGATCTGAGAATCTGAACAAAGTCAGGTAGGGCAATAAGTCATGAGACTCATATCTCCAATTAACCATCAAAAACCCCCAGAGGTGGGGCTGTGGCTCAAGTGGTACAGTACTAGACTTGAGTACACAAATTTAGAGACAGCACCCAGACCCTGAGTTCCAGGTCCAAGAATTGTTCAAAAGAAAGGAAGAGAGACGTGAAGAAGAAAAGAAGGAGAGAAGGAAAGAAGGAAAGAAAGATAGAAAGAAAGAAAGAAAGAGAGAGGGGGGAGGGAGGGAGGAAGGAAGGAAGGAAGGAAGGAAGGAAGGAAGGAAGGAAGGAAGGAAGGAAGGAAGGAAGGAAGGAAGGAAGGAAAGAAGGAAGGAAGGAAGGAACGAAGGTGATAAAGAGCAAAGATAAAAAGCACAGTGGCCTTAATTTAGATTAATTCTTTTTATTTTATCAAAAACCACCTATGGTCAACTAACACATTGTATTTACTGTTAAAATAAACTCCAAAAATTTAGAGTTTTTTTGAGCATTATATATTGCCAACATTATAAGGAAACATTCTAATGTATTTATGCATGTTATCATAGTTATGAATAATAATCCCTTTATAGTGTAAATTAAAGCCACATATTAACAATGTAAGTAACTATTCCCAGAATTTTAAATCATGTTTAAATTTAAAATCACTTCCTAGGAAATGAAATATAATTTCTTTATGTGTTCATTTTAATGGTTTCTATCAATTCCTAAATCTATTTAAGAATCTAACTTAGGATTAGGAGATATTCATAATTAAGCACAACATATGTGATAAGCAGAAATACGATGATTTGTGCAAAAGAGTATTTTAAACCCCTGAAACATATCTAACTTGAATTAAGTGATAATCTTTATTGTTATAACACATTTTCTCCTTTACATTGTAACACCAACTCAATTTCCTGTAGTCTAATAGCAGTTATAAATTACTTCTAGTGACATAATTCTTCAGTAGACTAGTAACCAAGGCCAAAAATTTAAAAAAAAATGTCATTATCAATTAGGTTAATACATTTCTTATTGTAACTTTTCATCAGAAATTCTAAATATGAGTTGGGCACCAGTCATTCATACCTATATTTCTAACTACTCAGGAGGTTTAGACCTGGAGGATTAAGGTTTGAAGTTAACCAGGACAGAAATGCCTGAGAAATCCATCTCCAATTAAATAGCAAAATCCCAGACTAAAAGCCTGGGTCAAGTTGTCAAGTGACAGTCGTGAGTTAAAAAGCTACAAGTCAATGTGAGACCCTGAATTCAAGAACCTGTACCAGCACAAAAAATAAATAAATAATAAATGAAAATAAATATACTCTGCAGATAACTTTTTAATAACAATAAAGTAAATTTAAAAAATTAGCACTGTGTAACCAGTGTTGAAATCCTTGTTATCACTACTCTTCATCCTGCAATTTTCCCTCAAAGGAGGAAGATTCTTATAAATGAAATATGGTAGAGAATAAATAAGCAGAGATCATACCAGGACAGACTTTGCATAATGAGGTATGAAGTTTGGATTTTACTACAGAAGAAAAAAAAAAAAAACAAGGAAACTGGGGAACTGACACATGCCAAATAGATTGTTTATTTTGGTGATGGGGCCTGTGCACTATCTCTGAGATTTGCTCAAATGAGCACCCTACTGCTTTCAGCCACAGCACCACTTCCAGTTTTCTGCTGGTTAATTGGAGATAAGAGGCTCATGGACTTTCCTGCCTGGGCTGGCTTTGAATCACTTAAGCTCCTGAGTAGCTAGGAGCCACCAGCGCCCAGCTTACATAAAGTCTAATGCCAATTTGGCATGCACTTTCACATACTTTCTATTTTTTTTTTAATTGTGAGAATACCATACAGAGGAGTTACAATTACATGGGCAAGATAACGAGTACATTTCTTATCAAGCATTGTTGCCTTCTCTTTGTTTCCCTTTCCCATCCCTTCCCATACTCCCCACCCTCCCTCCACCTGATCCTCCCCCCCACCCCCCACCAAAGTTGTAAAGTTCGTTTTTCCACATAACGACTTGTACATCTCATTGTTGCAATGGGTCCAACTGTATCCCTAGTTAAACGATTTGTTTTTTCCCTTCACCTTCACAAATTATAGCAACATACACTTTCACATACACTTTTTTTAATCCTCTTTTCTTTTTTTAAAAATAAGCTTTTTATTGTGAAAATACTGTACAGAGGAAATGAGTACATTTCTTATCAAGCATTGTTGCCTCCTCCTTTGTTTTTCCCCTACCATCCCTTCCCTCCCACATACTCAACTACACTACCCACCCTCCCTCCTCCCCCCCCCCCCCCCGCCTAAATTGTAAAGTCCGTTTTATTACAAAGCGTCTTGCACATCTCATTGTTACAATGGGTTAACTGTATCCCTATTTAAACAATTTGTTTTTTCCCTTCCCCTCCCCAAATTATACCAACATCAAATACAATGAAAACAGGGGAGGGACATACAAAGCAACAAAAAAATTACATGGTACCGTATAAAAAACGTTAGAAACAGTACCAAGAAAGAGTAAACCACTTGTGTCCCTATCTTGGGGTTCATTTCCCTTAACATCATCTTATCTGACCTCTTCTGCTTGTCCCAGAAATATTCTAGTTATTGCAAATAAGGAAAACCATGGGATCTATGTTTCTTTGGACCTGGCTTACTGCCCCTCAGTAGATGAATGGAACAAGAAAATGTGGTATATATAGATATAGATATAGATATCTATATATATACATATATATATATATATATATAATGGAATTCTATGCTTCCAGCATAAAGAATGGCATCCCCCCATTTGTTAGGAAATGATAAGACTTGACATAGACTTTCAAAGAGATGAAGACTACTTAGAAAAAGTCGAATTGTGGTGATAGTGAGAAATCTGGTCCATAGATTCTTTACATGATAGACACTGAATGGAAATAGTTAAGTGGACAATACATAGGGTATAAGTGTTACTCTAAAGGTATTTTAAGATATGATTAATATTTAAATAAGTATACTTTTATTAAAGCAAATAACATCATAAATTGAAGGCTTAAGAGGAGAAGCTGGGGTCCACCAAAGAAGAAGGAAGGTATCTCCAACCTGCCTTCAGATTCAAGAACGCATCATCAAAGCTTCTGTGAGTCTGTAATCTGTGGGTAGGCATTCAGATTTTAACTTGCTTGCTCTAACAGTTACACAATCATGTGGGCCAATATCTGAAAAGACTTCCCTCCTTCCCTCTATATAGCAAAGAGAGAGAAAAACAACTAACATGGAAAGACTTGGAAAAAATTATAATAAGTGGAGTTAGCAGGCCCAACGAAACATAGGTCCCATGGTTTCCCTTATTTTCAATAACTAGTATATGTCTGAGTCAAGCAGAAAAGGTCAGATAAGTTGATGTTAGGGAAATGAACCCTAAGATATGTATTCAAATGTTTTTTTCTTTCAGGTGATTGTTTCTAACACATTTATAAGATTATTTTTTGTTGCTTTGTATTTCCCTCCCCCATTGTATTTGAGGTTGGTATAATTTGTGGAGGGGAAGGGAAAAAACGAATCGTTTAAATAGGGATACAGCTGGATCCATTGCAACAATGAGATGTACAAGTCGTTATGTGGAAAAACGAACTTTACAACTTTGGTAGGAGGGGGGGAGGATTGGGTGGGAGGGTGCAGGGGGAGGATGGGAAGGGATGGGAAGGAGAAACAAAGGAGGCTACAATGCTTGATAAGAAATGTACTCATTATCTTGCCCATGTAATTGTAACCCCTCTGTACAGTATTTTCACAATAAAAAAAAGAAAAAAATGAAGTATGAATTCCACCATACATGTGGGTGAATCCATATTATGAGTGATCTCAACAACTCATGCTTTTATTCAAAAGCATGTCTAATTGTGTGAAAATGTTAACTTTCAAACACCTTGAGCTATTGAAGCTACTTAAAATAAAAACAGTAAGTTCAAAAAAAAAAAAAAAACTCTTAAAAAAGAAACTAACAGATTCACAGACAGGTACTAGACAGTTACCTTATTCCTTTACTTTTCCTGAAGAATCCTACTACAACTGAGTAAGAATTTTTGTGTGTTAAATATGTATGCAACTTTGATCTCTATTCATTTCTGTATTCTATAATTCAGATAACTTCAATAAAGCTTTCCTTACTGATACGTATTTTAAAATTTTTCTCCTCTGACTTCATGCAGTATATGAGGACAGCAGACACAACTATCATTACTTTAAGCTGAACTTTAAAATATAGGTCATAGACAAGGATATAATCAGAAAAAGCAATTTTAAATATCACTACATAGAATAAAATGTTTTTTAAAAAGTCCTAATATGAAGAAACAGCTACAAGAAAAACCCAAAGTATCTCAGACAGATTACTCACTCAACATAAAATGAAAAAACATGAGAGAATCTTTCCATTCTACTTTTTAATTCTACAGGAAATTAAGCCATATATAACTTCATCAGAATTGAAAATTACTCTTACATGTTGCTTTTAATATACTCATAAAGAAATGTTTAAGAACTAAAGTGTAATTAATTCCAAGGGACTGCTCAGAAATGATACACTACCAGAACTTCTCTTCTTATGCCCCAGTAGTAAAAAAATAATAATTACATTGTCCAATGAGATACATTCCTACAGAATGGTTCTAATTCTTCTGCAATTTTTAGAAATTGATTTTTAAACAGGAAAACTGGGTTGCAGTGTCTATCATTCATTATTAAAATTTCACATAAAATACAGACTTGAACTAAACTGTGGAAGAATATTCAACCTATCTATATAAGTATCATTAACTTCTCCTCAGTTCCTCCAGAAAGAATATATAAAAATCCAGGGGAAAAGGCCAAGAACAAACACATAAACAAAGTGAACACACATGTCACCAGAAGAATGTAGGCACTATCAGAAGCAGAATAACTTTTCTATGTTTATTACAAAGATGTCATCTTGGGAAGTCAAATATAGTATCATATAGTTAAAGGTCACAGATTTTCCAAGGTAACCCAAACATTGTAAGGCCATACAATTAATTCTCCCAACTGTTAGTGTATAACCAATAATTGCAAGAGTCTTAGTTGTAGTAGATTCTATATTTACTATTTACCTCTGACCTTTAGGTACAACCAAACATAATAAAAAATAAACTAATTCCTCTATGTTCCATTGATATATTTTATATATAGAGCATAATGGAGAAAAAATCCTTGTAAAATTATAATTTTTATGTTTTTTTATTGTGAAAATACTGTACAGAGGGGTTATAGTCACATGAGCAAGGTAATGAGTATGTTTCTTATCAAGCATTGTTGGCTTCTCCTTTAAAATTATATTTTTGTAACAAGGAATAAGCTGCACTTAGTCAAAGTATACTTCATATCCTGAACAGGCAACAAAATTTATAAAAGAAATATTTTAAAATATAAATATTTTAAAGAGCAACTGTTAAGTCAACCTTAATCATTTTAAAATCCCATTGCAAATTATGCTTTTCATGTTTTCAGCTCTTACAAGTTTAACTACAAGCTAAATATATTCAACACATTAATTTTTATTCATATTAATATCCATTTTAAAAAATCAATTAGAGATAAATATTATTTATGACATTTAGCCACATCATATTTATGTTATGTTTCAAGCTATGTTTCAAGCCTTAAAATAGGCAATAGAGAGAAATGAAAAGCTGCTATTAGACCACAAATTTGTCAAGACCATGGAAAGGTAGAGGGTATGACCATGGTTTACTTTTTATTCATCTATTGGAAAAGTGTTTATACAAAATAAGAAAATATTTTAATTTCAAAAGACTAAAAAAATTTTGAAAATTCATATTCTTTATGCTTAAGCAATTAATTAAATTAATTTTAAGGATGAATCTACTTCCATTAAGTCGCCCCCATGGAAGTGATGTTTTGAACAGTGCTTTATTCTTAGGTGCGAGAGCTCTAAGTATTTCTTTTTTTTATTGGGGGGGGGGTCCAGTCGTGGGCCTTGAACTCTGGGCCTGGGCGCTGTCCCTCAGCTCTTCAGCTCAAGGCTAGCGCTCTACCACTTGAGCCACAGCGCCACTGCCGGCTTTTTTTTCTTTTTGCTTATGTGGTGCTGAGGAATCGAACCCAGGGCCTCAGGCATGCAAGGCAAGTGCTCTACTACTGAGCCACCTTCCCAGCCCTAAATATTTCTATATATGATATGAGAAAACAGATTTGGAGGCCAGGGCCAAGGATATTTTAGAAACATAAACGTAGGTCCACAAAATCAGATACTGCTTTGTGGTTGGCAGCAATCAAGCCTTCCAGGGGATGTATGCTGATACAGGAGAAAAGTTAGATCCCACAAGGTTGAGGGAATTTGCATGGAATCTAGTCATTGAGGACACTACTAAGCAACCCAAGTTAGGCTATCTTTTAACGCTCAGCTTTAAGCTAATCTCTGATAAGCGCTTTAGTTGAAAGCACTCCTTTGTATTTCTTTGTAAATTTAGCTACTTTGGATAGAACGCCTGTATTGAACAAAATAGAAACTTTGATGTTACAAAATCTTACAACGGCCTCAAGGTTTTCATTCTGACAAATGTTCAACTGTCATGTAGCACACAAGAAATGTTCCTGATACATCATTGAGATTTAAGGTAGAAATCCAAGGAGCCCCCCAGCTCTCAGCTGCTGATTTGGACTAACTCTCCTTTCCATATTCCTTATCCTCAAAACATGCCTGCTTTGAAGAAGGTCCCCAACAGTTTTAAGACTGGATCTCTGATACAGAGTTATTTATAGTCAGAAAGCAAGCAAAACTGTAGTCATCCATTCTTGTTCTTACACCACACAGCAGAGACAAACAAGAGAAAATAGCTTAGGCCCAAACCTCTAAATCTGATACATCCACCTCTTCAGTTAAACTTAAACTCCACCAGGATCAGTCACCCTGTTGATGAATTGGGGAGTCATGAAAGGTTGTTGTGGACCTGCAATACCAGTATGGTGAACAAGATGAACTAGTCACAGCCACTGTCAGTCCTTAGAATGTGGGGAGAAAATGAGAATGAGTGTGGGTGACGAAAAATGTTTAAAGAAATAAGTATCTATGAACAAGTCTAGAAGTCAGGAAATCTATAGTGTATATAGTAATAAAGGCAATGAAAAGTACCTGAGTTATTTTTCTCATAAACAATTCACTCATTACAAAAGTATGTATTGAACACTGGCAAGACAGTGTTGGAGTGAAGCATAAAATAGAAATACACCCTAGAAATGGTCCAAGAGAAAGTCATTCATTTTGGGTTGATGGTCAAGATGGAAAGAATGTAAAAGTTTTTTAAAAAAAGGAGATGCAAGAAATGAAAACCCAGAACAATGAAGGGAAGATCTATGTTTCAGATTTCAAGACAGTGGCAAGTGTTTATTATAAAGGGAAAAAATGCAATGTACTTGATGCTAAAGATTTTCCTGTATGGGGCTGGGAAGGTGGCCCAGTGGTAGAGTGCTTGCCTTGCATGCATGAGGCCCTGGGTTCGATTCCTCAGCACCGCATAAGCAAAAAGCCGGAAGTGGCACTGTGGCTCAAGTGGTAGAGCGCTAGCCTTGAGCTGAAGAGCTGAGGGACAGCGCCCAGGCCCAAAGTTCAGGCCCCACAACCGGACCCCCCAAAAAAAAATATTTTCCTGTGTGAGGAAGAGCCTGGGGTAGGGTGTATCAGAGTAACTATAGGAGCCGGGCATCCTTGGCTTACTCCTGTAATCCTAGCTACTCAGGTGGCTGAGATCTGAGGATTGAGCTTCAAAGCCAGCCCAGGAAGGAAAGTCCATGAGACTCTTATCTCCAATAAAACACTCAGAAAACTGGAAGAGGTGCTGTGGTTCAAGTGGTAGAGTGCTCCTCTAGGCTGAAGAGCACAGGAACAGCACCCAGGCCCAGAGTTCAAGCCCTACAACCAACAACAACAACAGCAGCAGCAGCAACAACAAAATAATAATAATATAGGAAAGGTATTACAATTAAATTAACAAACTTCAAAGAAAGTGGGTTTTCATAGGAGGGCAGAGAAACAATAACATCATAAGGCATTTTGATAGAAAAAAGAAATAAAAAAAGCAGAGGAGCACTACTTAAAGACACAGTGTTCTGAGTGATTCTAGTCTACCTTTGGTTAAAAACATTCTCCACATCCACTCCCCAACAAATCATTACTGGGAAACTAAGGCAGATGAACAAAGCAAAAAAAAAAAAACAGTAATTAAGGTGCAGAAATTAGTGAATTTAATAAAGAAAGATTCAATGGTGGAAATAACTATCTACCTACTGATGTATATAACTAAAAAGGGGGCAGTTAGCTTGGTCCATTTCAGGTTCCAGGTGAATTGAATGCCAAATCAAGTAGCTTCAACTCAACCCAACACATTTTAATTAGCCTCTGATAGGTCCTCTCAGAACCCTCAAGGTATTCTATTTGTACTTCAGTCTTTGCAGGTTCCTTCTGTCTAGCATGTGATACCTCTTCCTGGATTAAAACACCACATACACCCCTTCATCTCAAACTCCTACTATAGCTATTAAGCTTCATGTTTAATTCAGCCATTACAAGTGATGGAATCTAAGCTTTATTAACTAAACTCCCTCAACTTGTTCTTAATAATCTCAATATTATCCTTCATTAAGAAGGTCAGAGAATACCTTGTCTTTATCTTTTTTTTTTTAATGAATGACTTTGCCCTTTCATGTGTCTCCACTATCATAGTTACATTGATGAATTTCCTATAAGTATCTCTGGCCTGAAATATCTTCATTTTTTCTTCTCTGATTTCTACTCTTGGACATCGCAGAAACACATGTGTTAAATGCACAGAACTGGAATCCTTATCTTCATATTTAGAAACTCTGCTCTTCCTTACATCTCCTTTATATTGAAAAAATGCATGGTTTTCCTCATAGCTTCCAAGGCTAGAGAGATTTATATTTGGACCACATTTACCTCCAGCTCCTCAATGCATCTATCAGCCTAAGTGTTCATGACATCATTCCTTCTTACCACCATGCTTCTTTCTTCAAGTTCCTCTTCTGCACAGCAGTCTTCCAAATGGTCTTTAAATCTATACTCCACACTGACTCCAGACATTACTTTGTTAAGACATGACTTTTAGTTCATTATTTTCTGGAGTCTAAAAGCATCAATGACACCTATCTTATTATTATGAACTCCCTCATTGTCATTGCACATTGCCATAGAATGCTGTTATATCCTGGAATATGTATCTCAGGTTCTGTAAGACCTTAAAACAAAAATTAAAAACAAAACAAAGGGGGAGGCAACAATGCTTGCTAAGAAATGTACTCATTATCTTGCCCATGTAATTGTAACCCCTCGGTATGGTATTTTCACAATAAAAAATAAAAACAAAAAAAGTCCAAAAGACAAAAAAAAAGCTTTATATTTCTCAGTCTTCAAGACAGAATTCAACAGCCACCTATTCACCAAGCTTTCTTTGCTTCTCCCCAGTATAAATAACTTGTTTCCTTTGTGTCTTCAAACATGTTTTTGTAGTTCTCTCTAGTCCATTATATCATGGTAACATACAGATTTATTTCTCAACTAGACTGTATGTTTCTGAGGATACCTTAAGACATATACACACGTTTGTTTGATCAAGTAAAAGGGGAAAAATATGAAAAAGCTGCCTATATTTTGACTATTTATACTTAAAATACTTAGATGTATATACAACAACCAAAGTGTGGCAAACCGATAGCCCTAATCCCTAGAACTTGTTATTTTTCAGGATGAAAGAAACTTTGTAGAGGTAATTGATGCTACTAAATCTAAGATAAGTAGGGTACATATAGCAGATTGTTCCAGATGTACCATAACTAATCTCAAGAGTGCAAGAGCTGAGGAAAGCTTCTTCTTGGAATGAAAGAAATGCAAAAAGTAAAATCAAAGAGACTATGTGACTTACACAAATCTATCCTTTGCTAGAGCAAATCACCTGGAAAGTAAGTCAGAGAATTATTGAATAAAGGCAATATCTAGCAGAAAGAACCAACTTCAGGTTTTTTTTTTTTTTTTTGGGTCCGGTCGTGGGGCCTGAACTCTGGGCCTGGGCGCTGTCCCTCAGCTCTTCAGCTCAAGGCTAGCACTCTACCACTTGAGCCACAGTGCCACTTCCGGCTTTCTTCTTTTTGCTTATATGGTGCTGAGGAATTGAACCCAGGGACTCATGAATGCAAGGCAAGTGCTCTACCGCTGAGCCACCTTCCCAGCCCCAGCTTCAATGGGCAGTAAAAAGACAAGAATCTTATTCTCATAGCCATAACCACTAGAACTGAATTGCCACCACTACAGCTTCCAATAAGAAATATGATTCTAATAACACCTTCATCCTATCCTTTGGAGCAAAGGACCCAGTAGAACCCACTAAGATTTCTGACCTTCATAACTTGTTGTAAACTGACAATTTGCACCTTAAAATTTTAATAACTACCTTCATCTGCTAAGGCAGCAATAGAAATATAATACAACAAATTTAATGTGATATATTATTTTCTGTCAAGGGTCTGAGAATGACTGAGATCATTCATAAGATTTTTTTGTTTTGTTTGTTGTTGTTGTTGTTATTGTTGTTGATCATGGAACTTGAACGTAGGGCCTGGACACAGTCCCTGAGCTTTTTCTCTCTAGGCTAGGACTTTACCACTGTAAGCCACACTGCTACTTCCAATTTTCTGTTGGTTAATTGGAGGTAAGACTTTCCTGCCTGGGATGGCTTCAAACACTGATCCTCAGATATCAGACTCCTGAGTAACTAGGATTATAGGTATGAGCCATGGGTACCCGGCTAAGATTAATTCTTGAAAGTCAAGTATTTCCATAAAAAATCATAACTCTAATTCATCTTTCCTCTGCCTTTTATCTATTCCAGGCAGCTCAGAAGCACTGGCTTAGAAAGATCAAAAATCAACCCCGAATACTAAAGACATTATCGAATGAAGCATAAGCTAAACATTCACCATATAAGATACAATTTTTAGGATAACTTACTGTGTCTATACCAGGAACCAACCATAATGATGATTAAGAAAATATTTACTGAGCCCTGACATTGAGTTAGCCAATGTTTCATACAGTATATCTCACTCAATTCATTCTTGCAACTGACAGAAAAGTTTTCCTAATTTTCTACTGTTCAGATGAGGAAAGTGAGGGAAAATGAGTCAAGTGCCTTGCGCTGTTTCAAACATCTACCCAGTGGGCCAGTCAACACTGAGAACCAATATTCTCAACATCCAATTTGTTTGAAACTGTTGGACTATTTAATATCCAGGGAAACCTTCCTATTTTCATGTAGGCAATATTTAGATTTTGTTTAGTACAGCCTTCAGATATTTAGGATTAAGTGTAAGAATCTGTAAATCAATCAGGAAGCATCCAAAGTATGCATGAGGAAATATGGTGAGTGTAAATCTATGTCAGGGGTCAACTACCAGTAGTGGCCATTGCAGAGAGACTGTGTCATTCACTACACAGAGCAGTGCCATTGACTAAAGAGGAAGGAGCATGTATGCAAGGGAGGGAGGAAATCTACCGACTACTGAGCCAACAGTTCCTCCCCAATAACTCCAGGAATAAGGCCAAAAAGTAGACTTGTTTTATAGTTTCTTCATTTCAGAGGATTCTTTGAATGTGAAATTTCATATACTTGGTTTCATTTCACCATGTTCTTTCAGTTAAATTTCAGCTGCTTTCTGTTAGTAGGCTAGGGAAATATGCCAAAATATACCCAACAAATGCATTGCATGATATTTCTAGTCAAACTACTAGGAGTTGAAAGAGTGAGGGATGGGAGGGCCCATTCAACCAGCGAGATAATTTTTGGCAAATGCTAGAAAGATAAATGTCTCATCTGGGATAGAATAGCACACTGATTCAGTGAAGGATAATATAATATTTTATGTTCTGCAATTAACATTTATTTTTCCACAACCTGTTGCCTGTCTCATGTTAAGAGACTGATGCCATCACAACAATAAGACTCTCCAGAAATTTAGCCCACTGTATTCTGTGCTACTCTGCAGTTCACAAATTCATTGACTGTCTCCTTTCATTCTTATTACAAACATAATTAATAGATTTACTCTTTCCACACCAGGAGGAATACGTTACCTTATAATCACTCAATAGGCTACTTAATCATATTCATCCTGTCCCTCTGAAAATTAAACAAATCAATTTGTTTCAAAGTTTGTGAAACCATGCCATTTGCCTTGGAAAAAACTCATTGCTTTGCTTTTGATGATCACATGCTTGTATAATGCTACTTCTATTCAAAAGTAATATTACTGGCATCCACAATATTTACTGAAGTAAGAGAAATTAACTGTCCTGTACGAGCAACACCAATGTGAGGGATTTCAGGCATGATTTGATATAGCATATACCCTAAGAAGCCTATCTTAGAGACTTTGATATATTTTTCTAGGAGCATATGTGGGCAAATAAAATTTTCAGGCACAAAGAAAGGAAATAAAGAAAATAATACTTCTCAGAAAGAAACATAATATTTGAAAATTAATTCATTCCCAATTACTAAATTGAAGTTAAATTAACCTTGAGATTTTGTTTTCTCTAAGGTAAATGAATGGCTGGGTACTGGTGGCTCATCCTAGCAACTTAGAAGGCTGAGATCTAATGATTACAATTTGAAGCCAGTCAAGGTAGGCAAGTCCTTGAGACTCTTATGTGGCTCAAGTGGTAGAACGTTAGCTTTGAGCAATAGGAACTCAAGGACAGATCCCAGGCCCAGAGTTAAGGCCCCAGGACCAGCAGGGGACAAAAATTAAATCAATGGATGTATTTTGAATGAAATATTAACGTTTATTATCTAAACTTATTAGCAAAATATTTTATACCTTTCAACTTTAAAAATACAGTGAGAAGAAAATTTTTGTTCTTTTAATTATTTCATTTAAATTACCTCTCTAGTTTAATCGTCTCAGTAAACAAAGAAAACAAGATAAAAATAAGAGTTGTTCTTTTTTTTTTTTTTTCGGTCGTGGGGCTTGAACTCTGGGCCTGGGCGCTGTCCCTCAGCTCTTCAGCTCAAGGCGAGCGCTCTACCACTTGAGCTACAGCACCACTTCCGGTTTTCTGGAGGTTTATTGGAGATAGGAGTCTCACGGTCTCTCCTGCCCGGGCTGGCTTTGAACCGAGATCCTCAGATCTCAGCCTCCTGAGTAGCTAGGATTACAGGCGTGAGCCACCAGCGCCCAGCCTAAGAGTTGTTTTTTTTTTAAACAAGACAAGAACTGAAACAAATACAATCACACAATACCGTTTGGTAATAAGATCTTTATGATACAAAATTATTTTTAGAGACTTTTTTGCGTATCTCATAAGTATTCTTGTTGCAGAGTACTTTTTGGTAATGAATGACAGCGTCTTTACTAACAAAGATTTCTCCTTTGTTTCAATATATTCATTCATTTTAGAGTGTGACATACTATCTGAGCTGTACCCCAATGCAGTGGTGCTGCTCTGCAGAATTTGGGAAAGTTTAGATCAGGATAATGTACACATTTTACTTATTAATTTGAACTAGATGAAATCATCAAAGTTCCCTTTGTGCAGTAGAAGGTAACAAGTAATGGAATCAAATATGGAAGCAATGTCAAATAAGTACTAATAAACCAGCCTTCAAAACTTGTATACATGTGAAAGTAAGAGTTGCATGAAATGCTGCAGGGTTTTGAATTTTAAGGCAACTGGTAAATTTATTAAAACTCTACAATGACAAAATATCTACTCATCATCACGCAACTTCCTCATGTAGGAATTCAAACCCCTGAAGTTTTGGCTATAACCTATAAATGTCACACGAATCCGCAATTGAATGATGAAACGTCATTGTATCCAAAACTTACCATGTTTATGATAATGTAGTTACACATCTGCTAAAGCAATATTCACTTTGCTAACTCAATGTTACAAGACATCTTGGTTAACAAGCCAATATTCTAAGATAAAATAAATTTAAATTTACATTAAAATATTGGCCATAATTGTTAAATAGTGGCTAGAGAAACAATCTCCCAATATCTATCTGTGTATCAATAGCTCTATTGATACACATCCAAGATCAACTGGAAAAAAAGCATAGGAAATCTGCAAAAACAAAGTGCTCTATATTTTGTAAAACAAACACATTTATCTGCCTTGTACTATTTCATAAGTATATTATTTGTATATTCATTATAATTTTCATTCTGCTTATAATTAGATTTAGAGACAATGAAGAGAATAAAGGAGAAATATTCTAAAAATCAGTAAAAATAAATGAAAAACATTTTTTAAGAAAAAGCAGCCAAACATCTAGAAAATAAGCAACATGAAGAAAAAGAAAATTCAGAGGATAGCATATCTCTCAGATGATTCCTTGAACTAGTAGTGGTCAAAGAGAAATGAATTATCAAAAATAAAGGGAAGAATAAATGAAGTGTGCAGAATTACACAATAAAGAAATAGTGTCTTCTGTTTACCAAATACTGAAATCCTGCTAATCACCCCTTTCTCATCTACCACTGCCATCATGAGCATATTTACATTTAAATCAAGAAACATATATTACATAGTTACAACATATTTTCACAATAATGTATCATTGTAGTATGACTCCACACAGTAACTAAAATTTAATATATTTGGAATCTGAAAACTCTTAGTAATATTTAGTAAAGATTCATCCACATGATCTGCTTTGCATTGGCAAATACAGATAGGTCTGTATTAAGTGTCATGATGTTTAAATGAAGTTATGCAGTGATTATTCATATACACAATTGCCTACATTGCATTTATCTCTTGGGAATACAGTGGCAGTGGTAGGATAAATGGGAGATTAAATTGACAAACATATAGTTTATAATACCAGGCCAGGAAATATATCTACTGGTATCAAACTGAGATACTTCGGGTAGCATTAATTACTCAAGAGAGATTTAGATTGTAATAGATCTTTTTGCAGGTAGTTACCACCAACTAAGGATGTGATTAGAATGAAAAGGAAAAATGGTCCACTAGATTGGCCATTTTTAGTTGAAAGATTAGGTCTATCATGAATTTTGACAAATTGGGACATTATGTCCATTGAAGTTTCTGTTTATCCCAGAGAACAATTGGGTACTCATTAAAGAAATGCTTTGGCTCTTAACGAACCTTTCAAGGGATGCTTCCTTTTCCCCAAAGCCAAGCAATCAGTTCCATGTCCATGCACTCCTTTATTCAGATTATTGTTCCATGAAGCTACCTTGTCAGGAAACTAGAAAATTGCCTTCTCCATTTCTATTACCATAGAAGCATTTGTAGCCTTATGATTATATCTGTCCTTATTCCCAAGGGATGAGAACGAAATGCTAGCTGTCTAAGGATACAGGAAATTGAAATTTTGTCACCTGCAGAGGACCAAAAAAGTATTCAATTTTTTTTTCCTTCCATGGTAAGAAAGGATCTCTTGTGTGTGAAAGAAAATTACCTTCCCTTCGGTAAGACACATCTGGAAATATTCTTAACGATAGTCTTGCAGAGTGACTAAGAAAGCTGATACCAATGTTTTTGTGATTTATTACAAGAATGCAGTACAGTTTTAAGGGATGTTTTCTTTTACTCAGCTATTTGCTTGGGAATCGCGATGCAACTGATAGCCAGAAACAAATTTTCTTCACTGAAGGGCATTTGGCTCTGGATATCTGTATACTGCATCAAAATGGAGTTGAAACCCAATAACCCAATGGCTCTTCAGACTTCCAGAAATGCCTTCTAACATTTTAAATAGCCAAAGCAGCTACAAATTTTCTTCAAGTGGCCCACAACAGAAACTTATCTTATTCTTTTTTAAGCATTCAAGGCAAGATTTTTTCTGTTACCTTGTAGGATTGCGTATTATGCAGACAAAACATGTAACTACTTCAGAATAATCCAATTGCTCTTAGAATTGAGACTAATAGCAGAACTTCTTAGTGTCTTTTAATATGTTACAAGTTGTAGCATATTAAAAGCTAATTGAGTACAAAGAAATATTATTTTGTTCAATGAGTCATTGCTTACTTTCTTAGTTGTGTGACAGTGTTTCTTGTGAACTACCACTGATACAAGGAATGTTGCAAGAATTAAGGGAACAAGGAAAGGTAACACATGGAACTGCCAAGAATTGATAATTGTATATTCCTATTTTAGTTGTATACCAGGAAGAACAGTAGATAGAAGTAAAAGCTTCACAACCTAGCAATAAACTTATCATGAAATATTTAGATAACCAGAATGCAAATAGGAAATCTTAAAAGCCAAAACCAGAAGCAGTATCTGAGTTAGAAGATCTGAGTTAGAAAAATAAAAATAAAAATGATTACCCTAAAAGTTGACAGCCGGTACCTAAATAACAATAGGAGTCAATTCAGTATGTGTTTTAAAATTTCATCATCTTTTCTTTTAATAATGGCTTCATTTCTTAGACACACAAAACTTCGACCATCCTCTTTAACAAATGGCCTGGTGTTAGAAATCTTACACCTTATTCCATCATTAAAGGCACTATCTGAAAGGAGCAACCCAAATATAATAAAGTGTAATTGTGAAAATCCTCACATTAAAATTTCAGGATGAAATCAACACAGGAACATGGATGCCTTCTGTAATGCAGAAGCACGGCAGGAATTATGCACTCAAGCACAAGATGAAAAGGGAAAAAATACACTTGGTACATCACAGCTGTCTTCCATTACATATAATTATCCATTCTCAGTCAGAACTAGGGAACAAAGGCTTAGGAAGAACAATGGGTATGTAGATGTCAAAAGGAAATACTTGCCTTCAACTAGTTAACCTTTTTTTAAAAAAAAAATTAAAAGTATAGGTGAAATGGAAACAGCCAATTAGTGCAAGACAGACTTTATTTTGCCAGATTGCATAAAATGATTTAAAATATATTAATGTCATTTGGGTGGCTAAAGAGTATATTAAAAAGCTCTTTGCTTTAGAGCAAAAAATAATGAAAATAATAACTATGAATAAGAATCATCATTTTGTTCTGGGACTTTTGTCTTTTTTATTTTTTTGTAAAGAAACCTTCCAACCTGACCTTGGATTCAATGGAATTAAAGCTTAAATACTTTTTCAAATGATAGATTTTTTTTTCTGATGGTACTGACTTTTACATTTGGGACCTTGTGCTTGAGACATATCACCCAGCCCTTTTAGCCTTGGTTATTTTTAATTTAGGGTCTCATTTTTCTTGCCTGGTAAGTCAAGTTTTTCTTCTTTGCACTTCACAGCAAAGATGACGGGTACATGCCACCATGTCCAGCTTTTACTGGTTAATAAGGGAAGTCAAACTTTTGCCATGGCTGGCCTCAAACTGCAATCCTTCTGATGTCTGCCTCCCTCTTAGCATATATAACTGACATGAGCCATCACATTCAGCTGATGGAATCTTTTAACTAAAACTTATGGTTTCAATCTTTTAGAAAGTCAAAAACATTTGCATTTATCTGTCTCTTAATTGTTCAATTTCGCCTGTAATTAAGCCCATACATAATATTTTAAAGTTTGACTATACATCTAAGCCATGAGTTTTATAATAAAGATTGAAACAATTCCTATTTGTATCTTTCCAGTAGCAGATTATAATAAGAAAATTGATTGTTGCTTTGGTCAAACAATGTCATGAAGAGTAAATACATCTTACTAATGTTTTCTACAGCTATTTAAGGTAAACTGGAGCAACGGGAAATAAAACTTCGTATATAATAGTGGAAATGAATTTAAAGCAAAAAGCAATTTTGTATTTCGTGAGTACCTATTTTTATTGTAATCTTAGCTCAGTTATCAGTTTCCATCTACAGTGGTTCCACCTTTGCTTCTGCTCTTTGCAGGGGGCCTGAGCAACCCCATGTATTTGCTTGCAAGGAACAGTGTATTGCAACAAAACAACCTAGCAATAATTCCAGGCTCCTAATGCCTGGGTTTGTTCTGATTTTTGGTGGTATCTACAAGGTCCCAGATTCTGCTCTTTACCTCTAGCATGCGTGTTTGCCACATGCCCCAGAGTGGCCAAAATATTACTCACAAATCTAAGCATCTCATTCTTATACAGTATCATCAGTGGAACGGGAGAAGTTAGGAGTGAAAAATAGTTTCCCTTGCACTGCTTTACGAGAATTCAATTCTCATTCAATTATGTACTCAAAAAGATAAGAAATGGACAGGAGGAAAACATATTTCTTTTCAACTGCTTTACAGAACCAGAGCAAATGATCTTTCCAACTGTCTGAGTCAGGGCTGACCCCATCATCAACTGAAAGAGCTAAGGGATGACTACAAAAGTGATGCTCTGAGCCAGACTCCTCCCCTTGATTGGAACAAAAGGCTTTCCAGACATCAACAAGATATTTTTGGAGAAATCCAAAAATGTGTCACAAGCAAAAGTGGTTACCAATCATGGGACTTGGTTCTCTCTCTCTGAATACATGTTGGGACTCGGTGATGTTTTGCTTCCTAAGTAAATCTGCTTTCAACTCCTATTTCTGCAGAATAAGAATAAAAATAACAGCACATGTCTTGGGAAGTTTCTAGAAGACAAAATGCACCCAGTAGGTGACATTTGTTAGCTATGATAGTACTATAAAATATTGTATTTTCTTTAACATTGACCACTAAGAAAATCAGAATTTCTTCATTTTCTACTATGAACAGCTTGTTGAAAGAAGAATATTATATAAAAATTACTGTGCTATAGAGAGGGGTGAAGTCTAGTGTGGAAGAGGGATAAATCTTGGTGGACTTTTGTAACATTCAATGTGAACCCAAATCGCTTTTGAAAATCAATAATTTAAAAGATCTGTATTTTTCAGGTGAAATATTGTGTAATTTAAAATATACCACACTTGGTATTTTTATCTTCTCTGGAATTCAAGTATTTCTACTTTATTAAATTCCCTTCAAGAGATTCTTTTTTAAAGAGATTTAAAAAGAAATAAAAGCTTCCTTGTCTTAGATCTACTTTTATATGGTATCGCTTGATTTTACTGAAAAGTGGGAGAGACAGAGAGGAGAGAATGAGATTCCCTTTGTGAGGTTACTTAATTCATACAAAGTTACAGAAGTGTCACTCTAGACCTGATTGTAAAAATGCCATTTTTCACTATTTTCCTCCATTAGTGAGTCATTTTACATTGTGTGAAAACAAAATACGGGGGGTGGGGGGATTAAATGTGGAAATGCACTGCTTTGTCATAGAACATAAAGGTTTTCCTTATGTGTGTCATGGCAAACAGGAACTGGTAAGGATAAGTTTGGGGGAGGCTTTTTTCTTTTCTTTTCTTTTGCTTTCATTGTCACTGACTACTTGAAAATCTGAGTCTGGTACAACCTCTCCAGCATTTCTAAGTCCAGCTACCTGAATGTGGGATGAGTCTGTCTGTCACTGAAGAATCAGGCATCTGATGCTTGGGTGTACTAAAGCCAACCAGCTCTCTTGGATTTCAATTCATGACCCATCCATTTTTAGACCTGAGATTTTTTTCCTTTCTTCCTTGCTAGGTGATCAACTGTATGAGATTCTAGTTTGAATGTAGGTTCTGCTGGACCATATTTTATTGCAATTATTTTATGAGATACAAAGACTCATTGGAAACATTGCTTTGTTTTATTTTGAACTTCTAACAAAAAGTCTTTTCATTCATGACTCCTTGTTTTGAGCACCCCTTCTGCTTCTCCTCAGCAGATCCTCCCCCAATCCGGACTCACATTATAGTAAGAAGACCCACTCCTGGGGGGACACGACACAGGAAACCTTCCCAGAGAAGCCTGTGTGCTTTGATAAGGAAGTGACTTCCAACTACGCTGAGACTAGGAGAATGGCACCATGTCTGGTTTGATAAATTTCGTCTGGATTTTCAAACTCTGATCCTGTTTCAACTTCCACTGCTGCAACCTGAATCTAGACTGAAATCCTAGAGGGCTACAAAGGACAAAAGAAACTTCTTTCATTGTTCCACGGTCTATCCTTCCCACTAATATCTGACAGTTGAGAAAGATTACTTTTCTTTCTTTTTCTAACATCTACATGACTGCCTTGGAGAACCTAATATTATATTAAGGAAACAAACCTTAGGATGATGCTAAGTTAGAAATCTCAAATTAAATATAATGTCTGGGGGTAGAGGTGGAGGATTGTTGAGCATTTATATGCAGGCAGAATTCCAGGTTGTGACACACATGATCAGTAAAGCTCCCTAGATAAATCAAAGCGTTTGTCCTTCTAAAGTCTTTATTAATTCAATAGCTTGAGTGTGTTTCAGAAATTCCCGTGACATTGGGAATTCCAAAACTTAGCTTTTTTTTTTTTTACTTCAGAATGTTAAAGGAAGAAATATTCAAAACCTGTTATAGTGAGGGATGTTTTCAGAGAATGTGTCTATAAGATTCACAAATTTTACTTTGAAATTTATTTAAAAAGACAAACCTTTATTTGGAAACATTTATAATTCTCACCTCAGGGAAACTAATGGAACCTTGTGTCGTGTGTGTGTGTGTGTGTGTGTGTGTGTGTGTGTGTGTGTGTGTGTGTGTGTGTGTGTGTGCGTGTGTGTGTTTTATTTTGTTTTTGTTGGAAAGCACCTTGATGGAATAAGACTTACCTGGTGATGATCTTTCCTTTATTTTCCTTTGTGGAATAAATAAAATACTAGCATCCTTCATATATTTACTTGTAATTTTTTCCCCTCTTCCAAAGAGCCTAACGAGAAATATTTTTTTAAAAAAACCACCTCACCTCTGTATATTAAACTGCTATGTTTAAGTCTCTAAATCAGTCAGCCTCTCTTTTCTTCCTCCCTTCCCCTCTCCTGCTTCAGCACTCCAAGGGAACTCAGGTAGCTCTGTCAGTGGAGAGGGGAGTTATTGTGCCTCAGTGCTTAGATCTCCCTCTGGAGATATCCAATTTTACCCTATCTCTTCTTTCGGAAAGAAAATAGATGAGCTGGCTAAACCGTTAGATCTTACTTCTGGGTTCTCCACAGAATTACAGTCCATGAATTGAAATTCTAGATGAAACAACATCAAAGACATGAATATCAATTTTTTATCCAGAGTGATAGTCTATGAAAGTGTTTTATTACTTGTCATATGCTTAGAAACAAGGAAACCTCATCTTTTATGTACATGAATTACAAATTGGGAGACTGTTAGGAAAATAATCCTACAAAATAAATATTTGTTTAGAGAAATATTTCATCAAAAGTCAATACTGACTGTGGTATTTTTCTGAAAGAGATCAGAAAATTGCCCACAAACATTTTCCAGGAAAACAGAAAAATTAACTTGTCAATAAATAGCCTTTCTGTGTCTTCCTTTGTTCAAGTGACTTCTAGGGACCTTACTTCTTACAGGTTAAACAGTCCTTCAATGTTTTCACTAAAGTCCCAAATTAAATACAATATTTGGCAGTAGGAGTGAAAGAATTTTAAAGCATTTATATGTGTCAGAACTATAGATATATTTGCATTTCAGCTTTAGATTGAAGAAACAAAACCCTTGGAAATCAAATCATTTGCCTAAAGTACCAGTACTTGGATTTAAACACAATATGCCTGCCTCTATAATTCATACTCCATTTAAAATGTATACTCATCCTACAAATTTTGAGAAGAAAGTCACTGTGATATATGGCCTCAGTTATTATCTTTACATTATCAGCAATAGCTTATAAGCAAACTTTAGGTTTTCCACCTTGGATTTTCAAAAGAATGTTGTAAAGGCACCATGCAATGAATTGTTGAATAAGCCAGGCTTGTTGGTATATTTGTGTAATCCCAGCACTGGAAAGGCAGGGCAGGAGGCTGTAGAATTGAGGTCAGGATGTGCAATATAACAAATAAAGTCCAGAATGAAATACACACAATGACTTTGTTTGGAAAAAATAATAAAATGTAAAAATTAAATTAAGTCAGATTATGTACAAAAGATTACTCAATGTACAGAATTATATCACTGTTAAGAAAATATATTGTAACCACATGATTATTATAATTTTGTTTCTACAACACAGCGCTGTGAAAAAAATCACTTCTGTCACAATTAACAAGTCTTTCACATACTTTTGAAACCTAACTGAAAACTCACTTTAAGGGTTAGCTGACTCAAGAGCTTTAACACCTGCCTAGCAAGCATAAGGCCTTGGTTCAAATCACAGTAGGTCAAAAATTAAAAATATAAATTAATAGCTTAAATTTTTTCATTATCTCCTAATTTATTTATGATTTACTCAAATTATATGTTTAAGTACACAAAACATTTATTTAGAAAAAACTGAAGTGCAAACTTGTATAATGCAATTAACTGATTTTTTAAAGTTTTCTATAAGTATCCACCAGTTGAGGTGATATAATCATATATTAGAAAAACATTTCCAGTAAATTCATATACTAACATAGTTTGCAACTGGATTCTGGTAGCTCATGCCTACAAACCTAGCTTCTCAGGAGGCTGCGATCTAAAGATTGCAGTTCAAAGACAGCTAGAATTGACAACCCCATGAGACTCTTATCTCAAATTAAGCATACACACACACACACACACACACACACACACACACACACACACAAACACAGGAAGTAGAGCAAGGCTCAAATGGTAAAGCTCTAGCTTTCAACAGAAAATGTTCAGAGACAAGGCTAGTCCCTGAGTTCAAGTTCCAAGACCTACCTAAAAAATTAAATAAGTAAATTAATAGTTTAGAAATAAAAAAATTTGAATCATCAATGTATACAAACAAATACCTTGGCAATTATTTTATAGTTATTAGAAATATTTTACTTTGTAAAGGACAAGAGTAATCGTGAAGAATAGTGTAGGTTCCCCCCAAAAAATGTCATCTTCCTTATTTTCTAGATTAGTATATAAAGAAATTAAATGCCGTAGAAAAAGACTAGGACAGAAAATTAGTGAGCTGGAAAACAAATCAAATTAAACAAAAATAAAATAAAGAAATAAAGCATAAAATTACTAAGATTGTGAGATCACATAAATGACAAAGATACAAGGTAACTTAGAAAAACAAAAATCGGTGAAGTCCTTTAGTAGAACCAAGTTGTTCACTGATTTGCAATGCAACAAAGCCAGAATAGAAAAAAATAAAAATGCTTACACTCAGAGTAGCTTATGGAAATATTTGTTAAACATCCACCCATCCAAAAAAGCCTACAAAGAAGGGTATGTTACCAATTGAAAAATTATCTGAATCCAGGCCAAGTATTCTGGCTGTCTCCAAACATCAGAACTTTCAGACAATTTGGTTTTAGGAAGACAAAATGTTACAGGGAGATTCATGAAAATGTGTGCCACATGGAGATTAAAAGAGGAATCAAAGTAAAAAAGAACAAGCCTTTACCTGTCAAATGTTAGGAACCAACAAATGAGAGGAAAGGAGGAGCTACTAATGCATACTTCACATGCACAATCTTTGCAGTTGATACTCTATTCCTTTTTTTAAGACATATTTTGTTACAGGAAAACAATCACCATTTGCCCAAATCCAACAAATTAACATATTAAATATAGACCAGAGCATAAAAAAGATTTACCAAAGAAGGACTGGCGTACATGACTTATTTTCATGATTAGAACAGGAAGTGACAAGAGAGCAGAGTCTCAGGAAAGTACAGAAAAATTACACAAAATAGAAAAATCAATGAAAATAATTTCTGAGGATGAAAAATGTTATATTATGAGAGCTCAAAATCACTTCCTTATTTTGAGAAGAATCATCAAATCAATAGATGGCAACACATGAATTCTTTTAATAAGAAAGACATACTTTGTTAACATTTTAAAAAAGGTCTGTAGAGAGTAGCCAAACATCAAATAAGTCAGAATGTCAAAGACAACTCAAATGTTAAAGACTGAAACTTAAGAAACTCTATAATGGGGGAAATGGGGAATGGGAGGAAGGGGAATATAGTTGTGGAGGTGGGAGGGAAGGGATGGTAGGGGAAAAACAAAGGAGGAGGCAACAATGCTTGATAAGTAATGTACTCATTACCTTGCTCATGTGATTGTAACCTCTCTGAACAGTATTTTAACAGTAAAAAAAACTTATTTAAAATAAAAAAATAAAATCTCTTTTAACCTTAAAAAAAAGAAACTATAATATGAGCCACAACTATACTACAGTACTAGAGGAAAACTACTCTTATAAGTTTATCTGGTTTGGAGAGGGGAAGGAGAAGCACAGAAACACTAGACAAAGGGTGAACCAACTCAGCAATGAAACCCACTAGACATTATGTTGGAACTGACCAGGAGGGGACAAAACTGGGAGAGAACAAGGAAGGAAGTGACACCGTTCAAAAGCAAATGCACTCATTACCTGACTTATGTAACTGTAATCCCTCAGTACACCACCTTTATAAAATAATTTTTTTTTCTTTTTTTTGTCGGCCGTGGGGCTTGAACTCTGGGCCTGGGCGCTATCCCTCAGCTCTTCAGCTCAAGGCGAGCGCTCTACCACTTGAGCTACAGCGCCACTTCCGGTTTATTGGAGATAGGAGTCTCACGGTCTCTCCTGCCCGGGCTGGCTTTGAACCGCGATCCTCAGATCTCAGCCTCCTGAGTAGCTAGGATTACAGGCGTGAGCCACCAGCGCCCGGCTTTAAAATAAATTTTTAAATGTGAAAACAATACCTAAGAGTATATCTAATTTATGATCATGCTATTCCACTCTTGAGAATATATTCAAAGAAATCTAAATCAATTACAAGAAATGCCTATGCATATCCATCTTGATCATAGCTTGGATTACAAAAGCCAAATGGAAGACTCAGCCAAGGTGCCTGATAATGATTGAACAGATAAAGAAAGTACAGTACACAGAACATATTTAATCAAAAGAAAAACAAAATTATTTGAAGGAAAGTGGATGGAGTTGGAGATCATTAGGTTGAATGACAGAAATCAAACTCACAAAACTCAATACACATGTTTTCACTCATTTGTGGAATCAAACTTTCATCTATAATATACACACATTGTACACATAATACACACATATGTAATTACAATAAAATATTTTATATATGTGATGGAGAACATAAACTATATAGATACATAAAGATTTACACATACATAGTATTTGATTGTAACTATGAGACTATTTGGGGGTAGAGAGGAACGAAGGACAAAGAAAGATGAGAGAGGTTAAATAATACCGTAATACATTGCATCTAGGTACTAAAATGGTATAAAAATCTCACTGAAAGCTGCTGGAGAATAAAGAAAGAGAGTACTAGCAGGGTTATTTTGATTAAAATGCAACATATGGACATGCAAATTTCCATGGTGAAGACCCTTGGTACAATTAATATAAATTAAAAAATGAATGACAGGAAAATAAAACAGGCTTAATTGGGGATAGGCATCAGCTGGAGGAAGAAGGGTGAATGAGGGTGAATATTTCAACGTACTTTATATGCACTTATGAAAATAGAAAAATAAGTAGTGAAGGAAAGATAAGGGAGTGTGAATGGGGTTAGGTGACAAGGTGCATTGTACTCATGGACAGAAATGCCACAAAAACTCAAGGTAACAAAACTATGTGAAAAAGTAAAACTGATATTGCCTAAAAAGGTCATTAATTTTTAATGCACTGAACATTTTCTGTTTTCAAAACAAAAATGATGAGTTTCACAGAAGATATTTACATTTTGAAGAGATCTATGTGTGTGCGCACACATGCAGGCATGTGCATGTGCACGCACACACACACACACAAACACAGGAGCAAGTCAAGGATTCTGTTTTCTGACGGAAAGATTCATGGTAATGATGTATTTACTATGTATCTACTCACTCTGTGTTCACTAGTGATTTCTTTTATTGGAGGATCACTGTTTATTCTCACTTTTAGTAAAACTATCTTGGGAAAGTTCTTGTTTCAAACAGCAAAAAGCCACCATGCTGTCAATGCTGAGTAATCAGGCTCTGTCATAATCCAAACAATTTACAGCAAAACACTTCATCCAGCTCCCACTGAAAGCTCAGCAGTTCAAGTGTTGAAACACTAGACTGTGGATGGTAGGGGAAAAAAATGAGGAGGCACCAATGCTTGATAGAAAATGTACTCATTATCTTGCTCATGTAACTGTAACCCCTCTATACAGTATTTTTACAATAAAAAAGTTATTTAAAAAATCTGGGAGACACAGTTTTCAATTATTGTAAAATGTGTACCTGTATGGTATCTACTTTTGAAATAACTCACTAAGGAAACATGAACAATGACTTCCCCAATGATTAAGCAATAACAATAGCCTATTTAAACAGAACAGACTATACCAAGGCAAATTTTACCTATATTTATTCTCACAAACCATAAATAATAAAATAAAAACTCATATTGTTGAAAAACTGATATGTTGCGTATCATCTCATAATACCTGATAAATAATAAAATGATGTAAACATACTCGAATTCTATAAAGCAAATTTTTAAAGCTCACAGTTGTATATTTTGTGGTGGGTACTATCCTTTGAACATAGAGAAATTATACTCTTTCTACTTTTTTTGTCCATCCTGGGACTTGAACTCTGGGCTACGGCGCTGTCCCTCAGCCCTTCAGTTCAAGGCTAGCATTCTACCACTTGAACCACAGCACCACTTCCGGTTTTCTGGTGGTTTATTGGAGATAAGAGTTTCACGGATTTTCGTGCTTGGGCTGGCTTTGAACTGCAATCCTCAGATCTCAGCCCCTTGAGTAGCTAGAATTACAGGTGTGAGCCACTAGTGCCCAACACTGTTTCTGTTTCTATTAGAAGGGTTTCTATTTCAATATGTTCTGTTTGGTTTCTACAGTTTCCTTAATTTACTGTGCTGTCCTGTATTCCTACTTAAAATATTTTAAAGTAGCAGGTATAACTTCCAATTCATGTTAAGTTGCACTTGGTTAAAAAAAATAGTAAAAAATATAACTCATTAATTCACTGGGTTCTGGTGGCTTTTTCCTGTAATCCTAGTTACCCGGGAAGCTGAGATAGGATCACAATTTGAAGCCAGACAGTACAGGAAAGACAGAGAGACTCTTATATCTTTTTAACCACAAAAAAAATCCTCAAACTGGAGCTGTGACTTAAGTGCTAAAGTACCAGCCTTCAGTATAAAAGCTAAAGAACAGGAGCAAGATCCTGAGCTCAACCTCTAGTACTGGTGCACTTGTGTACACATAAGTGCAAGCACTTATACAGAGAAAGAGAGAGAGACAGAAAGAGAGAGAGACAGAGACAGAGACATGGAGACCGAGACAGAGAGAGGGATTTCTAGCACCTTATAAGCATGTAGAAAGCTTATAAGAAAAGTTCACATTTCTCCACTATAATATTCTACATTTTTGAATAGCATATACTGGACCTACATTGGCATATTGTGATCACACACACACACGTGTGTATATATAATATATCTGTGGATATATTCCGTATGTATGTATGTATGTATGTATGTATGTATGTATGTATATATGTATGTATGTATGTATAATTGCCTACAAGATGGGTAAAATGGCAACATCTATTTACAGTAGTATCTTTCTACCCATATTTTGACCTATTCAGGAGGTTAGACAAATATAAGCACAACTCCGGTAGCATTTTAATCTTATAAAAATTCATGAACATCATTACCCCCATGCTTTCATTCATTTATAACACAAAAGAAGAACCTGACTACCATCTGTGCATGATAGTCTAATTAGAGGATTAGAATCGCAGACACTTTGCTGGCTCATATGTTCAAGCGCATGCCCCTTTGACCACTTCAGAAATAAACAAACAGAAATGAACAATGAAAAGGTAGTCGCAGACATCCCTCTGTATTCAGCCTTAACAACTAGAGTTACCTCTCCCCACAGAATTCAGCTGTCTGCCTTTCCTCTGGGAATTGGCTCTCTTCTGTTTGCTGTGCATCTCTGCCCCAGCACAAGTCTAAGGATAAACTTGGCATTACAGGAATCAGAACTGAATAAGTTCAAACAATATTGTGCAGAACACTGGTATCTACAGTCTGCAACATGCTGTAGAGATCCAATTTATCTAGATCTGTTACTCATATTATTGCAATCAAATACTAATCCTAAATTGTTCCAAGAGAAAATAAATGATGTATGCTATACACATGGTCCTGTGTATTATGTAAAATGCAACTTGTAATTTTGAATTTTCATGTTCATCTTATATCAATGAAATTACAGACATTCCATTGATAGGACTGAACTCAGACGGAAAAGCCAAGACATATTATTAACTAAGTAAGAGTGCTTCTTTTAAATCTCCTAAAATTGTTCCACTAACATCACTATAAACCATACAGTAGACAGTGTAATTTGGTGTAAATCCTACCAGTTCTGCCAACTAGAATATTGAAGACTGAAACCTATTCAGCTTTGTGAAATGTCAACAGTTGAATATATCTACAAAAGAGCAGTAAAGATTTATTGTGCTTTGTAACCATAAAAATGGGTATGTTGAAGTGGTGACACAGATCACGATACATTGTACACATGAATTGCTTTATTAAATGGCAAAAAATAATATATAACCAAAAATTAAGGTAAGTATAGGAATGGGTAGACTGGAAGGATTTGGTGAGAATGTTGAAAGGAGTGACATTGATCAAGATACCTTTATTCATAAACTGCTTCGCTGAATGGGAACTCCTTTATACAACTACTTAAAGATAATAAAAAATGTGTTCGAATGTTTTCACCTTGGATCATAGTCTAATGTGTAAACACGAAGTCATCATCTCTTATTCTAAAAAAGAGAAGAATACAAGCAACTGTTAGACTGCTCTATTTAGCAAAAGGTTTATATATAAAAAAAGAATACCACACACACACACACACACACACACACACACACACACACACACACACACAGGAATTCTATGCTTCCATCAGAAAGAATGACACTGCTCCATTTGTAAGGAAATGGAAGGACTTGGGAAAAAAATCATATTAAGTCAAGTAAGCCAGACCCACAGAAACATAGATCCCATGGTTTCTCTTATTTGTAACAATTAGTATATATGTAGGATAATCTTAGCAGATGAGCAGAATAGCTTAATAGATATGTGCATATGACCACATAAAATGCTAAATGAAATGAACTCCAAGACAGGGACAGAGGAGGTTTTTCTTTGTTGTTGTTCTTAATGTACAGCATGATTTCTTTTCCTTGTTTTTTATCCACTCTACAGTTTATCCCCTGTTGTCACAGTATTTGATTTGGTATCCTGGGTATTGTTTATGCCTGTATCTGAACTAGGGAAGAAAAGGGGGAACAACACAATGGTGAGACAAAGGAAAAAGGGGGAACCTATGCAACAATGATACTCACAAGATGATATGTTGGAAACGAACTGTACAACTTGGGGGGGGGTGGGGAGGAAAAAAGGAGAAAAATGAGGGAAGGGGTAACAAGTAGACAAGAAGAGTACTCACTACCTTCCTTATGTAACTGTAACCCCCATGTACTTCACCTTGACAATCCAAATTTAAAAAGAAAAGAATCAATGGTGAAAATCACCAGCATCATAAGATCAGAATTATAGACTCACTAATTGAAGGAAACAGTAAATGAGCTAAGCCGCCTAAATCATTACACATCTATAAGAAATTTGTTTTGCATTTTATTCAATGAATGACACTTAAATGATACCACTATCAGCCTCAGTCATCATGGTACCTAGAAAACAAAATCCTTCCATGTTTTTCTATTTTCATTGCAAACATAGCACTCATAAGAGGAGTGACCAGTCTGCTGGAAGCAGCTATTTATGTCAAGGTTTCCTCAGAGAGATCTATATCTAGCTGGAAATAACTTCAGGCATTTTTCAGGCCAAACCAGCTATATAACTAGGACTCTTCAAGGAAAATTAAGTCTACGGATTCTCCACATTCTTATCCAAAGAGGGGTGTTGGGAGCCCTCATTTAAATATAGCTTCTAAAATCTGGAATCACGAGCTATTCGTACAGTGGTCAAAGTCTGCTGGCGATTGACTAGTGTATTCACTCTGGATTGAGGAGGCCATTTCCTATGAATATTGGCGGCTGCAACAATTTCATATTGTCAACAGATGCTGAGATGCTGCTTATTCAGCTCAGGAGTGCTTGCCAGTGGAGACCCAGCGCTTCAGGCTGCAGCAAATTAATCCCAGCAGAGATGAGTTTTATTTGTTTCTCTAATAGTGGGAAAAAAATATTGATGAGAGTATTCTGAGCTGTAGGAAGGACAAAAGCCTGCTGGAGATTTTACCAGCTCATTTCAACATCTCCAAGTTGGTGGGAATGTATGTTAGCAAGCTGCTTTTAGCATTCTTTCCCTTCATAGGCTCTGCTTTTCATAGCTACATGCAGTTCTTTGTTCTCCTATCTTTACTGTGGATAGGGTTAGTCATATGTATGGAAGTATTTATGTCTTTTAGTAAAGAGACAGCGTAAACTAAAAAATAGCCCTAAAAACTGCAAACTGCAACAAATAAAAGCACTTCCTTTCATTGTCCAATTTTTAAAGGTATGATTGTTTTCTAGACATTTAGCATCTTCCATAAATATGTTATTTTTGACTAATCTCATCATACTGTGCTAATGTTCCAACTGGAGCATATATTTTCCATCCTCTTCCTTTATATGCAGTTGAGTCCTTGCTCCCCAGAAAGAAAATAGGGAGAATTTCACAGTGATTGAACCAGGACAGTGTCCTGGGATGGCAAAGAGTAAATGAAGAGACATGAATGGAAAGACAAATATTTTCCTGTTGTTCCTTTTTAAACCAGCTTAGGAATGACAGTAGTTATTCAAATCTTTAAATAGAGTTACCAATTTAATATACCTTTACCAGGCTTCATCTTAATAGATCAAATGTTAATAAACACATAAAGTTTATAAAATTTAACTCCAGTTATTGCTGCATAAACATCAATAAAAACACCTAGATCTAAGGTAAAGTTTGTCTTAAGTTTGATGTTTATATGCATATGAGCCTCATTTCTCATCTCTTTTAGAAATAAATAGTATGTGAAAAAGTAGGTTTTAGACCACTTTTTTTTAATCCTTGATTTCAGAATTACCAAATTTTAAACCCGTGCATTATGGACAACTATTTATTTTTGAGAATATTATAGAAACAGAGATCTTTGAAGAAACAACATTTGGACAAATACGTGTAATAAGAATAATCAATGAAGTCTAAAAAAGCTAAGTTTTATAAGATGTTCAGATTTACAAAAATGCAAAAGGTAGAGAAACTAATCATGCAACAAAAGCTAAACAAGCAAATTATTTTTTGACTACAACTATAGAAGTTGGATCTGCTTTTCCCCAGATCAAGTGAGCACCCTGCATACTCAAAACCCCATTGTATGCTGCCTGCCCTTCTGTGTCTGTTCTCAACCTCCAGCTCACACCCTTTCTTACTTCAAAACACAACAAGCTGCTTGAGCTGACATTTCAAGCATAAGGCCATCACGCTGAAAGATCTGCCAAGTGTTTCTTCTCTAATGCATCTTTCTATCACCTCCAGGAACATGCACATTCCCCTCTTTCCACATTTCCCTATTTCTACCCTTCATCTGTCAATTTATCCAGTCTCAATCCCTGTCCTTCCAAGTTCCTCCTTCATTTTGCCCTCAAGTATCCCTTGATTTGTCCTTAATATTCATGGATTTAATTCATCCACTTATTTTGGCCAATTATCTAAAGAAAGTCTCTCTTTCTTGATCTCTTTACCCTAGGCAGCAACACCTCTGATCTTTGCAACCTTTTCTCTTATCTATTCACCAAGGTGAAGCCATGCTACAAAACATTAGGTTAAATTCCAATAGATTGGTTTCTTGGACTTAGGTGTTTATGGTTTTAATTTTCTACATTCTATTAGTTCAAGCAAAAACATATAGGTGGCAGAGTACAAGTTAGAAGAGCCATAAAATGTCCTTCCTGGTACTCTATGACAGCAACAGTTACTGTTCTTATGACACCTGTTTGTCCTGGGGCATGATTAAAAGCCTCTAATTCTATCTTTGTATACTTTATTGTCAATAATTCACTATTTGAATCTAGAGGCTTTCTAGTATAACATCCCAATACTACTTTAATTTTTCTTGATATGAAGTTTCTTTTTAGATATGTACAAGATTTATTTTATTTTAATGAAGGGCTTGCAACTCAGAAAATAAAGATGTTAGATCCCATGTTCTACAGAAAAGCTAGGAGACTCCTCAACTGGACAACTGTGCAGCCATCATGCCTGATGGTCTATAGCTAGATTGTGCTGGGAAATTTGGTATTGAAATGGAAGAATAAGGATAAAAACTAAGACAACATAAAGGATTTTTCTCTGTATGGGCAGCATACAGTGGCTACTATGCTTTTGTAAATGAGTACATCTGTGTCAATGAAAGGAATATGAATTTTATTATATGGCTGATAGGAAGCCTCTATAGGATTATAATAAGGGAAATACCAATAAGAGTTTAGAAACTAGTTCTAAATTTTAGAAACTAGTTCTACATAGTGAACAATGCAGCAGAAGACTGATGTTTTGTGAGATGCTACTTGAAGTAAGAAAGTGAGTGAAAAACAAAACAATACAAAAAATAGTAGACCAAAATGTCATGTCAAAACCAGCTTTACAATGTCGGTGTGTGGGGGGGAGGGGGGTATAATTGGGTGGGGGGAGGGGGTATAATTGGGTGGGGGGAGGGGGGAGGCGGGGAAGGGAGGTGAAGGGTAAACAAAGGAGGAGGCTGCAATGCTTGGTAAGAAATGTATGCATTATCCTGCCCATGTAATTGTAGCACCTCTGTACAGTATGTTCTCAAATAAAATAAAATAAAATTAAAAAAAAATAGTAGACCAGAAAAGAGATGATAAGCTCTGGACCGAGATAATGACAAAGGTAGAAGAATTAAACATTGTGTATGTGTGCCGTATATATGTGTGCACAGGTGAATGATGTTTCCCTTTAGAGGCTCATTTTCTACACCAAAGCTGAGCCCTCTACTTAAATCATATAGACTCATCTAACTCTATTTGATGCCACATGAGATGATCTTCATAAAGATCCAATAAAGCCATGTATAAACTCTGAGCATTCTCCAAAATTTTTCTCTTTAAAAAAATGTTTATTTACCTAGTTGGTATTTTCTCATTTGCATAAACCAAAGTAATAAAATGGTTAAGCTGATAAAGTAATAACAATAATGATGATGATGATGATGATAGCTATGAATATATATGTACTAAGCAATAGTATAAATGTTTTACATGTACTGATTACATACAACTTTGCCTCATCTTTATGAGAAGATACTACTGTTATCCCACGTCATACCAGAGGAAAATGAGAGAGAGAAAGAGAATCAGTCACATGTCAGTATCAGACAGCTTCAAGAGGTGAAGACTTGGTTTGAACCTTGTTAGTCAAATTATGAAGTAATTCAATATTCATGTAGAGTCCAAAGGGTGAATAAGTTTACATTTTTGACAAACATCCTTCAACAGTTGATATTCAAGATGTTTCCTATTAATGTGTTGGTTTTAAAATGTCAGCCTCTTGTAGTTACACCAAATACATAATCTGCTAAGCTTTTCCAATGAGGATTTAAATCTTGTAAATACACATCCTAAGGTACATGTATGTTTAAGAGGGAAATATAATAATAACAAAAAAGGTTTGGTAAGAATTATGCTCATACTTTAGGGATCTTTAACTCAATTTCATGTACTTCCAATATACTAAATTAGTCATCAAAAAATTGCATGGTAACACTTGCAAATTATGTTCCCAGGTTAAAGAAGAAAGATGGCTTTCAACAAGCAATTGTTCCCTAAATCACTATTGCTATGGCTGCCTACATATATAAACCTCAAAATGCAAAAAATAGGAAATCATACACAAAATGCTGCACATTGTATGATTCTATTTATACAAGGCAAAAATGCATCCTGAATGTTACTAATAGACTGGTAACAGAAACTAAAATAGATTATGAAGGAAAGACAAAATGGAGTTTAATGGAGCTTCAAAGTGATTCTGAATTGTTGGTAATTTTCTATTTATTATTCTAGGGAAATGTTTGATTTTTAGTCATTGTTTAGGTACAAGCTTTTAATAAGGGCAGTTTCCTATGTGCATATTTCAATGTGGGAGACCAGAAAGGAGAATGACCAAGGGGAGAGCTGGCAGGCATATATGAACCACGTTGGGAAGGCCTTGGGTGTTACTTGCAGAAGTTCTTTGCTGTGTTCACTTCTGATCTTGGATGTATGTGAGGGAATGGAATGGCTCATCTTGTTGCTTAAAATCTGAATACAATTGGATGAAATCTCTTTTCCAAGTCCAAGAAGATCCAAATCAGTCTTTAAGTTTGAGGGGTTTGGCTGAGTGTCTGGCTGTTTGGTTGGAGACAGTAGCTTGTTAAATAAGAATGTATCTGTCTCTTGGGTGTTGGAATTAAAGGCATACAACACCATGTCGTCCTCTCTTAAAAGGATTTTTTTTGGGGGAGGGAGTATGGTAGTATTCAAGTTTGAATTTAGGGCCTTGTATTCCCTAAGCAAATATGACACTTGAAACAAGCCTCCAGACCTTTTGGCTTTAGATGAGGAGGAGGATGAAGAGGATGATGATGATTTTAGAAAAAGCCTTGCTTTTTGTATTATGCAGTCTGAGACCATGAGAGTCTTGTCTATACTTCTCATCATTTAGCTGGGATTACAAGCATTTACCACTGCAGTTGGCTTAACTTGCATCTATACTGACCTTGAACTATGATTTCCTCCAAACTCTCTGAGTATATGGAATTACAGGTGTGAGTCATCACAACCAAATCTCCTAAAAGTTTAAGCAACCTTGAAGGTTGCTTCTGAAACTTGTTTCTGGTTTACATTACATCATCAAATGTGAAACTCAGTCTCTTCCAGGTTTTCACAAAATGGTCATTGTCATAAAAACTCCTTATAAGAAAGCAGTTGTGGCTTTAGTTCTCTTACCTAGAGTTGAAAGAATTTAAGAGGACTGGATTGAAGAAATGAAGATAACTTCAAATAGAAGGTTAGAGCTTGACATTTTTCTTTAATACTGCCTCATACCCAAGGGAATTTGGGGCCTGTAAAATTTCCTGTGACCAGTCCATTCTTCCCAAAAGGCAAGTGTGACCAATTAAAGTTTTCAGCCAATTTTATCATTGAAAAAGTATTCCTTTAGATATGCGATCAATTACAATGCCCAATGCTGAGCTGAAACTAGAAACCTTTTTAATGCTGACATTTTATTACTGTACAACATTTGGTTTACTCAATTAGAATCTTTGTAGATATGCGGATTTTCCATATCTGTCTGCTCCTCAAAGCGTACTAAAACTATGGCGCTTCGGGCAACAAAGCCCCAACTGCTCACCTTTTATGCTAACAAATGAAACAACTAGTGATAATATTCCTTTTTATTAGAGTATAAAACAAATCTGACTTCAAATATTTGTTTTCTTACTCAACACAGACAGCAGTTTTACAATGTCAGTTGAGTTAAATTTCAGTCACCATTTCAACCTTAAATGGATACTGTCAGCAAACAAACATGAATACAGGAGTCCTTTCTCCACCTTGAAACAGTAGTTCTTTACATTTTGTACAGCCCTCTGGGTTACTTTCTTGTCTTGACTTCAAAGAGATATATAAGCTTAGATCAATTTTGCAGTGGCATACTGCATGATGAGAAACGAGCCCTGGCACTGTTTCAGGTCATGGTGAACCAACCTCCGAAAATACTAAAAACTGTTCAAGCCTTATAAAAATTCTCTTTAGTAGCCATAAAATAGCTAGCTATTACATGAAGATTGATTTAAGACCTATGAATCATTTGAAAAAAAATAGCTATTCACCCCTTGATGTTTCATGTGTGCCACTGTAGAGAGAATGAGAATGTCAACAATGGGCCCTCAAAGCAGTACAACACTATCTTGTCCTCTGTTAAACAAGAGGATGCCTTCTGGTCAGACAAAGACACACAAGGCAAGGCTGGAGCCCACACGATAGAAAACCAGGAGCCCACCACTAGGCAAAGTATCTCACTTCTATGAATGCTGTTAAACTATTTAGAAGCTTCTAGGAGTGATCATAAATAAAAGCAATATGAAAAATAACACAGTGACAGATTTATTGGTCAAAAAGTAATGTTGCTTTTCCTCATGTGACACTTCCATTTCTTTCCTAAAATGTGCTTGCTTGTCTAGATTTTTTAAGTTTCAAACAAAGGTAAGGATGAGCCAAGATAACATATTTTGTCACATATGCCACAGACACATATTAGGGGAATTCTAGAGGATAACTATTTTTTTCTTTCTGAATTCAATGGCATTCCCAAGTTTATGATACACAAAACCCTAAAAATCAAACTAAATCCATCAACTTGATTTTTTTTTTACAGAGCCAGAGCTAGAAAGAAAGCACACATATCCATAAGGCAGCATACACACGTGATTTTCATTAAGGCAGACACAGCCTTACGGTGATTGATGCACACATGATGTTTCTTCTGAGCTGGGCAGAAATGCTAGAAGTCAGCAAATTGGCGGGAGCACAGGCTGCCATGCATAGTGCCAGTTGGGCAGCTTGACAATATGGGGTTTTCATTCCTGCTTGGGAACTATGTGTTCATAACAGCATGAGCTTCATTTGGGTGGAAGGAACAGAGAAAATATCTCCAAGGAAAAAGTGAAGATAATCACTGTCAAATTTTTGTTTTTAAAAAAGGATGAAAGTAGAAATGCACAAAGCTTAACAAAAAATAAAATATAATCTTTAGGAGAAACTGGACAGGAAAAATTAAATGAGTAACAGACGCCTAACTTTTAAGTTAGATACTAAGGCACTACCCCATTGTTCCTGTTCTTTTGTATCTGTCTCCCTCACTACTGTTCAGTTTTACTCAGATATCAATTTCTCAGTGAGGTTTCCCAGGACTGTTTTAAAGTGAACCCTCTCTATCCCTGAGTCCAGACACAGAACTTCATTCCCTTTATTTTTCCTTAATAGAACTCATCACTCCCTAACACACCATAGATTTTACTTGTTCTCATAATATCCATCTCTTTTCACTAGAATATCAGATATATAAGGACAGGAATGTTTTCATTTTGCTCACAGCTGCATAGCAGGACCCAGAAGTTACTGGCCAAAAACTAGGTGTTCAATAATGATCTCAATAAATGAAAAATTCCATTATAGACTGAATGTATGTCTTCACAATTTTTATACTGAAGCTCTAATAATCTTCAGTATGATGGTATTTGGAGATGAGGCCACAGGGAGGTAATTGGGTTTAGATGAGATCATAAGGGTGGGGTTCCATTGAAATAAGTATATTGGGTCTAACTAACATAGCCATCCTGGCACCTTGATGGTGTGGGGGCTTTTCACACAGCTCAGAAAATCCTAGCGGTGAGACAGGTCATTCTTTGAATTGCAGAAGCTTACACTATTTAACCCCCAGGGAAGCTTTGCTACAGAGAATGTTCCCCTTGAATATTTTCCTAGTTTGCTTTGCTTGCCTCTGAGTATTTCACTATATGGGATGCTTTTATTGGGTTTGGTCTCCACCCTAATATGTGGTTTTTGTCTTCAAAAGCTTTGTGCAAGCAACTTTCTGGGCTTTGAGAGAGAAGTCCACCTGCAGTTGCTGGCTTCTCAATAAAGATTCCCAAGATGTGGCCTCTGTTTCTTGCAATCTAGTTCTATAATACCATAACTGCCCCTCATAAAAGGGAAATACCTCTCTCTCTCTCTCTCTCATTCCTTCCTTCCTCCCTCTCTTCCTTTCTTTCTTCCCTCATTCCCTCCTTCCCTCCTTCCTTCCTTCCTACTTTCTTTCCTTCCTCTATTAATGTACCAAAAACGAGTATTTGAAGACATAACCAGGGTCATGCTCTTGGGTTTGTAGGTGCCAGAAAATTAGAAATAAATGTTTTCTAAGCCACCCCATACAAAATAACTTGTCTTAGCAATCCAAACTGACTAAGGTAAATTTCCATGGGTGAAACTAGTGAATTCAGGAATAGGAACAAGATGTTTTTCTTGACCACTGAAACATAATCTGAACTTCTTCAGTTTTCTTTTTAAGTGCTAAAATAATCTATTATACTAATGATAATTTATATGCATTCTGTTGTATCATCCAAATAAGAAATTTCTTTCTTCATAGAGTTCCTTTCATTCCTTCATTATGGAATGATATTTTTATCCTGTAAAATATTAGAAGACAAGAATATTAGGAGAGGGGCTGGGAAGGTGGCTCAATGGTACAGTGCTTGCCTCACATGCATGAGGTCCTGGGTTTTATTCCTACACACCACATAAGCAGAAAAAAAACGGAAGGAGCTCTGTGGCTCAAGTGGTAGAGTGCTAGCCTTGAGTTGAAGAGCTAAAGGACAGTGCCCAGGCCCAGAGTTCAGGCCCTATAACCAGAAAAAAAGGAGAGAGAATATTAGGAGAAATCAAGGCAGGGTCAGGCTGAGACAATTATAAAGAATGGCAAAGGTTTTTTTTTAATTATAGCTCTAATTTCAGTAATTAATTAGTAGCTCAGGTGAACAGAAATAACATAGTCATAGATTACTCTTAGATACTCTGTATTAAAAAGGAAAGGAACGAATTGTTTGAGAGAACTGGGGAGTGACTACAACAGACATAAAGGAAGAAAAAGCTTGAGAAGAAACAGTGTGTGGGAGATGTATATAGTAGAGCTCTCACAATGAAGGTACTTCCAGGTTATGCAGACATTAATCACAGAACTCAAGAAGAAAGCCACAGTGTGATGAGTCTGAGAAATAAGAGAATGGGAGGTTCAATTGCTAGAGCATCTAAAAAAAAATTAAGGAGGGAAAATCCCACAAGTGACATTTACACATAAAGAAGCTCTAATTGGGCACGGAATTTCACAACTGTAAACTCAGCTGCTAGAGGAACTGAGGCTTGGCATGGTACACATTTGAAGACATCCTGGGAAATGTAACAAGACTCTATTAAAAAATAAGTGTTAAAAAGGTGTGAGGGGGGGTAAGAATTCTAAACTTTGTTTAAAAGTCTCCTTAAGTATTTAATTTACAAACTGCACATATCCAGTGAGGACTCCAACGTTCCCAGGGCTATGCCAAAAGAGATGAAACAAATGTGAGAAAGTTAGGTTTGACATTATGGTAAGTCAATAGGACCAAATCTTATAAATAAAACCAGTGTCCTAAAAATGATAGATTCAGGTTGGACTGAAAACAAAACCCCAAAATATGGTAATGAAAATGAGTATTAACCATTATAAAAATTATGATGATTTGAATGTGAATAAACTGATTTTTGTAAGACAAGCCAATACTCTTTAGAGAAAGATAACTCTTCAGCTAATTATCTCTAATGCCTAATCTAGTTATTTTTTGTTGTTATTGTTGTTGGTCATGGGGCTTGAATTCAGAGCCCAGACACAGTCCTTGAGCTTTTGTTTTTGCTCAATGTTAAAGCTGTACCACTTTGAGCCACAGTGCCAAATCTGGTTTTCTAGTGGATAATTGGAGATAAATGTCTCACAGACTCTCTTTCCTGGGCTGGCTTTGAACCATGAGTCTCAGATCTCAGCCTCCTGAGTAGCTAGGATTACAGGCATGAGTCACAGGTGCACAGCTCAAATGACTAATCTAAAATGTATATATGCAGCTAAAATTTCTAGACACAGCTTCAACTTTGGGATTAGCAGACAAGGAATTTAAACAGCTGTTGAAAATCACTCCAAAGTTACTTCACAAAGATAGCATAATGAATGAACAATGGGATTTCAGTACACAAGTAGTATACAGTCTGAAAACGCAAAAAAAAATCAAGAATTGGGAAGTAAATTTGAAATAAATTCATTGTATAGGAGTTTAACAGCAGAAGAGAGTTAACAAAAGAGTTGTTAAGGGGTTGGAAAGGTGGCTCAGTGGTAGAGTGCTTGCCTTGCATGCATGAAGTCCTGGGTTCGATTCCTCAGCGCCACATAAGCAAAAAGAAAAAAGCCAGAAGTGGTGCTGTGGCTCAAGTGGTAGAGCGCTAGCCTTGAGCTGAAGAGCTGAGGAACAGTGCCCAGGCCCATAGTTCAGGCCCCACGACCGGACCCAAAAAATAAATAAATAAATAAAAGAGTTGTTAATGTGGTCTCTAGAAATTAAGCAAATGAAAGAATAGGGAGAGAAACTGCAGTAAAATGAACAGAACCTATGGGCAAGTGAAAAAACATTGAATGACCTAAATAAACATGCAAAAAGAATTCTAAAAGGAGAGATGAATGGAAAAAGATAGAAAAATATTCTATGAAATAATGGAAAACTTTTAACATAGAAAAAGCTGCTCCCCAAAATTAATAAAATACAGCACATTTCATGACAAAAAAGGACTACACCTAGACTAATCATAGCTGAAGTTCTAAAGACAAAATTAAAGAGAAAACCTGGTGAGAAACTAGAGGAAAAGGAAGGTCTAAATTAAATCTAATATATACACAAAATCAATGCAAAACATAACACACACAAGCACTTATGGAGTTGGTAGAGTCTAAGATCAAAGGGCTGATAGCCAACCACAAGGGCTTTCTTGTTGAATGCTCCCAGAGCAAAGGGTGAAAGAACAAGATAGAAGAAGGAAGAAGAAAAAGCAGAGAGAGAAATGAAAAGATAGATACATCCCCTCATCTCTGTACTAATAGACTAAGAGACTAGAGACATTAACTTCACTCATGAAAGCAAAGTACTCATGGCCTACTCCTCCCCAAGGCCTCATGCACCTCTTAATATGAGTAAAACTTCAAATGAATTTAAGAGGAGACAAATATTTAAATCATATTTATGTCTAAAATAAGAAGACTTATTACACCACAGATGGATGTGGCGCAGAACGCTTGCATTGCTGGTGGGAAGAAAAAATGCTACAGTCATTTGGAAAAGCATTTGCTTGTTTTTTATAAAGTGAAACACACAGTTAAAATACAATCTTGCAATTCCACACCAAACTATTTATTGAAAAGAAATGAAAACACATGCCCATAAAAATACTTGCACAATCATGTTTTAGCGGCATATTTGTAGTAAACTAAACTGGAAATGAGCCATGTATCCATTAATACAAGAATGGATAAACAAATTGTGATGTGATGTACACATACATGGGATTTCCACTTGGCAAGAAGGAAGAGCAAATGCGGATGTGTAAATGTATGGATGAATTTCACAAATGTGCCTAGCGACATGCCACAACAGAGAATACACAGAATGGTTGCAGTTTTAGAGAGATTAAGAACAGGAGAAACTAATATGTTCTTAAGAGTTATAAGAACAATAGCCCCTATGATAGTGGGAAGTGATTAGGGAAAGGAAAGAGGATACTTTAGAATGATGGAAATACTTTATCTTAATTTCATGTCTACTCAGATGGATGAAGGCATTCCTCAATAGTCCTTGGATTGGACACTGTGTGTGTGTGTGTGTGTGTGTGTGTGTGTGTGTCCTCAATAGTCCTTGGATTGGACACTGTGTGTGTGTGTGTGTGTGTGTGTGTGTGTGTGTGTGTTTGTGTGTGTTACATATAAATTTTGCTTCCCTAAAAGATACAATTGTCTCTTTTGTAATTTGGTATTCATTTGAAACCTAAATTTGAAGAAATAAAACTTAAGAAACTATGAAACTATATATATATATATATATATATATATATAACTATATATATATGAAACTATAGTTATCAAATAAGCAATGCGAAATATCAAGCAAATGATATCAGCAAATGATAAACAGATATTACAATGTGCATTAAGGTAACTAAAGTGTTGTTATATCATTTTGTAAGTGTGTTCACAAATAAATCACACCAAAGAGGACATGATTGGCTCTAGAATAATTCTTTCAATACATTTAAAACTAAATGGAAAAAAAGCATTCTTTTTTTGGGTGGGGGGAGAACTCTGGGCCTGGGCGCTGTCCCTCAGCTCTTCAGCTCAAGGCTAGCGCTCTACCACTTGAGCCACAGTGCCACTTTCGGCTTTTTTCTTTTTGTTTATGTGGTGCTGAGGAATGGAACCCAGGGCCTCATGCATGCAAGGCAAGCACTCTACCACTGAGCCACCTTCTCAGCCCAAGAATTCTTAAATATTCAAGTTTTTCATTTAAAAGTCTGCTTTCAACATTGTAAAAAAAAAGTGGGGGGAGGGTTCTTTTACCTAAATATAAGGTGTAGAAAATATTGGGAAATTAGTTCCATGACAAAAATCAGCTATCACTGCTTTTAAACTAATGTAAGTATATTTAACTATTGGAGTATCCTGTCATCATTCTTATTAAAATGCTATTTATATAAGGTTTAATATAAAGTGTTTCCAGGCTTGTAACTCTTGCTGGAGCCATTCTCTAAATACATAAGTAAATAAATACATAACAGAGTTAGGAATGCTTAAAACTTAAGTTTGGGTGTAAAAACTAAAACTAGAAATAATCTTATAAATGTTAGAAAAAAAATTGCATGAAAGAAAAAACATTTGAATACTTATCTTGGGGTTCATTTCACCTAACATCAACATATCTGACCTTTTTTGCTTGTCTCAGACATATACTAGTTATTGCAAATAAGGGAAACCATGATGATTTCTTTGTTGTTTGTATGTCCCTCCCCTGTGATATAACCCTTGCTTTCACTGTATTTGATGTTGGCATAATTTGTGGAGGGGAAGGGGAAAAAATCGTTTAAATAGGGATACAGGTGGACCCATTGCAACAATGAGATGTACAAGTCTTTATGTTAAAAAATGAACTTTACAACTTTGGGGGAGAGGTGGGGGGAGGGGAGATGGGAAGGGATAGGAAGGGGAAACAAAGGAGGCAACAATGCTTAATAAGAAATGTACTCATTATCTTGCCCATGTAATTGTAACTCCTCTGTATGGTATTTTCATAATTAAAAAAAAAAACTAAAACTAGAGAAAAGAGAATCTCAACAAACATTACCAATTACATTTTGGCTTGGATAAAATGGTAAGTTTGAATGTAAGAGTAAGCAGTTTCCAAACCTTTCTGAGATTTAAAAATCTAGCATGCAGAGCTCTTTAGAGGTAGCACAGGATTCTTACCACAGTTGCCAAAATTTCATTTTAGAAATAAGGTTAGATTACTTTTAAATTCAAAACAGAGTTACATACTGTGAAACTACCAATACTTCTGAGACACAAAGATGATAAGAACAGAAGGAGAACTTACATTCCTTTAAAACATATAAACATTGAATCTCTACAAAATTTAGTATAAAACATTAAGACCTATCTCTATATTTATACTGTTGTGTCTTCATTGCAGAGTGACAAGAGTGACATATTGGATTACATACTAAGAACCAGAGTTGAAGTAAATTATTGGAATTGTTGAAAGAGCAATTACTTTAGCAAATAGGAATACACGAGATCCAATTTAATAAAAATTAAATGTGATGTGCCTGAAGTGTGCCTCAGTAGTAAGAAAGTGCCAGGTATGAGTGAAACAGCCTAGAAAGTGCTGGAGTTTAAGGTTCTGAGTACTGCAGTAGTGCTAACATGTGAGAGGAAAGTAGTTGGCATTCTAAACTGCATGGGTATGACTAGACATGATCCAAATCAGGACTCTTGTTATAATTTCCTTGTTAAAATGCAAGTTGGGTTATGTAGGTGTGTTGAGCAAGGTTCAGACAGATTAGCAGTTAGTCTATGGACTCTTGAAAAAAAGGAATGACCCTGATATTAATAATCAATTTACACAAGTTATACTTCATGTAAAATGTGGATGAAAATAATAAGTGCTGCATTGTTTCATAAAATTGTCTCTTTTATATAATACAAAAATAGAATTCCCCAATGATTTTATTTTATGATAGATATTTCTCTATGATCTTGTATGAGATATTTCTTTTATGAAAGAGAAGTGTAGAGATAGTGGATTAATAGAGAAGAGATCACAAAAGGCTGCTGCTCTATTTCTCACTTCCTCCCAATTCCCAATTTAGACACATTTTGCTTCCCTTAGCCGTTCCATCCTGAAAGCAGGAAGAATGGATTATAAAGCTTCTAGAATATACAAAAGTAACATTTTGACAGATATCATTTATCTTCCTAAGCTTTAGATGTATCTCCATTTCCTTGCCTGTAAAATTGCATGTTCATTTTACTTACATTATTCAAAAATGATCCAGGTATTGGAGACTATGCCTGTAAACCTAGCTATTCAATCTGAGAATTGTGGTTCAAAACCAGACTGGGCATGAAAATCCATGAGACTCTTATCTCCAATCACTAAAAAGCCAAAAGTGAAGCTAAGCTGTGGCTCAATTGGTAAAGCACTAGCCTTGCATGCAAATGCTCGGAAACAGCCCACAAGCCCTGAGTTCAAGCCCCAGGCCTGGCACACTCACATACAGAGGGAGAGAGAGAGACAGAGAGATAGAGAGACAGAGACAGAGAGAGACAGAGACAGAGACAGAGAGACAGAGAGAGACAGACAGAGACAGAGACAGAGAGACAGAGAGAAATTCAAGAGTGAAATTAAAAGATATGCTTCAAATTCTTAGGATAAAAGACCAAAGAGGAATCAACATTAAGTATTTCCCTCAGCCAATATATCCTTCATCTGCACTGTAAGATTAATGTCCATACATTTCAGAATGCTATATATTTCAGAATGCTAACAAAGGGAAACAATAAAAAAAGATTTGATAGCTTTTAGCATGAGGAAATGATAAAACGATAATTGTTTCAGGAGATAGATAGCTTTAAATTTATTTCAACACTTTATAATATAAACATATTGTACACATAAATATCCCATTCTCCCATTATACATACAATTGTTATGCTTTTATGTAGCAATTAAAAGAATACAATTTTTAAAATACAATGGAGCAACCACAAAAAAGTCAAAGTTATGAAAAGTAAGCAGAAATAGCAATGAATGTGGTAAAATTTTTTATTTTCTGTTGCTTCTCACAGGGCTTAAACTCTGGGCCTGGGAGCTGTCCCTCAGCTCTTAAGTTCAAAACTAGCGCTCTACCACATGAGCCACAGCACCACTGCCAGTTTTCTGGTTATTTATTGGTGATAAGAGTTTCATGAACTTTTCTGCCTGGCCTGACTTTGAACTGTGATCCTCAGATCTCAGCCTCCTGAGTAGCTAGGATTACAGGTGTGAGCCACCAGAACCCAGTTGTGGTGACATTTTTCATCACACTTATACCTATATTTCAGTTTCATTTTTTTTAACTTAAAAGCCATTTACATTTTAAAAAGTAGTGAACATATTTGGTGTTTCCATAATATTTGTTTACTCTTCTGACAGATTATAAAGGTGTAGAAAGGTATTAAAAGATACACTACATATTTTAATCATCTTTATATTTTATAAGCATCATACATATTCAGGACTTATAATAAGGGATAAAATAGGAAAGGAATTTCCCAGCACATCTCCTGAAAAAAAAAAGATTGATGACACAGAGGGAAGGGAGAAGGAAGAAGGAAGAATGTAGTATAATTTTTTTCCTGTCTTACAAATACTTGTCAACTGCAAAATAACACTCAGAAAAAAAAAGGTACAACAGAAACAAATTTACCAAAATTTCCCAAACTCCCAAAACTGAATCTATTGTGATTGCCACCTGTCGTCTGCAGGACATCCTCCCCCCAGTACAAGTACAAGAATGGAGTCTTTGAAAAATGCTGATTACATCCCTGTTTTAGGCTCACCTCAGGCAGCCTGAAGATTCTGTTAATCAATTAGCTGAGGTTCTTGCAAAGCCCAGAAAGAGCACACTATTTGTGGAGAGGCTGGAACAAAGCTATCTATTCCAGTAGATGAGCCTTTCTTATTCATATGCACAATAGACATTGTTCTATTCTGGAGGAACCACATTAATCAATGTTCAGAGCTCTGCTCCTCCAAATAAAGAGTTGGCTGTTCATCAGCAATTTATTATGGAGCCCAACATGTTTTTGACAGGAAACAAGTTGGTCATTTGGAAGGTTCCACAGAACGGGAAGAAGGATGATTTGGATTGTTGAGGGCTTCAATGCTGACACAACTCGGCCCCCAGAGTCACTCGGAAAAAGACTGCTGTTGACAATTATGATTGCAAAATATCCATGTTGTCCTTGTAGACCTATTATAGTCTTTTAACCAGAAAAACTAGCAAAATGTTGAAATGTTATTACTGAAAAAGGGAAGAGAAAGGGTGAGGAAGGGAGAGACAAAGAGAGGGAAAGAGGAGAGAGAAGGGGAAGGGAATAAATAAAGGAGAATGGGAGGACATGAAAGAGGGAGGGGAAAGGGAAGGGGAAGGAAGAAGGGAAGGAGAAGAGAAGGGGAGGGGAAAGGAAAAGGAAAAAAGAAAACTCAAGAATGGGGAGGAGAATCACTTTTTAAAAATTCTTCATTTACCAAAATTGTTTAAACTTCTAAATTGAATCCTTCCTTATATAATATGTGTTGAAATGCTAACAACAGACACAAAATTATATCTAACCATGGTCTCGTTAGATGGCATAAATTACAAAATTCTGTATAAAATAAAAAAATGTATTTAAAAATCACCCAGTAGCACTAACTGACCAGAAAAGTTAGCATGAAAGTTAAAAAAGCAATATTTCCCTTGTGAGAAAAATCATGTATGCTTTTTACAAGAGTTGATCAAGAAAACCTCACTGGAACAGGAAAGAGTGGTTGTGTTGTGGCTTGTTATAGTTCTGAACATAATTTCTTTGAACCAGAAGCCATTTACAGAGATAATGATTACATCTGCATCCAACATTTGATATGCTTCAAATGATCTATTTGGCAACTGGAGCACATTTGACTGCATTGGGGCTTTTTTAAAAGATAGGATGATACTTTCATTATGTATTTAGTAGCAACCCTCAAAATTTCTAAGATTGGATGGATGTTTAATTAATCTCATTAAGTAAAAGTGATTACTCAAAGTTATTCTCATATCTTCAACTAATCAAGACATCAAAACCTTGGAGATTTAAGACAATAAGAAACAGCTGCTTTTAGCCAACTGTATTCGGGTTGCCAAAATACATAATACTCACATATTTCCTTCTTCCTATTAAAATAGGGAAATAATTCACATAAAGTATGGAAATTGTACAAGAAATGTTAACAGGATTGAAAAGAATATATCCCAAAAAGTTGATATTTTCTTTTCTTTACCTAATTTTCTCAGCTTTAAATTGTAACTGACAATACTAAATGATAAACTTGCTTTGGTATGTGCCCAGTTGTTTAAATTTTATAATATTCTACTATTGTTAAGGTTTTACCAAATGCTTACCTAATCTTTTTTTTTGGGGGGGTCCAGTTGTGGGGCCTGAACTCTGGGCCTGGGCACTATCCCTCAGTTCTTCAGCTCAAGGCTAGTGCTCTACCACTTGAGCCACAGCACCACTTTCAGCTTTTTTCTTTTTGTTTATGTGGTGCTGAGGAATCGAACCCAGGGCCTCATGCATTCAAGGCAAGCACTCTACCACTGAGCCACCTTCCCAGCCCCCTAATCTTTTATTTTATTATTAAATTTTGTTTTTTTCTGTTTTGGTAGCACAGTGGTTTGAGCTCACAACCTTACCCAGGCTAGGTTAAAACTTTACCACTTGTGCCATGTCTCCAATTTTGCTTTTTTTTCTGGTTATTTTGAGATGAACTCATTTCTGCCCCACTGACTTCAAACTTTGATCTTTTAGATCTCAGCCTCTCAATAGCTAGGATTACAGGTATAAGCCATTCTGGCCTGGAACTTGTCAACTTCTTTTATTAGTTTATTTGTATTCATATAGGAAGAAAAATGATGGTGATAGGTAAAAACTTTATATGACTTAGAACTCTAAATCAGGTACCCCACTAAGATTAACAGTGATCTGCCAAAAAGAAGATGAGGAGGAAAGAAAAGGAGGAGGAGGAGAAGAAGAAGAAGAAGAAGAAGAAGTAAGAAGAAGAAAAAAGAAGAAGCAGAAGCAGAAGCAAGAAGAAGAAGAAGAGAAGAAGAAGAAGAAGAAGAAGAAGAAGAAGAAGAAGAAGAAGAAGAAGAAGAAGAAGAAGAAGAAGAGGAGGAGGAGGAGGAGGAGGAGGAGGAGGAGGAGGAGGAGGAGGAGGAGGAGGAGGAGGAGGAGGAGGAGGGAGGAGGAGGGAGGAGGAGGGAGGAGGAGGAGGAGGAGGAGGAGGAGGAGGAGGAGGAGGAGGAGGAGGAGGAGGAGGAGGAGGAGGAGGAGGAGGAGAAAAGAAGAAGAAGAAGAAGAAGAAGAACAATAAGAATCCCTAGGTAACAAGTGGATGGGCCAGAATAGTAAAGGGGAACAGCAATGCTGTATGGTATACTCCTATCAGCAGTGGGGAATGTGTCCATATATGCATCACACACAAATACCTACATTAGGGGTTCTACTTTATATATCACTGTAAGGAAAGAACTCAGTGATGTGAAAGGATTAAGTCTCCCACTGACTCTTGTCTACACCCAGTCTAGCCTAGTCATTCCAAAATTTGGCTGGACAACAAAACCACCAGGTAACTTTTAAAACATACAAAGTCCAGGCCACACTTCAACCCAATTAATTCACAGATATTAGGGGAGGAACATAAGCATCAGTAACTTTATAAATAACAACTTCTCCAAATGATTCCAAAGTGCAGATAAATTTGGAAACCATAAACATATCACACACAATTTCTAGGTAGGCAGTATATTAAAATTTGACTTAGAATTGTCTCTTATTTTTGTATATGCCAAGTAGTTAGCAGGAGTACCATCTGGTTGATGCATCAACTGACATTATAGAAATTGAAAATGTTTAATTCAGATATAAATTAATGAGATAAATTTGAGAAAGAACTTGTACATTGCACTTACATTAGTTTGAAAACATCTTGAATTGCCAACAACATATTTTAAAGGGCTATCTTGCACATTACTTTTATATTTATTACAGTGAACTATAATATTTAACGTTTATATATTTTAATGAAACTTTCAAAAGTCAACATTTATGTAATTCTTTTTCAATAAAAGGTCTAAATCATAATTCCACATACTAAATAAACAAACAGTCATAAACCTTTGGGATCAAATTAAAAGTATATATAGCAGTTATAGTAATTATTTTAGGATAATATTTTTAAAAATAAATATTGTTTTTCAGTGTTTGTCTCATAAAAAATCTAAAAAATATGTGGCTGATAGATGGTCAATATAGAAATGGACAGAAAAGATAATGCTACAAAAAGTAAGATACTTTTTTATTTGTATTTACCCAATATTCTAGATATAGAGATTACTTATGCAAAGTAAAATTCATGCAACATATTACTATAAGTAATATAAAAGTTCATTTCCAAATTTAAATTTACACAAACACACATCCCCAAAGTGATTTAACATGTCTTACATATAAATAAAATCAAAACCTGAAATAAAGCCAAAAGCTAAAGTGTGTGTGCTCTAGATATTGTCAAAGAAAGATGAGGAAGACTAATGGGATCCACAATGAAGTGTACCCAAATCCAGTCATGACCGTCCAGTCAAGAGAATTTGTGTCATTTGATTCATTCCCCTGTTCTATATATCAGGACCAGAATGCCGAAGTTGATCAAATTTTTCAGTCATTAACTGGATTTATTTAAAACAACTTTTTCTATAGTGATCATTGAATAAACACAGTATTCTTTACTACATTTTTGAAAGATAAAAAAATTAGAGGTTGAGGGACAACTTGCACAGGTGAGCTCATTTTTCTGGTTGTAGAAACCCTCAGCACTTACAAAACACGTCATGCTACAGTTACTCTGTGTCCCTGATTGCCATTAAAATTCTGAATACTTTTTTTTACAAGAGAAACTAACTAGAATAATTTAATTAGGCAACTTACAAAAGTGATTGTTATCAAATTGTAATATGATTTAAAATAATGGTAAGTAGTTATTTCTATGCAATTCAATATTCCTCTAAGGAATATGAATATTCAATATTCCATAGAGGAATATTGAATTTTATCTCAAACTATAGAAAGGTCACTTTAGTTTTAGTTTATGGATTCTTGCCTTTATACTAGACGATACATGGGAACTTGGGAAACAGCAAATGTTAATATATATATATATATATATATATATATATATATACATAATAAAATGTAACAAGAGGAAAAAATTCCTCAAATCCAACAAAGGCTGGATATGGCCTTCGAGTACAATAGATTTTTAGGACACCAAAAATTAAAAAAATAAACTAAAACTAAATGAATATTTTATATTCAAAAAGCTAGCACAAGACATTGTACTTTCCTTTAGATGAGAAAGATGCAAATGATAACATGTATTTACAGATTTTTATTCAATATGCATCACACACAAATACCTACATTAGGGGTTCTACTTTATATATCACTGTAAGGAAACAATTCAGTGATGTGAAAAGTTTCTCACTGACTCTTGTCTACACTCAGATAATCTAGATTCGTTATTCCAAAATTTGGCTGAACAACAAAACCACCAGGTAACTTTTAAAGCATTCAAACCTCCTTTTGAGATTATTAGCTGTAAAACAGTGATTATTGTCTTCAAAATATGTCATCTAAAAAAGCAGACTTCCAATAGAATGAAAGCAATCTCTAGGAATTGGTTATTATATAGGTGAGCAGTTGACATTTAGACAATGAGGTAAGTGCAGATAACTGGAAATTTTCTTATGAATTAAAGTTTATTTCAAACATCACCAGAGATACTATAGGACTTCTTGTTTATCAACATTGTCTGAGGCATTACAGTTGTTTTCTAGAAACTGAACAGAAAAGCTTTGGGACTGTATGTGTTTAAGGTTACTATTTCTGAGCTAAGACATAAAGAAATACAATCCATGCCTCAGGAAAAACACTGAAACCAGAAGACATAGTAATTCAGAGTTCAAACACAAGAGTGTAAGAACATAGAAATCTCAGTTACACATAAGTGAACTACCTAAAGGTGAAATTTAAAAAAATACATATTAACGACTGGTTGATAAATTAATATTTCATTTGGCTACAATGAAATTCTTCAATATTTCTCTATATAGCAGAAAAATCATTGCTAAAAATGGATCCTACTGATAGTATGTTATACTTTTCAGAATATAGGTGGAGGCCTAAGAATGTAAAGTTTTAAAGTATTTACAATGTATATCAGATAAAAGAATGTACATGATGTTCTGGAAAAGATTTGCACTGCACAAATCTTAAATGCTTATATTAGTAATATACATTTGTGTTTTAAAATTAAATCTAGTTAACTTTCTAACTGGACCTAGATTTATTTGCACTACACAATACGTTAAATGATGGCAAAAATTCCATTCCTTTGTTTTCAATCTATACATTTTCTTTAAAATAATTCATATTTGGGCTGGGAAGGTGGCTCAGTGGTAGAGCGCTTGCCTTGCATGCCTTAGGCCCTGGGTTCGATTCCTCAGCACCACATAAGCAAAATGAAAAAAGCCGGAAGTGGCGCTATGGCTCAAGTGGTAGAGCGCTAGCCTTGAGCTGAAGAGCTGAGGGACAGCGCCCAGGCCCAGAGTTCGGGCCCCACGACCGGACCCAAAAAAAAAAAATTAAAAAAAAAATTCATATTTATAAGCAAATACTCAAGTAGGCAGATGGTCAGTTTCGTTTCTTTTGTGTACAAATGTGTCTTAATTTATTTAAATAGTACTTTTAAAACAAACAAAAATCTTCTCCCAATCCCTGGGCTTTCTATTGACTTTGCTTGCTATGTCCTTTGCCAAGCAGAAGCTCTGCAGTTTCATGCAATCCCATTTGTCCAACTTTCCTTTGATTTGTTGTGTTTCTGGGTCTTTATTAAGAAAATTTCAGGGTCTGGGAAGGTGGCTCAGTGGTAGAGCGCTTGCCTTGCATGCATGAGGCCCTGGGTTCGATTCCTCAGCACCACATAAGCAAAAAGAAAAAAGCAGGAAGTGGTGTTGTGGCTCAAGTGGTAGAGCGCTAGCCTTGAGCTGAAGAGCTGAGGGACAGCACCCAGGCCCAGAGTTCAGGCCCCACGAACTGATCCCCCCCCCCCAAAAAAAAAAGAAAAAAAAAAGAAAATTTCAGCTTGTGCCAAGGAGCCCTAGAGTTTCTCCAATTCCGTGTTGTAATGTTTTCAGGGTGTCTGCTTTGACTTAAAGGTCTTTGATCCATTTAGAGTTGTAGCTTTCTACAAGTGTTTAACCAATTTTGCCAGCATCAATTACTGGAAAGGCTGTCTTTCTTCCATTCTATTTTTGTAGCTCCCTTATCAAAGATTAGGTGGCTATAGGTCTGTGATTTCATTTCTGGGTTTTCAGTTCTATTCCATTGGTCCCCAGGTCCGTTCTTGTGCCAGTACCAAGCTGTTTTTATTATTATAGCTTTGTAGTAGAGGTTGAAATGTGATATTGATATTCCTTCAGCACTGTCTTTCTGTTAAGGATCGTTTTTACTATTTGGGGTCTTTTATTGTTTCATATGAATTTTTGGATCGCCTCTTCTATTTCCTTCAAGAATGAGGTTGGAATATTAATAGGTATCACATTGAATCTGTAGATAGCCCTGGGAAATATTACCATTTTCAGGATGTTAATCCTCCCAATCCAGGAGCATGGTAGACTTTTCCACTTCCTTAGTTCTGCTTTAATTTTCTTTTTCAGGATTTTAAAGTTTTCATCATAGAGGTCCTTCCCTTCTTTAGTTACCTCCTAGGTATTTTATTTTTTGTGGGGCTGTTACAAGAAGAGTTGCTTTTCTGATTTCAGTTGTGCTCTTCTCGTTATTGTCATACAGGAAAGCTACTGATTTTTTGAGGGTTAATATTGTATCTTGCTAATTTGCCAAAGTTTCAAATCAGCTAGAGTAACTTGGGAGTGGAGGCCATGGGGTTCATGACAAGGTCATGTCATCTGCAAAGGAGAGTTTTACTTCACCTTTCCCTATTTGGATCCCCTTTATGTTTGCATCTTGTCTTATTGATGTAGCTAGGCATTCTAATACTAAACTGAAGAGAAGTAGAGAGAGTGGACATCCTTGTCTCCTTCCTGAATTCTGAGGAAATGGCTTTAGTTTTCACCATTAAGTGTAAGGCTGGCTGTAAGTTTGTCATATACAGCCTTTATTGTATTGAGGAATGTTACATGGATTCCTAGTTTTTCCAGAGCCTTCATCATAAAGGGATGTTGGATCTTGTCAATTGCTTTTCTGCATCTATTTAGATAATCATGTGGTTCTTATCTTTGCTCTTGTTGATGTAATGAATTGTATTAATTGATTTGCATATATTGAACCATCTTTGCATCCCTGAAATGAATTCTGTTTGATCATGTTAGATGATTTTTTTTTGATGAGTTGTTGAAGTCGATTGGCCAAAATTTGTAGAAGTTTTGTATTCGTTTTCATAAAAAAAAAAAAAAAAGGGTCTATAGTTCTTTTTCTTTAATGAGTCCCTGAGTGGTTTAGGGATGAGGGCTGTGATGGCTTTATAGGAGTTCGGTAGTGAACTTTCACTTTCAATTTCATTGAAGAGTTGGAATAGTATTGGTGTGAGCTCTGCTTTGAAGGCCTTCTAGAATTCAACTATAAACCCATCTGGTCCTGGGCTTTTCGGGTGAGAAGTCTCTTATTGCTTCTTCCATTTTGTTGCTTGATATGGCTCTGTAAGTTGTTTTGACTCATCTTGAGTTAGTTTGGGCATGTCAATATTTACTGGACCGAAGAAGGGTCTTATATCTAAAATATACTTAGAACTCAAAAAAAAATAAATCCCCCAACAACAAATCTTCAAAGAAACAACCGTCCAATTAATAAGTGGAAAAAAGACTTAAAGAGAGACTTCTCTGAAGAGGAAATATAAATGGACAATAGACACAAGAAGAAAGGTACAACTTCTCTAGCCATAAAGAAATGCAAATCAAAACAACATCAAGATTCCACCTCACCCCAGTTAGAATGGCTATGATCAAGAACTCTAATAATAACAGATGTGGAGGGGATGTGGACAGAGGGGAACCTTACTGCATTGTTGGTGGGAGTGTAAACTTGTTCAACCACTTTGGAAAGCAGTATGGAGGTTCCTCAAAAGACTCCACATAAGCTGGGCGCTGGTGGCTCACGCCTATAATCCTAACTATTCAGGAGGCAGAGATCTGAGGATTGTGGATCAAAGCCAGCCCTGGCAGGAAAGTCTGTGAGACTCTTATCTCCAATAAACCACTAGAAGACCAGAAGTGGCGCTGTGCTCAAGCGGTAGAGCACTCACCTTGAGCTGAAGAGCACAGTGACAGCGCCCAAGCCCAGAGTTCAAGCCCCACGACCAACCAAAAAAAAAAAAAAAAAGACTCCACATAGAGCTCCCCTATGACCCAGCAATCCCACTTCTATGCATTTACCCAAACTATCACATACAAGGCCATACTAAAGCTACCAGCACAGCTATGTTTATTGCATCATTATTCACCATAGCTAAGATGGAACCAACCCAGATGCCCCTCAGTAGATAAATGGATCAAGAAAATGTGATATATATAATACATATTATATACATTATACATATTATGCATATTATATACATATATGTATATATATAATGGAATTCAATGCCTCCATCAGAAAGAATGACACTGCCCCATTTGTTAGGAAATGGAAAGACTTGGAAAAAATTATATTAAGTGAAATAAGCCAGGCCCAAAGAAACATAGGCCCCATGGTTTCCCTTATCTGCAATAACTAGTATATGTCTAGGACAAGCAGAAGAGGTCAAAATCTATGTACATATAATCATATAACCTGATGCTTAGTGAAATGAACCCCAAGATAGAGACATAAGAGGTTTTATTTTTGTTGTTGTTCTATTTAATGTACTTATAATGCATTATGTGATTTTGTGTGTGTGTCTTTGTATGTTCTTCCCCCATTGTACAACCCCTGTTGTCATTGTATTTGATTCCAGTGTCCTCCATTTTTCGAAATTGGGGAGAGGAACAGAAATGAGAAAATGCTGAAATAAGGATACAGGATGACTCATTGTAACAATGAGATGTAGAAGACATTGTGTTGAAAACTAACTGTACAACTTTGTGGCAGGGGGTGGGGGAAGGGAGGAGTTGAGGAGATGCAGTAGAAAGGGATATAGGGGGAAAATAAAGGAGGGTGTAACAATGCTCGATAGGAAATGGACTCATTCCTATGCTCATATAACTGTAACCCCTCTTTAAAGTATCTTTACAATAAAAAATATATATTAAGAAAATAATTTAAAAATGAAACAAAAAAATTTTTTGTATATTGATGAATGGCTTAACAAATTTTAAATACAAACTACAGCCATCTGCTCCTCCAAAATAAATGCCATGTTATAGAACAAATGGAAATATATAATAATTCTATAGGAATTGTGTATGTAACTGCATAGTGTAAAGTTGCAGAAAAGATACAATAGTAAACAGAATGTAGCTCCTTTATTCATCTCATCTCTCTCTTTCTCCTTATCCATCCATGCAGACATTAACAACCTCACTACAGAGCAAGGGAAATTGCTTGTTCATTTATCCTGAGAATCTTCTTCAGATGAGTGGCAATTTGCATCTACATGAGCAATGCATAGCAATGTCTCATCTGGCCCAATGCTGTGTGCAATTTTACACACAATGTCATGCTGACCTGAAATAAGTAGGATATATTGCCTGCCTGAGAATTACAATGGGTAGGAGAAATATCACATTCATGTCTTCCAGACCACAATTTCATTATGTCAGGACAATCAAGAGCAGAGCAGATGTAACACCTGCAAATAGATCGAAGTTAATTAACCAGTGAAACAGTATCAAAGATTGTCATCTAGCCCACATAAATACTAACATGAAGTTCATTTAAATTAAGAGGTAGAGAAACTTTTATGTAATTCCTCAACATTTACAATGGAAAAAAAAGATTTAATAGTGAATGGGAATATGCCTTGAAGGAATTTTACTTTAAAATATAGTAAATATAAAGGAAAAGCAATGTAAACTACGAAAATTTACTATTAATTGTACATAAATTCTGGTATCCAGCGGGGAATTTTTTTAAGAATGCCATTTATTTTTAAATGCACTTTTATATTGTCAGAAACCTTTTAAAATTACTTTTGACTAAAATCAAGAGGGAAATTTGACTACAATGGGAGTAATGTATCACTCCCTAACAGGAGCGATTTTATCTGTGAAAAGTGAGGCCTGACAGGCATAAATTGGCTCCTGTCTTTTGATATTTAGAAGATGCATTAGCTCTCTTTTCTTGACATAATACAGTATTCCATAGGTAGAATAGACCTCTTCAAATGTCTATACTAATCACTTTTGTGATTGCCCATCTCTCCAACAGAGTGGACACTTTTTTCATGGTACTGATGGGAAGGGAGAGAAGAGCAGTCTGAGAAAATACAAATGTCTTTTCCAGAAAATTGCATTTCATTTTCTTTTAAAATTTTATTTCTTTCCAGAAAATTAAATTTTATTTTTTATAGTAGAATCCCAGCTCTTGTCAATGTCTAGAGTCCTAGATAGGATTCTAGGGCAATTCCTTTATCAGTAAAAGCATCATTTAGTGTCACATAACATGGACACTTGATGATTTGGCATTGTTTATGATTTTCATGACTATTATATGATGCTATAATACAACATGATATAGATGCTATGACATTGATGTTTCAAATTTTATAAAATAGGGAAAATAAAATGCATGCTTATTTTTTTAATACATGATGAAGCACAGTCACATTTTTATTTGAAATCATTGAAAACCAAATACTACTTTCAAGATCCACTTTATTTCAAAGAATTCTCTTATTACCTTCTCCATAGAGAATAGATTCCTTTATGGCTTTCAAATTTTAGGTGATAAAGAGAGTTTTTAAAAAATAATATTTAGGGGCTTGGAAGGTGGCTCAGTGATAGAGCACTTGCCTTGCATGCTTGAGGCCCTGGGTTCAATTCCTCAGCACCACATAAGCAAAAAGAAAAAAGCCAGAAGTGCGCTGTGGTTCAAGTGGTAGAGCACTAGCCTTGAGCTGAAAAGCTGAGGGACAGTGCCCAGACCCAGAGTTCAGGCCCCATGACTGGACCCCAAAAAAAAAATAATAATATTTAAACTGACTTTCTATCCATTTTCTTATGTTGGCTCCAGTCCACAAAGAAAAATGTTAAAATTCATAGAGAGTGAAGGATGGTGTGATACTCCTCAAAGAAATATACTCTTTACTTAGCTTATGTAACTGTAACCACTCTGTACATCATCCTTATAATAACTATTTTTAACTCCAAAAAAGCATCATCTTTAACATTTAAGATTTTTATCTGTGTAACAAAATTTTTATTTTGTATATTAAGATTACATATTCAAACAAACTTTCTTTAGAGAGAAAACACTAAGTATATGTATTGATGCTGTAACTAATTATCTCTAGTTTTTTCCTAAATTCCAAGCTTTTAAATTTCAGTCTTCCCTTAGTGAATTTTCTTTTATTCCTAAATCATAGAAAATTTTCATTAGGGTCAAGTTAAAGAAATTAACTTGATTATTTATAAAGAATTTTGAGAGCTACTCTGATAGGAGCAGCCAGCCAGAATTTTAATGAAGCACAATAAAATACCACTTACCTTTAATGTATGCACAGGTGTAAGTAAAATTATAAATCATATAATGGTTATTACTTTTTATTAACATAATCTTCAAAGAGGTATATGTCTTTGCATCTGCTTTTGCGACTACAAATGCCCTCATGCATTATATGCCATGAATATTATGGTTTTCCAATTTAGCCAACAGAAAGTGCTAGCTTCTAAACAATTAAATACTTTCTCCATATTTAGTTGACTTTGCTTTTGGAAGTTTCATCCTTCAACACACCCACACCCAACACCTGCCTTCCAGCTTAACTTCAAAGTGTTATTTCACATAAAAGCATGCAAGAAAAGTATGACACCGCACTTGCTTGCATTTCCATTAAAATTATATACATGCGTATATATATACTTTTTCAATGTTTAGGGGCTATTTTGCAAGAAGATACTTGAATGCTTAATTATTTGAAACAACATAATCAAAAAACTGATCAGAAGCAAATAAGCCACACTTACTTCGTTCAACATTAGGCTCTGCCATTTGCTAATAGTTAACTAGTCATCCACAAGTACTTTCCCAATCTGAGAAATGGGAATAATGATTTTTTTCTACTCCAGAACATTATTGTACAAAATAAGAGTGATTTTATATAAAGCTTTTATAGCACCTCATGGAGTACTCAATCAATATTAGATAATGTGCTCATATTATGGTGACTATCAAGCACAAGTGCACGCGCGCGTGCGCGCACACACACACACACACACACACACACACACACACACACACACACACACACACACACACACACACACACAGCTGTTCCCAAAGAGTGTCTATTCAAAAATAGTAATGAAAATCTATTGGGATGAAGCTGGATAAATAAATTCACAAAGCAGCTCAGAATTCCAAATTCTTAGTAAATATTATAACAAAATGAAAAATGTGAATAATAATTCAAGAATACTCAAGCACTATGAGATCACATATTTCATACCAGCAGGGGTACACAGCCCCAAGCTTGCTCATACCTTGTTTGCTTCACATTAGAATTCTGCACAGCATGACATAGGAATTATGCAAGTGTAGTTATCCTTATTTGTTCAACAATATTTATTTCAACATGAACTTCTATTACATATGTATCTGAGTCTTAAATACACTTTCAATTAAACCCAATACCATTTTATTCAATGTCTAAATCATATAAAAATGTGATGATACAAAAGAGAGAATTGTATCATGATATAAAGAGAGAATATTATTTATTTGGATATATTTAGATAAGCACACCTAAAAAACATATATATATGCACACATATATACATACACATATTCATATACAATTAAGTACTTAAGCATTCACTATGGAAATGATACTATACCTTATACTTACATGTCTTAACATTCACAGTAGATGAAGAAAGCAAGCCTCAGTTTAGCAAAATAAATTATCAGCATGCAATCAGGAAATGGTGGACATGGTGTTTGGATCTAAACTCTATCTGGCTGACTTCAAAGCCAGTGTTTTATCCACTGTGATAACTGTTAAGGGCAGAGCTGTCAAAGCTGGCCAAGATGGTAGAACTATTTCATCATGCACTTCAATGCAATTTTCATCATTGTCTAATAATATTAAAATGTAAATACTTCAGAAGATTTTTATGTCAGTATATAAATAGGCACATACACAAAAACATACGCACACATCCAACACACACACAAACACACACACACACACAGAGCTATAACTAAAGAAAACAGTCTTTTATCCGAATACTATGCTATTCCCTGCCATATTAGGCTTTCTCTGACATTCATTATGAAGAGCCCAGCTGTCCAACACGTCTCATGAAATAGCTCCTTATTCACGCAGATTCGTTTGCTTCAAACTCCTCTCCTGTCTCCTTTTAAAAGCATATGTCACAGCTGCATTTCAACTAGCCTCAAGTAGTGCCTCATCTGTGTGCCATCTCAATGGACAACTAACATTTTGAAGGGCACACAAAATGGGACCAATCATGCCTTACTGTTAATTAAAACCATCCTGACAGCCACTGCCGTGGCCTTTAGGATGCAGGTTCTCTCCATGTTTGCCCACTTGAGTCAACACATCTGCACCTGTATGCTGGCTCAAGATGAATCAAATGTGGAAACTGAAGTGATCCTTGAAAAAACAGGAGGTTTGCAGTCCTGTTTTCCTAAGATAAACAACTCATCTGGACCATGTGTACATGTGCTCATATACATATGTGCACATATTCATTTAGCCCGTGCTTGGAACAATGCTACTCTTTCTTTTAAGAAAAAAAAAAGAGAGGAACTTTGGACATTCTTTTACCTTAAAGGAACTTTTCTCATTGGTTTGCTGAAAGATCCTTTAAGCTTTTAAATATTATGAAGATTCTATGGAGATTGAATTTATGTTAGTTGTACCTAGTGATAGACAGGCCAGTTAGAAATTCAAATGGAGATAATATATTTACTTACTTTGAAGTACAAAAAAACACATAACATGAATAATATTTCATAAAAAATAATTAGTATATAATTTGTAAGAAGAATGACAATGTTTCACATTTCTGTAGATGTTTACAAATATCTGGTTGGATGTGTAGGCAGCTGGACTCGTCCATCCACTTTTTTTTTGTCAGTCATGGGGGCCTGAACTCTGGGCCTTGGCACTGTCCCTCAGCTCTTCAGCTCAAGCCTAGTGCTCTACCATTTGAGTTACAGCACCACTTCTGGCTTTTTCTGCTTATGTGTTAAGGAATCGAACCCAGGGCCTCATGCATGAAAGGCAAGTGAGCCAACTTCCCAGCCCCTTCCATCTACTTTCGTATGCAGCCCATTCCAATGTGTTGCTTGATTGATATGAAGGACATTCAACCCCACAAAGTTATATGGAGGGGGAAAAAGGAATTTCAAATAATTATTCAGATCATTTCAATTTATCTATCTTCCATACTAGGCTACCAGTCAATGTGGTAATTTTTTTTTTTTTGGAGGGGGGAGGGTCGTCTGGTCGTGGGGCCTGAACTCTGGACCTGGGTGCTGTCCCTCAGCTCTTCAGCTCAAGGCTAGCGCTTTACCACTTGAGCCACAGTGCCACTTCCTGCTTTTTTTTCTTTTTGCTTATGTGGTGCTGAGGAATCGAACCCAGGGCCTCATGCATGCAAGGCAAGTGCTCTACCACTGAGCCAGCAACCTTCCCAGCCCCAATGTGGCAATTTCTTAAAGATTAGGGTAATGTGAAATCTGAAATGACACCAATGAACTTTTTGTAATCTCTTACATTAAGAAACCACTGTGCTCTCTTCAGCTTTAAGTTGATATTGTAACCAGAATGATATTTGTCTTGTAATTGGACCCTCCTAAAAGCATGTTGGAAACAAAACACTCTGAGAAGTACTCATGAAAACTATCTTTGACGAGAATGTGAATGAATGAGTCTAGCACAGTGACAAGGTAAGCTGTAAAGATTGTTCAGTGAGTCTTATAGAAGAGTGTAAAATTGGTCTAGTTACATTAGCATTGTACAAAATAGAAAAGAGGCCAGCGGTGATGTCTTGCAAACTTGAATTAGAAAACATTGAGTCAATTGGATGACCAGGGTCATTTTTTTCCTTGGAAGGAAACCGTACACCATTAACAAACTACACAACTATACCTGGTAGTTGTGGTTACACTTTAAAAGGAATAACAATTCACAAACACAAGAAAATAACTGTGATTAGGACACTTAGCAGACATAATTCATACTATAGTCCAACTTTCATTACTTCATGTCTAGAGTATATTACTGACAAGATGATAGTTAAAAACTTGTGATGAACAGAAAATATTATCAGGCCCCAGCAAACCAGTTTTTAAATAACATGTATATTGTCAGAGAAGAAAAAGAGGATGCACAAAAAAAATTAAGAAAGAAAAGAATCTGTACTTAAATAATATGAATGATTTTTTAAAAGTTAACACTCATGTTAAAAGGAATAGAAAAATTTCTAAGCATTTTGTCATTACATTGTAATAAAGCTGAATGCCACAAAAGAAAGCGTCACTCAGTGGAAATATAATGACAGAAAGAGATGAAGATGATACAATGTAGAAAAACAGAAATAGTTAAATCTTACTGTACCGTGTATTTCTTTAACATTAGATAAAGTGACTAATTTTAACTGGCTGTGTCAACAGAAGAGTATTAACAGTGAAGAAAGATACAACACATAAATACTCAGCAAAATTGGTTTTTATTTCATTGCTTTTTCATTTATTGAGCATTGTTCAATCATTGCCAAATTCAGATTAAGCTCTTATTTGATTTAGCTGTACATATTGAGTTATAATCTAAATCTGATTTTTATAAACATAACCTACTATTAAGAAAACGAGTTATTTCCTACTATAGCTGATGCCCAAACGATGCATTCCAAAACTAAGGATCAGTGTCTGAAAAGTCTATGTGGCAAACACAAAATACAGGGTTTGCAAAACACAGGGTTTGTAAGTAATGACTCACGTGTACTGGAGATTACCCATAAGTCTGAGGACTATTGAAATTCTACATATTAAAAATTGTTATCCACAAGAAATATTGCATGTGGCACTAATTTTGATTCATTTTGTTAACCGTTTCATTCTTTTAATGTTTTAATTATTATTTTAAAGGTGATGTACAGAGGGGGTACAGTTACATAAATTAGGTAAGGAGTACATTTCTTTTTGGACAGTGTCACACCTTTTTTTACTCACTCCTAATTTTTCTTTCCTATCCAAGGTGTATAGTTTATATTCAACATCGTGTCTAGTGAGTATGTTACCACTTTCTAAACTCATTGGAATAACATGCTTTAATACAGGTAAGGTAGAACAGGCCTGGGATCATAGCACTAGGAAGGCTGAAGTAAGAGGACCAGTAGTTGGAGCCCAGTCTATACTAGATGCAACCTTATCTCAAATACAAATAGGTGAATAGATATATGACAGAGAGACAGACAGACAGATACATAGATACATAGATACATAGATAGAGCCACGTGCTGGATAAGCTCCCCCTTTGGAGATAGATCTACTATTAGTTAACTTTGCTTTCCAGTATCCTAAACTGCTTCAAGCACAAAAATAGCTAGTGGTCAGGGTGGTTTTCACTCCACAGATGAGAAACATGCATAGCCTGCATGCTGACTCCAGGGCTTGCTAAAATCTTTCTTACAGACTTTTCCCATCAGCCTTTCATTGCAATCACTATAAAAATGTGGAATGTGCTCCATACTCTTTAACAAGTTGATTAGAGAATGAGCTTTAAGAACAATTAAAAACAGCTCAAAATAAAAACATTAAGCTATAGGCAACTTCAGTATTTTCTTTAATTGTAAAAGTGATTTATCTTAGAGGTATACAGAGTAAAATTTCTCAATGTGTGGTCTCTAAACCAGAGCTTTCAGTCATTCCTGGGAATAGTTGGGGATGTAAATTCTCAGGCCCTATTTTAGACCAGAATACATTGAGTAGATTCAACAGTTCAGGTTTTAATAAACCATCCAGATGATCCTGAAACACATTGAAGCTTGAGAACCACTCTTTAGATCTAAGGAAACAGAGCTTAGCAGTAAAGATGGCTCAAGCCTGTGACTACCTACTTCAGAAGCCAAAATGGGAAAATTCATTTTAAGGTCAGACTGGCATAATGTGTGAAAGAATCTGAATCAATCAGTGGCTGAGAATGATGGTGCATGCCTAGATATGAGTAAAACACTTGGCTGCCTGTCATTCCAGGAACAGTTAAAAGAGTCCAGGTGAGCCTTAGGGTGAAGGGGAAACCTTGCCCCAAAAGACCTTCACTTAGTGCAAACAAGGACTATGTGATACATATGTCAGAGCACTTGCCAATCTCAGTGCCCAGAGTTCAAAAACCCATTACAAGTATATTTTAGATATGAGACCCTGTCCATTGTATGGCTATTGAAGATCTTCTCCCAATCCATGAGCTTTCTATTGATCTTGCTAGCTATGTCCTTTGCCATTCAGAAGCTCTGCAGCTTCATGCAATCCCATTTCTCCAACCTTTCTTTGATTTGTTGTTTTTCTGGGTCTCTATTAAGAAAATTTTGGCCTGTTCCAAGGAGACCTAGGGATTCTCCTATTCCATCCCATAACGTTTTCAGCATGTCTGCTTTGACTCCAAAGTCTTTGATCCATTTGGAGTTGATTCTGGTGCAGGGTGATATATAAGGATCTAGCTTAATTTTCTACAAGTGATTAACCAATTTTTCCAGCACCATTTAGTGGGCTAAAGACTTAAAGAGAAACTTAAAGAGGAAATAAGAATGGCCAATAAACACATGACGAAATGCTCAACCTCTCTAGCCATAAAAGAAATGCAAATCAAAACAACATTGTGATACTACCTCACCCCAGTTAGAAGGGCTATAATCAAGAACTCTAATAGCAACAGATGCTGGAGGGGATGTGGACAGAAGGGAACCTTACTGCATTGTTTGTGGGAGTGTAAACTTGTTCAACCACTTTGGAAAGTAGTATGGAGGTTCCTCAAATGAATCCACATAGAGCTCCCCTATGACCCAGCAATCCCACTTTTGGGCATTTACCCAAATGATCACAAACAAGGCAATACTAAAGCTACCAGCACGACTATGTTTATTGCAGCATTGTTTACCATAGCTAAGATATGGAACCAACCCAGATAGCCCTTAGTAGATGAATGGATCACGAAAATGTGGTATATATACACAATGGAATTCTATGCTTCCATCAGAAAAAAATGACATTGCCCCATTTGTTAGGAAATGGAAAGACTTGGAAAAAATTATATTAAGTGAAGTAAGCCAGACCCAAAGAAACATAGGTTCCATGCTTTCCCTTATTTGCAATAACTAGTATATTTCTGAGACAAGCAGAAAAGGTCAGATAAGATGATGTTAAATGAAATGAACCCCAAGATAAGGACACAAGTGGATTTTACTTTCTTGCTATTGCTTCCAACCTATTTATAAGGTATTACGTGATTATTTTGTTTCTTTGAATGTCCTTCCCCCACGGTATAACCCCTGTTTTCACTGTATTTGCTGTTAGTATAATTTGAGGAGGGGAAGGGAAAAAACAAATTGTTTAAACAGCGATACAGGTTGACGCATTACAACAGTGAGATGTGCAAGACACTATGTCAAAAAACGAACAGGGTGGGGGTGGAATGTAGTTGTGGAGATGGGAGGGAAGGGATGGTAGGGGAAAAACAAAGGAGGAGAAAACAATGCTTGATAAGAAACGTACTCATTACCTTGCTCATGTAACTGTAACAGGGTGGGGGTGGAATGTAGTTGTGGAGATGGGAGGGAAGGGATGGTAGGGGAAAAACAAAGGAGGAGAAAACAATGCTTGATAAGAAACGTACTCATTACCTTGCTCATGTAACTGTAACCTCAAAACTTATTTTTAAAAAATTACAATACAGGGGTGGGTCAAGGAGGGGGACAAAAGGAGAGAGAAAGAGAGAGGAGAGGTAAGGAGTGGAGAGGAGAGGAGAGGAAAGGAGAGGGAAGGAGAGGAGAGGAGAGGGAAGGGGAAAGAGAAAGGCAAGGCAGAAAGAAAGAAAAGAAAAGAAAGGAGGAAGGAAGGAAGGAAAAAAAGGAAGGAAGGAAGGGGGAGACAGGAGAGAAAAAAATGAAGAAAGAGACAAAAAGCCAAAGAAAAGAGAAAGGAAGAAAGAAAGAAAGAAAGAAAGAAAGAAAGAAAGAAAGAAAGAAAGAAAGAAAGAAAGGAAGGAAGGAAGGAAGGAAGGAAGGAAGGAAGGAAGGAAGGAAGGAAGGAAGGAAGGAAGGAAGGAAAAGAAACAAAGAAAGAAAAGAAGGAAGGAAGGAAGAAAGAAAGAAAGAAAGAGAGAAAGAGACAAAGAAAGGAAGAAAGAAAGAATGAAAGAAAGAAAGAAAAAGAAAGAAAGAAAGAAAGAAAGAAAGAAAGAAAGAAAGAAAGAAAGAAAGAAAGAAAGAAAGAAAGAAAGGAAGGAAGGAAGAGAAAGAAAGAAAGAAAGAAAAAGAAAGAAAGAAAGAAAGAAAGAAAGAAAGAAAGAAAGAAAGAAAGAAAGAAAGAACAGTTGAGGATAATTACATGTTGGGGAGACAAGAAGAGGTCAAAGTAAACTTTCAATTTGTCACTGCACTAAATAATGCCAACTATTACAGTAATGCTTAAGTTAAAAACAAAAACAAAAACACAAAACATGACATATAAACTAGAAAGGAACTTAAAAGCAATCACAAATGGTTAGACACATTCTTTGAAATTGTTCAAATTCTAATCTATTGAAAATAATTGAATTCACTGGACAGTTTTTAGATATACTTTCTAGAACATCAATGTGTTACATTATTCTCATCAAATGGATGAGAAATATTCTAAAGTGAAATTGAGAAAGTAAGGGAAAGTCATCATATACTTGAAAACCAAGAATAGGTTATGTAAATTCCAAACTACCTAGCCTGAACTGATGATTTATACTATGTGATGAGCTCTACCTCTTAAAGGTAAAGGTCTGCATTACTGATTTCCTTTATGGTCTGGGTGAAATGGAATGGTCAGGAGAAATGGAAATGATGCCTGGTGTGCTGCTAGAAATTGCTACTTCTGGTTCCACTAAAATGAGTAAGGGTGTCATGCACTAGTAACCTGACCTATAACCTTACATGCTATGTGGAATTTTGAAGATGGACTAAATCATCTGAGATGGCCATGTATTGGAGGCCCTGTCAAATTTTGTCGTTTACAAAGGGAGTAAGAGGAATCTGAAATAGACTGTGAACCACAGGAAACACAGTTTTTGCTTATATATAGAATCCGACACGTTTCATTTATTTATGACACTGTGTAATAACACACAACAAACAAGAAATCTTAAATATCACTTTCCAATCAGATACTGAAATAATGCTATGCTGATTCTAATATGTGTCTGCTGAGTCTTTCTTTAGAATAAGGAATGGAAAATAAAAGATAGAAAGTTGTCTTTATACTTTACAAAAAATATTTTGATGATATGCATTAATAATTTTCTCCAATAAGATTGTAGTTTGGGGAAATAAAGACCAGTGAGAACAGAGCTCCTTTATCAAATCCAAACCAAAACAAAACAAAAGGAAACCTTTTATAGACGAATCTAATGATAATGTTTATTTTTAAAGCTATAATAGAGTTACATTGAAGCTGAATGCCTTCAAACTCAAGGCTAAAATATATGTGTGGATAAATGTATTTTTCCCATTTATGTCTATGATATGAGGGATTTTTGTGCTGGACAACACTACATTGGTTTTAACCATGAATGTATGTTTTAAATTATACTAGTAAGCAACAACGTATCAACATATCAGCTGCGAGGTGAGACTCTATTGCAAAAGAGGCTTTGGTTTATGGAAAATACCAGCTGTCTCCTCACTGGGAGGAGGGATTACCACCTGTGCTGCTACTTATCCCCCATACCCAATACAAGGCACGATGGCCATTTTACCCAGGAAAACTGTAACCATATGTTCTTTAATTCTGGGACGCATGGTGCCTCCAATTAAATATTCACACTGGGTCACTGTAAACAGGATATCAGCACTGAAAACTGGGTGCTTAAGCAGTGTCAAAGCATCTGTGTTATGAAATCTACTTCCTTGTTCTCAAAACTTTGCCTATGTCATATTTATGATAATACCTGTTTTACCTAAATAATGAAACATCCAAGAGCAAATAGGAAGCGGTGCTTGTTTGATTATTTCTTTCTTAAGACATAGAAATTTCAAGTTAAATCCCATAAAAAGTTAAAATCTTACTTGCATTTAAAAACAATTAAGTTCAGTAATGACGATATACATAACTTGCTATTAAAAGAATGAAACTACAGGAAACATCAGATGTTCTAAGCTTAAGAATGTATCTGTAGCTTAATCAAACTAGAATTATTATTGCTGAAATTATTTATGTAGTTTATTGACTGATCCCTTAGTTTAACATTCAATTTCCTCAACTATTCGAAAAATGAAACTATTGAGTATATTAAAAGTTATAGAATATTGTATATGAGAAGCAAGGATTTTAAAATATAATAACTATGAAAGTTTGCTGTTTGAAAATAAAATCTACATTTAAAATTATATAATTTTGCTAATATTTTAACTAATGATGATGGTTAAATAATCATTCAATTTTATAATGAAATAAGTAAAATAGAAGGTACATCATTATCAAATACATTTATGTATATGGCTAGAACTAGAATATACATATATATGAATGTATGTGTATGTATATATGCATATACATATATACATAGATGCACATATTACAGATATGTACACACATACATGTATGTGTGTATTATGTAACCTGATATGTATGTACATGTAAACCAATATGTAACCAGTAGTATGCAAACTATGTATGATTAAATATTGAATTTTGTTTCAATAAATGTTGGGCTAATCCATTTTCATAAAATGAAACCCAGTTCTGGAACTGTAGTTCATTGGTAGAGGGTTTTCCTAACAAGCAGTAGGCCCTTGATTCAACTCTCATCCTGGCCAATAAATAAAATAAACCCAGTTTGGGCCCTACTATGTTTAAACATAAACTATAGCCTGCTTGAACAAAATATCAAGAACAGCAACCGTTGAACCTAGTTTTCAATATTTGAAACTGCAAGTCAGTATGAGTTAAACCAAAAGATTAGTAACATAAAGCAATAAAATTTGTAAAAGCCATAAAATGTGTACTTCTAACTGCAATATATCACCTCAGACTAGATAGCTAAAATAATAAAATAATTTCAAAATAATCTATTCATTGTACAATCATCAATTCTTGGAGGAAAATAACACACTGTATTTGTGTATATACTTTATATTTTATCTGACCTTATGAGGTTCCAATTTATAGTAATCTGCCACTTTCTTTCTTTCCAACTTGTGAAATGTTAGAATTCCTTGATTAACCTTTGAAATAAAAAGAACAAGGAGAAGCAAGCAGAGATTAAAGAAATACAATGCTTGATAAGAAATGTACTCATTATCTTGCCCATGTAATTGTAACCCCTCTCTATGGTATTTTCACAAGTAAAAAAAAAAAGAAATACAGTACAAAAGCTTTCTTGATTTACAAAACTGTTCTTCAAGGATATCAGAAAGCCATTGTAATAGTTAAAGATAGAGCCCTTTCATGTGCTTTCAGGGCAAGTCCTTCAAGAGAGGGTCAGATTACCTTGAGCTAAAGACCTAGTAAACTTAACTGCCCAAGGCCCTGGATTTTGTTGTAAGAACAATTCTTTCATTGAACACCAAGATTCAGGAGGTTTGAGAACATGGGTGTGATTTGCATCTCATCTTAGGACCAGCAGTACCAATTAAAACAGAAAAATGACATCAAGAAAATTGGGGCACCATCATACTCAAAGTTGTTTTAATGTATGATCCTTTATGTCTTCACTGCAATTTATATTGTTAACAAATTTAAATGATATTTTCATATTATGCTTTTAAAATCTTTTCAAAGTCTCAAAGGATAGAAAGTATGATGTATCAGAGATTAAGAAAAAATGGTATACTTAATATACATATCTTATGTATGGACATTCCATTGGGGTTCTATGGGCCCCAGCTTGATCTTTTGTCTAACAGTCATCCAAATTGCAACAAATGGTGGTAGGAGGTTGGGGGGGAAGAAGGCTCAGCTTGCTTGGTTTCTCATCATCATCCTTGAAAAAAATGACTACCATATAACATTAATTTTTTACCTATTTTGGAATTGGCACTGTGGTTCATGTGGTAGAGTGAAAAGCCCTGAGCAAAAGCAGCTCAGAGACAGTGCCCAGGCCTTGAGTTCAAGCCCCAGCACAGAAAAAAATAAAAATAAAATAAAATAAAGACTCTATGAATTTTAACTATTTCAACTGAATGAAAAGCTGTTGTTAAAGTATAAATAAGTACTTGTGTGCAGATAGCACACTGAGGACCCACACATTCCCAATAAGACCACAGAAATGTGTTTAGTTCTCTGAGCAAAGGGATTTAGATTTCTTTTAAGTCAGATAATGAAAGGGCAGACTGAAAATCAGGACTTCACACAAGTACAATTTATTGGTCAGGAATGAGTAACTTAAGGTGATTTTTCGGTGAAAAAATAAAATATTGGCTCCACAAAACAAAATTGAGTATAAATTATGTACACATGTCCTAAGAGAAAGCAGAACATGGCACAAAAAATATCTATGCAAGACAAGAGGGACACTATGTACCCACCATATAAGCCAACTGAAGCTTTCTTTTCCTCATGGAAGATAAGTCATGTTATTATTTAGTTTTGAAAGATGACCTATCACATATGTGATCTCCAGGATTGATATCTTTTGAACTCAGTCTCTTCAGGCACATCATTTTGGATTTATTTTTGGCTTGTTTGGTTATACTTGTATGTGTATGCCGTTACTGGGGCTCAAACTCAGGGCCTGAGTACTACTATTACTAAGTTTCTTTTGTTTAAGGTGGGTGTGCTCACATCTGAACCTGAACTCTACTTCCAGCTCTTGCTGCCTAATGGGAGATGAGTCTCCAACTTTCCTGCCTTGGCCTCTTTGAACCCAGGATCCTCATATCTCAGCGTCCAGAGTGGCTAGTGTAACAGGAATGACCCACTAACACATGATCCAGAGGCATGTTTTTTAAATGGGCCACATCAATCTTTTCCCAAAGCTACTCTGCCTTGATTCCACAGAACACTTTTATGAATGTAAGATAACATAGGTTAAAATTATAGGCTTTAGAAAAGGACAATAAAAGCAGAAAGTGTAAAAATGATCAGTTATAAATTTATCTTTATATGTTAGTTTATCTCAAAATTTTCTGGGAGAGTTTCTTTTAAACATAGTAGTCCTTTGATAAGTTCATTAATCAATAATGCACAGATATCAAGGACACAATTTAGTCCAAAATGGGAATTACGCATGTCTATACCAATTAACTGAAGTTAAGACAAAAATACAAGAGTTTAAATGAATAATTCCATGAAAGATGCTGCTAATGTACTGATTCCTGACAACTACTGAGTATAGATTGGGAAACCAAATAGGACTATAGATGAAAAAGTGCATGTTCTAAAAAAAAAATGACTTTGTTTCCAATTAAAACAAAATGTATCAAAATTCTGTGCACTGGAAATTGTCTCATGAATAAAATAAACTTTTTCCTGAAGTTTTACATTTCTAATCATGAATCTTCCAAAGGAAACTTATTAAGGAAAAGAGGAAAAATAACATAGAGGACATGGACAGTAGCCAGTGTACGTAAACTATTTAAGCACTGATTTCTTTCTGTTCAATTGAAGATACTTCATTGAAATGTTGTCAAGATTAAGTAAATTAATAAATAAAAACCAGTACTTGACCTATACTAAACACTTAGAAAGCAGTTTATTAATATATTTACCATGACCTTTCACCTCAAGTTCTTCCACAACTTTAGAAAACATGGACTATACTCTATAACATGGTTTTCGTAAGGAAACACTCACCATACTAAACCAAATATAAAATCAATTAAAATTAATTATGCTAGCTAGAATATTTAAAATTGAATATTATTCTTCCCTTGAGTCCATTCAGAATTTCAGTGGTGATTTTCCATGTGTGTGTGTGTGTGTGTGTGTGTGTGTGTGTGTGTGTGTGTGTGTGTGTGTGTGTGTGTGTGTGTGTGTGTGTGTGTGTGTGTGTGTGTGTGTGTGTGTGTGTGTGTGTGTGTGTGTATACACAATTTGGAGAACATAAGTACTCTCACTATGGTGCTTTAAAAAATTTCCAAACATTCAAAAATGTACTTAAGCAGTTTGATTAGCCCCTAATGTCAGATAAATGAACAGCCTTTGTAAACACAGAGCAAAATCCAGGCCTTTTTGAAATGGGAGAGTCCCTACTGTCCAATAAATGCCCCAAGTGGAATGTCTCAAATAGTATGGATTTGTTCTCAAAATAAGCCTACATTAAGCAGTTAAAAAGTCTTTTAAGTAACAAAATACATATAGATATGTTTGCATAAAAAGTACATATTGGTTCATTGGTTAAAAAAATACTATACAGTGATATTCATAAGACAATATACTGTAAATGATCTGTACAACTTCACGGGGGTTTGGGAGGGGAGAAAAGAGGGAGAAAAATGAGGGAAGGGGTAACAGGTTAGAAAAGAAATGTAATCCTACCTTACCTATGTAATTGTAACCCCTTTGTACATCACCTTGACAATAATGTTAAAAAATACTTAAACAGATTAAATTTGATATGTAATTAAATTTTGTCAAATAACTACTGTACACAAAGAAAAATGATGCACATGAAAGTATAGAAAAACATCCCATCCATCCAAGAAATCAAAGAAGGACATGCTGAACCTACAAGATTAAAGACATAAGGCCATTCAGAAAAAATTCTATAAGATAATTTAAATTCAATGCTAAGGTTGCTCTTCAAAAATTGAGGACCAAAAAACTAAGTATTTTGGAGCACCGGGTTCCCCACCTCTGAATCATCAAAAATGTCTGGGAAAAACATGGAGGGATGGATCTTCTGCTCCACCTCTCATGGCCTCCTCTCAAGTTCCTGGGACAATATCACATTCATCATCATCATCATCATCGTAAATAGAGCCTCATGAAAGGATATACTTTAAAAAAACATGAAATAGTTCAGTTTTAACTAAAAGCTCACAAGCATAGTAGTCATAACTACCTAATTTCCAAGCTCTCTCTATATCCTCCTCTCCCTTTCTTCTTTATTTTTATGTCAAATGTCTGAGAAATAAAACTGTACATAAAAACCTGGACATGGTTGATTATTTGACAAAAATAACTGTGGGTCTAATCTATACACCCTTTCCTCTGACCACTGCAGGTTATAGTCCAGCTGGAATCCAGTATTACAGTTGCAAAAACAAAAACAAATATCACTGCTGATTTATCATTAAGAAAATTTAATCACACAGATTCAGAGGTATTATGAAGTCCTTTGGAAAGACCCAGAAAGTAAATCCCATTCTTAAAACAATTTCAGAAGCTTTCTTGTACCAGGATGTGTTGTAGATCAGCAGTGAACTATGCGTGGCAAGATCCTTTTTCCCATGGAACTGATGTACATTCCAGGAAGAAAAATTGATACTGAAGAAATATGTATTCTTCAATCCCATCCCAGTTGGCTGCAAGTCACTTGCTTCTAAAGTATCACGGATTGACTCAGGTTCTCTTCTTTCCACAGAACAAGCTTTTCGTGGGTGTGATATTATTATTATTATAAAAGAGTTTGTGCTTACTCATGAAGTCAAAATACCTAAGGGTGTGTGTGTGTGTGTGTGTGTGTGTGTGTGTGTGTGTGTGTGTGTGTGTGTTGGGAAGCAGAGGAGATAGTAATACTTCATTCAAAGAAATAACCTCTCTCTAAAATTCCTAAAAAATCAGCCCCACTAGCGGTAGTGGTCCTTTAGTCTCTTTGCCTCTAATTGTATCAGAAAGCCTCAGTATCTATCATGAAGTGACCATCCAATTACCTCTGAGAGATATGAACAAAGTTACTGAAACCATCCCCCAAAAGGGAGGGGTTAGGGAGACTGGATCTGTTTTCTGTAGCATGAAAACATTTTCAGATTGGTGAAATTTTTCATGTAGAATAGTCACACATTACAGAACATATATAATACTGTCACAGGCATATGATTGACTCCTTGGAGAAAGAAAAAAATGATAACCAAACTTAGTCAACTCTGTGATCTCACAAAAATAAAATAAAATAAAATAATCCATATGTAATATATATGAATTAGTATCAGTGGATCATGCCTGTAATCCTAGCCATTCAGGAAATAGAGTTCTGAGGGTCATAGTTTTAAGACGGTCTGAGCAGAAAAGTCATGGGACTCTTCAATTAACCACCAAAATATCAAATGTAGAGCTGTGGCTCAGTCTTTACTGAAAAAGGGAAAGTGCTCAGGCCCTCAGTTTAAGATGCAGGAAGGCAACAAACAAACAACAACAACAAAAGCAGAAAGAAAGAAGGAAAGAACGGAAAGAAGGAAGGAAGGAAGGAGAAAAAAACCAACAAAATCACATATACTTACATATATTTTAATATTGTGTATTGACTAATGGATTAAAGAAATATGGGCACATAGTCCTAAAGTTCAATGTACACAGTGAAAGCAGAGTCAGGCAATTTGAGGGGTGAGGAGAGATGACAAAGAATAATGGAAGAGGTGACTGTGACCAAGATGCATTGCACTCATATACTAATGTGTATGTCTGTATTTATAAAATGCATGTATGTTTTATAAAAATCATGTAGCGTCAGGTGGACCCATTGCAACAATGAGATGTACAAGTCGTTATGTCAAAAACGAACTTTACAACTTTGGTGGGGGTGGGGATTGAGGGGACGGGGGAAAGATGGGAAGGGATGGGAAGGGGAAACAAAGGAGGAGGCTACAATGCTTGATAAGAAATGTACTCATTAATCTTGGCCATGTAATTGTACTCGGTACAGTATTTTCACAATTAAAAAAAATTATGTATCGAACTGGAGAAAAGTGCTTTTGAATTTACAATATTCAGGATAAAGACACATATTTTAAAATTTCAATTACATGGTTAGGATCACAAACTATGACAACAGTTACATCTAAACTAGAGATTGTAAAATAATTTCAAATTAACTATCAATTAAATACACAATTAGAACTAATCAATTTCATACCTTGTCATCATAAAGGACGAAAGCAAACTGAAGTATAAATTATTTATAAGAAAAAAATCTATGGCAACACTGAACTAATATGACAAGAACTCTAGCATTAAAAAGTAAGGTTAGTCGCATTTATAAGATTATCTCTTTGTTGCTTTGTATGTCCCTCCCCCACAGTATAACCCCTGCTTTCACTATATTTGATGTCAGTATAACTTGTGGAGGAGATGGGGAAAAACCAGTTGTTTAAGGATACAGGTGGACCTGTTGCAACAATGAGAAGTACAAGTTGTCATGTCCAAAACGAGCTTTACAACGTCGGTGGGGGGGGGAGGGGGAAGGAAGGAGAAGGATTGGGATTGGGGGGGAGGGGGGAGGCTGGGAAGGGATGTGAAGGGTAAACCAAAGGAGGAGGCTGTAATGCTTGGTAAGAAATGTATGCATTATCCTGCCCATGTAATTGTAACCCCTCTGTACAGTATGTTCACAAATAAAATTAAATTAAATTAAAAAAAAAGTAAGGTTAGTGAGAAAGATTCCTTTGTTCATATTTCCCTATCCAAAATTTCAGAAGTAAATCCTATACCTCAACTCTGTCTTCTAAAAGCTAACAAATATTTAGATCTAGCATCCTTAAAACACTAAAAAACAAAAAAAGAGCTGAAACTGAATCTATAACAGGCATATAAAAATTTTCGCCAGTTAGTGTGTCCTTTGTTTCTTCAATCAATGCCTTTACAACTATCTCAAATTGACTTTCTCTCTTACCTTCACTAAGAAACAGTAAATACTGCAACCTGGAAGTATCATCAACCATCTGATGATGGGGCAAGGATGTAGGTATAAATGCCAAGAACCATGATCTTGTAGTAAATGGGCTTTGTGTCATACTCTCAGGAAAAGAAGGGAGGAAAAAGCCCTAATGTTAAGAAATATTTCAAATTTAAATGCTTATGTAAAAACTTGCTCACCTTTTAAGTTTCTATATTAAAATATTTATTTTGAAATAAATTTGAATTTTAATCTATTGACTAAGATTAAAACAGTATAGATTAGATTACTAATGGTAGCATTGTGATAATCCTTTATACCAAACATCTATTTATGAATATTAATGAACCATCCTTCAATAAGGTTATGCCATTATAAACATTTGGCTATTTAGTATGAGTTCAAAAAACTTTCATTTTTCTGACTGTAGATTAAATGTTCTAGTCTCAACCAAGAGTAAACATATTCAAAATACTTCATATGCATGTATGGAAATATAGTAATAAAATCTGTAGAGACTGTTTTAAGAAGGGGGAGGTGGGTGAGAAGGTTGAGTGCTTTTGTAGATAAAGGAAATATTTTACTAACACTATCATTGGAAGGGACCATTGAGTAGGATCTTGGTTTCAGTAATAATTCATTTTTGTGACCTATACTAAGTACTCCAGATATATACAATGCTCAGAATTAAATAGGAAATACAAACAAGTACAGATTTAACCACAACACAGAAGTTATGTACTACCATAAGAAATACAGGGTAGTTGTTGCTGCCTGTAAGGTTAACTTTGACTTTGGTTGGGAGAAAAATGGGTAGTTACAGAGTGAGGAAGTGCTGGCTATCCTGGACGCTGAAGCAATGCTTTTTTGTTTTTGTTTGGTTTCGATTTTTTTTCCAGATAAAAGGTTTGGGGGTAAACTTGAAGCCACAATGCTAGGATTACACAGATTCTTGGAAATCATCTAAAAAGCTTAGACTCTAAGTGAACAATCTAAAGCAATAGAAGAGGTGTTTTACTTGTAAAGGAGTATGACAGCTAACTAGGTAAGAGAACTTTAGTCAACTGATGTAGACAGATGGGAATCAGGAAGGAAGATGGGATTATTTTCACAGGTAGGAAATAGAGGAAAGGCAAAGATGAGAAGAAAGGTGACAGGTCTCATTTTGGACATTTGACTTGGAGGTGCCAGTAGGATCTCCAAATGGAGACAGTGGAGATCAAAGATAGAGATCAGAGATCATGGGGTGAAAATCAAGTCAATGTTGGTGGCTGAATGAAGGCGGGCTTATGATCATCCAGGGTAGGCCATAGAGCAAAGGAAAGAAGAGAATCTAAAACAAATCCTTGAGAAACTTGAACACTTGGCTTTGAGCCAAGAAAGACTCAGGCTGATAAATGAGAGGGAAATCACACAGGCCCACAGTAAATGGCTGCATGGCTTATATTCATAACCAAATTTAAACCTGTTCAGTTAAAATGTTTGTTATTGGATAGATGATACAATCATGATAGCACTAAGTGCCAAGAAAATTCTGGGGAAACGAATATTTCACAAAGAAGTCAAACATGTCCAGCACGTATAATAATTAAATGATGTCCATTATAAAAAGCAAAATTCAGAAGCTCAAGTTGAAGCCCTCCAGATAAACAATATCAGTGTTAAGGAAGCATAAGGCCAACCTAGTGCTGATAATCTCTCACAAAGGTCCTACTAATGCATCACCTCTAAAGTACTCATGTTTGGGATCTTGGCTGAATCCTTGCATTTAATTCCATATGCTGACAGAACAAAAGAATGCTTCCTCAGAAGGCAAGCAGAAACAGAATGGAACCATAGCACCCTGCTTGTCTATTGAGATGGGGTCATGCTAACTTACTACTGAAATTACTCACATATTTTTGAGACAAAAAATGAAGTTAGCCACATGCCATTCTCTATTAGACATCTCTGGCTCAAAACTATAATCCTAGCTACTCCAGAGGCTGAGGTCGGAGGATCATGATTTGAAGTCATCTCCAAAAAACTAGATGGAGGCATGGCTCCAGTGGTACAGAGGGAAGGGGTAACAAGTTTGACAAGAAATGTGCTTATTGCCTTACTTATATAACTGTATCCCCTCTGTACATCCCTTTGACAATTTTTTTAAAATGTAAAAAGATAAAAAAGTAACACTTCATTTGACAGAGTCTAGGTAAAGTCTCACTACCTGGTAAAATCACACACAGCAGTACAGAAGGCATCGAAACATAAATCCTTTTGAAGAAGTTGTCTTTTCCCATTTTCTCTTTAACTTTGTAGCTTTTATTTTAAATTTTGCCCTGTCATTGATGAGAAGAGATGAAGAGTGTCCTCATTCAGGCATACTAAATAATTTGATCCCATGCTTTTATGCCTTTTGACAAGTGTGAAATGTCATCTGGGCTATTAAAACTTCAATATAAACCGAGGTAAAAATATGACACAACTTAAAATGTGACTCAAGCCACAATTTCCACTTTAGAGACTGAGAGACTGAGATGAGAAACCATTTCATTATACACAAAAATTTAAATTAAACATCAGCTACATTTTATTAAAAATTAGTTGCCACTTAAAAAGATCTTTAGACATAGAGTTGCCATATTAAAAAATAGCTTTTCTCCGTTACCATGTAGCCTGTAAAATGAAAGAATTAGGATTTAAGTAAATTAAAGTAATAACTTTTTATTAACATAAGCTAGTGTAGAAAAGTTATATTGATGATTATAGCTCCACAGTCTTTTACTATGAACCTTTTACACTATAGTAAATTATCCTTAATTTCATCTGAAAGTCAAAGGGATAGATTAAAAGACATCCAAATGGGCCTTCCAGACTATCCCTGTGCTAATTAAGGAAGCCTATTTTTCTACAGTTTTCCTTTGAGTAAACATAAAGTCTTTTAGCATTTCCCTTTTAAATTCTGATTTAAAAAACTAGTTCTTTTTTTTTTTTTGGTCAGGCACTGGTGGCTCGCCTGTAATCCTAGGTACTCAGAAGGCTGAGATCTGAGGATCATGGTCCAAAGCCACCCCGGGCAGGACAGTCCAATCTCCAATAAACCACTCAGAAAACCAAAGTGGTGTTGTGGCTCAAGTGGTAGAGAGAGTGCTAGCCTTGAGCTTAAGAACTGAGGGATAGAGCCCAGGCCCAGAGTTCAAGTCCCATGACTGAAAAAAAAAAAAAACTAGTTTTTTATGAATGTACTAATAAATACCAAAGACATAGTTTGTAGGTTGCTTTCCTTGATAAAAAATGATCTGGAGGAGAAAAGTTAAGGAGTAGGACACATGAATAGAGTTAGCAAATACTGTTATTATATTCAATGTGCATGATGTTTGCACATGATGTATGAACTATGGGACTTGAGGGATAGAGAAAGATGGGGGAGAACTTGGGAAGGGGTTACAATGATCAAGATTCATATGCTCATAATCTGACTTGTAGAATTAAAATCCCTCGGTATAACTTCTTCAGAAATAAAATAGATAAAATAAAAACAGTGATATGCTTATTCATATAGGTTTGAATATTTGATTCTCTGATTAACATCTGGTTAGCTGTAATTGTTCCAGCTTACTTACTTATTGGTAAACATTTTTATGTAGAAGCAATTTTTCTATTACTCTAGCAAAGAAAATATATTTCTCTACTCTTCTGAGTCTTATCTGTACCCCTCAGCACTGGCACATTTTCTCTCTGCCTCTCTTATGCCTGTGACTTGCGATTCTCAGGGTTCCTCTTTCTCAACTTGTAACCTCCCTTGTTAATCTAGGCTCTCTTCCTCTGTCTCCTAGCCATGTCACACTGCTTTAGAAAAAGAAGATAACTCACCCACAGTGAGGCAAGTTTTGCTATGTTTCTCTCAAAGCTCTAACTCACTGTGCTCATAATTCTTAAGGACGTGTTTGACTCTAGGGAAAGAACAGTGCTCTATGGACTTCTTTTTAAGATTCCAGATTGAATTTTCTGTAATTCTGCTTCAGTATTCAAAATGTCCTCAAAAGCTGATTCCTGAAAAACACATGGTAAACACCAATTCTTCTGAGTCTGTGTGCATGAATCATCTTGGAATATGGCTAAAACACAGGGTCTGATTCACTTGGATGTTTCTTCAAACATTGCAAATGATGCTGGTCACGAACCTTGGTCAAAGTCTAACTGTAGCATTCTCAATCCTTCCCAAGCTCTAGTTCATCTTGGCTACACTACTTGATGCAATATTCCTGGTCAGGTAGTTTTTCCTCTGTTTCTCCCTTTCCTTGGCTACCTATTGCTTCGTTTAAATTTTTACTGACTTTTTCATATTTTATTTCTCTTCTTTTTCTGCTATTATTTCTTCTACCACAACTCAAACTTTAGGATTATAATAAGAAATAAAAACATCAGTAGATTATAGTTTCTCTATGATTTCTCATCAAATTTATTTCATTAAATACAACTGTGTAATAATAATGATAGACAGACAGACAGAGATACTTTTTATCTGTACCAGTCCAGGAGACACAGACAGACAGACAGACAGACAGACAGACAGACAGACAGACAGACAGACAGACAGACAGACGGGTGGACAGACAGGTGGACAGACAGACAGACACAGAGAGAGACAGAGACAGAGACAAGGGAGGAGGAAGAGGAAGAAGGGAGGAGGAGATTCTCTTTTGCAATCTCAGAAAACCCCATTTAAGACACTGTCAATGCTGGAATTGTTTTCCTCATCAGTCAGGATGTTTAAGCCTTTCCATTATCTATGTGCTAATCATTAGCATCCGAAACTGCCCAGAGGGGATTACTACACTTGGGAGTCCAATCTTCATATCTGATCCTAAAAATAACTCACGCATTTTTCCAGCTACAAAAATTGTCCGCTAAACATCCTGAGTGTTATTTAAAGAAAAGATACCTAAATCATCTATAATTTTAGATAAAACATAAACTTCCCGGGAAATGGTACCTTATGATTGCATTTAAAAAAATAACTTCTTATTGGTGTTGTAGCTCAGTAATAAGAGTGATTGTCTAGCATGTGTGAAGTCCTGGGTTCGACTCCTAATACTGTAATAATAGCATTTTTTTACTAAAACATCTGTACATATTTATGGGAGCTACTATAATGAGAGACAGAGATAAATGTGCAATGATAAACTCAAGGTAATAAGCCCTTCCTTTACAACATTTCTCTGTGTTGGGAACTTGTGTACCCTTCTCATTATTTTGAAATATATTTTAGATCATAGTAACCAAGTTGCCTAATTATGCTACTAAAACCTCCTATCTGTGTTTCAGTGCCTTTAAACTTCTTTCTGTATTCATCTTTCTGTATTCATCTTTCCCATTGTCTAGCAAACTCTATCATCCTCTATTTTTTCATAGAATAGACTTTACAGTTTCAACAAACAAATCATATAATATGATAATACTTGTCTTTGGGTATATATCTGATTTTGCTTATGCTGACCACCTTTTCATTGCAAGTTAGCAGGATGTTATTTTGTTTACTTTAATAGCTGGACAGTACATACCAAATGTACAGATGATATATTTTCTTTATCAATATATTTACCAACAGATATTGCTATGATTTAAATCTTTTTTTTTTCTGGTGAGTGTTTTTTTATTTCTCATTTGTTTTCCATTCCATTATATGAACCTAAAGATGTATGATTTAAATCTTAAATATCCTCAATGGCCATAGGTTAAAGGCTTCATTCCCAGTCTCAGGCTCTACTGGGAGATGGATTTTAGAGGTATGGCCTAATGAAAGGAAGTTAGGTCATTGAAACACGCTATTAATGGGTACATTAGAATGTTAACTCCATCCTAACTCCTTGCTTTCCAGTAGCCATAGTGATGACTTTGTTCTACCATACACTCTTCACCATTTTCTGCTGTGTCACAGATCTGAAACTATGTGACTCGTTAACTATGTATCACAATAAATCATTTCTCCTTGTAGTTTAACAATGCCTGAGATAATTCCAAGTACTTTGTCACTGTAACAATCTGTGATTCTGTATCTTGGCTATTATTAATAGTGTTCCAATAAACATGGAAAAAGTGCAAAGTGCAAGATCAAAGTATGATACTTTTAGTGGATTGTGGGTTTGTGATCATGCAACCTGCTTAAGTTTAGGAAGTCACTGACTAAGAAAAGAGAGGGAAGGGCATATCAGAGTATTGCTTGAAATGGCATCCTGAAATGAAATGAAACATTTCTAAGTCGTATGTTAGATGGCTTTATGTAAAAACAAGCCAGGAGTGATCCAAGGCACTAAGCATGTAAACATAAATGCTGTTCTATAAGGCAGTATGCTTGGAATGTTTGCTGGGCACCAGGTGACACAGGCATCAAGGAGATCAAACAAGAAAAGCAGGAGTCTGGGATCCAGGCATCTTGCTCCTACAGGACCCTGAAACTGACCAGTGGAATGGGAAGAGAAATGTGCTGTAGGTGAGTGAACATGGGAAAATTCAGCTTCTTGGGACTGTAATGGAATGAAGAATATTAAACTACTACAAATCATTCGAGCCTAATAAATTCCCATCCAAGCTGCTTACATAATCATAGAGCTGGCCTTGACCATAACCTTGTCACCAATAATAATTTCAATGTCTATCCCAGTCCCCAAAATTCAAACTATCAAACTATCAAAAGCAAAACTATCAATGTCAAAATCTAATCCTTCCTATTCTCTCCCTCTATGATACCACTAGCAGCTTCAAAGAGTGAGCACTTTTGTCTGAAATATTGTAATGGCTTCCTAGTTGATCATCATATATTCTACGATGCATTCTCTATACATCTGATACTGAACAACTACATTGGTTTCATTTTAAACTACATCTCATCCAGTCACGTCATTGCTTTGAACAAAGAGCTATCTTTAATATGGTCATAGGGACTAAACAATCTAGCCTTTAATATCTCTAGACATTTTGCTAATTTGTACAATATTGCTATAGTTATCATTTGCCATTTTCTCAAATATGTCCAAATCTTCAAACTTATGGATTTTAAGATGTACTATTTATTTAGTCTGGTTTTACTATCACTCTTCATTCTGGTAACACCACAAAATAATTACTACTCAGTTCTGATCTTATCCCTTTCTACAGTACCTATTTATTTCACAACTAATTAATTACATGGTGAGTTGCTTATTTTCAACTGGACTATTCTTTCTCCAGCTACCTGTAGTTCTCATGAAGAAAGGAGTCACTACAACTCAACAAAATTCCTGTTAGGATTTAGGACAAAAAAAAGCACACACAAAAAAATCACTCTTTTAACCCAAGGTGTATTTTAGTATTATCTCTATGTATTGAACTTCTTATTTTTTAAATACAACATTATAAAAATACACTTATCTTATAATATATAATATATATAGTATTAAATAAAAATGAACATTTAAATATGCTCATAGTAAACAAACTTGTCATTGAATACAGAGTTTAAAATAAAGTAATTTACAAGTTAGTTTATGCTTGTGAGAATGACTCCCAGATTTACATCAGAAGTAAATTATGAGGATTAAAAGAATGATCCAATCAGATCTGAAAGATAACCAGATGTACTTTTTGTTTTATTAGTTTATAAAGACAGTTCTCTTGATACAAGGAGACATTGCCAAGATTCTCTCATAAATAACCAAATATTGAATTGATTTTCTGGAAACCACAAGGGACATTGTATCTAAGTATCAACTAGTGTTGAAATAATCATCTCAGTACTTTTCAGCATGTATGAATATCACTTACTTTTAGAGAAAAAAAATGTGGCTCATGAGACTCACATGGACTGTGTCACCTAGAACACCTAGATTACTACACTGAATCTATTCCAAGACAGTGGGTCTACTAATACCTAGGTGGCAGCTGTTTTGTAACATTCTTTCTAGAGAGTTAAACTTTTCCATTATATCTATGAGCCATGTCATATGAGTTCCATCACATTAAGTCTTATAGTTATCAAAAAAATATTGACAGCTATGGTTATAGCTCAGAGATAAAAGTATCTGTTTAGCATATAGAAGCTCCTGAGTTTGAAGAGTTTGAGTTCCCTTAAACCTAGGACAGGTTTAGGAAAAGAAAAGAAGAAAGGGAAAGAGCAAATAAGAGAGAGAGAGAAGGCACGAAGAGAAGGAGAGAAAGGAGGGAAAGGAATTAATAGGAAAGGAATAAGGAAAGAAAAGAGAAAGGAGAGAGGGAAGGAAGGAAGGAAGGAAGGAAGGAAGGAAAGAAGGGAGGAAGGAAGGAAGGAAGGAAGGAAGGGAGGAAGGAAGGAAGGAAGGAAGGAAGGAAGGAATGAAGGAAGGAAGGAAGGAAGAAAGGAACAGAGGGAGAGAGGGAGGGAGGGAGGGAGGGAGGGAGGGAGGGAGGGAGGGAGGGAGGGAGGGAGGGAGGGAGGACAGGCAGGCAGGTAATTCTTTCTCCAAAATTCAAAGTGCTAGGAAAAGTTCTCAGTGGTAGAATGTTTGACTGCATGCATAAAACACTGGATTAGGAAAGTAAGTACCTTAATTAATAAAATATAGAAAGATAATGTTTTACTAACAAACTGATTCTTTTTAAAGAAAAGATTGTTCTCTTTGTTTGTTATAGAGCCAATAAATGTCTGCCTCAATTGAGGGACTTTCTTTGGGAGGAAGCCACATAAAAAGGAAGAAATATCATATGCGAACTGTATTGTTTTCAGTAGATGACATAGAGAGCCACATTCAAAATGATAAGTAAAAAGATCAAGGTTCAAATTTACTTTCCTCAAAACTCAATGTAATTATCCAATTATTCTATAGCTATAAATTGTATCAAAGAACCATGGTATCAATTTGTGCCATGCATAGTATTAAGAGCAGTAGAATACATCCTAAACATTTCATAGACTCTCAAATAGAAAGAACCAAAAATAAGTATGAAAATAATACTTAAAAGATTTCTTAGAAATCTAGTTTTGAACATGAATTAGATGCATAGTTTACATAAGTTTTAAGAAACAGCAAGTTGTAAATCTCATAGTCTAAGTTAGATATTATCAAGATATATCATTTTTGGTTTGTCAATGGAAATAGTAATTATAAGTTTTGTTTTTGTCTTTTAATATTTAATCAGTGATTAAATAGTATTTCCTTCATAAAACCAGAAAGTAAAATAATCCTGGTATAAACATTAAAAATAAAGATTATTAAATACTTCTTAACATGATAGTCTTTAGACTTATAATTCTATGAAATAAGTGAAACATCAATAAAACTAAGTTTTCCAGAAAAGGAATATAGTTTACCAACATGGCTACGATAAAGAGTTGGTCAAGACTATCCTGTGGTCTACCTGGTTATAAATGTGATATAAATAAAAATAAGTTCTAAAAATAACCAAGAAATACAATCCTTTAGGTGCATTATTTCCAGTTTAGGTAAACATTAAAGTACAATAGACAAAATTGTTATTATTAATACATGGAAATTAGATTTAAGTGGTATTCTGTGCCATTTTTTTTTCAAAGTTTGAGAGACAGAAAACTACTAAAAACCAAGAAATCCAGTTGTTGTTACAGCTGTACACTTGGTTTAAACTCATACACACACACACACACAGATAACTGTTTTCAAACGCATTCCCAACAACTGCGCTGTAAAACTTGTGTTGCCTCGAGACACTTTTGTTAATGCTATTACTTGGGGCTAGAGTATCACTATGGCATTAGTTGCAATCTTTGTTTTCCTGTGTCTGAACCTTGAGGACAGTAAGAATAGGTCTTTGTGAACTTCCAGAACCCAAACAAAATCACAATAACCTCCAGAAAAAATAAATTCAAATGTTAAAAATACAAGTCTAACATATAGTAAATAAAACCTCTCTCCTCTAACCCTTGATATTAATGAAGCACACAAAATACTACTTTTGATTTTAGTATAGAAACATCCTTTCAGATGGTCAAGGAGTAGTGTTCATTGTCTAGAATATATAACTGAAATATAACATTTATAGTAAAGCAAAGAATAAAGGTAACACGAAGCAAGAATTTACTAAATAATAGTTCCTAAACCTTTAAACCAAAAGGAAAAAAAATTCCTAAGGCCAGAGTGCTTATTTTTAGTCCCATAAACTTGTGTGTCTAAATAAAATACTAAATCCAAATAAAGACATGTTTCTAATCTTTTATTTCCCCTTTTGAACTGAAAAACGTTTAAAGACAGAGTGATGAATATCAGGCTAAAATTTGTGAATTGTACATTAATAAGCTGTGAATTTAAATATTTTGCTGCAAATGCAATACAATGATCTTATGTCTGGTTTCAATTTCATGATCATATCTTTGTTGACTGACTTAAAAGCTTTTCCCATAATGGCTTCTCAAGGTAATGGAATGCCTAGCTTAGAAAGAGAATTTAGCTGGAAACTAATAGTAAAATATCAACACAAAGGCCAGATCAGAAAACACAGCTGTCTAAATCCCAGTGATTAAAAGGGTATCTTAATCATTGGTGGTGAAACCATAGGTGTTTTGAAAAGAAAGCTCTAGAAGGTAAGCATTTGGACTTATTGAAGTCCATAACTTCCTTTGTATATTCTAACAATGGTAAGAATGCAAGTAGAATAGGAAATAGCATAGGAACAAGAGACAATCCTTGATATTTTGTTGTCATACAATACCTTTATAAGACTATAATTCCACAAAATAACCACATTGGTTTGTTCTCTGTTCTCCAGTTTTGTACTGGTAAAAATATGCTTAAGCTTTGTATATCAACATTCATGATTCTCTGAGGTTGTTCTCAAGTACTTATTTGATTTTACCTCCACAAAGAATAATTACACTCAAATAAAAATATATCAAAAGTTATAAAGGAGGTAAAACCCTTACTTTGAAAGATGGTATTATCAATACATACACATTCTTTTATACCTGGACTGAACATCAATTTAAACTATTTTTCCTTAAATTTCACTTTGAGCTTTGAAAATCCCAAAGCTACATCAAAATAACCTATTGTAACTACAGCTTCCATACACTTTGCAGGTTTGGTTCTAAGGCATACACTGGTGGTCAAAGAAAAAGAAAAAAAAAGACAAGTAAATACATTATCAATTAACTGGAAATTGAGAAACACAAATTTAAGCTTAAAAATATTTAAGCTTAAATATTTCTAAAATGTGAAAGCCTTATATTAATATAGTTTTTTTTTTTTTTTTGGGTCCGGTTATGGGGTCTGAACTCTGGGCCTGGGCACTGTCCCTCAACTCTTCAGCTCAAGGCTAGCGCTCTACCACTTGAGCCATAGCACCATTTCCGGCTTTTTTTTCTTTTTGCTTATGTGGTGCTGAGGAATCGAACCCAGGGCCTCTGGCATGCAAGGCATGCACTCTACCACTGAGCCACCTTCCCAGCCCATTAATATAGTTTAAAAAGGTAACTTTTCTTTTGGTCGGTCTTGGGGCTTGAACTCTGGGCCTGGTCACTGTGCCTCAGCTCTTCAGCTCAAGGCTAGTTCTCTACCACTAGAGCCACAGCACCGCTTCCTGTTTTCTAGTGGCTTATTGGAGATAAAAGTCTCACGGACTTTCCTGTCCATGCTAGCTTTGAATCACGATCCTCAGATCGCGATCCTCCTGAGTAGCTAGGATTATAGGCGTGAGCCACCAGTGCCTGGCTTACAAAGTTACCTTTTAACTTAATCTAATAACATTTTTATACTCACATAAGATATCTTTGGCATTCTAGCTTAGGACAGAATGAGAGGTGAACAAAATCATTTAAATCCTTTGATGTTTATTCCCCATTAATATTTTGATTGAGTTGGTACAATTTATTTTTAATTTTTTGATATCTGTAAATTTATAATTATTTTTGTTTCTAAGTATGTTCTATTAAATGTTGGATTATGAAAACCTATTGTGTAATTATTTCAACTATAAATCATATTAAAATATTAGTCAACCTGGTGAAAACATCATATACAATGTATACAGCTTTATTGATGAGTTACACATGCAATTATATAGTTAAATAATTAACACTAATTTATTTTGTCCTACCATTTTATGTATTACATGCTCATTTTTATGGTTCTTAGTTGTCTCTCAAATATGAATTGAGCCTAAGAGAAATTAAATTATTATTCCAATATAATATACACTTAGATTCTGTATATAACTATTTAATCATTAGTCAACAAATTACCCTTGAGATACTTTCAAATGAGCTACATTTAGTATTCATATACATAAACCGATCATGAACTACTTGAGGATTACACATACCTGCTCTTTCACTACAGGTGAACTAGGGTACAGCACAGTGGCCAAGGATAAAACATAAAAGTACATTTTCTGAATAAAGTTTTAAAATAAGTATACATTATCCTCTAAGTTAAAGCTATTTCTCTTCAAAGTGATAAATGAAAACTATCTTATTCTATTTTATTTATAAGCAAATAATTATACTCAATATAATTAAATGCCACAAAGGAAGAGGATAAAACCACTTCAGTGACCACGTTCAGCAGAAAAGAGCTCCAAATCAAAACTCATGTAGTTCCAACAGCTATGTGTAAATTTCAATTTACTTTGACTAATCAAATAAAATGAGCAACAAAGAAACTTCAAAAACTAAGCGGCAGCTGGGCATATGTGACTCATGCCTATAATCCAAGCTACTCAAAATGCTGAGATCTGAGGACTAAGCTTCAAAGCCAGCCCAGGAAGAAAAGTCCATGTGAGTCTTAACTCCAGTTAACCAGCAAAAAGCCAGAAGTGGAGCCATGACTCACATGGTAGAGCACTAGCCTTGAATGAAAAAAGCTTTAAAAAATGTGTGAAAGCCCTGAATTCAAGACCCAGTACCAGTGTGTGCGCGCATGTTCACATGCGCGCGTGCGCGCGCGCGCGCACACACACACACACACACACACACACACACAAGTACTACTTTGTGCTTATATATAAAACTAGATTATCTCAGTTAACACCTGGGATACATGTGCAAATATTTTAATGTCGTTATCAAAACAAATTACGCCATCAGGCCACTTTCTCCATTAAGCCCAGAATGCCCCTTTTACTTACTAGCTACCTCCAGCGATGCGTTGTGACTCACAGCCTCTCCAAGATAATTCCTTGCAACGCAGACATAGACCCCTTCGTCAGGTCTACTTTTCCGTCCATGCACTATTCTTAAGAAAAATAAAGATCCACTTGGCAGCAGCATGCGGTGTGAGCGGGGGTCATCTTTGTCGGTCTCCACTCTCTCACCCCCTTTGTACCACTCAATCGTAGGTGTTGGGCGGCCTTCAGCTTTACAGTTCAAGGTTGCAGGTTCTCCTTTTGAGACGATGAGGTCAGAAGGGTGCTCAACAATTCGAGGTGGAAAATCTTCTTGTCGAAGGCGGGAGCCTGCAGAAGAATTGGTAAAATATGAATATTTCATCTATCACTTGAAAATTCATTAAAAATAATAAGCTTCAACACTACAAGGTAAATATTGACCCTCCGCTCAGAACGTTTTCTTGTTTATACTTTGCCAGTTCACATATTCTCTGCAGCAGAAACCCATTGTCTTTAAACCCTTCCAGACTCTATAACTCAAGTGTGCTTATACCATGCATACTGCTTGTTTTTCCTGAGAGGTCTCAGAGACCTGATAAATAGCATCCTGAATATCACAAATAAGAAATAGACTCCACTAACTCATCTGCTATAGACAAACACACCATTACATTCTAATATAAGGGAACATTTCTCATACTCTCAACTCTTTGTAAATAATAATATACATGCACACTTTCCACAGTTTTAATAATTAGCTTTATGATTACCATGTAAATATTTGAATAGGCTTCAAAGATGAAACATTAAATAACTAAATTTGAACAATGCACATACTGAATGGAAAAGGATACTGAGTGACACATCCTGGACCTTACAGCTCACTTCATAAATGTAGTTTTCATTGTCTATGCCATGTAAGGATATCCTGTGACTCTACTTTTTTTTACAATTAAATTATAAAATCAGGATGCTTCAAAATTTTAAGCATTCCTATCTTCTTTCTGCTATGTATAGAGTAAATGTGTAAATTTCACAAATGTAGTCCCATATCTGGCTCTCATCTAGTATTCTGATCCTAATAAAGAAAGCAAAGTCATAATGCACATTCCTTAGCACCTCTCTTCTGGTCCTCAATAACCAGCTACCATCCAATATAAATAATCCACTAAATAGTCAGCTTAAGGTTTTGAAATGAAAATATATCCTGGGTCCTTCAGTACTTCAAAGGTCCTTAGAATTCACTCTTTCTTTGCTCCTAAATCCTTGAGAAGAGCCAGCCCATTCATTCCTTCATTGAGCTCTTCAGACTCCTAGGCTCATTTTTAGTTCCATAACACACTGAGCTTCCACAGGGCCTTTAGCCCATACCTGCAACAGCACCTGCACTCCAAATAAACTTTCCTCCTTTACAATGTTCTTTCAAATCCCTGCTTTCCTAGACCTTTCCCATAAAAATAGATTTGGCTTTTATAAGCTTATAACACTGGGAAGATAAGCCAAGTTCAAAAATTCAAATGTTGTGAGCTTTTGTTCATACATGGAGGTTAAACCTAAAAAAACATATCTACAGATATGCATATGTGTATATATAATATACTAATAGTCATACTATATACCTAAATACATGTATATGTAGATATATATTCTTATATACATATACATATATACATGTTATACATACATAAACACATAAAACATGATTTTAATTATGAGATGCTTTAGGAGATGAGGACAGAATATAAGAAAGATGAAGAGGGAATCATTTTGGAATGCACTGGAACCATATAGAGAGATAGAATAAAGAATCTCAATGAAAATTGTAGGTCAATAAGGCACTGAGGGTAGAAAAAAAGAGGAGGCAGTCAAGAGGGTTATTCTGACCACAATATAATAAATGTACATGTGAGAGAGCATGGTGAAACCCCTTGTTACAATTAATGCACACTACAAAAGTGAATGATAGGAAAACGAAACAGCCTCTATACGTCATACCAGCAGAAGGGGGTTGGGCAAATGAGGGCAGTGAATTAGGAATGAACATGATTTAAGTAGTGTTTCTGCATGTATGCAAATAAAAAATAAACCTATTGAAATTGTTTTAATAGTAAAGGAAAGGAATACATTTAAAACAAGAAAATTAAAGAGTTAAACACATATCACCATATTCCCAGCCTTGATAAAAAAAATTATCAGTATTATAATTGCAACCTATTGGTTTGAATTTTTAAAGATTCTCCCTTCCCAGTAGTCTATAAGATCTGTTACTATGATGTAGCTCATTGTTGCTCTCCTGTTGCTTGAAAGATACTGAGCACACTATGGTTCTTAGTAAAAATATGTGTACTAAATGAAAAAAAATGGAATGCTAACAAAAACAATCCCAGTGAGCAGAATGAGCTTAAGAATTATGCAATTCTAGAAAGACTTTATAAGATTTTATCTTTTAAGATTGCAACCACTGTACATGCTATTGAAACTTAATATATTATACATCCTGCATAAGACTTACATATATCTGCTTAATTTTTAGCTAGTTTAAAAATTGATTAAGTGAAAAGACCTGTTATTTGCTCATAACTACAAAGAAACAGTTATCTATAAACAGTAATAGTTTTAAAATAAATATTGAGAAATAGCTTTAGTTTAGTACAGTATGCTGTCTACCAAACTTCTAAAAGAGGAGGAGGGAGAAATAAAACAGCAAGTCAAAGGGAAAAGGGAGAAGTTCATAATCTCTCACAAAAGCTATGCTGACCACACAAAGAAACTGAAGTTAGCTTTTACATTACATACATATGGATGTAAACGTGTATGTTTTATTAAGGCACATATTATTTTAAAATCTGAAAGTTCATTTGAGATGGGAAATGAGGCTGCCACTGTTGCTAGGAGAACACAAAGAAAGGGCATTTAAGAAAAACTCAGCAAGTTAGAGGAAAATTTGGAGCCAGGGAACTTGAGGTGAATCTTGAAGCAGTCATAAAGAAAATGAAGGGGATGATTTCACCCAGACGCACAGCTGCAAGAATGTATGGTACACTTAGGACCTGAAAGGAAGCTAGTATGGCCTGTGTATGACAAGCATGTCAGAGATTAGGAATCATGAACCTGAAATAATAGCTGAAAGAAATGATGTGGTGTGCTTTGTACGTGAAGCTGGAGTTCTGCAGCTAAGCTGAAGGCAACAGGAAATCATTTTTAAAATAATTGAGCCAAATGTACTTATTACCTTACTCATGTAACTGTAACCCCTCTGTATAGTATCTTTACAATAAAAAATTAAAAAAATAATTGAGTCAAGGATGGATATGACCAACTTTAATTTTAAGGAGCTCTCTCCTGGTAGGCTAAGTTACAAGGGGATTAAGTAGGATGGTTTTACAGCCTTCAAGCAAGAAATATATGAATTTGTAAATCTAAACCAAAATGAAAACAGAAAAATGTCTAGATATTTATGTCATAAAAGCAAAACCTGTTCACAAGCAATGGAAGGGACAGAGAGGAAGTGTGAATGAATATAGCTGTTACATGCAATGTATATATTTGAAAATGGAACTACATATATTGATGATATGGATGGGGATGGGAAAGATCAGGAAGAAAGAGAAAAATGGGTGACATTGATCAAGATGCATTGTATTTATTAACTGGTGGTGTATTGACTTAAATCTCCCTTGTAAAAATAAGTAGTATGGAGGTTCCTCAAAAGACTCCACATAGAGCTCCCCTATGACCCAGCAATTCCACTTTGGGGCATTTACCCAAATGTTTTCAAACAAGACCACACTAAAGCTACCAGCACGACTATGTTTATTGCAGCATTATTTACTACAGCTAAGATATGGAACCAACCCAGATGCCCTTCAGTAGATGAATGGATCAAGAAAATGTGGTATATATACACAATGGAATTCTATGCCTCCATCAGAAAGAATGACATTGCCCCATTTGTTAGGAAATGGAAAGACTTGGAAAAAATTATATTAAGTAAGCCAGGCCCAAAGAAACATAGGTCCCATGATTTCCCTTATTTGTAATAACTAGTATATGTCTGAGACAAGCAGAAAAGGTCAGATAAGTTGATGTTAGGTGAAATAAACCCAAGGTAAGGACTCAAATGTTTTTTTTTCTTGCGATTTTTTCTAACATATTTATAAGATGATTTCTTTGTTGCTTGTATGTTCCTCCTCCACAGTATAACCCCTGTTTTCACTGTATTTGATGTTGGAATAATTTGTGGATGGGAAGGGAAAAAACAAGTTGTTTAAATAGGGATACAGGTGGATCCATTGCAACAATCAGATGTACAAGATGTAATGTCGAAAAACGAACTTTACAACTTGGGGGGAGGGGAGGATAGGAAGCGGGGAGGTATAGGAGGGAAAACACAAGAGGAGGCAACAATGCTTGATAAGAAATGTACTCATTATCTTGCCCGTGTAATTGTAACCCCTCTATATGGTATTTTCACAATTTAAAAAAAAGATATTTTTAAAAACCACCATGGGATGGAGGAGAGACAGGAGTAAGGGACATCCCAAATTTCTGGTGTCAGTGATGGTTGAAAGGCAATTCTAATGAAAGGCAATTTTAATGAAGGTAAGAATAAAGAGAGTGATTTGGTGGGAGGAAAAGGAGTAGGGGAGGTGGGGGACACACAACCTGAGATATGGAGATATAGAAGTCCTTCTAGAATATCCAAATGGTGATGACACACTGCCAACTGTACATTCAAGCATGATCTAAGAAATCTCAGCTGGAACTGTTGAGTAGAACTAGGCAAAAACTATGAGAAAGAATAAAACTGTCTAGGGAAAGGGTGTAGAGGAAGTCACGGACAATTGCCGAACCTGGAGATCACCCAGGCTCCACTACACTGCTGTGCTGCTGAGATTCTCTTCCATACTCTGCCTGCAGTTGGACCACAGCCACCAGGACTGGGGAACAGAGGACTCTGGTCCAAGTTTTCATCACTATGTCTACTCAGAAACATTCAGTAAAAGCTTCAGCAATAAAAATGCTTTCAATGTTATTAATGACTGAATTTTCAATAATGCTCTGTGGAATACTCTTTCCTCAGATTGTTAATAATATTGCTGCAGAAAGAATAAAAAGACTTAGAGGCCACAGTGCCTTTAGTCTTCTAATGTACCTTACATGGGCCAGAAAATGAGTATAATATGCAACATTTAGCCAGTGGACTCTTTCTGTTTATATTAATTGCAGGATATATTACTGAGTGTTGTTTCTGTGGAATACATTTACAGAGAAAAATATACACTAAGAGAATACAATAAACTGAGAAAAATAACTAACATCAGTAGAAACATTGTTGATTGATGGTAGTAGCACCAATACCTTTTGTGTTCATAATCACAAAAATACCCCAAATCTCTCATTTCTTATAATATATCACTTTCAGGAAAATTACTATGCAATATCTCCATCAATTTATATGAATAATGGGTTAGCCTCAGTAATAAAAAATATAAATGGTAGTCATCTTCTTTTCTAAAACCTCTAACAAATGATACTTTATAATAAATTCTAAGCTAGAAGGGAAGGCCATGAAAAGCAAACTAGTATTAATTAGTTCTTCTCTCATAACATCTTTCTAAGGTAGATGTTGTTGTTTTATGTGGTGTCCATATGGGGAACTGAAAGCTCAGCTGTCACACAGCTGGGAGGTGGCAGTCCTGGGATTCAATCAGAGTCAATTCCCACATTCTTGCTACTCCAGCTAATCCATAAGTATCACTTAGATTGACTATTGAAAATCCACAGATAAGCATGCATTGTCCATTTCCTCTTCAACATTGAATGTCAGTGCTTTGTTTTCTTGTTTTAAATACAAGATGATAAGAGAAAGAAACAGTAAAGTCTGAAGATACCTGTTTTGTCTCTATATACACACAGGCATAGACTGACTACCTGTACATCAAATGAGTTCATAGTCACCTAACTCAGTGAAGGCCTTGGTGATGAGTAAATGAGGATATAAAACTTTCCTTATACTGCACTGTGTTATCATCTCCAAATATGAGCTTGCATGGTTGAGTAAGTATCTTTATATTATCGCCTTCTAATATTCTGAGACCTTCAGTTCAAACACAACTATTTTTTGTAATTAAAACTAGCACCATAGGACGATTATGAGGTATATAGCAATATACTGTTTCAAAAAGTAAATATAAAATAAATTTTTGGTACAAACATATTTGAGGGAATATTCAACGTATAACAACTTATGCCTCAACTCATGCAATTTATACCAATAACTATGACTCACAAAAAGCAGATGTTTTACCATGCTGGGACTGAACTCAGGATCTCATACATAAAGCACATACTTTACTATTAAGCTGATTCCTCCTTAATCCTGCAGAGAGGCATTGGAGAAAGTGACACTAACATAAAATAAAATAAGCTAGAACATATATTAATCTTAGAATTGTAGAAGAAAGGCCCTAACTATTACACATTAATGATCATAATCTTTTTCTCTAAAAGTAACACCTGGAATCCACTTTTACTTGTTCACAACTTAATCCATACATATAACATGCACATGCTATATTTTACATAGATAATATTTTTCATTCTTTCTGCATTAAAAAAACTTTCTCTAATCATAAATCATGAGTTTTATAAGCTACCTGCCAACCACCATTGTAGTTATGCTAATTTGCACAGTATTATGTAATAAGATAGGAAGTTTATATAATCATTGGCAAGATTTACTTCCAGGGTCCAACCACACTCTACATAGGAAATTGAGAAGTTACAAAGGAGAGATTTGTAGCCAAAGAGACTGATAAAGGAATGAAGATGATGTTTTCAACTGCCTTCAGGAAGAATCCCAGAACACTGGGAACAAAACACCACTGACACAAGACAACTAGCAACACAGTATGGGGCAGGACAGGATTCCTTCAACAACTGCCCAGTTGGAAGATAAAATATAAACACCAGTGACTGAAATCTGTAAATATTTACACAACCACAGCTGGAAAAAGATACACACGTAAGTGCTAAGTATTTCAGGGAAATATATCAAAGTCACATGAGATTTATGATGAGGAAACCATACTCCTAGCTGTATGTAAACTAGTTCCACACAGAGATATTACACAAGCATTCCAGTAACCACTTAAGAGGGTGATATTATTAATATTCCATGGAGAACTGAGGTGGACAGGTAGGTAGAGATAGATAGATAGATAGATAGATAGATAGATAGATAGATAGATAGATAGATAGATAGATAGATTAGATAGACTTTCTATTTTTTCATCTATGTAAATTTTTCTAGTATGGCAGCAATATTAGTCATAGGGTTTTGCTTATTTATATTTACAAGTTTGTTTCTTAGTAGATGGGGGAAAAATAACTAAAACTGTGAAGAAAGTCATTAAATCCAAATTCCTTCTTTGTTTTGTTGGTAAAATTAGTGAACCTACAGTGAATAAAATACTGATCTGTATCATTTATGGTATTAAAGCATCCTACAGCCCAAAATGCTTCTAAGATTGTTACTATTATAAAATAAACTTATTAAGTAGTTTACAATTAGACAGTGACAATTTGGTGACATCCATCTGTGTAATGTAAGGTAAGGGATGTATTTAATTGCCTTGGAAACCTACATATATTTGTAAAATAATATTTACATTTTCAAATTTATTCATTGTTACTCTAAAAATGATGTACAGAGGGGTGATTAGTCAGTCAAATAGAAAGTTTCTCCCCCCCACTCTCCCCACCCTGCCTATCTGTTTCTTGCTGGTCCTGAGTCTTGAACTCAAGGCTTAGGTGTTGTCCCTAAGCCTCTGTTTGCTCAAGGATAATGTTTTACCACTTGAACCCCAGCACCACTGCCAGCTTTTTCTAAGTAGTTTATTAGAGATAAGAGTCTCATGGACTTTTCTGCCCAGGCTGGCTTCATGATCCTCAAATCTCAGCCTCCTGAGTAGCTAGACTTTACAAGCATGAGCCATGGATGCCCAATTAAGAGTATATTTGTTTTGAGCAATGTCCTTCTTCCCTCCCTATCTCTGAGATTTTCCCTTCCAACCCTACCCACAAGTTGTATATTTCATTTTCAACAAAGTTTCTAGTGAGTATCACTGCTGCATTTGTTCACCCTTTGTCCCACCATTTCTGTGTCCCCCTTTACCCTCTTAAAGACAGATAAATGAACAAACAAGACAAAAGGAAATGAAAACAGAAACAGTAACAAGAAGAGAAAATAAAATACTTTTGTTTCCATTTCCTGGAGTTCATTTAAATAAATATTATTTTATATGATCAGATGCACATAGCTATTGTGCCTATGTAATCCTCTCCTAAGAATATCTTTCTTTGATCTATGTGAATGCCTAGAGATTTGTATAATTTATCATGTCCCATGTATTTTTTTTCTTTTACCATCCAGTGTTTACTTATAGCTTTATAAGCAAATTCTAGTTACCACAAATGAAGGAAACCATGCAACCTATGTTTCTTTAGGTCTAGCTTACTTTGCTTAATATAATTTTTCCAAGTCCTTCAGACTCCTTACGAATGGTACTCTCACCAACATTCTTCAAACTCTCTTCAATGAAACAGAAAGGGAAAGATCACTACCAAACCATTCTATAAAGTCAGCATAACACTATCCCCAAAACCAGATAGAGACTCATCAAAGAAAGAGAACTATAGACCCATGTCTTTTAAGACCATTGATGCAAAACTTCTCAATAAAATTCAGGACAATCAAATTCAACAACTAACTATTGTCAAACAGTTTCATTACAGATATGCAAGTCAGTTAATATAATTCAATACATGGACAGAAGCAAACACAAGAACCACATGATCATTTCAATACATAAATAAAAAGTAGCTGACAAGATTCAACTCCCTTTTATGATAAAAGCACTGGAACATTACTCAATATAAGAAAGGCTGTATTTGACAAACCTACAGCCAGCATTATACTTATGGTAAAAATCTAAGACCATTTCCTCTAAAATCAGGAACAAGACAAGTTTGTCCACTTTCTCCACTTTTCTTCAATATAATATTTATATTTTTAAAAAGCCTCTTTATGTAAAGAATTGATCAATTTTTTGTTAAAAGGCTGCATTAGATTTTCATAGAATTTGTATAGTATTGCAGAAAGAATTTGCTGCGTCAATTATCTAAAATCATTCACATTACTAAAAAGCCAAATCTTTCAACTTTGCTTTTAAAATTAGGTAGTCGTACTATGTCACATTTAAAGATCCCTGATTCAAGGTGAGCTGTTGATGCCTGCAAAGTAAGCATATGGCGTTGCAATTTTAAAGATAATTGTCTAAAGACAATTACACTTTTGGAAAACAAAATAGTAAAAAGAGCCTTTTAAAGGATTACTGAGAAATCCCTAGAGGAATGTAGTCAACTTCAGTCATTCTAAAACTGAGTCAGTACTTTTGACTTGAACAAGAATGTCTGATGAAAATCTTTTACACATTGGCAAAGTAACTGTAGTCTTTCCATCCTTATATCTCCCCCATTTTTCTTTTTATTAAATCTTTGTTCTAATGCTTACAGATTATATGAAGTGCCCTAGTAAAAGATGTAGAAAAGCAGACTCTAATCATGTCACATACGTAAGACAGAGAAAATTTCAAAGTATTCCAAATCTTAAATCTTAATGTTTGGAAATAATACACAAATGGAGTAAGTCTTTATTTTCTAAAAGGGTAAATAACCATTTCCAAACAAAAACTATGTGTAATAAATCTAGTAGAGAAAAATCGTACACATGCGCATATATAAGTTTTGATGCAAAAATATATTTACCACCTAAAATTCTAGGAGTACATTATGTCTATATGGACCTATATCTTTATGTGTGTGTGTGCACATGAGCACTCACACCAGTACTGAGACTTTAACTCGGGATCTAGAAGTTGTCTCTGAGCTTATTTTATTCAATGCTAATGCTCTAGCACTTGAGCCACAGCTCCATTTCCAGCTTTTTGGAGATAAGAGTCTCACAGACATTCTTGCCTGAGCACTTTGAACTGTGATCCTTAGATCTCAGTCTGCTGAATAGGTAGGATTACAGTGGTAAGCCACCAGTGCCCAGGTGAACCAGACGTTTTTTTTTTTATTATTTTAATGAAAACATAAAAGAGGAATATAATTAAACCGTGATTTTGAGAGTGGCTCAACTTTAATGTGGAAGGAAAAGAGTCATAAAAATATATTAGATCTAGAAAACATTCATAATGTCTACAGTTGAACTTAACAAATGGTTGGATCACAAATGAACTGCTTCTCTATTTCCAGTGCCTAGAACAATACCCACCACTTAGGTGTTCAATGAACATGAGTTGAATGAGTGATCCATTTTAATGGAAGAAAAGAATGATTGGAGAGCCCAGATCTAATTAGACAGGCCTCTACATTAGGCACAGCTGATTAAAGTAAAGGAAGTCTTTTTTTTTTGTCAGTCGTAGGGCCTGAACTCTGGGCCTGGGCAATGTTCCTCAGCTGTTCAGGTCTACGATGTGTCATAGCGCCACTTACAGCTTTTTCTGCTTATGTGGTACTGAGGAATCAACCCCAGGGCCTCATGCATGCAAGGCAAGCTCTACCACTGAGCCACCTTCTCATCCCCACTGAGTCACCTTCCCAGCCCCGTAAAGGAAGTTCTTACTTCTGCTTCAAGAAAGCAAAAATCTATAAGGAAAAGAGATCTCTCCACTCAATATAGAGAATACACCATGAATTAGTCCTGATTACCTAGAAATATGCCCCTAACTATCATGTGACATACGAAGATGAAAAGAATTTTTTTTTCTGTTCTAGCTAAAGACAGTGACAAAGATTTAAGGAGAGGGGCTGGGAAGGTGGCTCAGTGGTAGAGCGCTTTCCTTGCATGCATGAGGCCCTGGGTTCGATTCCTCAGTACCACATAAGCAGAAAAAGTGGCATTGTGGCTCAAGTTGTAGAGTGGTAGCCCTGAGCTGAAGAGATCAGAGACAGCGCCCAGGCCCAGAGCTCAGGACCCATGACTGGACCCCCCCCAAAAAATCTTTTTAAGGAGTTAGAAGAAAAAGGTGACCTGAAAAATGATCTGAAAAAAAATCCTTGACTGATTTTTAAAAAGTAATTACAAAATGGCTAATTTTTATGTCCCTCTAAGTTTTTTTATTTAATTTTTATTGATTTTTTTATTGTGAAAATAATGTACAGAGGGGTTACAATTACATGGGCAAGATAATTCTTTAGCTTATAAATATTCAATGGTTCATAAAACCACAGTCTATATTGAAAGCTGCAAAATCCCACAATCACTGTGAACAATATAGGGGAAATGGTCAACCCCTGTTAATATATTAGCATTCATTCATACAAAGATGTATGAACTAAATGTTGGAAACACAGGAGAACCAAGACAAAAAATAAAAATATTAAACGATACCTGTCTCTGTCTTTTTAAGTCATTAAAAAATGCAGTTAATACAAGTGACATAAACGACAGCATATATCCTTAATAACATCGAAAATAGTTCTTAAGCAACAATATATATTTTTTCATGTATACATGCAAACAAGGAGTAAGGAAGTCTAAGTAAGTTTTGAAAACCTCAATACATTATTGCTAGAATGAGGGTGGGGGTGGGGAAGGAGAGACTAAGAAAAGGAGGGGGTGTCTTAGAAGGCAAGAAGCCTGAATGAGAGATTAAGTGTACTGGGGCCACAAACCCCGGGGCACCTAGCCCTCTGTCGTGCCCTGTCTGATCACTAGGAATTTAAAAGACTGGCTATGGATTTAAACCGATTAACAGCTATCAATTGCCTCTTCTCCTTAGGAAGCAAAAAGCCCTAATTGTTTCACTTATCTTCCATACCATTACAAGCTAATTCCTGGTCTTTTACATTATGGGAAACTCATTTTTTCTAAGTCTTACAGTATTTTTTCAGTACAATTGATTATTTTTTATTGAATCTTAGAATATTCTCATAATAATTTATTAAGTCCTAGTTATATTGTTAAAATGGTTTTCCTATTCTGCTTGTAATGACCAGGATAATATCTGAATATAGTTATTATTTCTTCTACTTTTCTATCATTGCAAATAGTGATGACACATAGAAAGAAAAGATTAGGTTGTGGTTGTTTTTCTCTTCAAAATATGATGTTTTTAATTTTATGAGTATAAATTTCTTTTTCTAAGATCAACTTTTTAAATAGTCATTATGTTTTCTGTATATATACATAAAACTGCATGCAAACTAGGTGGGAATGGCTCATGCTGATAATCCTAGCTATGCAGGAAGCTGATATCTGGGGGTGGTTCAAAACCAGCCCCTGCAGGAAAGTCCATGAGATTTTTATCTCCAATTCACCATCAAAAAGCCAGAAGTGGAGCTATGACTCACTCAAGTGATAGAATGCTAGCCCTGAGGAAAAGCATGCTCAAGAAGAGCACCCAAACCCTGAGTTCAAGCCCAGGGACCAACACTCTCTCTCTTTTTCTCTCTCTCTCTCTCTCTCTCTCTCTCTCTCTCTCTCTCTCTCTCTCTCTCTCTCTCTCTTTCTCTCTCTCTCTCTCACACACACACACAAGTGCAATTATGTATTTGGATAAATAAAGCCTGCTACAATATAGTACTTCAAGCTGGGCGCTTGTGGCTCACACCTGTATTCCTAGCTATATAAGAAGCTGATAGCTGAGAGTGGTTTAAAGCCAGCCCCAGAAAACTATAATTAAAAACAACTCACTTCTCAGCTAAGTTGAACTATGCAACTATTATGTGAATTTTTAGAGCTACACTATATCTTAAACAACTCACCTTGACATCATTGGATTGGTATGTTTAAGACTTAGTAACTATATACCATGGAGTATTACGGATTCATGAAGAAGACTGAAATTAGTCATTGGTAAGGGAATTGAATGAAACTGGAAGTCCTAATGTTGAGTGAGAAAAGCAAAATAAGCCAATTGTTTTGACAATTATTGGGGAAATAAAATTGTCCCATTATTATATTATCATTCACTTATTCACTAAACAAAAACGTATGAACTAGATGTTAGAAGGAATGGTATTTTAAAAAGTGAAAATATTTAATGTTATCTGTTTATATATATGTGTATATATATTTACATACATATACACAGATGTGGATATCTGTGTATACACAAAATAGTTCTTGTCTAAGCAAGAAAAAGAAGAGTTAGTTATCAAAATCAATCATCAAAATTCTTGGAACTCTGAGTAAACCCTATTATTATTCTAATTACAGATGAGGAATCTCAGGCATAGAATTTAATAACGTGACCCAGATTTCATAGGTACTAAGTGATCTGACAGAGATTCAGACCCTGAATTGTGCTCCAAAATTTGAGCATTTAATGACTGAATTATTGTACAATAGTACACTAATGTGAAAATCGTAAGAGTTTACTTAACATGGGACAAGAAGTATACATCATTGTAGAGCTCTTTCCTACCATGCATGTGCTAGCCTCTGGGTTTGATTATACACTGCAAAAAATATACAAAATAGACCCTGAATTTTTGTGAACCTAACCCTCATAATTAATTTAAACTAAAAAAATAATAATAATTAAAGCTGGGCATTGGTGGCTCACACCTGAAATCCAAGCTACTCAGGAGGCTGAGATCTGAGGATCAAAGCCAGCCTACACAGGAAAGTCCATGAGAATCTTATCTCCAATAAACCACCAGAAAACTGGAAGTGGTCTTGTGGTTCAAGTGGAAGAGTGCTGGCCTAGAGCTGAAGAGTTCAGCCCCACAACCGACCGAAAAAAACATTAAAAATCTACAACATACACTTTGGTCCCACCACTGCTGAAACAAACAAAAGTCACCACACTTAGGTTTTTCTTTTAGGACCATACTTAGGTTTTTCTTTTAGGACTATAAATTTCTATGTCTCTACACCTCTATTAATGGGTTAGTTTCTTCATCTATAAAATGAAGCTAATATAGCATATTGAAGCTCGAATAAGAACAGATAAATCTATCAACTCTCACATTATCCAAACAAAGCAAAACGAATCACCAGAATAAAAATACTTGGTCACGGTATAATACCCTCTGAGTACAACCTAGACCAATTACGCTCTTCTGAATCCCATATATACAAGGTTAGGGATAAAACCTTTTGCAAAAGAAAACTATAAGTTAGGTGCTGGTAGCAGCTCATTCCTATAATCTTAGCTACTCAGGAAGTTGGAAACTGAGGACCTTGGTTTGAAGTTAGCCCAGGCAGGAAAGTCCATGAGACTCTTATCTCCAATTAGCCACCAAAAGGCAGGAAGTAGAACCATGGCTTAAATCGTAGAGCATTAGCCTTGAGAACAAAAGCTCAGAGACAACACCCAAACTCAGAATTCAAGCACAAATTCCTGAGAGAGAAGGGAGGGGGGAGGAAGGGAGGGAGGGAGGGAGAGAGGGAGGGAGAAAGGGAGGGAGGGAGAGAAGGGGGAAAAGAAAATGAAGAGACATTCTTAGCCTGTAGACAATGAACTTCATGTCTGTGTGAATTCTTGGAAGCATACGAAAATTTCCGGTATACATAGTAATATAAAACTCTCATGTTGAAGATGATGATGTTCTAATCATCAGAAATACAAAGATAATGTTGGCTTATCAGAGGATAAAAAACTTAAAACAATAGCTCCCAGATAGTTGGTACAGAGGTGAGAATGAAATTCAAAGCTATGAGCTGTGTTGCCACAACACTGCCTCTCTGTCTTCTCATTTTAAACCTTTTCACACTTACTCTTTTTTTCTTTTTTGACATGATAGTGGTCTCAGCACAGAGTGAAGGAATACTTGTTATTTCTCCTTGCCCAAGTAGGAAGTTCAAGTTATTTTCTATTTAGAAGTATTTTAGTACACATTACCATTACTAAGAAAAGGAATAGCAGTAGCTGGCTGTATTGGGTGCTTAGTATCATTCCAGTATGTATTGGGTTTTGTATATGCAAAATATATTGTACATTATTTATATTATTTTGCAGTGGTGGTGAAGGCAGGGTGGACATAAAGAATGAATTCTGTTATCCAAAGTTTGGCAATGCAGGAGTTCAGTACTTAGAAAGATTATTGAAAAATTATATTGAACAGTTCAAAGTCCAAGAACTATATGCAGAAGTTCCAAAAGCAAAATATATAATAAATTTATAAGAAAAGAGAATCAAATTTGAAGTGAAGGGGTCGACATAATTGCACCAAGAAAATGAGCTTTGGGCTAGACATATAGAGAAAATTTTAATTTGTTTTAGTCAGAAGCTCTTATCTACTAAAATTATTTGGTGCTTGGTGTTTATGAATATCTTCACATTCTCTAAGAGAGAAGAACCATCCATAGAAAAGATCACTGGATTCTTGATGAAGGACATTTTTGATAAAAAGGTTGAATTTTAAATTGTGGGTGTATTAGTTCCTAAGTTTGTCATAAAAAAAATAGCATACAATGGGGATTTGAATAACAGAAATGGACTTCCTCATGGGTCTGCCAGGACATAAATTTTCTGAGATTCCATTTCAACCAGTGGCTGGGTGGAATAGAGTGCTGTGCTCATTTTACTACATATGAAGCAGAATGGTTTGGCACCATGACACATGTCCATGAGCAACCTGTATAAACATATATAGGAGGATTATACTCTAGGTTAACCTAGACCCTATCTCAAAAATAACTAACATAAAAAGAATTGAAAGCATGACTTAGCTCAGTGGTAGAACAGGCTCAGAAGAATTCTGAGCATGTGGAACTAAACTTTTACCCCATTTCATCTTAACACATTTAAATAGGAGCATACAAATAGTTGCTTCTGTATTGGAAAACAGCATTCTAATCTACTTACTGTATGAAAAATAGAAAAATCACCAAAGGAGTGGGGGGGGCACAGAGAGAGAGAAAGAGAGAGAGAGAGAGACAGAGAGAGACAGAGACAGAGACAGAGAGAGAGATAGAGAGAGAGAGAGATTTGAGACACACAAACCCTGAGAAGATCATGTGAAGGCACAGATGAGACTGACCAATGCATCAAAAAGCCAAAGAACATCAAGATTCTCAATGGCCACCCACAGCTAGGAAGGAGGCAGCGATCCATTTCCCTCAAGCCTCCAGAAAGAACCCACACTGCCAATGCTGGCTTCCAGAATGGTGAGAGAATAAATTTCTATCGTGTTAAGCCACAAAAATCAAAAGACAGGAAAGAAAAATATCACAATTCATACTGATGGCTCTTAAACATTGGAATGCATCACAAAGTCAAAATGTATACATATAAATCATTTTATTAACTGTTGGATTCACATCACAATAAATTGGACAGGTGGAGACTTGATATCTGGGCCTACCACTCTTGACATACTACACGAAATATATCTAAAGAGTTTATTTCTTTACTTGACGTGGGTTCATTCCTAGCTGGCCTTGGTCTTTCTGCTTTGGTTTCAAATGTGCAGGAATTGCAGGTGTATACCAATATGCCCAGGGAAGAGGTGTTCTGGTGTCCATTGAAGTGTAAAAACATCTGATCTATTTCTGTTCCCATTTCAAAGTTACTGTTCTCTTTAACTCTCTTTCAAAATGACTGGAAAATAATTTTTACAAACCACTATATCACAACTAATTTCCCCAGACTAATGCTACATTTCATCTGATGTAGTCTTTCTGTCAATCCTATAATATATAAACTATCAATCTTCCATTATTATACACACACACACATTCACTCTCAGAGAGAGTGTGTGTACATATATATATATATATATATATATATGTATATATTCTGTAAAATTAACTGATAAAATGAACAGGAAAGAAAACTCCTACCTTACAGAATATTAACAGAGCCAAACATAAAATAACTAGCAAAAATAACTAGCAAAAATCTGGTATATATGTAATAAATGTTCCTCTTTCCAATGACTGCTTTCTCTATTTCTTTCCCTTTTATTTATTTTTATTTTTATTTTCATTTTTGGGTCCCATCATGGGGCCTGAACTCTGGGCCTTGGCGCTGTCCCTCAGCTCTTCAGCTCAAGACTAGCGCTCTACCACTTGAGCCACAGGGCCACTTCCGGCTTTTTTCTTTTTGCTTATGTGGTGCTGAGGAATCGAACCCAGGGCCTCATGCATGCAAGGCAAGCTTTCTACCACTGAGCCGCCTTCCCAGCCCTTTCTTTCCCTTTTAATAGGGTCCATCTGTCGGCACTGCTGATGATTTATGGGAATGCACCTCAACCCTATGTTCAAAGGTATGACCATGTATAGCCCAAAGCACCGCCTCACTATGGCAGGGGCAACCTAAGAACATGGGATTCACTTTCTCATCATCAATGACCTCTCACCCCCTTTCCATCCTGAAAGCCCAGCTATTGTGATGCTACTTTAAGTCAAGCCCTGTTCCTGTCATGCCAAGCCAAGCCTAGTTCTTGGACCTAAATCCCTGTTCTCTTCCTTATTTCATTTTGAAGGTTTTGCTTTACCTATAACTCATTCTTTTACTATCTCTAAGAAAAAGAAGAGAAAGAAAAGGTAGAAACTGAAGTCTTTCCTCACATGGACAGAACATAGAAGAGTGTTGTTTAACTGTATTTTTTTTGTCTTTTCTTTTTTGGTACTGGGGATCGAACCCAGGACGTTGCACTTGCTAGGCAAGCGCTTTGCCACTGAGCTACATCCCAGCCCAGAAGAGTGTTCTTTAGTATTAGATAGATACACAGCAAGAAAGCAACCTGTTCCTTCTTTTTCATTATTAGTGGTGAGGCATAGCTCTAGGGTTGATGTATAATTTTTAATATTTTTAAACTATAACAAGTGAATGTCTTACTAATATCCTGAATATATAGTTGAACATATACATGTGTCCTCATCTTCTAAGGAAAGAAAAAACCATGTTTAACTACTCTGGGGTTAATGTCAAATAAATGGTATATAAAGAAAGAAATGTAGAATCATTTTAAATTTTTCCAACTGGCTACAACATCTACCTGTGGTGATTTTCCAAATATAAGCATGTCACAAGTTGCAGAACAGTTAGAGATTAGAACGGTAAGAGAATGAGCTGTATCTTATTTAAGTCTAAGAAGTGTCGTATGACTGGGCTAGAGGTGTGGCTCAAGTAGTAGACTGCCAGGTGAGCAAGAATGCTGAGGGCACATGAGACATTTAGATCAAACCCTGGTGCCAGTCCCCCCACAAAAAAAATGTTATGGAAATTATGGATAGGGAAAAAGTCAATATGTTTTATTTACCATTTTTTAAAGTTCTAGTGTAAAAATACAAGAAGATCTCCTGCAACACGTCCTTTTTATTTAATTGGACAGCCCATGTCATACAACTTTACGGTAAGCCACGTAGATTAATATTAACTTTATAATGACATTGAATACTAACAAGATAGAGAGGAGTCTCACAGAAATCCTGATAGAGAAAAGATAGCCCTAAATACTAGTAGCTCATGCTATAATCCTAACTACTCAAGAGTCCAAGACCTGAGAATCAAGGTTCAAAGTCAGCCACAGCAAGAAAGTCCATAAGACTCTTATCTCCAATTAACCACAAAAAAATGAAAACAAAGAAACAAAAAACAACAATAACAACAACAACAAAACACAGAAGTGGAACTTACTTAAGTGGTAGAGGGCTAACCTTGAGCATAAGAGACAATAAGGGGCATGATGAAGATTTGGAGACCAGCTTGAGCTACATAGTAAGTTCCACACTAGACTTTCCTACATAATGAGATTATCTGGACAAAAATAATAAAAATCAAATGTGGCCAAATAGTCTCCCTCTCCCTTTATTTTTTTTTTTTTTTTGCTTTCTCTTTCTTTGGAGCTGTATTCAACAACCATAATCAATTTCAACTGCTGTGTTTGTGTATTAATGATGGGCAATGCATCCTTCCTGTCTGAAAAATGTTTCATTCATACGATATTCCAGTAAATTTTAGATCACATTTCATTTCTGACAAAGGTAAATAAAAATGTATTTATGATAGACAACTAGTGCCTTGTGTATTCAATCTTAAATAAATCACCATAAGTATTCATTTAAATGAATCACCATAAGTATTCACAAATAAAGAAGGGAATTCAGATTACTGACTGCATTGTGGCCTAATTTTTGGTAAATAATTAACACCTATACCAGTAAGTTAAAATAATACAAATTTTATAAAGACAACTACTCAACAGCACCAATCACTAAATAATCACATCTAATTACTATATGTAATTATACATAACTATTACACTATAATACTATATATCATATTATAAAATTACTGAATTTCTAGCTTTGTTCTCTAAGACAAATAACTACTAACATTCTAACTATTGTCATTATGGAAGCTTAGAGGTCAAAAATCAGATCCCAGGTTCTCCTACATGGAAAGACAATATAATTTAGTAGTACAGGTATAATAAATGTTAGCAGTACAAGCAGAAAAAAAGGTATAACTTAAGTTTCTTCTAGTAACTATGCTGACTCCCATATTGGCGACATTGCTAATTCTGTACACAGAATCTGAAAAAAATATAATGCAGCAAAATAAGATCACCCATATATATTTACCCTGGCTCTAGATCCAGGTATTTGTAAATATCTATAATCAGAGTAGAATCAAATAATGTCTATGATGAACTCTGCCTGGGACACACAGTATCATTTTGGGCTTGTTCAATGAATGGTTCATGTGGTATAGAGACAGCAACCTATTGTGCTGGGCCTATGAGAGTCACATGTATAGATTGTCAGCCCTCGCATTTTCTGAAAGTTTGTCTTTCAAGAAAGCTAGAAGCTACACACATGAAAATGATTATTTTCTACAGAAATCATATGGACACAAGTATAATTTTTCCATCGCACTTAAAATTAAAAATAAACAGTAATTCGTGGATTTGGTATTTTCAGACAGAGTTAAATTACTATTATTAAACATTGTACATTGCTAAAGACTCATGGAATTATGAGTCGAATATTTCACACAGAAATAAGACTGATAAATGAAATGTTTGTTGTTTTTCAAATGCATTCCATTTAATGCAGAGTAGAAAGTAAGTGACCAGTAAGTGGTTGGTATGTCTCTTTATATATCCAACAGCACAGTTTAGTTCTCAAGATGAAAGCAGAGGAGGTAAAGACTAAATACAAAGAAAAAGATAAATATGAAAGTATCCACTGTCATAACACAACATTCTTGATCTGCTTCCTCACTCAGAATATCAAAAATACTGTTTGAATAAACAGTAACACAGCAAGAATTCTTTGGCTTGCTTTTTTGTTTGTTTCTTTGTTTTGGGTTCAAGGATTGGACCCATGACCTCCTGTATTACAAGCAAGCAATCTTTCAGAGCAATATAATCAGACCTTAGATCTAGGACTTGAAGTTATATTATTTGATGACAATACCCATTCATCATACATGGGACTTCTAGATGTTTACTATTGGTATAGATTTGTGAAAGAAATATGTCACTAAAAGAGTAGGCATTATGGTATGTGCCTCTAACTCCAGCTGTCCAAAAGTGTGAGTAGCATGATTCAGTTATAAGACAAGCCTAGATAAATGTAGGAGACCCTATATGAAACAAATAAACAACAATAACAAGAAACAAGCAAAAAGCAATAAAACTGTGGCTGTGGCTCAAGTGATAAGTGTTTGCTCACATGTGTGAGGTCCTGAATTCAGTACCAATTACAGTTGGAGTTTTTGTGTGTGTTTTTTTAAAGTCACTATATTTCAGTTGTGGTAATGGAAAGAAAGCTACAAAATATTTCCCAGATTTGGTGCAGAACAGAATCTGCTGGGAAGCTGCTATGAAAATATATCCAGGATTTCAATCAGATAATTTTGGCTTGGGTAGGTTTGAAGCATTTGTAACCCAATGACCTAGCCTACCATTTAGAAAAAAAAAATGACAGAAGGCCAGTGATACACAGGAAAAGAGATCCTGACTCAGGCAAGTAGATTAGGCTGAAACATGAAAAATGTATAGTTAAACAGGCCAGCCGGCAATCTTCCCAACCCAGTAATCTTGATATACATATCCTGCCTGACATTGGAGATCTAAAAAGCCTACAAACAGAAGTTTCTATGACAACAGATTCAGATAAACAGATACACATCTAATACTTTGTACCGGCATTCAAATCCTTCAAAATACCACGGAAGCTATTAAACCATCCCTTTAACAAATATTCATAACAAGCAGCATTGACACTGGTAATGAGTAAATTCTCACACAGCTGATGACAACACAACAGTGTACATTTTAGAATCCTTTTTAAGCTGGGCATGGTGGCGTACCTCCTAGCACTTGGATAGACAGAAGGATTGAAGGTTTAAGACCAATTGGACTACATAGACAGACTACAATCCAAAGCGAAGCAAAACCAACAGAAACAACAACAAAAAGAATTCCTTTTATTTCTTCTACCAACAGATCCTAAGTTTGAATATTTTCCAAGTAGTGTCATAAACCTTTCTTAGAAGGTGGGTTTAGCATGAGACAGTTCCTTCAATATGGTTGCTTTGAAAGTCAGGTCAGAGATAACTAGGATAAGTAGGTTGTTTATGAATCTTCTTCAATGATTTACAGATTTATCTTAAATTAGAATTTTCTATTTTAAGAATGTGACAGTGAATCATAGTAATGTTTCATGATTTAAAAAAAGGCAAATTGATTACAGTATCTCCTGCTTGTAGTTCCAACACTTGGGAGGCTGAGGAGTTAGAGAAACCAACCTGGGTAGCATACTGACACCCTGTCTCAAAAATCTCAGTGACAAGCAAATAAACTAACAATGTAGCTGGCTCTGGTACTAACTAGAGTTAAATTAAAAGCTTACTAACTAACATGAAGATATTTGGCAGTAAATGTCATTAGTCATTTCATTCATAATTCTCTGTCTTCCATGGATTAACTCAAGCAACTATAATAATCATTCATTCCCCCCACTGTTGGGTAACAAAGAACAATTTTCTTCAGGTACATTATTCATTCTCCATAGTAGCAGTTTATTTGGTAGCAATAGTAGTGTCCTGCATAATACAGCATTCCTCATTCTTCAAAGCCCTAGACTGGTAACACCAATTACTGGTCCAGAAATGTACAGTAGAACAGTGCAAACCTTTCATGGGATTTTCTAAGCTGGAGCTGGTGTAAGCCTCTCAAACACTGGGTTTGCTCTTGCACAGAAATATTTGACTTTATAGGAAAAAATATATAATAATCACCTATAGTTCCTTTCCCCTAGCTCTATCTAACTCCACCAATGCGTTTTCTGTGGCTTGAGCACATTGTGTCAATAAATTTTCCTTCAGTTATTAGGTATATTTTCACTTGCAGCCAAATAATATTAATACACTGATTTCACTATCAAAATGAGCTTTCATTTGTGAAAGAAATTTTGTACTCTCAGAAAATTTTGCACTTCACAGACACTGGAGAATGAGAATGAGTTCTCCAGTGTCTTCAAGTTTCTGTTTACCTCCTCTTCTCCCAGGAAGGTGGCCTAGTCAGTACAAAACATGTGGCCTTTATTTAAGCCATGTCTTTTTACTTTATATTTAATTATTTTTTAAAAAAATATTTCTAAGCACGTAAGAAGTCTAAGCTGACTGAATGAATTCTGATATAATTTTCATATTTCACAGAGAAGATATTGCTACTATTTGGTTGACCCAATGAAAGGGGCTACAAAATATTAGGTATTGATCAGTTCTCAGAATTGTTTGGAAGTATTTAATCCAAATAATACTCATAGTAGTAGTAATAATAATATGTTGCACAATTTATTTTCTTTTTCAAAACTTCATTTTCAAAATAATGTACTTCATGGACCATATAATTAGAAATTTGTAAAACACAATACATAGGCTTCCAAATGAAATCAAAGTCTCCAAATAAAAAAAAATCAAAAGCATTTTTCTCCAAATATTCAAATATTCTTATTGTTTTAACTTCAAAGTAATTATTGGACTCATTAGAGAATATTTTAAATCATACTTGGCAGGGAAAAATAAAACAATATTATTATTGTTTTATTATAAACATTCTATCCCACCCTGTATTCATACTGTGAACCAATGTACCATGTAACTCACTCCTTCCTTCATTACTTCTTTCTTCCTTCCTTTCTTCCTTTCTTCTTTCCTCTTTCCTTTCCTCTTTCCTTCCTTTCTTATTTTCCTCCCTCTCTTCTTCCCTTCCTCTTTTCCTTCATCTCTTTTGTTTCTTCTCTTCCTTTTTTTTTTTTCTATCTTGCTAGGAATCTAATCCAAAGCTAAGCAAACATTCCCCCACAAACCCTCACATCTAAGCCCAGTGGAAAAATTCCTATTAATGTATAATAAAGTCCCCAATACTCAACTCTTGCAAAACACAACATTAAACTAAGATTTTTCATAACTGCAAGTAAGAAGTAGAAATAGAGGTGGGTGGGGAGAGACAGAGAAAAACAGAAAATTCCAGTGCAATCCAGAATTTTAGATTTAGGAAATTAAAAACAGACAAACAAACAAACAAAAACAAAAAAAACCTTGAAAGAATGTATTTCTATTGAAAACTAAACCAAAGCTCATGATAGCGGCTGCGGGTTCCTCAGGCAGATGGCGTCAGCAGACCAGTAGATTAGTCAGCTTGGCAAAGGACGAAAAATAGATTGCTTTATGAAATGCCATCAAACTGAACATATGAAAGAAAAGAAAGAGGACTGAATCCATCCTCAGATACTTGATCCTGGTTACTGCATGGTGTGGAAAATAAGTCTACTCTTGTCATCGGCAGTTTAGAGTTTCCTTGTTAGATTTTCATGGAAATGGTTCACAGAACACAAAAGCCAAATCCCAGATGGGACAGCTGGGTTTAACAGGTGACAAGATCACATCTAATGGTTTTCCCATCAAAGCACCATAGCTGATTTTCTTTCTGATTTTTTTGTTTTTAGCTAATGTAAATGAACAATGCTTCTATTTCTCAAAGAGAGATCACACGAGAACTTATTTATAACCTAGGATAACCAAAATTTGTGTTAAAAACAAAAAGTTTCTGTTTACAAATACAAATACAGTAATTTAATTTTTGGTTATGCAAGGTAGAATTTTTATTCAATTATATACAGTCAAATTAAAGTTAGTCTTCGATATTTTTTCCCCAAGAGCCTACAACCATGTCTACTAATGCCACCAAATTAAATCAGAACCAGAAAGTTCAATTTGATTAGCAATTTTCCACGTAAGTTTGGGGCCCTTCAAATGCAAATTAGTAGTTTCATTAACTTGGGAATGAGACCAAGAGCAGGCCCTGAAGAAAAAAAGGGAGAAAAGAAAAAGAAAAAGAACAAGAACAAAAAAGCACAACAAAACAGGTGGTCTGAAAATCAAGGGAACTAGCACTTCTTTTAAGAAGTGAGATATCTAGAACAACTTTCTTTACTAGACTTACATTTATACATTAATACATAGTAAAAAAAATTATAGTAATTTATATTTGCAGTAATTCATATCCAACTTAATAATAACAGCCAGCTAAGTGAACATTCTGGCTTGTTCTGTATGTATAATAAGCATGTTTTCGTGTCATTGCCTGTATCTCAGGGAAACTTGATCTGATAAAGTAACATTTATAGCAAGTTTATTAATGGTTACATAAATATAAAACCAGGATGTCTCTCCATCCTTTTCAGAGAGAATGTTGAAGGCACCAGGACTAAAAAGAATAAGATCTAGATCTCAAAGAAACTAATTCTGCCATTTAACTACTTGGGTAAACTCTCTTAAATTTAGCTTCCTGATTTAGGAAATCAGTGTAATTATTTAGAGAACCCTGTGAAATAAAGCAATATAGTCTAACATAAAAGCCAATTGAGGTAAGGAATTAATACTATATGCTAATAAAAATGTGGATAAATGAAAGTTGGCTTTTAGTAAATGTTTCTCTTCAAAGTTAAACTGTTATTCAGCTATTTCTAGTCAGCAAATAAAAAGTGTTGAAATCAAGGAAAAACATATTTTCCAACAGTATTTTCAATTATAAACCTCAAAATGAATTTGTCAGCCTCTTTTGTAGCCTGAGGTATTCAGCAGCAAATATAAAAGGAATTGGGGGCAAAAAAATCTAACACTTAGTGGCAAACATAATTATGTTTCCATCCTCAAATGCTATTTCAGTCCACTTTTCCCTAGAATTCAGCTTTGATCCTCAAAACTGTACCTGGTTTAAACACCCTTACTCAACAAATACTTAAAATAAATTGCATGACAATATAGGTCAGCCGCATTTTCTTCTTTTGATTATTTTCCTTTATGGTTTTTGTGTTTCTTTTAAGCATGGAGTTTAATTGGAATTGGTTCTTTGCACTGGGGCTTGTATGGACTAAGCTAAGACAATATGACACACACATTAGAAAGACTCTCTCAAAGTAGAGGATCTCCAAATCAAGGGTAAAAGAACAAGACAATAACAATGGAGGGAAAAGAATGAATCTCTTGCACCATGCAACTAGTCCTAATTCCCAATGTGTACACATGGATGGGGTCTTTCATCTCAAATATAAAGAAAAGTAAGCAAAAAGGAACTCAGTTGTATAATTTCCTTGGAACTGTTTGTGTCCAGATCTGGGTGTGGCCTGGCCTAAGGTTGTCTCTACCATGTCTCCTAGCCTTTTGTGGTTAGGTGGTTAGGAACTCATGAGACAGGGCCTTGATGGATAAATTCCTCAAGACCCCAGTATTCTGTATTCCTGGGTTTATAGGCAACTTACATCTTCTGAATGGTTTCCTAGGTAAGAAACATGACCAAGTATTTCTTATCTTTATGCTTTCTCCAATCCCCTCGCCAACTTTAACCAACTCCTGATCCTTTTCAGTTGCTTTAGAAAAGCTTTTGATCAATTTTAGTTTTATGTAAATCCTATACTGATTTTATACCCTCTTACTTGCTTTAATATGTATGTAGCCATATGGTTTGGAAGCCAGTCTTCCACAAATACAATCAATTAAGTATCTGTTCATATATTGGGTGAAAACTATGAGTTTTAAGGTACACATGGTTATCTTTAGGATAAGAAGAATAGATTTCCTTTTTCTAAAGTTATTTTGAAGTCCAGAATAGGTGGTTGCCTTGTAAATTTTGTGAATTATAGCAAATCTAAAAGGTAAGTCAGTACATTTTAGTAATGAAATTGGAACTCTTCCTGTCACCAAGTGCTTATTTTCTTTTGAATTTCTTCACTCAGTTTCAAAAGGCACTTTAAAGCCAAAATTAAAAAAGAAAAAGTATTAAAACACTCTTTTTTGTTCTAAAATAACTGTGGCTATTTAAACAGAATATTCCCAATTGTCTACAGGATGAATTCCAAACCACTTAGCCTGTCAGGTAAAACCTTCCACAAGCTGACCTCAACATGCCTTTTTAAACCCCAATTCCCACAATTCCCCTCTGATCTAGAGAAATCAGATTACTCACAGCAATTCAAACATGCTTTGTTCTTTATTCTCACACTTCCCTCTTCCAAAACTCCCCTCTTCTTTCCCACTCCATTCCTTTTTTCTTTCTTCTTTAAAATGTATTATTAATTGAAAGTTCTTACACTAGCGTGAAATGATTTTCCCTGCAGTTCTGAATTATTCACTTTGTTCTCTAGAATAATGATCTAAATTTCATGTGATATTTAACTTTTTATATAATTTTTTCACTCACATGGGAATGAAAGCCCCTTGAAGGCCTGAGTATCTATCTCAGTGATAGAGCAAATGCTTAGCATGTGTAAGGCCCTAGGGCTCATCCCCAGCACAAAAATAGGTAGATAGTGTAAGGTCCGCTCCTGGATGGCAAGCAGACTCCACCCTCCTTGCAGCAAAGTCTCCACCCAGTACCTGCATTTCCTAGGCAACTGGGACACCTGGAAGAGGTCACATCTGCATCCTCTGAGGTCACATCTGAATTTGAAGTGGCCACACCTTTCTCCACCCATACCCTAGATAAGGCCTAGCCCAGGCCCAGAAGCTCTCTCTGCTATTTTCTAGCTCTTTCCTCTCTCTTTCCCAGCTCTCTCTCTTTCCCAGGCCTTTTCCAGCCACGTGGAGTGCCAACCTTGCCTGGTCCCAGCAGGTCTACTGAATAAACCTACCCCTTACCTGAATACCACGTGCGTGGTGCAGTTCTTACTCGGCTAACTCTGTTTAAAAAACCTAACATAAATATAGATAAATAGAGGAAAAGGAGTAGTAGGAAAGCAAGGAAGGAATGAAATAAGGAATAAAGGAAGGAAGGAAAGGACAAAGGAAGGAACAAAGGAAGAAAGCAAGGAAGGAAGGGGAAAAGACAAAAAATAAAATTTTTACATTTTCTTTTTCTTTTTTTTTTTCTTTTTTTTTTTTTGGTCACAGGGCTTGAACTTAGCATCTGGGCACTGTCCTGGAGCTCTTTTCTCAAGTCTCTCTCAGTGTTCCCCCACTTTGAGTCACGGCTTCCCTTCCAGTTTTCTAGTGGTTAGTTGGAGATGAGTCTCATGGGGACTTTCCTGCCTGGGCTTGCTTTGAACTGCAATCCTCAGATCTCAGACTACTGAGTAGTAGGATAAAGGCCATAAAAAATATGCCTCCACTTAGTGGCCAATCCAATTAAAGAAGATAGAAAGTGAAGGAAGGAATGATAGAAATCCATGTTACTCTTAACTTTATTTTTCCCAAAGCGCCTGACTCTTGCTCTCGTTTTTATTTCTTCAATATATAATATTATCTTGTTTTGCTTGAAATGCTGAGAAATAGCAGCAATCATAACAATACAATATCAAAAGATACTGTGGAAGTTCTTTTTTTCTTTTTTCTTTTCTTATTTTTATTCTGGTACTAGTCCTTTAACTCAGGGTATCTTGCTCTCACTTGGATTTTTTGGTTAAGGCTGGCACTCTACCACCTAAATCACAGTACACTTCTGTTTTTTGCTGGTTAACTGGAGGTAAGAGTCTCATAGACTTCTCTGCCAAGTTGGCTTTGAACTATCCTGAGTAGCTATTTCAAGTAGCTAGGATTATAACCCTGAGCACTGGTGCCCAGTTACTGTAGGAACTTTTATTTATTTCAAGTGACACCTGCTTATTACATATACCCTTTTCCCACACAATGATGTTTTAACAGATAATGTTATTCTCATTGTAAATATGGAGAGACTGTGAATTAGTTTTAAAGTAAGTTTCCTAATGTTCCATACTAGCTTGTAGCAAGGATTCACATCCAGATCTGCCTTTCCTCTATTGTTCTTCGCAATTAAAAGAAAGACCATAAGAAAGAATTAGAGGGTGGATGATCCCAAAGAAATCATTTCCTATCCCTCCACCCCTCCTCCCCTGTAATTAAAATGACTGTATTTAAGATTAAAAAGTTAATTTCCAACTCCTGTAGATTGTATTCCCATCTACTTTCTTCCCTGTTCTCCAACTATTTACAACCTTCTTTATCAACATTTGTATTCTTCAAATTCTGACATCTCTCTTCAGGCCAAAAGTATTTATTTAATCAACAAGTGTACCGCTTGTGTAACATCAGGCTCTTATTCAAAGCTAAGTAATTAAAAATGGAAAACACATCACCAATGCCTAATCTATGCAAGCATTAATTGGTTCAATTGGTGAATGTTTCCCCAGACTGCATTTATTTCTTATGGATGGGTGCTGTGGTCTTGTCCACGCCTCATGGCTTTTAGGGCTTGCTAATTAGTGCCTTCCTAATCCCATTCAGAAAACTAGAGCAAGGTTGGATTTTTAATCTATTTCTTTTTTCTTTTTTCTTTTTTTCACCATCCACTTCCATAAATGGGTAGTCACTAAGGTTAGGTCAAGCCAAATCAGCCCTACAATCGCATCCTTAATCAGACAATGTGAAATCAAAATGAATCAACAACAACAACAACAACAAAAGTCCTGGGTTTTAGCTCACACAGTCTTTGGAGCTCATTAAAATGCATCAGCTCTTCCTCTGCTACAACCCTGCTGTTTCATGCACTAATAAGCCAACAAAAGGTGCTGAATGCAATGAACTGAATAATTGTTGAAATTTACAGTTCCTCAAAGGCAACTGTTTAGAAGAGTTCTGTTTTCCTCAGCCATGCAAATCACATTCTGATAAAGTATCACCAAGCAGATCCCTTCTCACATTTATATTAAGAACCACACAGATTTGGGACTCACTTTGGTGTTAGGAATGGATGATCACTTTTAGTGAACATTGCTTTACTCTGTTGGTTTTCAACCCACTTTGTTGATCAAAGAATTAAAGTAACATTATATACTTTACACGCTGTCCCATAGTATCCTGGCAGAAGGGAGTTCTCTGCTGACTTAAGGGAGTCTATGAAGGTTGTTGTGATAAACAGAGAAGGTGGGAAAAGACAGGATGTAGGCAAAGAAAGGAAATGAATGCACACAGAGACACACATGTGATCTACTCTGTCTCAGTCTCTTCCTAGTCGTTTTAGCCACCCCCCCAAAAAATAAATCCTTAAATTAATAGTCAACCTTAATAAAACTACCTTCTAAAAGAGAGTAAGCTTTTGATCTCACTGTTCCCGTGCCTTGGGGTATTCTTATATTTATTGCAATGCATCTTGAGAATGTTACAAGTAAAACAATAATTTCCTACACTTTAATACATGTACAAACATATAATTTAAAGATACATTTGCCAAGGAATACTACATGTTTCAAACACATCTACTGAATTAATTTCACATCATAATTAGATTTTTTTAAATCAATACCTTAAGTAAGAAGGCAATATGTTCAAAGAGGTTCAAACTGTAATTGTGAGTGACCTTCTTCCCCGAGGTTGGGCAGGATGTAAAACTGCACAAAGGTAAGAGTAACAACCAGGCTTCCCTGTCTCCTCTCCCACACACCCCTCCACAATGGGGGCACACACAACTCACATCCTTTCACCTCTGCTGGGCATGGATGTCACAATGCCACAGGGCTGAGAAAATCTCAGGAAGCATCAACTACAGTTTCAAAGCTAAAAGCTACACATAAAAATTCGAAAGGCTCTGAAAACTGAATGTCTAAGGATACTATTTTAGTATTTTTTCCGATTAGAAAACACTCATTAACTTAAAAGATGTAAATATATTCACTATTGTTTCTCTTAGTGAAACTACTTAGTTATCTGGTAGACATTTACAACAAATAAGCACTGCACCAATCACTACTAATATTTGTAGTACAGGGACCTCCTTGAAAGGTATGTAGTAACAGCACTTTCTTTCCTACACTTTTTTTTCCAGGTGAAACTTAGATTTGTAGGTCTTCTCCTCTTACTTTGCTATGTAATTTTACAAAACCCATCAGTTCTCAAGCATGTGTGACAATTACACTCGTGGGGGATATGAAATGATCCATCAAGAAAGATGATATTAAATATGATAAAGAAATAATAATTGAGAGGAAGCAGTGGCTTTAGAATATGTATCCATTTAAACTTAGAAGACTTTACTACAATCCAAACTATTACTAATTTTTAAATCATCAGAAGAAAATAATGACTCACTTATATAAACCACAGTATATTAGATGTATTATTTTAGTTAATCCTTTCAGCAAGTTACAAAATATTGTTATTTCATTCATTACCATTACAGAATGGAAAAAATTGGAGTACAAAGTATTTGAAAAAAATGGAGCTTTTTCTAAGCTTACATTGCCTGTAATTAGGCACTGAGCTTATGCGTTTAATTATTTATATAATTAAATAAATTATTGTGTATTATATTTTATTTTATTGTGTTCTACATCATATTAATAGTCATATCTACAAAGGATCAGAAGCTGCCAGACACTAGTAATTACACCTATAATCCTAGCTATTCAAAATGCTAGAATTTGAACCCAAACTGGGTACACAGATCTGAAAGACACTTATCTCTAACTTTCCAACAAAATCCAGGAAGTGGGGGTATGACTCAAATGGTAGACTTAAATGAAAAACCTCAGGAAGAATATGAGGCCCTGAGTTCAAACCCCAGATCCAGCACAGTAACTAAAGAAAGGATCAAAAACTATATGACTAACTTACCAAACCCTATTGAAATCATTCACAGACATTTTACTATCACCCTCTTCCAAGACTGCCCACCAGCATCATAAACAGATGTGCATACTATTACTGCCCAGAACTCAGAAGCAATGGTACTATGATATAGATACTCGGCTCTTTTAATTGTGGTTACAAAAAACACATACTACAAAATGTACCATCTTTATCACATATAGTCTGAAGCATGCTCATAATGTTTTAAAATACATCACCAGGAGCTTTCTGTCTTGTAAAATTGAATGCTTTACCCATGAAATAATTCCTCATAAGGTGGTCAAAGAGAATATTCTTGTATCAAAAGACACAGCTACAAATATACCCAGCCTTCCATTTTCTTAAAATAGCCTATATTTTAAAATAATACACATATCAGAGGGGTTGACTGAAAAACATTAAAATATAGTAAAAGGCAAACAAGAAATTCCAGGTGTGCGCCCAACATCTGCCTTTTATAGTTTTTACATTTTGTATTAAGAATTGAGATCACTTTGAAAATCTTACTATACTAAATAACAGTTATCAGAATTAAGTAGCTGATAACATAATATTTGAAATTCAGTAGCAGCCACTAAGAACTACATAAATCTATGCTCACTTTTCTCTGAGTTCTGTCTTTCTCTCTTTTTCTTTTTCTCTTTCTCTCTCTTTCTCTCTCTTTCTCTTTCTTTCTCTTTCTTTCTTTCTTTCTTTCTTTCTTTCTTCTCTCTCTCTCTCTCTCTCTCTCTCTCTCTCTCTCTCTCTCTCACACACACACACACCAAATACACATACACATAGTGTATTTGAATATCGGGTTTGGAACAGAAAATATGAGTGATATATAGAGAAATGATGGGTAATGATTATATTGGGAAAAAATTGAAATAAAGTATGAAGTATCATAAAAACATAAAAACTTCTAGTGCCTTCCAGAACCATCCTTCAAGTGTCCTTGCTCACTCAGCTCACTTAGTTCCTGGACAGATGAACAAGTACATGCTTCCTCCACCTTCTTTGCCTAATAACTTTCCTCTTGTGCTAAGCTGAGTGAGGATGAAGATAAACGGGCCATTCAGACAAATGGCTAACAGATTATACTAAGGTAAGTAACTACCCACACCAATCTTAGCCCAATAAAATAAAGCATGTACTCACAGTAGTATTTAAAGCAGTGATTTAAAGGCATGAAGATTGCACAAAGAAAAGTAGCTTCATTTCACACCAGAGTTTCTCTGATTTGGCATACTATTTCCAGCCATGTCCTTCTCCGTTAGGAAGAACTGTCCAGTGCAGCTGCTCAAGGATATTTAGGTATCTTCATGGCTTTTCCTCACTACATATCATTGTCTCAGTTGTAACCACCAAAATCACCAAATGTTCCTGGATAAATGGTTTAGGTATACTTAATGGGTTTGTTTTCTGTTGTTGGTGGTGGTGGTGGTGTTATTTTATGACTATTCAAGAGATTTGTAGTCACAAGACTGGAAATTGAAACCAAGTCTGGGGAATCCGTGCTGCTAGTTATCACAGAAATTAATATTGCCTAGTCAAATATCAGAGAAACAAGGTTATGAGTCAGCTATGAGGATGGTCAAATATTATCAGAGGAAAGACAAAGGGGCTGCAGACCCTAAAACTAAGCTTGAAATGAGCAACATGAAATTGCAGACCATTCACAAGAAGAAAAAAAAACTAGAAAAAAAATGTAAAGTTGTTGAAAGCAACGAGCAAGCTAATGACATAAAGAGCTTGAAGAAGAGGGTCACCAGAGGCAGAGTTCACTGAAAGGTCCAAGAAAATGAGAACCCAGATGACGCTTTTGCTTTAAGCCAAAAGGGAATGATTGGCTAGCTTATCAAAAGGACTAGAAAAAGAGCGTTTCAGGCTACCACCTCACCATTTGGTGCCCTGGTGTCATGCGCAATTACAATAATTGGATGAAGGAGTCATTGCATCTTCTAACATGTTTGGACCCCTAGCAATTCCTGTCAGATTTGCCTTCCACAGCAGCTCAAGTAAGAAAAGAAAGAACAAATATCTCTTTCCTTGTGAGTTGTGGGTGCTAACCCATCAGCCATGCTGACCAAATCTTGCCTCTCCGATTGCTTTGTAACTTATACCATTCACCCTGGCTGGAGTCTTCAATGACAGCCATTCATGTGTCCCAAGCTGATCAAATGCAGACCATAGGATGGTTCAACACTCTTTGCCCCTTACAGGACAACCAGAAAATGTTGCCTTCTCCTCAGTCGATTGAGCAAAGTCTGCTGTTAGACATTTAATGGAGAGTCTTCCAAATGGCCTTTCAGAAAACATACTCTTGTTGGAAGCACAAGGATGGAAGGTGGCTACTTGGTTCCAAAGAAATTCTGGCTTTGGGGTCTATATGGAGTGTTGGCTCTGAATAATGGGGGATGAATGAAAAAAAAAGGAAGAAAAACCTTCTGCCCCTATTCTAAATATCCTTTTAGTCTCTTTTGAGGCAAAGCCCCTAATTATGCCAGGCAGGCTGACTGATGAGTAGTGGTTTTGTGATCCCCACCATTGTTCAGAAGGGCTGAGATCACCCATGCATTTTACTAGGTATAGAGCATGTGAAGGGGAAAGTCTGAGTACTTATTATCTCTTTGTGTTCTTAAACAAGGCCTATTTACAAACTTTTCAGTAGTGAGTAAAAACATTTACTGGCAATAAAACATAGCAGTTTTTTAGATTGTTAACCTCTTACCCCAAAACATGATAAAGTACTATGTGTGTAGAGAGAGGAAAAAAAATATTTATTTAGTTATTTGCCACAAACAGAATGAAGAGATAAGTACAGAACCAAGACTATCAGACCTTCCTTAAAAAAAATCTATTTCCTTGAAGGTATTTACAGTGCAAATGTAAGCAACTTTACACTGCCCAAGTAAAATGACAATAAAATAAGCTTAAAACATGTATTGCAAGAGATAGGGGTAGAGGAAGGGGAGATTCTTACACCTCACTGAATTATACTGGTCATAAAATTCGATGACAAAAATTTTAAAAATGCATCTGTGAAAGAGGAGGCTACAATGCTTGATAAGAAATGTACTCATTATCTTGCCCATCTAATTGTAACCCCTCTGTACAGTATTTTCATGATAAAAAATAAATAAAAATTAAAAGAATAAAAATAAAAAAAGAAGTATAGGTTCTGGAAGATTCAGTGTCTATTTTCTAAGAAATGAAGGGATTCCTTCCACACATTTATAGCTTTAAAACACTTTATTCCTAAGACTTGTCTTCATAAAGGACTAAAGTATATAATTTTAAATCACTAACCACACACAAATATAAATAATAAATATGTTCCCTCTATATTTTCTCACTATTGGTGAATAGATAATGCAATGTTTTCTTTAGCATCAAGGACAGCCATTCAAATTTTGAGAAAAAGTTATGAACATGCAAAAAAATCTATCCAAATATTTTCCTTTGAGAGTGAGATTTTTATTTTAATCGGTTTCTCCATTTATGTTCCTCATACTATTACTTTTTTCTAACAATTTGCTTCTTCAGGGATAGGGGGGTTCTGAATTTCCAACTCCATGATACATAGTTAATAATGAGAAGGTAACCTTTTAACAAAAGGAAATGTGTTTAGCCTATGCTACGAATGTCAGATTCTTCTCTTTGGTCCAATTTAAGGAAGACTTTATTTCAATTAGCTATAACGGAAAGCAAAACAGCTGTGATGATGGAAAAAAAATCATACTGCCTATTCTAACTTCCACAACCTAAGACTTGAGTCTCCAGGACATCTGTGGTTTAGCATTTCCTTGACTGTACACCCTGGATTGCTTTTATCTCCAGAGACCTTTTATCCCCACCTGCTGGAAGCATGAAACATAACTTAGCCCAAAATAATCATTGACATACTTCAATAAGAAAAAAAAATCTACAAGAATTAAATTTTAAATCTCCTATTTGAAGGTGCAGCACTTGATACAGTATATTTGTTACTGAATTAATTCATGCCACAACTTGTAAACTGCTCTGTTTTAGGATTGTGATAAGGCTTAGACTTTTCAATTTCTGTTAAAGGCATTACATTTCACCAAAACTGTAAGGCAGTGATTTTAGAGATAGAATGAAGGAAACAGTTGAAGTTTTTTGTGTGAAATTTTGGCCTTGAGGAAAACATTCAGATGGGAAGATCACACCTCACATACTTGAATTATGAGGAATGTAATACACATTGTTCATCAAACATCCAAGATAATGATGCTGAGGTAAGAGCCTCAAAAGGCAATATGAATTGTTTTTCACAGAGGAATACAGTTTTCTCCTGATGAAAAAGACTGTTCTCTTCAAGATAGAACCAAGAGTTTGAGCAGCCTCGGGGGGTATGGTATCAGCAACCAGCTGCCCTGGCTTCACCTTCTGTTGTATAATTTAATCCCCATTGTTGATTAGTCAGTAATTCACTTTAAAAAAACAAAAACTTTTTCAAAACAGCTATACCCATGCTTATATTTAAAATATAAATTGTTAATACATAAATGATGAATTATTATAAATAAATATAGAAAGTATTATTCCAATGTCTAAATATAATGGATGCAAATATAATGTCTAAAAATAATGGAAGACAAAGAAATCCTATAGAAATTCAAATAAATTCTGCATGAGTGAAATATTTTTTGTATCTCATTGGTGAATAATAATAGCAATAGTTACTGGAGAAAATGAAGAAATAAAAGAAAAATATTCGATCAATATTACTTTCTTTTAAGATAAGGGATACTAATTTTAAAAGTTTCTTGGCCAGGCACAGTGGTTCATTCATGCTTGTAAACCCAGGCATTCAGGAGGCAAAACTGGGAGAAAGGTATGTGAGAGGCATATATTAGGAAGAAAAACAGCCTGAGTAAAAAATTAGGGAGACCTCATCTCAAACAGTAAACCATTTCCTTACAAATGGGCCGGTGTCATTCTTTCTGATGGATGCATAGAATTCCATTGTGTAGAATAGCTCAATAGCCACATACACATGACCACATAAGATGATGCTAAGTGAAATAAACTCCAAGTCCTGTACATAAGAGGTTTTTATTTGTTGTTGTTTTAAATGTACTATTTGTTGTTTATAATGTACTATGTGATTTCTTGTTTCTTTTGTGTGTTCTTCCCCCTGTGGTTTATCCCCTATTGTCATTGTATTTAACTTTGGTACCCTGGTACTGTATATGTGTATATCTAAATTAAGGAAGGGAAGGGGAACAACAGAATGGTGAGACAAAAGACAAGAGGGAACCAATGCAACAGTGATATTCACAAGACATGTTGGAAATGATGTGTACAATTGGGGGGCAGAATTGGAGTGGAGGGAAAGTAGGAGAAAAATGAGGGAAATGTATTTATTACCTTACTTATATAACTATAAACCCTCTGTACTTCACCTTGACAATTAAGAAAAACAAAACAGGCATAGTGATGCATATACCTGTGAGCACATCTATGTGGGAGGATCGTGGTCTCATGATTGATGGTTCTAAGCAAAATTTCATAAGTAATTAAAGCAAAATGGGCAGGGTGCATGGCTCAAACACTAAAGCATCTTCCAAGCAAGTTCAAGCCCCAGTAGTGTCAAAATAAAATAAGTGCATTCAGGACAAATTAAATTGCAAAAGGAAAGTTTTTTTTTTTAATTTTTTTGCTGGTTCTGAGGCTTTAACTCAGGAACTGGTACTGCCTGAGCTTTTATATTCAAGGCTCTAGTGCTCTACCACTTTGAGCCACAGCACCACTTCCAGATTTCTTGTGGTTATTGGAGATCAGAGACTCATGGACTTTCCTGTTAAGGTTGGCTACGAACCTTGGTCATCAGATATCAGCCTCCTGGTTATATTCATGAGCCACTGGAACTGGGCCATGGGAATCATTTTGTACTAGGAATCATTTTGTTCATGCTCTGTCTAACAATTCTATCAAATCAGTGTGGAAAATACTAGCACTGTATTCCACCAATTGAGATAGCTATTAGTGTTAATAACAATCTGCATTTTAAGAGCCAATATGAATTATATCATGAATAGGATTAGCAATTGATTAAGCCTGCAGATCAAGCACAGACACTTTTTTCTCTTTCAAAAACTTATTGAAATAAAATGAGGTAGAGTGTTAGAAATGTGCAGTGGGGAAGTGATTAAAGCATATTATGTGCATATCCTAATTAGCAGAATGAACCCAGCTGTTTAATTAATTTATATTAATAAAATGTTTTATAGATAATAAAGTAGAAATTTGAAAGTACTAAAGGAAAAAAGTTTCTAAAATAGAGAAAATGCAATTGAGGGTACACAGTAGGTACCAGCCATAAACGACATATTTAAGTTTCTAGATGAAAAAGAAAGGGTGGGAATATGTTCAGAAATTATGTACCAAGAGGTACAGACTGAAGTTTGCTGGGAAGAGACTGAGAACTTTAGATGCCTGCTGAGCTATCCCTGAAAATCAAGACCCGAAGTCAGCAGGAACGAAAGGAGATGGATGTGCAGAAGGTTGGTATGAAGGCAACGCTTGCACTTGTCACCTTTTCCTCCCAAACTATAGGTAAGATCAGACAGGTGGCATTCATCTCCAGCAATAGCAGCTGATTCTGTTCCAGTAAAACTGAACCAACTGCCCAGTGAAACCTAGTAAAACCTTCCTTCTTTAATTTGGTTGATCCTATAGCCCAACAGCTGGCTCCCTGGCTTCCCTGCATCTCTCTAAGGCAAAGTGTCAAATCCACTTATCTCACAGAGAAGCCATGCGAATTCCACAAATTGATCTTAGCATAGAAGCAGAAGGCTTTTATTAGTTACATAGTTCCTACACCTATAGGATACTTTTAGTACGTAGGATTTTTTTAAAAAAGCAAACAAATTGACACAAGAGGAAACAGTTAACTCAGGTATCTTAAGAAGTTAGAGGGAAAAATAAACTAAGAAACATTCAGGAAGATATACACAGCCCCCAAATTACAATATTCTATTTAATATTTTTTATTTTATTATGGCACATTAGCTAGGAACCACACTTTGAATTTTGAAGTTTGATCTTTTCTTGTTTTTTTTTTTTAATTTTTTTAAAATACCACAACACTCTTTGAAACACTGGGCAGCAAAACAAATCAGTAACTTCTACTCAGCCACTCAAGTCTGAGAGTAAATAGCACTATTCTATAATGCACTGGGTTTGCTAGTGTGTGATGATCAGCAAGATAGACATATATTGAGTACATTCTCATGAGACAATATTTTGAATTTCCAATGGCTTAAAAAGGGTATAAGCATACCTAATTACAGCATTAGTGTTATCTATGAATCTAGACAAAACACTTTGAAAAACAAATAACTAGAAACAAAAGCATACTTATAAAATTTCAAGTGTCTAAATTTAATATAAAAGTTCAAGTGTCTAAATGTAATATTCTTGGTCAAAAATAAGAATTTACAACAGACTTATAGAGAAAACAGTTGAGATGGAAACACTATAATAGAATGTGCCAAGTACAAATAAGTGTTAAGATTTCATAGTTATTTGACCTAGCATATATTGTGCATATTCCTCCCTAATGGCTTTCATGACATCCAAGTATCCATCTTTCCTTGATATTCCTCTGGTGAATGTATTTCCAATCCTGGGGCCAATTTTGGTTATGCCAACCCCTGCTTGCATGTCATTGCCCTGGTCCATTTATGGGTCCTAAGGTGTTATTTATCTGAAGATAACCACATAAAACTGGTGAGAAAGAATTATATTACATTATGGGAGATATTTTGACTGTTACCATTAACAGACAGATTGCTTAAAAATGGGAAGCAAACTTGAATTGAGGCAAGTCTTAATGATGGCAAAGAAGCAAGAAAAAAATAGAGGTGATATTACTAATCAGCTTATGTCACAGGAGTTTCTACCCAATGCATATATAATACATTGGCTTACTGTTCTGAGCAGTAAAAATCTATGTGTGCTAGCAAATGCTACCTGAACAAACTCCTGAGCAACATACAATGCATACATACAATACAATAAACACAACACAAAACATACACTACAAGTATGGTTGGAGTTATGACTTCTGACATCTTCTCCCTTCAACTTCAAAGTCAACAACAGGGCAGGAAGAAGAAATTCTTATATGCTCAATCAGGGTCCAAAGATGTAATGTGATCACAAAGTAATCTCAACCATCTTTGTGTATGCTCACAGTGTTTTCCAGAATGACAAAATGTTTTTCAAGGAAATCTCTGAAGTGGATCTGATTCTTCTATTTTACCAGAAATTGAAGCAGTAGTAAGGACAAAAGCACTTGCTAAGGTTTGTTTGGAAGATGAGAGTGAATATATTGATCTAGTTTACCACTGAGTCACAGAAAAGCTAGACATAATTGACCCAAGTATTTCACAATAGTAGACAGATTTTTCTCAATTTCTCAATTTCAGTCTGATAATGGCTACCATTATAGAGCCCCTCAAGTTTGCTATCATCAAAAGAAATATACGCTGAACATGAAGACTGAATTCAAATTTCATAAGGCAAAATTATACTCCTGAATAAAAAGTATTCCATAATAACCTCATTGGGGTTGTTTTTCAGTGTGACAAGATTAATATTTAAGAGGAAGATGCTCTTAGTGTGCATACACACATACACTTTCAAACTGTTTCTAAGAAATACACATTTAAATGAGCATACTTAAATCCTAACTAAACTTCATCCTCCTTTTCCTTTCCAATTTGCTAGTTTCTTGACTTTGAGTGAATGTCAAGCACCAATACAATGGCCTAAAAGCCTGCATATGCTCACCTCATTATTTAAGTTGAGAGAGGGATGCAATATACTTAGCATATGTAGAATTGAGTCAAATCAGCTCTTACGGACATATTGGGGCATAGCAATGTTGACCCAAGGCTAAGTGTATAGCTTTGACCTGTGCATTTCTGCCATGACCTCTGGGACTAGACCTACTCATCTCAGCCCAACAGTTGCAACCTGAATGAACTCAGATCAGATTGCTGTGGTTTATAAAGGCTCCATTGGCCCAAAAGAAAGTTATTTACTCTGCCCATCATTGTTATTGCCTCCGAGTTTTTTTCTTTTTTCTTTACTTTTCTAGAGTTCCCTAACAACCAAATCCATACGACTTATCTGAAAAAAATGTTCCCTAAAATCTTTAATGTTTTTCCACCACAATATTAAAATCTCCTTACCGCCACAACAAAAACTTGCTATATTTGGACAAAAATTAAAACTAAAGCAAAACTGTATGTGCAGAGCATGTTAAACATTTAAGAAAAAGAAGAAGAAAGGTCAATGTATTAGATTCATACTAGGATTTTTTTCAATGATTGACTGTTGAATTTCAATTTCAAGCACTGAACTAGAATTTCCCATTGATAAATCTAGTCATTTATAAGTAAATTTGGTGGAAACAGACCTAAGACTTCATGTCCCACATACCTTATCAGTGGTTAAGGTACTAAAAACAGCTTTAAGAGGAACTTATACTCCCATTGCTTCAAACTCCATTCTTTGACTAAAATCCAGTTGCCAAGATGTGAATACAACCAATGAAAAAAAAGGGCAATATCAAATTACCCAAAGTATTTAGAAATAGAGAGGATGGAAAGCATTTGGGGGAGTTGGGTCTATTAAAAACAGTGAGCAGAGAGAAAAGGGCAATTTGCCCCTTTAAGAGTGTGTGAATGTATTTTATTGAGGTAAATTGCCTTTTTAATGCAAAAGATAGTAAATTGGTTGATGCCATTTGTTAAGCTAATCTTATCTCAACAAAGAGCATCTCATTCAGGTCTAAAGTTTCTAAATCTCAGTGATGTTAAGCAGGGTTTTAAAAAAGTACTTTCAATTTGAAATCCTGAGCAAATGGGTTCACACAGCATGAATTTTATTGTAGACCAACCTAATTTTCACATTTTCCTCTCCGTAACAAGCAAGTCATTTGTTCTCTGTGCTTATAATGGAAAGAAAACAAGAGTTTCTTTGTTTGTGTACATTAACTCGATGCTGTAAAAGTCATTCAGTCAACCTTCACTATGCTTTCACCTTTAAACCTTTACCCTGACTTGTAACAATATTTGTAGCCTCTAAAATTACATTGGTTGAACCCAGACGGAGTTAATCACCCTTCACTGTCTCAGTGAAAAGTATAATGACCTAGCATTTAATGTGAAGCCATTAAAATGCTAGAAGGGGCAAGAATTCACATGGTGTGTTTATAAATACCTCACAGACATGAATCCATACATTCAACCTACCAGGACACTTTTCATATGGCACTTGTTTAGAGAACACAGATGGAAAATAATGACTGCTACACACTCAAAGCCAGAAGTATCGACTCTGTTATCTGATGCTGTACACCTTCTACTTTTAGTACTGTCATAAATTAATCCTAAACAATTCCATTTGTAACTCAACGAAGAAAAAACCAAATCAAACTTGCATAATTAATGATACGTTTTTCTGTTTTCATCATAACTTCCCATACAAGGCAAATTCATCAGCTCTTTGATTTCTACCTGCAATGTATCACCAAAATCCTGGCATCAAAGGCTACATTGCACAAATGCAAACAGTGCAGCCCTGGTCACTTTGCTCCAGAAGGCAGTCCATCCAGCTGGCATGCATGGGATCAGCGTAGGCTGAGAGTAAGACATACATATACGTGGTATGAATTCACTACCACTAAACGAAGGGATTTAGTATATGAGAATTCCTAGAGGGGAAATTCATACTCGTTTCCAAGTGAGAACTTATATAAACTGAGAAGAATTCAAAAATGCATCAGATCATCTGGTTCAAGATAGAAATATGATTTTTTTTCAAGAAAACCTATTACATATAGGTTATCCTCTAAAATTAAGACAATGCAAAATAACTCAAATAATTCCTCCAGTCAGAATAAGAAGAAGCAACCATTTCCTGTTTTATCCCTATTCTTGGAATCTATCTCTTGATTATATAACGTACTAAGCAATTCCTACCTGAAAAGCTTTCTGCTTCCTTCCTGAAGGGTTAACTACATTCATTTGTATTCTATAGATTTTAGCTCAAACCTCTCCATTTGAGAACCTTTTCCTGACTATTGTATTTAAAGTTGGTTCCTTCCCCCAAGGCATTACCCTATCACCCCATTTCTTTTTTGATGTCTCTTGTACAACATCATTCCCACAAAACAGTATTTGCCTAATTCACACTGATAAATTTGGTCTCTAAGAAGTGACTTCACTGACATATCAATTAAGTTCTCTTTCAATAAATCCAATACAGGATATGTTGAATTTGATTAGTAGTAACAGTTCTAAATTTTAACCATTCTTACTTAACAAAAATATGGTAGACTGGTACCTGCTGAGAGCTAAAGTTTTTATTCAAAACAGAAAATACACATGTGTGTATACAGACAAGTATACATATGTTTATATGCATGATTTTTATATATAAGGTATAATGTATCTCAATGTAGTTCTGCCAAACTGAGTCTCCAAGGATGTCTTTATAAAGATACAACACAACAGTACTAAATTTTTATCTTGTAGGATGTTCAACAATATTTTTGTCTATTTTGACTGGAGGGACATGATTGTCATCTATTGATGTAGGTCAAGCAAGCTGCTAAGCATTCTCCACCCATTGGACAGGATCCAAAATAAAGAATTATATGGTTCAGAAGTGTCCTAAATGCTAAACCTGATAAACATTAATAAGTTTTTTTCTCTTTCCCTTATTGTAACTTTGGTAAAAAAAAAAAAAAAGCAGCAACTTCACCCACATTTATTTCATGGATAGTAAGGATTAATTCTAAATTAGTTCCTTAACATCATTCAGAAATAAATCTTATTGTATTGATTATTTCTCAGACCTCTAGCATGTAAGTTCCATTAGACACTAGGGAAAAAAACACTTCTGTTATTGTTTGAGTTTGCTCTGCCCTAGTACTTTGGTGGTCCATTATGAGTTTTTAGTAAGTGAATAAATGAACCTACTAACAATGATTCATTCTTTTATATGTCACATTGGCTTTGATGTTGAATATTGGCTCAGTAATTGAGGCACTCAGACTGAAATAAGAGTCACTGATGTTTCTAGACATATCCTTTGCCTTCAAATTATTCAAATTGGGCAAAAGGAGCAAATAAACATAAAATATAATACATTATGACTGGCATAGTATTTTAGTTAAATCATGAACAGAACACTATACTATCATACAAACAGTAAGATCTCCGGAGGAGTGGGAAGCTGAAGCGGAGGGAATGAGTCAAATAATCTCCTACAGATGTACCTTATATGTGCTGGGTTATAGTTAGGCTGAGGAAAAAGAGGGGGAAAAAAACAGAACTGCAAAATAAGTGAATTGAGATTTCACAGTGTAAGTGAGCTAGTCTCACTGGGATAAGAGGGTGGTTTCTCACTGGAAATGAATGGGTAACACATTACAGCCCAGTACATGACCATAATGAATTTATGTCTTAGTATGTGTTGGACCGGACTTCTTTGTTTGTGTTCCATTCTGAGATTCTGTGAACCTGTAATTTTATTCCAGGTACTGTTACATAGTAATTACTCAGTAACAATATTTATAGAATTATATTGTAACTGGAACCTACTCTAAACCTCATGTTTTATTTTGAATCAATAGAGCACTATTGAAATGGCAATGTACTTATCAAAGAGTAAACTTGTTCACAATTGAAGCCTAAAACCAATTCAAAACAGCTAGGTCCTTTAATTTTCTACTCTTTAATAATATAGACCTCTAATCTTATGTGCAGACTAACATTACTGAAATCCAAATAGAAATAATAATAACAACCACAAAAGTAAGCAGGCAAGAAGAAAGAACTGGTTTTAATTGGTATCTTGTTCTTGTTCACCTTCTCATTAAAGCAACTTTTTTTTACTACGCACACTTATTTTACCTGAAAAGGCATATCTAATTTTTTTTAATGTAGATGCATTTTTAAAAGTGATTGAGGCATCGCATTTCAAGTGCTGACAGTTAAGGCAGATAGACCAATGCCATAAGAAATTCAGTCTACCAACATTCAATTCCAGATTCTTCTGTCATATATGTTTCTCATTCTTTCTTACTGAAGATTTTGTACATGAGTCACCTAAACTCCTTTCCCTAAACATACAGTCTATCAATCTATTCATTCTACCAACACTCAAATCCATCTTGTCCCTCTGCATCACTTCTGTTGATCCTACCCTTATTACCACTTCTCTTTTTAAAATTTTATTAGTAGTAAAACAGTTAGAACAATAATAAAACAGCATAAATAGTAACATAAATCATTATTTTCTTCATTTAATATTATTTTAACCTGTATTCTTTTCTCTCCCCACTCCAGCAAGCAGTCTCTTTCCTTCCTAAAAGCATTTAGTGGTTTTCCTTTGCCACATGGTAAAATTCAATCTATTTAACTTGGGTGTTGTGAAGTAAGCCAGACCCAAAGAAACATGGGTCCCATGATTTCCCTCATTTGTGATAATTAGTATATGTCTAGGATAATCCTAGCAGATGAGCAGAATAGCTCAATACATATAACCACATAAGATGATGCTAAGCACAATGAACCCCAAGACGTGGACATAAGCAGTTTTTCTTTGTTGTTGTTTTTAATGTACTATGTGATGTCTTGTATCTTTTGTATTTTTCCCCTATGGTTTATCTCCTGATGTTACTGTATTTGATTTTGGTATTCTGGGTATTCTATACACATTTATCTGAATTAGGGAAGGGAAGGGGAACAACAAAATGGTGAGATAAAGGACAAAGGGGGAACTAATGCAACAACGATAGTCACAAGAAAAAAATGTTAGAAATGAGCTGAAAAACTGTAGTGGGTTGAGGGAGGGAAAAAGGGATAAAATGAGGGAGGGGGTAACAAGTTACACAAGAAATGTACTCACTACCTTACTTATGTTACTGTAACCACTCTGTAATCACCTTGACAATAAAATTAAAAAAGAAAACAAAAGAAAAAAAATTCACATACTGACCACGATTTGGGTCAAACACCTGGTTTTTAAGTACAATCATCCTGTTAGTATTAGCAGGACTTTGCCCCCAGGAGAACTAGGTCCATGTATGGTCTAATTCCCTGGATAAGAAATAGCCTAATGTTTGCACAGCATACCCATACCCTCTCGTGTATTTTAAATAACCTCAAGGATGCTTAGGACACTAAAGACAGTGGAAATAATTTTTCTACTCTATTGCTTAGGAATGAATAAAAAAAAGTCTGCCTAAGATAGTAAATTGCTTGATGTCATTTGTTAGGAATAATCCTTATCTCAAGAAAAGAAAAATCTCAGTTTCAGGTAATTTTTTTCCCAAATATTTCAATCTATCGTTGCTGGAATCTGGAATAAGGATTCTGCAGATTCAAAGGACAGGTTCTGATTTCCCTAGCATCATAATTTATTTTGCTGTGGTTTAATAGATGTGTCTCTTCACTAAATCTTATGGGTAAACAGATGAGAAAAATGACATGTTTCCATAGTTGGTTTATTCTTTCTCTCTTTTTCTTTTCAGGACTGGACTTTGAGCTTGTGATGCTCATCCACTATCGTGTGAGCCATTCCTCCTGTTTTTGTTGGATAATTGGACATAGAGACTCACAGACTCACTTTCAATGTAGATCTCAGCTTCCTGAGTAGTTAGGATTACAAATGTGAGCCAAATGCCCAGGTTGTTCAATTTTTCCGTAAGTACTTATTTAGTAAGTTTTACTTAAGTACTACTTACTATTTTACTTAAGTACTATTAGGAAGTACAATTTTCCCTTATTACACTTGCATTACCATGTGTGCATGCACGTGTACTGTATTCTAGCTATTTATAAGACTTTCTCAATCAACAACCTAGTGAATGTTTCATGAAGTGACCATAACTGAATTTACCTCAATATTATCAGTACCTAGAAATGTCTTATGAAAATCAGTTACGTAGTAAAAACTTTTAGAAAAAAATTCTAAAGAATTCATCACAGTATCTTTTATTCCCATCTATTTATGAGTGACTTTCAATAAGATAATAAGTAATTTCTAAATTTAAAAAATAGCTAGACACTGGTAGCTCATTACTGTAATCATAGCTACTTAGGAGGCTGAGATCTGAGGACCAAGGTTCAATACTAGCCTGGACAGGAAAGTCTGTGAGACTTCATCTCTAATAAACTGCTCAGCAATATCTAGAAGTGGTATTGTGGTTCAAGAGTGCTAGTAGAGTGCTAGTACTTGAGCAAAAGAAGCTCTGAGACAATGCCCAGTCCCTGAGTTCAAACTCCAGGACAGGTACCAAAAAGAAACAAAAAAAAATCCTTAAAGTTATTAATACATTTTCTATAATTTCAAATATAAAGCTTGTTATATGGATTTTTTAAAAGAAACATTAAACCATTTACATATGTCTTCATGGTAATGTTCAAGGAAAATACATACTGTGAATCTTTTCCTAGTAAGGTTATAGAAAAAAATAGAATAAAAATAGGGTAGTTAAAATATCAGTTAAGAGAACTCTTTGGTATATGAAAGGAGAATTATTCCTTTAATATGTACACTATAATTTTAGAATGTTAAAATGATCATATTGGGTTTTGTCCACTCAAGAAGCATTTAGTATGAAGTCAGTATATGCTAGGCCATTCGCTATGGAGTGCTGAGTCCTCCCTCACAGAAATGGGAGATTATTGACACTGGTATAAATAAGAGGGACTGTGAATCAGGAAGGTAGAGGACATTTCCTTGAGGAAGTGTTTGCATACAGCAAACAAGCATTTGAGACAATAGTGCTGAGCACCCTGGGCTAGGGTGAAAGACAGACATGTTTATGGATGTGCCTCAGTCTCATGATAATATCACAAAACAGGCTGCCCTTTGCCACGGCATCAAAGTCTACAACTCTCCCTACCTGCTTCAGATTTCTTCTAGTATTTGTATTGCAGTTAGTATGTCGTCAACATGAAGGATCACTACTCCATTATTCCATTGCTTGCTTGGAAAAAATATTCATATAAACAGATCAAATAAAATAATGCATCTATAAGCACTGTGCATTAGTGTTTAAAGGTAAAAGTTCTAAATATTATATAGACTGAAAATAGCTCAGTGGTATAATGTTATTTAACATGCACGAGGCCCTAGGTTGAACACAAATATACAGAGATGCACATGTAGAAATACATCCATTTTCTCTGGAGTGAGGCTGAATGGATATCGTCATTGCATCATGTGAGAAGTAGCTTAATTTCTATTTTTTCCTTTGAGTAATCATAGAATTTTATCACATCTTATTAAAACAAAAACAAATTTGTAATTCTAAATAGCTTAATATTGGTTTGGCCTCCAGAAATTTATTTATATATCTTCTTTCCACTTAAATCTGATAACATTTATGGAACCATTTTTTAATTTAAAAAAGTTATTTGTATGCCTTTTTCTATTTCATCTACTCTCAATTTATTGATGAGAGAAACTTTGTTTAGAAGTTTAAAAATATAATCAAGTTCACACAGTTTGCTAATGATAGTGCCAAGAGTTGAGTAGAGCGCCAAACCTCAAAGGCAATAATTATTTATTAAATAAATGACTCACTCTATACTTAATCAGCCTATCATTCTATAAACAATGTGGAATTTCCCAAGCTATGTCAATGGCTCCTTTAAACATGTTCTTGAACCATGGTGAACAAATTACTTCTAGTTTGATCCTTGAATTCTTGAAAGAAGTATGTTAGTAGTGAAAAGGGGAGGTGGGTAAGTGGTCCTGGATTCAGAGAGCATTTTAACATGAAGTTTACAACTACTATTTCTCTACTTCCTTTTGGGCTGCTCTATTACTAAAGGATCCCAAAGGTCTCAATTTTGCCCCAAGTTTCTGTCCTTGTGCTACTCCCCAAAGCAAAACCTCCATTCCCTAGTCTGAAAGACTTGGGCTCCAAGTTAAATGGGACCTATAATCTGATTAAAATAATTCACAGTAAATTGCAAATCTCTTAATCCTCTTAGAGGCATTAACTTTTTTTTCAAATAAGGAGGTGGGGTTGGGAGGTAATTTGATATAACCTTTAATTGTTTGGCATTTTTGTATTGCATAAACAATATTATGTTTTCCTTTATTCAAATAGAAATGACTATCATGTTGGCCTGGCATTCTGCCCAGAAATCTGTCTCTTACCTGTCAAATTAACCCTACATTTTCTCTTAAGGATGCTCATACGTCTGTTTCGTTTTTTTTTTTTTAATCTCTGCTGGGAAGTCTTAAGGTGCAGGTGTCATTTTTTAAGGCTGAAGTTGGTAATTTAGGAGTATATCCAGCAACTATCATAGTTTCTTTCAAAGGAATTTTGGTAATCACTGTCAATCAGAAACCTAATAGTAAAAATAATGCAAAAATTTCCACTTAAATAGAAGTTTAAACATGTCAAATGACACGTGGTACCTCATATATGATCATTTATTTTTTATAGTAATCTGACTAATAAAACAGAAAAGGGATATTAACATGCTCCAGGTGGCAGAGTAAGACCAGATTTCAATGGTAAAGCACATCTCTTCTTAAGCACTATTCCGAAGCTAAAACCAAACTAAGAATAAACACTGACAACAAAAAATTGGTTCTCCATGTTGTCTTTAGGCTAAATTCTGGATGAGTTCGAAGTTGAATTCCTGCTGTTTACAGATGAAGAAACGAAATTTCCGTAGTATGCTAAAAAGTGACATAATGGTAGAAAACCAACAAGTCTTGTTTTGTGCTCATAATACCACCATTAGTCCACAGGGTAGAGACCATAGAAAAATCAACAAACTCCAAGCAAAATACATATCTAAAATTCTATTCAATTCCTTTCAATGAAAGTACCCTCTCTCATACTATGATTTCCACATCTGGCATGATTCAGTAACTCTACCACAAGTTGTTCTAAAGCTTTTGGGGTTTTGTTGTGCATTTATGTGCATAGGTAGGGGTGTGTGTGTGTGTGTGTGTGTGTGTGTGTGTGTGTGTGTGTGTGTGTGTGTGTGTGTGTGTGTGTGTGTGTGTGTGTGTGTGTGTGTGTGTGTGTGTGTGTGTGTGTGTGTGTGTGTGTGTGTTCTAAAGCTTTTGGGGTTTTGTTGTGCATTTATGTGCATAGGTAGGGGTGTGTGTGTGTGTGTGTGTGTGTGTGTGTGTCTGTGTCTGTGTCTGTGTCTGTGTCTGTGTCTGAATAAAATTTCCAGGTATTTAGCAATTCTAATGTTTCTTTTCAATTGTTCACTTCTCAATTTCTGACAAAATCAAAATTAAAACATGCTTCAAGTAAGAAGTAGAATGAATCCCTTCTATACTTTCGTTAAAGAATAGAAATGCATGATTCAATTTTATTTACTATACTCATTTTTTAACTGAATGGACTATATTCTGGTTATAATTAATCTGACATAGGCCCTCAGAGGTTGAAAGGAGATCTAGGTAAGTAGTTAGGCAAAATGGCATGATGGTGGAAGGTATGATTTGGTATAGGGTGCTGGTGATCTATGAGTACATCAAATCTATAATAAGTAGGTTGCTAGGGTAGCTTAGGCTTTTCAAAGAAGGAGAAACTTGCAATATATTCATTACATGAATAGGGATTTGAATAAGAAAGAGGGGAGAAAAAAATCAGAAAGAAAAGAGTCTTAGCAGGGCACTCCTAGGTAAAGGGAGCAACCATAGAAAAACCTGTTTAGTGAGAGGATATGCACACAGCCCAAGCCAACCAAAAATATCAGTACAACCAAACACAAGGCACTCTCTCTCATATGAAAATAAAACATATGTACCATTTCCTTTACAAAGAATGAAGAGTCTTCAGAAAATACTGAGAAGAAAGAGACAATTGGGTCTAGGGAATGATAATGATCATAAAGACATACGTGAATCAACTACAGAAATAATCCATTGAAATGTAGACATCACTGCCACCCTTTCAAGTGATGAAGAATGGGTTATTATTGGCAAGCTATTTTGTCAAAGTATCAGCTAATGCTCATCTTTAAACATGCCTCCTGTGGACAATGAAATGCTGGAGACTGTTTCCAGCCTCAAATGAATCCGCTCTCCTTGCTTAGGGCACATTACTGCTTCTGACCTCTTCTTTGCCCCTGCCTTGACCTCCTCCCACTCAGATGCTATTCCCTGCCTCATGGCTGTGAGCATCTCATATTATTTCTAGCTGCAGCTCTAGAATTTAGCATGAGGAAGGCTGCCCGATAGATGTCTTATGTGAGTAATGCTCCTAATGATTCCCAATGGGACCCTGCCATATTATTCCAACAGGATGAGTTGTTCAGACACAAAGAAAATTCTGTGTGCTGCAGTGAAACATAATGAATAAAAATTTCTGTTTGTAAAGCTATTTTACTAGCAAGAAATGACCAAAGCTTTGGGGGACAAGAAGATTACTAACAAAAGTTTCTTCATATGACCCTCAGAGTAAATTATGCTATTCCTACATTGCCTGAAGATATCCCCCAAATGTTATGGTAGAAACATTTATGAATTATGCACCAGATTTCTTACAGAAATCCTAGATAGGCTCTTGAAAACTGGGCACAGATCAATACTTTCCAAATTAATTTTTTACACTGACAAATTATTTCAGAGATGCATTCTTTTCATTTCTGAGTAATATTCAATTAGAAATGATTACTGTCCTTTAAGCTTCTCTCCTGATTGCATTTCTGTCAAATAGATAACAATTCATTGACAATCGTTAAAAAAAAAAAAAGGAGAGAAAGGCTCATGAAGGGAAAAAAAAATCCTTAACTAAGGATACAGGTTGACCCATTGAAACAATGAGACATACAAAACACTATGTTGAAAATGAACTTAGCAACTTCAGCAGGGGTGGGGTGGTGGAGTGGTGGTGGTGGGGTAGTTGTGGAGGTGGGAGGGAAGTGACAGTAGGGGGGAAACAAAGGAGAAGGCAACAATGCTCAATAGGAAATGTACTCATGACCTTGCTCATGTAACTGTAATCCCTCTGTACAGCATTTTTACAATTAAAAAAGTACAAAAAACAAAGAAAAAGAAAAGAAAGGATCATGAAGTAAATTCCTGCAGAACCCCACAATTCTTTGGAATTCTACCACAGCCTCAATTTCCTTTATTTATTATTTTTCAGATTTATTTGCTGTGTTTCCTTTATGGAATTCATATGCAACATAATGGTAGCTCAGAAAACCTCTAGGGTGTCCATTACTAATGTTCTTATTCAAGACTATTTGCTTACTTCATCAGGGGCTCTTAGCTCATTAAAGAACTTATGGTTTGATTTTCTTTGTTTGTTTGCTTTAGGACAAAAGAGTAAACAAAAACAGTCCAACTGACCACTTTGCTAACTCAACAAACACAATTTTGTAAAATGTAAACAGTTCTCAATGGAGGTGGAAGCTTTAGGTTAAGTAAACAACCATTATGTGACTGTTTAGTAACAATAAAATGATTAAGGTTAAACACCAGAAAAGTAAGAATCTCCTAAAAACTGAAATAACACAAAGCAAACCAACATTAAAATAGAGTAGGAATAAGCAGCAAAAGATAAGTCAGTGCTCTACAGACTAGACAGTACAACATGGTGGTCACAAATGGAGATGACCCTTAGGCCATATTTGTTGTGAGGACATATTACTAGTGTTGTTATTGTTAATTTAGACTCATCTACCCACATTTATAACTTTAAAAGTTGTACTTAAAATGTGGGTTTATGCTTCCTCTTGAAAACAATGAAAGACATTTGAAATTTTTCTAAACTGGCAGTATATTTCATCATGGTAAAACCATACCTAGAACTGCACACAAACCCTTCCTTCCTTCTGCAGACTCCAAATAGGCATTTCATTTTTCTACCGTAACTATTATTAGATGGAAAGCAGAATCTCACAAATCCAATGTTGTTTATCTTACCCTCCAAGCATTGTAACTGTAGACCAGAAAGGATAGTTTTAAAGTGGTTTAGTAGGAAGCTTAGGTGAGAAGATAAATATCTAGCTTCTCAATCCATTTGAAATCTCTGGATACAGAATCTCATGACCCGCCAGACACTAAGAGAATTTCCAGATAAAACAACACATTTATTACAGAAGCCTAAAAAATGTATTCTGAACAAAGTATCAGATATATCAGAATTTCAAGTCATGTTTAAGTTTAATAAGAAGGCAAAAGATTGCAAATGGGACCTTCTGTGCTTTAGAAAGCTAGACTGCAGACACAGAAAATAGTAAGGGATGGGTAGAGACAGTGTATTAGGGTACTACAAATGTTACAGACACAAAGAGGAAAAGCTGATGTCCTAAGTAGTGTCCAAATGATATTCTAATAGGTAATAACAAAATACATCCATTTACCTGTAATTGCTATCCATACCTGCAGAGATAAATGCACAAAAACAAATGTCTTCATTTCTAAAAATCAGGTCATCACATTTATTTCATTTCATTTTTTATTTATAATTCATGGAAGCTTTTAAAAAATAAATCTTATTTTAAATAGGCAAATAATATATATGTAGATGCATATATGTGTACATATTATATATGTATAAATATATACTGTATTATATGATGGTTTCAAGCTTGCATATAATGTAAATTGCCTAAATTGAGACTGTTCATATGGAAATTACTTTCATGATCTAAATATTGGATTTCAGAGCAATTATATGTATCTCTATTAAATAACCTATAAAGCAATTAGCCATTTATTATAAGTTCATTAAGCATGAGGAATTAGTACTCTTCTGTTTTGTTGTTTGATAAGTAGATGAAGAATGAACTTAATAATGTGCTTTAAAATACTACATCATAAATAAAATGGTAAAGATTATCTCTCTTAGTAGATCACAGTGGCATTTCAGGTTATCATTCAGATTCCTTTCTCCAATACATTCTATATTTATGTTTATCTTTGTTATTTCTCTTATCACTCTTTGGTAATCCATCTATTCTTGGTAGATTCTCCTGCCTGAGTAAATCGACTAGACCTACCAGTCCCTCTAACATACTTCTCCTTTCTCTCAAAAGTCCAAAATACCTTTTATCTCAATATTGTCTCAATCTTCATTAACATAATTCAACGTATTGCTGTCTACATACATACAACTGACTCTCCTACTATAACTTCTTATACATTTTCTGGTGTGTGTGAAGTATTCTTTGTTTTCTTTTTCTTTTTGTTATATTTTCATTATTTTAAAAAAGTTCTACAAAGTTGAAACAGTCTACCAAGTACCTAATAGCAACAGATGTTGACAATTGATTAATAATATTTTTATTATTACCATGATTTATAGTAAATGGCTTACTGATGAATAAAATAACATTTTTAAACTCCATTAAAAATGAACAAGGAGCATTAAAGGAATGCAAACTGCATAGCAATGAATGCATGAAAATAAATATATTATGAGGTATATTTTAAGACAGGGTTAAAAATAGAAAAAAAAACTTTAAGGATAAGACCCTAAGTCTCCTATCTAGGAAAGATCCACACATGATATTGATTTTCTGAGTGGTATACAGTAAGAAACTGGGAAAAGATTCTATCTGTATTTGAAGTTTGAGTCAGGTCACAACCTCAGAGAAATAGAAAAAGGAATATAAACAAATGATCCTATCTACACATTTTGAAGTGACATTTAAAGATCATTAAGTTTATCTGTAAAACATATATCTAAGAAGTTAAAAAAAGCCATAATCAGAACTTCACAATTAAAAGAGTAAAAAAAAAAAAAACGCAAAATAAAACTCCCTGAAAACCTTCTCCTGTGCAAACTGCACTATTCCTTTGGGCATCTATTATAGGTTTCATTGGCAGGGATCCTGTTCATCAGTGCTACATGTTTGCTTCATTTCTATCAAATCCGCCATTGAAGGATATACTTAAAAACAGATCCTAACCCAGCTTCTGCTTAATAGAATTTTATTACCAATTACATCTTGTCCCTAAAAGACAATCTGTTTCCAAATCCCAAACCAAAAATCTAAAATTCAGATCTTCTTTCAGGGACATTAGTGAACTCAGAGATGCCATTTTCAACATAAGGAAATTTTGATTCACTTACACAATTTAGCTCTCATATTACTATCCTACTATCACTGAGCATGTCCTATCTCAACTTTATTCCACAAACTGAACAACACTGAGTTTCACAAGACCATGTTAGGTTTACTTTTATATAGTGCTTAATATCAAGGTACCATCTGTGTGTGTGTGTGTGTGTGTGTGTGTGTGTGTGTGTGTGTGTGTGTGTGTGTGTGTGTGTGTGTGTGTGCATGCGCGTGTTAATATGTGACAAACAGAAGAAAAGAACATTGAATAAGGCCCAACATAAAAATCTAATATCTTAGCCAGGTGCTGGTGCCTCACACTTTTAAACCTAGGTATTCAGGAGGCTGAGATCTAAGTATCATGGTTCAAAGCTAGCCCAGTCAGGAAAATCTATGAGAGTCCTATCTCCAAAACAGTACTCAAAAAAAGCCAGAAGTGGTGTTGTGACTCAAATGGTAGAGTGCTAGCCTTCAGCAAAAGAAGCTCAAGGACAGCACCAAGACCCAGAGTTCAAGCCCTAAGACCAGAAAAAAAAAATAATCTAACATTTTAAAAGAAAACAAAAAGGGGGGCTGGGAAGGTGGCTCAGTGGTAGAGCACTTGCCTTGCATGCTCGAGGCCCTGGGTTCGATTCCTCAGCACCACATAAGAAAAAAGCCGGAAGTGGCACTGTGGCTCAAGTGGTAGAGTGCTAGCCTTAAGCTGAAGAGCTGAGGGACAGCGCCCAGGTCCAGAGGAAACAAAAGATAGTGGCATATATACACAAACATTTAAAAAAAGACAACCTATTCTGTCATTTATAAGCCCTACCATCTGATCTACATGCATGCATTTTCTTGGAAGGCAGTAGTCTAGCAAATGAAGAACAGGGATGGAGATCAGACAGACCTGTTCAGATCTCTACTCTACCCTACTGACTGACACATCATAATAGAGGAGCTTAACTTTTTTGAGCCCTAGTCTCTGTATTGATAACCAGGGATAATAGCAACACATTCCTTTCTAACATGGTTTCTTCAAGTATTAACCAAGATAAGGCATGTTAGCACTTTGCCAGGGAGATAATAGCACTCTATAAATTATATGCTTTATCAGTCCCATTATTATTATTGGACACATTATTGCTGATTCCTAGGTCCTTCAGATTCAAGGTATACAACCAAGTCCATATTGCATTGGCTCGTTCTTACTTTTTTTCATCATCATGCTTTTAGGATGAGATAAGCAGGTAGAAGTTGACAAACCATTTCTATACTACCATTTCTTTTCCTTTTTTATCATAATGAAGCTAAACAAAAGCTTTCCTTATGATAACTCTATTCAATCTGAATTCACAGAGATGAATAGCAAGAGCTCTTCTGTAAGTGCCCTTCCCATCTGCAAAAGTATTCAAATAAAGGCTTCTGCCTCTCTCCTACTTTTCTTGGAATTGTTTAGGTGTTGGCAATACATTACTGAGTAAGTTGACTGACTTAAGAGAGTTGGAGTTCCTAATTTAATACCAGATTGCTAGGAAACTTGTGCTTCTCATCAGATAAAAGGTCTCAAAACAGATGAGTTTTCTCTCCCACGGCCTCTACAAGGCAGTTTACTTTACACAGACAACTTGCTAATTGAATGGTCTGCGGTCATGAAATCTACTTCACAAACCAAGCAACTAAAGCAATTGAAAGCTACCTAGAGGTGTGCAGTTAACACATACAAATGTGCCTTAACTCACTTTGTTATATGAGCAGCACCACAGCAGTGAAGTTTCAAAGTGATAAAGACTGCCTTTTAAATC